>NC_140954.1:85232997-85920497 GCF_014529385.1 Adiantum capillus-veneris
TAGAGTCTACCTTCGAGATTACGGTAAAAAAATTAGAGTTAGACGAACGTTGAAAAGATCTAATGTGAAAAGATGTTAAGATGCTGTGAAATGCTATAACTAGAGAAGAGGCAAAGGGGTTTTGTCCACTACATGCATTATCCTGTAGACGTGGGTGTGTAGATTTCTTGTACCCACAAATATAGGCATTGACCAATAAAGACGAGATTATAACCCGGTGGTTCCGATCTCCGTGCACCTCTAGACCGAGGTGTGCGGGGATTGGACATGACTAGAGAATGTGAGGTAGTTTAAAGTGTGAACAAAGAGAAAGAGAGAGAGGAGAGAGAGATAAAAGACGAAGAATGTCAATAGAAGATTAAATTTGTTGTCCAGGTTATAAGATTTTTACCCTCATTATGAGTAGTGACGAGGATGTGGGCCGTCCAACCGAAACACCTATCTCTCAACGAGGATCTTATGTCCTTCTAATCAATGCAAGCATGCTATGCCACGGACAAGATGCGTTTCTTTGCAGCACGTTCGCGAATTTGGCGAGTTCGATCCATCTATTATAGATCTAGTTGTTGCCAATTATAACTCGTCGGACTCTGACGCTGGCCAACAGGCAGCAATCTTGCAACCCAATAGACGTGTTCGCAGGCGCTTTGGTCAAGCAGCATATGTGAGACCACAAGATGTAGCCTCTAATAGCTCGGGGGATGATCATGCAGACCACATTCCCAACGAGGCAATGTTTGAGCCCGATATTGATGAAATGATCAAGACGATCATGGATTCGGAAAGGCTTATCTATGATGATATGAAAAGTGAAGCCAATACGCCATTGTATAATGGAGCACGTGTGTCTAGATTGAAAGCGCTCTTAGTTCTTCTCAACATGCAGGCAAAGTCTGGATGGAGTGACACTAGCGTCACAACGCTTTTCAGGTGATCTATTAAAATTAGTTTACTTTAATAAAACTCTAAATGTATATTGATCTGATAGATTTTTACACAATTGTACGTATTTTTATGTTGTGTAGATTGCTCAAAGAGCACATACTATCAGCTGATAATGTGATGCCAGATTCCCGAGAGGAAGCAAGAAAGATTTTGCGAAACTTGGGGATGGATTACAATTCTATCCATGCTTGTCCTAATGACTGCATTATATTTAGAGGGGAATATATAGACATGGAGAAGTGTCCGAAATGTGATTTTGAGAGATATCGAGTAGATCTCCACGGAACAAAAATTCCGCAAAAGGTTTTGCGACATTTTCCTCTGCTTCCTCGCATCAAGCATTTCTTCAAATGTACGTCCATGGACGCCCTAGCATCATGGCATGAGGAGAATAAATCTTCAGATGGTGTGCTACGGATTCTTGCAGATTGCGCAGCCTGGAAACATATAGATGGAACATGGTCGGATTTTGCCAGGGAAGCTCAAAATTTGCGCTTAGGCCTAGCTATGGATGGCCTAAATCCATTTGGTCAAAGATCAACATCTTACAATGTATGGCCTGTTGTCATCGTCAACTACAACATTCCCCCGTGGTTGACTACGAAGAAGGGGCACCTATGGCTAAGCTTGATTGTGTTGGGGCGATATAAAGTGAAGAATATGGATGTGTATCTTCGTCCACTATTGGAAGAGCCACAACAATTGTGGATTGGCATAGAAGTGGTGGATATGAGCCGACACACAGGTCAACGAAATGCTTTCATCAGAGGCATTCTAATGTGGACCATGCATGACTATCCCGGACTAACAGAACACTCAGGTGATTTACACTCCTCACTCAAACACTGTAAATCTTGGTTTTTCTCAAGCTGATCTATTATCGTGTGTATACATGCAGGGCATCAAACAAGCGGATACAGAGCATGTGTCACATGTGGACCTAGACTGAATGCACGTAGGGCGCCCTCATCGAAGAAGCAAATCTACGAAGGTCATCAAGCGTATCTTCCAGAGAATCATGTGTTACGCGATGGCTTTTTGGGAGGAGAGCCACCGAGGATGTCTGCACAAGCATGGTTAGAGCACAAGGAGATGTGTGATGACGGATTTCCCCCAGGGATGAAGAGACTATCTCTATGGTACGAGTTACCATACTGGACCCGACTCATGATAATCACTTGCTCGATCCAATCCACATATTCAAGAATGTGGGTAATCTACTATGGGACCATCTGACCGGCAAGAAAGATACTTTGGGATCCAGGGTTGACCTTAGAAATGTGGATCGTATGGAGCAATATTGGCCGCAAATAGCGTCCGATGGATCAATAAAAATCCCTAAAGCACAATGGATTTTCACAGGAGCCCAAGAACGCAAAGTAAAAGAGACCATTCGATCTTTGCGGACCCCCACTGGCGTAATGCACTCGCTCCGAACGTGTTTTACTAAAGAAGGAAAGCTTACCGGTTTGAAGTCACACGACTGGCATAAAATGTGTCAGGTATGTTCATAGTGGAATATATCATAGTGGGAATTGTGTAACAAATTCGTGTGTGGACTTTAATATCATTGCTGCATGTGTTTTGCAGTTTATTTTACCGGTTGCCATTGAGGGATGTTTGTCACTTGACGTACATAACACAATCTACAAACTTGCGAAGTTGGTGCAATGGATCTCACAAAAGGAGATCAATGTAGACTCCATACCATTCGCCAAACTAAACATTGCGGAGGTTGTGTGCATGTTTGAGAAACATTTTCCTACTACCATGCTAACCATTCAAGTGCATCTTCTTGTTCACATAGTTGATGAGGTGGAAATAGCTGGCACGGTACATTCCAGATGGATGTTCTCTAGAACGTTTCATGAAAACACTCAAGGGATATGTGCGCAGAAGGCACGTCCGGAGGGTAGCATGGCAGAAGGTTGGCTGGTATCAGAGTCCCTAGTGTACATTGGAGAGTGGCTAGACATATTTGATAAAGACCGGGACACGCTATGGCAAACCATAGATGATGAGCGCATATCTGGGATTGTCATGTGCAATCTAGGTGTTGAGAAGAAGATGACGGAAGATCTAGAGGCTAAAATCAACCGATTTTGCATGCTTCACAATCCAGTGATGCAAAAGTGGATTTAATAATATGAGGATGCAAAGCAAGAGCGACAAAGGGCACGAATCGAGTGGAGACGGGGAAGACGACCGCCGATGCACTATCCGACGGGTCTGGAGAGCCTACCAACATTCATGAGCTTAAGATGGTTGCACAACCAATTGAAAAGCGCACAACAGTGCGGTGAAGAAGTGACTGAGGAAGAGTCGGAGTACTCTCGGGGTTGCGCGACCAAGGTAAGTTTGCAATGTATGACTAGTGACTTTCTAGATGTTTGAACGGCCACTCATAATCTTTGTTCGTTGTAGTATAAGTCATACACAAAAGCATGGTGTAAAGGTCGATATTTTAGAGTGGAACAGATCGACAAAAATCGTTTTACTCAAGATTGTGGAATCATGGCAAAATTTGAAGAGTCTAGTTGACGGCGGTTCTCTGATGCGGATCCTGTGGTGGCGGAACTCATTTACTTTGGCACGCTACAAGAGATTTTGAGGATCGATTATAGAGGATTTTTTGTCGACTTGTTCGACGTGCAATGGTTCAAGATAATCATGGAGGGTCGCAATGCTACTGTGCATAGAGGAGAGTCTGGTTTTCTTGAGGTGGATTCAACTAGGAAATGGACTGACCTAAGAGACACTTTCGTACTACCCGAGAATTGTGAACAAGTAAGCATGTAAATAGTTAACATCCCATTTTAGAATTTATGTGCTTGGAAGCTCTCATGTAAGTTATGTGGCTCTGGCAGGTGATATTTCATCCTACAAAGTCTGCATCAAATTGGTGGTATGTCATAGAGGTAGCCCCTCATAGTGCATGGATGTATGAAGGCTACCATGTACCAATCACAACGGCATCAATGGAGGATATCGTAGAAGATGCTCAGTCAGAAGCCGTTGAGGTGGTGCCAAACGAACATCAAGCTGCTACTCTCTATGGGGTGCATGCAGAGGATCTACAAAATGAAACAGAGGATATCTGTTTAAACGGAGAGCTCTATATAGATATAGGAAGTTATGCTGAGCTATGCGAGGATGAGAGAGAGATCTCTTAAAGCCATAAATATTGTATTTGAATATTTTTTGCTCCGTTTTGTAAAAACTCTGGCTCTCTAAGTACCTTCCATGTTGTATAACGCTCTTTTGATTTTGCGCTCACATCCTGGGCAATCCATGGCCACATGCAGCACCACCTGGTTTTTCGACTGCAAGATCTAATTGTGTGCGCTCTCTCTCTCTCTCTCTCTCTCTCTCTCTCTCTCTCTCTCTCTCTCTCTCTCTCTTTGATTGAAAATTTTGAGTTATTGACTTGCCTCTTCCATCACTCAAGTTGAATAGAAGAAGAACGCGTTATGTTGCTGCTAGCCTTTGAACATTCCAAAGCTACAATCACCTTCAAGTTCTACGTCCAAAAAGAAAGAGATAGTTGGGATTCTTGTACGATTCTACGTTTTGAACAGTTTTGCTCCGTTTTATAATATATATTGTGTTCAGGTGGCTTTTTGTCCATTTCTATTTATATGCGTCATTGTATTTAATGGTCTTTGCATCCACTCCAGGTATGTATGCTCTAGGTATGTTCTCACAAGCAGGGACGATGAGCACTGCGCTCCGGGTGCGATGGAGACTGAAGATGCAATCGCGAAGGGAGTGATCTGTCTCTGCTCATAGATGTAGCTCGTCTCACCGCTAGATCTAATTGATCGGGTGAAAGAGACGCTAAGAAGCAATACTACTGCTTACTTAGCGTCTCTTTCACCCGATCAACTAGATTTAGTGGTGAAAGAGACGCTAAGAAGCACTACTACTGCTTCTTAGCGTCTCTTTCACCTGATCAACTAGATTTAGTGGTGGGGTAAGCAACATTTATGAGCAAATACGGACTTCCTTCGCGATTGCAGCTTTAGTCTCCATCACACCCGGAGCGCAGTGCTTTTAAAAATTCACCCTCATTCAACGAAAACTCTCTAAACAGGAATCCCTCCTCTCTCTCTCTCTCTCTCTCTCTCTCTCTCTCTCTCTCTCTCTCTCTATCTACTTGTCCATGTTTTCTACTCCATTCATTCAACATTAAGTTTAAATATTCGTGTGTTTAATACAGGTATGGATGATGAGGAGTTTCTTTCTTCTTTGTCACCCCAATAGAGACAGTGGTACGTGGAGCGTCATCGCTCTAGCGCACCATCGCGCGTTCCTACTCCATCCGCATCTCGCTCTGTTTTGGAGCATTCAGCACGCTCCGAAGCTTCGATGTCGACGAGACGATCTTCACACTCGTCTAGGCACAATCGCTCTAGTGGTGGCGGTGGTGGTTGTTGTGGGGATGCTGCCGCCGATGCTTCGACACCGCCTCGTGTTTGACGAGGCTCTTTACCCTCCCCTTCTTTGCCCGCCCCGACACCAGCCACGGCATCGCCATAGACACCAGGTTTTGCGTGGCTGACTGCAGTTCCTAGCGGCTACACACCACTAGCTACTCCTCTAGGAGTCACTCCAGTGGACACTCCTCGCTTCGGGGCTCAAACTCCAGTGGAGACACCTGACATCCGTACCCCTGTCGACACGCCGCTAGAAATCCCTGCCGGGACACCCAGGTTCATGCGTCAACGACGAAAGGGCTTGCCTTACTCCGTCGACTTCAGCGGCGGCATCATCTTGGATGATGAAGGCAAGAAAGTGATTTTGCGCATGCGCGGTCTTTGCTCTCAGGTGTTTAGACACTACATACTAAACACCTGGAGTGAAGTACCGGATGATTTAAAAGACAGAGTCATCAGCATGCTTCATGATGAGTTTCCCGTTCCAACACGGGATGACCGCTTCAATGAAGACGTGATGAAGGTTCGAATACGCGATTACTGCAAGCACAAGCGTTCCGAAGTGCAAAAAGCAATCAAGCATGGGTGGAATAGACCAGATTGGCTGGCTAAAGAAGATTGAAAGAATGCGAAGAAAGCAGCCCACGAGAATCCCGACAAGTGGAAGCAACAAAAGGAGGCAGCCAGAGCGCGAGTAGAGGTAGGGAGCTCGTACCACTTGGGGAGTGGCAGGTGGGCATCATTTGAGGCCGATTTTGTAAGTGTTTTTGCATTGCTCTTTATGTTTGATAGTTTAGGGTTTATGGGTTTTTAAATTCTAACATAATGGATTCTTTGTATGTTTTGACAGTGGTCAATGATAGGACGTGATCCCACACTGTACAAGCGCGAGTACGCAGGCAAGAAGGGCTTAAACGCCCTGATGGGCATTCTGAGTTCTCGCGACGGCATGGTTAGTATTAGGGTTTACTCTTTTCTATTTGTTGTATTGTTTTATAAACGTCGCTATATGTTTATACTTACAAAAAGCTGTCTTATTGTCTTTTTTTGCAGAATCCGACAGATACGCTTCTTGGACGCGATGAGACATCTGATTAGACGACGTCAGTCTAGCCGTATCTAGATAGCATTAGTTTCTTTTTGTCATACCTTATGTATCATGAGACGACTTTTATATGTCTTTTTGAAAACCATGTATATTCTTTCAATAATGACAATGGTGTTATAACTATTACATTGGCAAAGTTTAACAATCAAGTGATTTTGTCTATGATGTGTACAATTGTCATTGATTTACTTTCATCAATTCACGCTTGTCAGTTCTGTATCTTTATTTTGCAAACAATACGTACTATGGATGATGGAGTTAATGGTTATATTGTCTTGTGGGTGACTATTTTGGGTCTATATGGTAAGGGCATTTGCATTAGATGAGTGCAAAGGATGGGCGGTGGCCTAGCACGGGTGGAAACAAGCAGGGATTACAAACGCTCATCCTCAGTTGACCCGCCCCAGCGCATGGAGCTCGTCTATGGAATGTTGGGGTTGAAGCAGAAACTTCTGAGCTCTCTATCGGTATTTGGATTTCCAATCACCCTGGCCTTTCGTCGTTGAGCTGTAGCATGGGATTAGGCAACTTGAATGTGCGATTGCAGCTAGCTGGAGCACCTGGTGTTTCTGAAGCTGTGTTCATCTTGAGACTTGAAACCTTGGCAGCAGAGAGGGGAAGATTAGGAGCAGAAAATTTGGTGTATACATGTTCTGTTTGCCATAAAGAGTATCAAAGCAATTTTTGTTATGTACGTAGCAACGTAGGGTGGTAGCGGTTCTGGCTTTGCGGGCAGTGCAGGCAATATTTTAGCTGGCACAGTCATTGCCTTTTCGTTGCAGTTTCCATGGAGGGAAGCGGATTCACTCGCAGCAAGTTGTTGTAGAGAGAGAACTGGATCTGGCCGCTTATGAGGATGAATTTTTAGAAGAATTAAAACATGGAGAATAAGGGATGTATATTCATGATGTTATAGCATAGCCAATGCTAGCCACTAAAAGGGTTCATTTTCAAATTTGAAGCAAAGATGGAAAGAGTGAGTTCTTTTTTTCTTCAAAACTCGCAATTGTGAGTCATTATATTAATAAAAAGTCACCAATAGCTATACAAATCAGCCTCAAGCTCAGGCCTAGCATTGAGGGAGAGAGGGTAACAATCAACTTACTTACAAGTACCTCGAGGCATACAATTGCAAACATCCCAAACTTTTACAAAGCACGGCTTGATCGGATGGCGAGGGTTTCCCTAAGCCAAGCATCCGAGTTATGCATTTTAGTACCACATAAATTATCTCCTTGCTTTCTTGAACAATCTCTAAGAAGTATCTATCTTTGCACTTTTTTTCAAAGGTGAATCAATTAATGAAACATTCAATATGGTTGATGGGTGGCAGGGCATTTAATGCCCTGCCACCAAAGTTTTTTCCTCTCGGGCGTCGCTATGAACGTCGCTATATAAGGTTCTGCAGCGTCGCTATAAACATCGCTATAGATGGCCTGCAAATGTCGCTATAATCGTCGCTATAGGCATCGCTATATAGCGATGCTTATAGCGACGTTCTCGTATTGACGCTGTTAGCAACGCCGGGGGTTATAAAAACCCAATGTATTTTCATCGCTAACAGTGTCACAAGAGCACACAACCTCTTGTAGTGAATTTTCCCTAATGTGCAATGGCTTTTAGACTTAATATATATTACTCAAAGAAGAAACGGTAGGATGTATGAAAGGAGAGGTTTGTTAAAGCTATAGAAAGGATCTATCTGACAAGCCTTGATTTCATGTGCACTCTATCTTCCTTCGTTGAGGTGCACTACTCTAATCAATATTGTGATGTATAGAGGGTATTTTATGTTTGCAATTGAAAGTAAATAAAACAAAAAACTTCCCTATATTGGGTGCACTACTCCAATCACTACATTGAGTGTATTTCAGGCTTACATTTGGGAGTAAACAAAACAAAAAAACTTATGCACTGATTATGAGATCGGTGTTTTGTATGTTTCTTGGCAGGAGAATTAATGAGGATAAGGGACACATACCTTTGTCTTCCTGAATCTCCAAGTCATTCCTCGCATGTGGATGCACGTCTAAAGGTTGCACAAAATTATCGCCGCCAACGTGCAATACAACGTACGACAAACTTAACATCCTCCACAAATGACCATGGTCATAGTACAAGTCCCTTTTCATTTATGGAGGATTCTGTTTATGGCGATGTTACTATCCCACAAATCCCTTTACAGACTGTCATGCAAGGACAGGGACAAAGACAACACATTCTATCATATTTGGATACAACAAGAAAAAGTCGTCGACAACGGGCAAGGCAAAGCACCTCCAACATAAGAGAGCAACACCATCGACATGATGGCCACTTTTTTCCTCTCACAGACACGCAAAGTGAGGAGCTTGCCCCATATGTTCATGACACGTCTCTTGGAGGCATTGCTTGCATTTTACATGCCTATGCATGTGTACGAGGGGTTCACCCTTCCATGCTGCCACTAACACATCATGTACCATTACCTACAAATTATACATGAACCATGAACTCCTCCTGCGAGTATTGTGGTGAACGTATTTGGATGTGTGAAATGAAGAATGAGAATACACCATTTGCAATAAGATATTGTTGCAAAGGTGGAAAAGTGTCCCTCTTTCCTCTTGCCCGACCACTGTGTGTATTGGAGAGGTTACTCAATAATAGTGATGCTTTGAGTAGGTCTTTTAGAAAAAACATCAGGAGTTACAACAGTGTGATGGAATTTGCATCTCTTGGAGCTAGCATTGATGAAACATTGATGGGTAGGTCTAGTGCATATTGCTTTTGTGTACATGGTGCTGTGTACCATCGAATTGGTTCTTTGCTACCGCATGACGCATGGGTACCCAAATTTTCACAGATGTATGTATATGATACCGAGCATGAGATTCAAAATCGTATGAGTGCCTTGGATGGTTTGGATTTGTCCACTCTTGAAGCATTGTCAATGATGATGTGATCATGTAATCCATATGCAAATGCATTCTACAATGTTGGTAGAATGTTGCGTGACAACCCTGATGTGGAGATCAAATGACAATTTGTGAAAATAGAAATATTTCCAGGCAGTACTTGATACCTGTTGGCAACAAGGTTGTTGCAATTATGCCAGGTCAAGGGGATGTACAAACAAGTGGTCATCAAGAGATTGTGATACATTGTCAAGATAGAAGGTTGAAGAGGATTTCAAATCTACACAGGTTGTACATGCCACTATTGTATGTTCTTTTGTTTCCACGGGAAGAAGATGGATGGCATGTCAAGCTTCCTTATGCAAATGTGCATGACCCTTTGGATGCATTGGTTGTTGGTCGACAATGTGTCACTCAAAGAGAGTACTATGCATATTGACTACAGGTTCGTGCTGATACAAAACCATGCTTGCTTCGCGAGGGTCGTTTACTTCAACAATTTATGGTTGATGCATATTGTGCCATTGAAGAGTGTCTTGCATGGGTTCGTGCAAATCAAAAGACATTGAGGGCAGAATTGTATGCAGGGTTGGTTGACATGGTGCATTTGTCTGAGAGTGATGTTGTCCTTGGACGGTCTGCGGGTCGAAGAATTGGCTTGTACTCATCTTTTACAGGTGGCCCTCAACACCTGTTATTACCAAGATGCAATGGCAGTTGTTCGTGCAAAGGGAAAGCCAAACCTATTCATCACATTCACATGTAACCCTAAATGGCCAAAAATAAATGAGGCATTGCTGGGCCAGGGCAGGTCTCCTCCGATCGACCAAACATAACAACAAGGATTTCAAGCATGAAAGAAAGATATTTTTGGGAAAGTGGTGGCTTACATGTCTGTAGTGGAGTTCCAAAAGAGAGGTTTGCCACATTCTCATACATTATTGATTTTAGATCCTCGATGTAAGCCTCAATCAACATTTGACTATGACAAGATTGTTTGTGCAGAGCTGCCAGATAAAACTCGATTTCCAATGCTCCTTGACATCATTGTTAGTTGTAACATTCATGGCCCATGTGGTCTATTCAATACTTCATCTCCTTGCATGGCTGATGGGTAGTGTATCAAAAAATATCCACGTCCATTTTGTGAGAAAACAAGCATTTATAATAATGGCTACCCCATATATTCACGACAAAACAATGGCTTCACTGCCAAGGTTAGGGGTTTTACTATTCATAATCGATGGGTTGTGCCATATAATCCTGTTTTGTCGACACTATTTAATGCACATATCAATGTGGAGATATGTTCTACAATTTTAGTTGTCAAGTATGTCTACAAGTACATCTACAAGGGGAATGATAGGGCAACTATAAGATTCCATACGTCAATACACGATTTTGAAAGGGAGATCATTGATGATGTAGACATGTATATAGATGGACACTATGTATCTGCATCTGAGGCTTGCTGGAGAATTTTTCAATTCCCTTTGCACAATGATGCACCAGTTGTCCAGAGATTGAGCATGCATGTTCTAGCTTGTCAAATTGTGACATTTCGAGATAATGACAACATTAATGATTTCTTGCAAAGGGAGGGTGTAGAGAAGACCACTTTGACAGAGTGGTTCACATGCAACTTGGAGAATCCTGATGCAAGTGATACTTTGTGCATTGATTTTCCTTAAAATTGGGTGTGGAATTTAGGTTCCAAAAATGGATGAAGAGACATCATGGGAAGACTATTGGGCGAATGTATTTTGTGCAGCCCTCTGGAGGTGAACGATATTATGTCCATTTGCTTTTGACTTTGTAAAGGATGTAAATCATTTGAGGATCTACGTTCCGTAAATAATGTATTGTTCCCAACATTCAAGGCTGCATGCATTGCAAGAGGTGCTTGGAGGATGACAAGGAATGGTTTGGTTGCATAGAGGAAGCTTGCAATACACATACATGCTTACAATTGAGACATTTTCTTGTGACCATTCTATTGTTTTGTAAACCCTCCTCCCCTCATCTCTTATGGGAGAGATTTCTACATGTTTTGTCTGAGGACTATCACATGTTGAAGTCGAGATATGAGTGCTTAGATGGATGTGCACAGGTTGCTGAAGAGTATACATTGAGAGATCTGCATAAAATTCTTGGTACATTTGGACGAAGTTTAATTGAATATCATGGAATTCCATTGCCTAATGAGCGCTTTGTGACACATGATGAAAATACATTGCTTTTTCAAGAGCAATGTCTTGATAGAACACAAGAGTTATCTGCGTCACATGCAATGGAGCAGACTCTGAATGAAGATCAAAGGATTGCTTTTGAGACAATTTTGCATGCATTGACTGTTGATGAGGGGCCTTTTTTATGGATGGGCTTGTAGGGATTGGGAAAACTTATTTGTACAACTATTTATTGTCACGCGTGTGTGGAGAAGGGGAAATTGCATTGGCCACAACATATTCTGGGATTTTAGCATTGCTGCTACAAAATGGACGCACTGCACATTCCAAGTTCAAGATACCCTTGGAGATCGATAGCTGCAGCACATGTAATATCCCTGTTTAGGGTCTTGTTGAATTGCTTAGACTATCAAGGTGATTGTGTGGGATGAGGCTCCTATGATGCATCAATATGCCTTTCACGCTTTGGATAGGAATTTGCAAGATATCATGTTCTCAAGAAATCCATTTGGCGGAAAGGTGTTGCCTCTTTGTGTAGATTTCAGACAAATCTTGCCAGTGGTGTTCAAGGGAGCACGTGCCAACATTGTTGATGCTACACTTTGTCGATCACACTTATGGAATCATGTGAATATCCTTACATTGACACATAACATGCGTGTGGAAGATGGTGATGTTGCAAATTTTGCCTACAAAGAATGGCTTATGGATGTAGAAATGGGACTTTGACAAGTGGGGATGAGCAAAAGATGGAGATCCCCCACCACATGGTGCTTCCTTCATCTTCATTGAATGAATTGATAGATTGCATCTATTCTGAAATGGATAAAAGATGTAGACCATGCAGAATACTTCAAACAATGGGCCATCCTTGCTCTCAAAACCTCTGAAGTTGATATTCTCAATGCAAGTCCCTCTATGCAATGAAAGGTGATGTTGTGCAATAGTTTAGTGCTGACTCCGTGGTGGAAAACTCGATGCAAGATTCATTCTTGTACTCTATGAAGTTTTCAAATGGTTTGAACTTGGGTGGTGGATTTCCAGCACATTGCTTGGAGTTGAAGATGAATGCCCCAATAATTCTATTGCGAAACCTTGTTCCAAGTCGAGGTCTGTGCAATGGGACACGCTTGGTGTGCAAGGCTTTTCACCCAAGAGTTTTGGAGGCAGAAGTTATTACAAGTACACGGGTTGGGACCAGGGTTTTCATCCCTTGAATATTTTTTGTGCATTCCGGCACGGAGTTGCCATTTGTTCTTAGGCGGAGACAATTTCTAGCCAAATTGGCTTTTTACATGACCATAAACAAGTCACAAGGCCAAAGCATTGCCGTGTTGTTGGGCCTATACTCGGTGACACCGGTCTTCACTCATGGATAGTTGTATGTTACAGTGTCACACGCATGTTCACCTGCTGGGGTGAAGATTCTCCTACGTGACGTTGATGTAAACAAAAAAACTCACTAACAACAAACATTGTGTACCATGCGATATT
This sequence comes from Adiantum capillus-veneris, assembly GCF_014529385.1. Lineage (NCBI taxonomy): Eukaryota > Viridiplantae > Streptophyta > Polypodiopsida > Polypodiales > Pteridaceae > Adiantum > Adiantum capillus-veneris. The sequence goes on from NC_140954.1 coordinate 85,246,067, forward strand.
GAACTATGCCATATGAAGGCTCCATTCCTTCTTATCATTGTCTTCTTTTTTGTGTACATTTCAACTTATAAAATATAACATGAATACGTTTTTCTACCTCTTTTTTAACATATACTAAACTATGTCATTCCTTCCTCTCATTGTCTGTTTTTTGGTTTCTATCTGGCTATATAGGTCATGGATCAAATTTCTTACATCTTTGAGGTGTCTTTTGTATTAAACATATAAGATCATCCGCATCCTGGTATGTTCCATACCATTACATCTTTATGTGGATGCTTATTGTGTTCCTTTTGAGACCTTGATTTTTTTCCCATTATTTTAAGCAAAGCCACGTTTTTGGTGCGCACCTTTGTCACACGAGAAAATTGTTAGGACCATCCACAAACACTATAAGACCAGGTGTGTGTGTGTGTGTGTGTGTGTGTGTGTGTGTATTTATGAAATCAGGAATTGACTTGGTATAAAGTAATCTTCATGGCATTTATCATTTCTTTTTGTGTTATGGACCTTAGGAAATTTCCATCTATCAATATTTTTGCATTGCGTATTTTGGCATACTCATCAAACATTGAGTACGGTGTTTACTCAGTTAGGAAGGAGTGTGTGTCTTCCCAAAAAGAAGATGATACTCGGTGGTTTGTTAGATATGAAGGATACTCCGTTCCCGATGATTGGGAGTACCTCCAAAGTTCTAGGTCTTTGAGCTGATCTACCAAATCTACTTGCTTAAACAACTTGCATATTTGGCAGTTCCATATGTAGCTGCAATAAGTGGTACGTGTAAAGTGTTGGGTTTGGTGCTTTGATTGCATTATTTCAAGAAAAGTCTTCCTTTTTCACTACTTTTGTTTGTTAATTGAGAAGATAATCAACCTTGGGATGGAAAAACGGTCCTTAATTTAGGAATGGAGAAGCTCCAAGCCAATTTTCAATTGCATGATGAAGCAAGCTACATTGATTTTGCCCCTTAGATAATTTTGGGCACAATAGTATTCTTGATTGTATACGTTTTTATCACAGACATATCAACAACTCTTCCGGATACAATTTTGAATGTCTTGATGTTTATTACAACTTTTCTTATTTTATGCAATAGAGTTTTTGACTTGTGATTTGAGTTCGTGGGATTCAAAATATTATGTTCATATTTTAGGGATTGTTGTTTAAACATGTCATTCTACGCCTTGACCCTCACATTTGTGAGAGTGTAGGTTCCTATGCTGAGAGAGAGAGAGAGAGAGAGAGAGAGAGAGAGAGAGAGAGAGAGAGAGAGAGAGAGAGAGAGAGAGAGATGCCATAAGGAAGGGAGAAAATAATGCATGTTGCTAAGACGTGTGAGATAAAATCTAAAGTCTATGTGTCCTTTTTTAAAACTTACACACCTCATGCTTTGTGTAGATACTGTTTACTTTTGTATGATAATATGTTAAGTTTGTAGTATATACTGCACAAGGGATTGCTTCCTGTGTGGTAATTAACATAGAGTTCATCTTTATATGCATTGTGATGTACTTTTTAATGGTACAACTATGGAAAACACTAATAACAATGCCATCATTGAGAGTGAGTATGACGGTATTGAGTCCACTCCTCCAAGGTTTGCCAATGTTTGAGCAGCAAAGAGAAGGGCTCGATGCATGGGATCCTCTTCTGCTCATCCTATGGTACATGATGGAAATGACCAAGTCCTGGTTGCATTGTGGGACTTCTTTTCCCATATTGAGTGTAGGCAGTTGGACTTTGAAAGACACTTAGAAGCACTCTTGGATGTGACTCAGCAAGCCAATGGCCAACAAATTGTAGACCTTCGCAATGAGGTGCGTTCATATGCAGAGCTCTTCATGAATCACATTGAGGAGAATAGTTCCATCATGTTGGTGCACATGGAGCAAGAACATTTTGAATTGATGCAGGGCTCACACATGACCAATAGGGAACTCCATATCCAAATTGATGCACTTAAAGAGCAGGTTCGGGCTCTAGAAGGAGAGATGATGCGGCTCAAGGTCCACCTAAATCGATTTAAGGCATTGACGACAAAGATGGCTCGAGCTTCTGATGCACGTTTCATATAGATGCGTTCAATCTTGGCTACTAAAAATAATTGAATGCCTGGTTTTGTGTGCTCATTTGATTGAATGTCGTGATGTATTAAAGCATAACTTGCTTTGAACTACATTGATAGGGTAGATTAATGAACATGTTGTTTTGTTTGGTTCTACATTTGTGTTGCTTCATGTGTATGGCATGAAGCCATGTACTTAAATTAAGTTTTGAGACGTTGGTTGAAACTATATTTGTGTCAAAAAAAATATGGAGTAATACATTTGTGCCTTGGAAATATAAAGTAACACGTCATTAAGAAAGAGGCTATGTGAGCTTCAAGGTGGAAATGAAATACATGAAAGTTGGATAGATTCCAAAATATTTTTTTGTTATCAAAAGTTCATTGTGAAAGTTATCTTTAGGTTTATAGGTAAAATTGTCTTACTCCTTTAGATTTGAAGGACCTTTTGCTATCCCAAATAATTGGGTAGTAGCAGTTTTTAGACCCCATTATGAGTTTGTAATGACCATTGTAAACAACTTTAGACAAGGATCATACACATTAAACCACTTGAACTCGGTATTTTAGTGCATTGATGCGTATGCATACCCCTAAAGTTGTGTCCTCTTGGCAAAAATCAAACTTTCTCCTATGGATCTCTTTGCTTTGGAAATTAGTGACCAATTGGCCCCTATTATGATGTGCGTCCATAAGATGTGTATAATGTAGAACTTATGGAAGGTTCAAACAAGACAATAGGGTTTGTGGGGTTTTATTTAGAAAAAGGGTGATCAATGTATGATAGGTATAGAGAATTTGAGTATTATTATAATTAGTATAGTTATTATGTGCTATCAGTTATAACTCCATACCAAAGCATCCTTTGTATGGCAACGGTATGCCACTAATTGTTTAGTTTGTTTCCGCTCGATTTGAAATTTTGCATGGAGACATGAACAATGCCAATCATGAATAAAATTTGTTGGTGTTTGAAGGTTCATTGGTATTGCAGTTGGGATTATTTGTTTTCAAAAACAACATCAAAATCTCAAGTCTAAGTGTTTTATTCCATTTTTAAGTTGTTGCATATCTGTGGAATTTCTACTTTCATAAATTACAGATGTTTTACATGTTTTTCATCTCATTATGTGATAATGTTGAAAGTTTATGGATTATATTTACATAAATGAGTAGATTTGTGTAGCTCTTTATGCATGTTTGCGAGTGATTAAGAGCTAATGGTTTGCTACATATTTAAGAGTTTTAGTGGTATTAATAGTGCACTCTTTTGGTTTGCACCAACACATGGGTCGCATACTATAGTTGTTATGTTGATTTTTCAATTCTCTATGCACTTTCATTGTCATGCAAAACTGATGTTGGTATTTCTTGGATGGGGTGGAATGTTCTATTTATAGATGCCCCGCCTTAGAAGACATTGGACATTGTCTACATTTACTTGGATGCTTCATCATCCACCACGTCACATCTATGGTAATTAGATCTAATTATATCCTTTGTAAAATTTTCAACTTGATGTTTGGACTAACAAATTTCTCATGTAGATCCACCTGGTTGGATAGGCCCACTCAGTGTGCATGATGTAGTACACATTATTGAAAGGTAAGGAATATCAATGAAGCACTTTTTTTTTTTGTTATTGAGCTTATTGTTCTTAACCTATTGGCTTGCAGGAATCACTATTATTGTGATAACATTTTAATGGAAGTGCATGAGTTTTTTGGAGGACCCCAAGGATTCTTTCATATCCATGTGGCATTGAACCGTAATGCAGGTTCAACTCGCATACGGGTTCGTGAGTTTGGCGATCGCTTGCCTGCCAATGCAGTATACTCTTATAGGGATAGACATGAGAATTGGAGGATTGTATTGTACACCTTGCATGAGGGGCGTCGTCGTTTTGGTAGGAGTGTTCGTTGCGTGGGCCCATGGATTTTGTAGGTGCCGAATGCAACGTCTCGTAGATTGTCGTTTTGAAGTCACAAGTTTTTTGTCAGTTAAGATTTAGTGGCTTTCAAAAACTTTTTGTTTAAGAGACCAATCGCAAGTTATGCTTAGAGAGACTACTTATAGTAATGGAGTGGATTGTTGTTTTTCTTTTAATCTCCCTCTCCCTGTCTCTCTCTCTTGCCATAAAATTAGAAGCCATATTCTTCTACTCCTCTCTCTCTCTCTCTCTCTCTCTCTCTCTCTCTCTCTCTATAGCTCTAATCCTTGTAATCTTTTTAGTTCATGATTCAATTCTCTATGCGTTTTCTATTGTGACACAAATATGTGATTTAGAGCAAGACAACAAAGGATGCAAAACCTTATTGCAGATAACTAAGCATTTAAGATATGGCTATCACTACCTTGAATTGAATGCATAAAAAATATTTGCACATGTTGTCACCTTAAAGAGGAGGGGGAGGGATACCCAAAATTGAACCATACCCCTTGGCCGCAGCAACACGCGGGTCACATACTAGCGACTATTTAATGCACATTTTCACCAATTCACTTTCCCAGGGCGATCACTTTTTAGAATGTGTATGATATCACGTGAGTTAACCGGAGAGGATTATTAAAAGACCAAAAATGTATAAAAATGTATACATACAGAGGGGGGTGGGGGTTTTTTAAATAGGCTCACAGTGTAAGTATAGTATGTATATTGGGGTATTATTAATTACCTCTTGAACGCACGTGATATAGGGGTCTTTTGATAAGTGACTGCCCCGGGTTCACTTTGGCCCACCATGCAAAACTAGGTGACATAATGGTAGGTTCTCATTGTTATTAGGTGGAATCTTTGTAGATTCCACTATACCTTAGCTTATCTAGGATGCTTCAAAAATTGGAATGCGCATTGCATCTCGGACTCGATCCTGAGTGGTTATGCTCGCAAGAAGAGATCTCTCCACTAACCACACAACGACAAGTAGCTGCTTGCTCTGCACATGAAGCCACGAAATTAGCTCTGCCTAACGCTCTCACACCTCCCACGTAGCCAGCTCCCGTCGCAACCCCTTCTCCACCTGCCAACACTTGGCCCCTATGTGCTCCGACTCTGCTCTGCCATAGTGAAAGTTCGCTTTCACCCTTTACTTTTTTCACTTCAAAAGTTCTTTTTCACACTCAGGATCTCCTCTAAATTCCCACTAAAAAGCATTTTTCCAAGATCGTTAGCACATACATGATACTACTACTGGCTCCGCTAATATTATATTCATCGGATACTCGTCAGATTCCAGTTCTGAGTTGAGATCTCTCTCACTGTAAAAGGCGGATGAGGAGTTCGAACGCATGACATAATTATGGTACGACCTCACAATGTTCTCGTAGCCAACACAGCATGCAACAGGTGTTGCGATGTTGAGCACAATTCCCTACATATAAAAAATAGCCTGAACCTCCTGCACCCCCATAGCTGCCAGTTCCCTGCGCGACAGGATGCAGAGCAGCATGTGGCTGGAGCATGAGTAGCTGAATTCGCATCGCATCTCACCCCTCGCTCAGACGTTTGTCTGCAAACTTCGACATCTCCCATTCAGCTTCGAAATGAATCTCGCGTGATTCTGTCGTTTTTCCGATTTTCCCCAGCTGGGTACCCCCTACCCTACTACTAGTTGTTTTTAAATGCCAACACGATAAGTCTCGACTCTGCCTTGTTTCCTCCGTGAAAAACCATAGAAAATGTGGCATCGTAAAACACAGTTGGAGCCTGGAGGTTTGGGAGCGCTGTGTCGGGAGTACATCACCAGGAGGACGGATGTGACATGATTTAAAGCGAAGGCGATTTATGAGCTCGACCGGTGCTACAATACAAAGCGAGCAGACAACAGAGCTTCATCAGCCAGCTATGGCGGATGTTGAGGTGTTAATCATTGGTGCAGGCTTCTCTGGCCTTTGCATGGCCATCAAGCTCTTGCAAGCAGGCTACACCTCCTTTGTCTTGATCGAGAAGCATGCAGACGTGGGCGGCACTTGGCTCCTCAACCGCTACCCGGGCTGTCGATGCGATGTCCCTTCCCACCTCTACTCCTTCTCCTTCGACCGTAACCCCCGCTGGACCTCCATGTACGCTGATGGCGACGAAATTCACCGCTATATCAAGGATTTGGCTTCCCGCCACGGCATCCTCCCCCATGTTCACTTCAACTCGGTCGTACTGTCTGCTGTTTGGGATGATGCTGCTGCCCTGTGGAGCGTAGAGATAGAGGATCAGCATCTGCCAGTGGTAGTTTCTGATCATTCCCAGCCTCTCCATAGGCCTGTTGTCAATCCACGGCAAACATTGACTATTTCTGCACGGTTTGTCGTGCGTGCGATTGGAGGGTTGCATATTCCGAATTATCCTGCGATCAAGGGCATGGAGAAGTTTGCAGGCCCTGCATTTCACTCCAGCTTGTGGGACAGCAGCATCAATTTAGAGGTAAGGTCTGAGAGTCAAATTTATGCCAAGTATTTTGCATGGTAAAAAATGTATGATCAGACTATAGATATTGCTGTGGCAGAATTAAATCCTTCTCTTTTGGTTCTATGATGAGAAAAGGGAATTAATTGGGTGCAGGGCAAGACTGTTGCTGTGATTGGCACCGGAGCTAGTTCCATACAAATTGTGCCGGAGATCGCCCCCATCGTGAAGAAGCTCTATGTTTTTCAGCGAAGCCCGCCATGGATTCTCCCCAAGCGGAACTCAACGATCCCACAGAAATGCAGGCAGCTCTTCAAGCAATTCCCCTTCCTCATGTTCCTCTTCTCATGGCTTCTCTTCCTGATGCAGGAAACGGTAGGGTGTCTGCTTTTGGCCTCAAAAGGTATGAGGAGGGTCGCCCAAAAGGCCGCTTTGAGGCATATGCATGGGATAATTGAAGACCGGGACATGAGACGGAAGTTGGAGCCCAAATATGAATTGGGATGCAAGAGGATCCTCCTCTCTAGCTCATTCTACCCTGCTCTAACTCGCCCCAATGTAGAGATAATCGCCGATCACATTCTAGAAATGCATGAGAACAGCATCCTCGTCGGCGCGATGGGCGGACAAAAGACGCTCTCTCTTCGGACCGACATTATTGTCTATGCAACAGGTTTCGATCTCGTCCCTCCACTTCGAGTTGTGGGCACCTCTGGCTTAGAGTTCAATAAAGAGGGCTATTCCTCTCTCTTAGGAACCACCAAGCAAGGCTTTCCCAACTTTTTTACTCTCTTGGGCTTCAACACGGGTGCCGCATACACATCCCAGCTCCTAGGAATTGAGGCCCAAGTGCGTTACACCATGAGTTGTCTCACCTTGATGAGGGGCCTGGCTCGCTCGATAGAGCCTCATGGTGCTAGCCAGCGCCGATATCAAGATTTCCTAGCTCGTCGCGTACCGGCAACGGTGTGGACCTCCAAGGGTTGCAATAGTTGGTACCTTGATCCCAACACAGGCCATCTTTGTAGTCTTTGGCCTGGTTCCACTTTAGAATTCATATATAGGTTATGGTCAGCTAAACCTTCAGATTATTGCATAAAATGAACCTTTTTGTTCAAGTTGCTCAAGTATGCTTTTGCATGATTGGGAAATTTTCACAACTTTTAGCGTAGTTACCGGCAAAAGCTTCAAATTTTGACCTAAAAACCGGGAGAATTTCAGGTTTCCCCTTATTTTCTTCGGTTAGGAAAAATGTTTTTTTCTAGCCCTGCTCGCATCAAGTAGCCTACATTTGTTTAATTTGCTTATTTCACCTTCACAACTCTTGGCACGGACATGGGCGGTCTGCGTGATTCCAAAGTTCCGGCCAATCGCCACATGTTGTTACTGGGTACGATTCTGCAACCAATTAAATGCAACAAGCAAGGGTCAAATGACTAGCTTGTGTCTCATTAAGAATTTTACATTTCACTACCGACGTGTTTGTCGTTCTGCACGGGATCTGCGCGGTCTGCCAACAAAAAAAGACAATCTTACATTTCATCTACATAAGTTTTTTGACCTGCACTTTGCCATCGTAGTCAAAGAACTCAATTAAAGGCTTGGGGGTGCACCTTCAAAAATGTAAGTGTGCCACATAAGTTCAAAATAAAAGGGTATTTTATTTGGCAAAAAAATTGAAAAAATTTACAGGATTACATTCTCAAAGGGCTTTTTTTTGGTACTTGAAGGCAAAACCCATAGGCTTCTTCAGGAAAAGGCATCATTTAGCATGTTAGTATAGGGATTTTTTAAATACTTTTTGAATGCGTGTGATACTTTTCTAATGACATGTGGAGTTGAACTCAAGACCTGTTTTGAGTGTGTGTGTGTGAGAGAGTGAGAGAGAGAGAGAGAGAGAGAGAGAGAGAGAGAGAGAAGTTTTGGTGTAATCTCACCTACAAACATTCAAATTTACTTATATAAAGCTAAAACTAAAGTGCTTTATTAGCTGCATTTATGTTAAATTAAAGTCAAGCTAAATGAATTAGAAAAGAGCATGTCTAGTATTGTCCTTGACTTCTAGAAAAGTATTACTCCTCTGACTCGTGCTCATTATAGTGTGTGCGTTCTTGTCCTTCGTACAAGAATGTGCCTATTAATTAATGCTTTTGTCATTTCAACAATTAACAAAAGCATTTATCCCTAAACAAAAAGAGAGAGAGAGAGAGAGAGAGAGAGAGAGAGAGAGAGAGAGAGAGAGAGTGCTTTGTTTTTATAAAAGCATGTCATCTTTGCTTTTTGACTTGGTACAATGCCTAATACATTGCAATCACGACGTCCCAATTTTGCTACATGTACCTCACAGAAAAACCATAAGAAGGGTTAGACTTTATGTAAATTGATGACCGGGATCATTTGTTGCATGAATTTGAAATATGCAAGTTTCCTTGCATGGGAGATTTTGCACAGTCCTCCCCAAATTTATAATACTCACGATGGTGTGAACTTTTTAGTGCATTGATTTCTCTGTGTTTTTGATACCGAGTAAAGAGTTCAAGGGCTTTTACGTACCATTCTATTTCAACATTCATTGCCAATTGTTGTTGTTGTAAAGACTGCAACGTTTTCAACTAAACCTTTGTTAATGAGCTTGCAGGCATGCTTCATGGCTTTTATTGGTATAGCGTGCAATCAATGCATTCCAAGAGATTTCACTTAAAACATATATGTAAATTGAAACATGGCCAAAGGCATTCACATTCGATACAACGTTTCCTCACCACAACCACGGTTGGGCTTATCCTGCAATCTAGACACAAAACTCATCAAGAATTTTTTGTGCTTTTGAAAGGGCACCATGTTTGACATACATATCAACCAAAGCAAAGCATTGTGAGAGGCCTCTTTGCATCCAGTAAAAATGACTGAGTGCTCCCTTGCCACACCCCGAATTGGTACATCTCGCAATAAATGCATTCTAAGTGATGACATTCTGAATGAGAAGCCATGGAGAACTTCTCGCGCATTCGTAAGGGTACCACATTTGGCATACACACTCACCAATATGCTCAAGTAACCCAGCTCGCTGTGTTTTCTACTGACTTTGTACATTCCTTATTCTGAGCATAGGCTTTTAGTTCGCCATTATAAGAGCACTTCAAGAGACTTTGTATGGCATACTTTGCAGCTGGTGACTGCAGCTGAGGGATTCCTTGCCACATCCATGTCGGGAATATGTTGCAATCAACGTGCTCCAAGAGACAACATTTGACAACAAAAACATCACACATCTTCCTCAACCAGCCCTCGTTGGGCATGTCCCACAATCAACGCACTCCAAGAGACCACATATTGCACAAAAATATCATCAATAACCTTTTTTGCTTTTGTATGGGCACCACATTTTGCAAAAACCCTAGCCAATGCACTCCAAGAGACCACATATTGCACAAAAATATCATCAATAACCTTTTTTGCTTTTGTATGGGCACCACATTTTGCAAAAACCCTAGCCAAGCACCATCAAGGTGCAAGCATAGGTGCTTGCATGCGGGGAGAGAGGCCATCCCTTCGCATCTAGGGCATATCAACCCCAAGGTTCCTACCATGGCCATGAGGTAGGAGTCCTATAATCAACTCATTCCAAGAGATGACATATGACATAGTTTTTTTGTGCTTTTGTAAGGACTCCACATTTGGCATACATATCGGCCAAAGTATTGCCAAACATATCTTAATTTTCCAACAACCCCTAACAAGAAATCGCATCGTGAATTCTCTCACCCATGTGAAGACCTTGCATAAGGTCACCTACCACAAGCCTGCAAGATGCAAACATAGGTGACAGCATTTGGAGAAAGGTCTTCCCTTCACATTTTGAAAGGGCATGGGGACTGAACATGCTAATCTCCACCCAGCCATGCCCTATATAGGCCCTTGGCCTGCTAAATATAGGGACCCCCTTGACTGCATGTCCATCCTGGCCCTTGGCCGTGACTGGTCCTACCCTTGTCCTGACATTACTCCCCCCTTGGAGAAGCGTTTTCGTCCGTGAAAACACAAGTGATGGTATCTTCATAAGAACACTAATGTTTTCTACCGTAACATCCCTCATGGATCCAACGGTTCATTTGAGCGGAACCCGGTTCAGTAGGAGGCCCAATGAAACCAAGAGTAACATCTTGATTTTCTACATTGTTGTCCATTTGTAACGATCTGATGGTACCGGTTCCTATCAAAACATAGTGTGTAGACTCCATTTAGAATGCTCATGAGCATGGTAAACGAGCTTATCACAACAAAGATGTACCAAAAAGAGTACCTCTTGTCACTTTCCAACATTTGGAGAAAGGTCTTCCCTTCACATTTTGAAAGGGCATGGGGACTGAGCATGCTAATCTCCACCCAGTCATGCCCTATATAGGCCCTTGGCTTGCTAAATATAGGGACCCCCTTGACTGCATGTCCATCCTGGCCCTTGGCCGTGACTGGTCCTACCCTTGTCCTGACATTACTCCCCCCTTGGAGAAGCGTTTTCGTCCGTGAAAACACAAGTGATGGTATCTTCATAAGAACACTAATGTTTTCTACCGTAACATCCCTCGTGGATCCAACGGTTCATTTGAGCGGAACCCGGTTCAGTAGGAGGCTCAATGAAACCAAGAGTAACATCTTGACCATTTGTAACGATCTGATGGTACCGGTTCCTATCAAAACATAGTGTGTAGACTCCATTTAGAATGCTCATGTTCTACATTGTTGTCCATTTGTAACGATCTGATGGTACCGGTTCCTATCAAAACATAGTGTGTAGACTCCATTTAGAATGCTCATGAGCATGGTAAACGAGCTTATCACAACAAAGATGTACCAAAAAGAGTACCTCTTGTCATTTTCCATGAAAGTAACTTGTTGACATAACTCATCAGCCAAGTTTAAGTCCTTGACTTGTTCCCAATTTTCATCAGTAAACAACCCCACCCTAACGAGTGTGCAAGGTTGAGAACCTGAGTTATATACATGAAGAGACTACACCTAGTTGCAAACATGCTTTAACTTATAGTAAGCAAACTCTAAGTAGAGCAATAAATTCTTACCGATTGAATCGCTTGGTGCTAACGTACGCACTTTACATATCCTTCAACACCAGATTACACTTTATAATCTGTCTATCCGCTTGGATAACTGATAGTACTGAGGTGTGTTCCCTCACACTTTGTAATCTGTCTGTCCCCTTGGATAAGTGACAGTACTGAGGTGTGTTTCCCCCACGGTTTACAGACAGTCTTCCCAGACGATTGGTAAATGGGGAATCACAGTAGCGTATAACATTGTTGAAGAATCAACAATGTCCGGAATAACCATCGTGGTTAACTTGAAAAATCCACAAACACTCAAACCGAGCCATGACCTCTATTGGTGAATAGTAGACCCAAAAGTAATCTCCTAGAGATATTGTACATAGAGTGAAAAATGCTTCATAAGCAACAACTTGAAGAATATGCATGCCGTTCGAAATCAGCTTTTGCTAAACACTAGGGCCCATAACACCTAGTGTGCATGCATTTAGCAAGAAACAAATCTGAACCTGTATATCCATGGTGATCTTTATAAATACTTATGGAAAATGTGATGTGCGTAGCACACATTAAAAAAGAATGTAAATAGTTCTGAAAAGAAACTAAATACTTTCAGTTGCAATCTTTTGCAAGCCTTGCTGAAACGTCTGAATGGCAATAGAAGGTGAAACATTGATCACTTCTAGGTACAGACAATGAAACTTTTTCATTAACCACTTATAGCGTTGCTATATGTATAAACAACCATCTGTAATGTTGTTTAGCAATACTTGTAGCTGAACAAGTCATTCTAAGTATCCGACAAGTGTTGGCCACTGAAATTGCTCCTGATACGTCGTGCTGAAAATGGTCTAGAAAACAGATGTGACCAGCACCTAGGGACATTGTCGTGACACATATTTGAAATAGGGGGCACCAGTCTCAGTTCCAGAGACTCATATTCGCCACATGTGGAATATGTCTCAACTAAGGATGTCTGAAAAAAGAACATCCTTCAAGTACAAGATGTACTTGTGTGTGGAGGTATGCGACAAGAGTGAGAGGGACCCTCATTCATTGCTCCACACTGGCTAAACTGAACTCCTTGAGTTCCTAGACCATGTTGTATCCCATGTGACAACATGTGCCAAATTGAACCCTACAAGTAGGTTCGTAACAGCATAAGGCAGAAAAATAAATTGGACACTTGGCCCAAAATACTTTGTGCCGACATGCCCTTGGCATGGCTCTGTAACATTCAAGCGTACTTATACGTCTTGAAAAACCAAGCAAAGCATACTAAAAATGGAATAACACCAAATCAATAGATGCGTACCTGGAGATTTGAACGTAATTTTCACTTACTCGTATTCAAATTAAGAGGAGCACATCTCCAACCTGAAAAAACGAACAGCATTGCACTGGGAACCCTGGGTGTTTTCATGGCAATTGAAGCCCTTGGATTAGAATCTACATAGTCAAACCCCTTGGTAAGACTCTTTGTAGAAACTGCTCAACTAGCAGATAACGATAACCAACATAGTCAACCGTGTACAAAATGATTGGAATCAACTTGAAAAGTGTGTTCATCCGCTATCGCGTGGTAGATTGCGGAATTCTTTCCTTGAAAGTATAACTGGGAGAGATCAACTGTGATCCTCAATGCAGATCAAACTGTGATCCTGTTAAGTATGGAGCCTGATTTACCCTTGTAATTTTCTATGGAAAAGCGCACATTTGAAAGGCCCCCATTATGAGGAGAAGCCATCATGCGTGAAGGACAATCACTCACTGGAAACCAAAATTTTTACGGACAAGAATCAAGAATATTCCTTTTCGTCGGAATATTATGGCCGGACGGCGGCCGAAAAGTGGTCGGAAAACAACCGATCGGTTGGCCGGTGGCCGGTAGTCAATGGCCGATGGCCGGTGGTCGGAAGTCAATGGCCGGTGGCCGGTGGCCGAATTCAAAAGCGGACTTGTCTTCTCAAGGGCGGCCACACATGGGCGGATTGGAGGGTCCGATTTGGACTTATTCGCACAAGGGCGGCTACACATGGCTGTCTCTCATAAGAGAGGGCAGCTCTTTTGGCCTATAAAAGGAGGCCATTTCTACACACATTTCATAGTGTGAAGTTGATGCAACAAGGTGAGTGTGAGGTGGTGAGAGTGAAGCAAGGCGGGAGCTCCATTAAGGGTATAATCCCTTTGTAAACTACTTCTTGTTTTGAAGTACTAAAGCCATTGAGTGGCTGCTTTCCCGTGGACGTAGCCCACATTGGGTGAACCACGTATATCGTGTGTACTCTCTCTGTCTTTCTCTCTACTCTATAATCTCTTGTTTGTGAAATCTATCTCTCTCCATTAAGTAATCTACTCAAATATCTATTTAGCTACGTCTTATTTCCTGACAACTGGTATCAAAGCAAGGTTTGCTCGTAGCTAAGTTATCTCAAGGAAAGGATTCCTTGAATTGAGTGGGAGTTATGGCGGAGGAAGGGAAGCTCAAGATTGAGAAGTTCAACGGCAAAAACTACCAACATTGGAAGATGCAGATTGAAGACTATCTCTACCAGAAGGACCTCTATCTGCCACTAGGCGGTCTTGCAAAGAAGCCCGCAATGATGGCAAATGAAGCATGGATTGTCCTTGATCAAAAGGCACTGGGAACAATCCGGTTAAGCTTGGCGTCAACGGTGGCCTTCAATGCTTTGGAGATGAAGACCACGGAGGACTTGATGAAGTCACTTGACGACTTCTACGAGAAACCATCGGCATCCAATAAGGTATTTCTTATGAAGCGCTTGTTCAATCTAAAGATGACAGAGAATGGTTCAATTGCAGAACACCTAAATGACTTTAAAACAAACATAAGTCAACTTCGATCGGTGAAAATCAATTTCGATGACGAAGTGCGAGCTCTCCTTATACTATCATCTCTACCGGATAGTTGGGACAGCCTTGTGATGGCTGTAAGTAATTCTATTTCTAGCACAAATACTCTTAAGTTTGATGATGTTGTGGGTGTTCTCCTAAGCAAAGAAATGCGAAGGAGAAGCACAAGAGAATCATCAAGTGCTGCATTGTCAGTAGAAACAAGAGGAAGGCCTAAGGAGAGGTTCAAAAACCAAAAGGGCCGTGATCGCTCAAGACGGAGAAAGTCACGAACAAAGTCAATTCTTGAATGTTGGAACTGCGGCAAGAAGGGCCACGTCGAGAAGGATTGCTGGTCCAAGAAAAAGAAGGAGACTGAGTCTCAAGACAACAAGCCAACATCGGAGGCCAATGTGGCAGGTAAAGTAGAGCAAGATGCTCTAATTCTCTCATTAGACAATGTGTCTAATTCCTGGATAGTAGATTCCGGGGCTTCATTCCATGCGACACCACACAAGCAACATTTCCAAGACTACACCAAAGGTAATTTTGGGTATGTATACTTGGGAGATGATGAAGCTTGTGAGATTGTTGGCAAAGGTACAGTTTCTGTCAAAACTGCTAACGGAAATGAATGGAAGCTTAAAGATGTTAGGCATGTTCCTTCTCTTTGCAAAAATTTAATCTCTACAGGACAATTGGACGATGAAGGTCACAACATTGCATTCGGAAACAAACGGTGGAAGATCTCAAAGGGATCTTTGGTGGTTGCCAAGGGAGAAAAGGTCGGTACACTTTACTTGTGTACTGTTAGCATGCAACCTTCAGCTTGTGCAGCAACTACAGAAGTTGGCAGTGCAGTGTGGCACTACCGGCTTGGGCATATGAGTGCCAAAGGAATGCAAATCCTTCAAACAAAGAAGCTTCTACCAGGTTTGAAAGAAGTGGACTTAGAGTTCTGTGAAGATTGTGTTTATGGTAAACAAAAGAGGGTAAAATTTCAATAATCAGGAAATGAAAGAAAAATAAAAAAGCTTGAGTTGGTTCATTCTTATGTTTGGGGTCCAGCAAGTACACCATCACTTGGTGGCTCATTGTACTATGTAACATTCATAGACGATGCTACTAGAAAAACATGGATTTATGTCATGAAGAATAAATCCGATGTATTTTCCATATTTCAAAGGCGGAAAGCCTTTGTGGAGAATGAAACAGGTACCAAGGTTAAATGCCTCAGATCCGACAATGGAGGTGATTATTGCAGCCAAGGTTTTGAAAGCTTTTGTGCTAGCAATGGCATTCGGAGGCAAAGGACAACCCCAAGGACACCTCAACAAAATGGTGTTTCGGAAAGGATGAACAGGACAATCATGGAGCGAGCACGAAGCATGCGGCTACATGCAGGCCTACCGCTTGAGCTTTGGGCGGAAGCTGTAAGTACGTCTGTGTACTTAATCAACCGGTCACCCTCAACGGCATTGGATGGGGGAGTTCCAGAAGAGGCATGGACAGGTAAACCGGTGAATTATGCATTTCTCAAAGTGTTTGGGTGTGAGGCTTTCATGCACATAGATAGAAGCCTAAGATCAAAGCTAGATGCAAAGTCCAAAAAGTGTTTCTTCATTGGCTATGGAGAAGGTGACTTTGGGTATCGCCCATGGAGTCCTGAAGATGGTAAAATCTTAAGGAGTAGGGATGTAATTTTTAACGAACAAAATATGTAAAAAGATTACTTGGAAAGAAAACAAACAAAAGAAATAGGTGATGAGTACATGGAGCCTGAGGACGGTGAAGACTCAAGGACTGCAAACTGTGACAATGTGCAACAGCGTCAACCAAATGAGGAGCCTCAACCTATTCCCCGAAGATCTACAAGAGCAAGTAGACCTCCAGAAAGGTTTGTTCTTTCCTTCAACCATCTCTTGATCTCAGATTCTGGAGAGCCGGAATCATACGAAGAGCTATGCAACATGAATCCAAAGAAGAATGGACGAAGAGCATGCAAGTGGAGATGGACTCACTACATCGCAACCAAACATGGGAGTTGGTTGAGTTGCCTAAAGGTAAGCGGGCACTTCAAAACAAATGGGTGTACAAGCTGAAGGAAGAAGAAGGTGGGAAGAAAAGGTACAAGTCTAAGCTTGTGGTAAAAGGGTTTTCTCAAAAGAAAGGTATTGACTTCAATGAAATATTTTCTCTTGTTGTAAAAATGAACTCAATTAGGCTTGTCTTAAGCCTTGTGGCTGCTCATGATTTAAATCTTGAGCAAATGGATGTAAATACGGAATTCCCTCACGGTGACTTAGAGGAGGAAATCTACATGCTTCAACCAAAGGGGTATGAAGTAAAAGGTAAGGAGAAAATGGTTTGTAGATTAAAGAAGAGCTTGTATGGTTTAAAACAAGCATCAAGACAATGGTACTTGAAGTTTGACAATGCTAACATGCAGGACATCAAAGACCTAAAAGAGGAGCTGTCTAAATCTTTTTCAATGAAAGATTTAGGTGCTGCAAAGAGGATACTTGGTATGAAAATATCAAGGGACAGGACGGAGAAGACAATAAAGCTATCTCAAGTAGATTACATCAAGAAGGTACTAGAAAGGTTTGCAATGCAAAATGCAAAACCAATTTCTACACCTTTGGCTGGTCATTTTAAACTAACGAAGGATATGTGTCCAAAGACACAAGAGGAGATAGCCTATATGTCTAAAGTTCCATATGCTGCAGCGGTAGGTTCTCTAATGTATGCTATGGTCTGGACAAGGCCAGACATTGCACATGCAGTGGGAGTTGTGAGTAGATTCATGGACAACCCAGGTAAAGAGCATTGGCAAGCTGTGAAGTGGATACTTAGGTATCTAAAAGGGACAACAACAAATGCTTTGTATTTTGGAGGAGCTGATATTTTTCTAGAAGGGTATGTTGATGCAGATATGGCAGGTGACAAAGATACTCGAAGGAGCACTACTGGCTATGTGTTCACGGTTGGAGGCACAGCAGTAAGTTGGGCTTCAAAGCTGCAGAAAGTGGTTTCACTTTCTACCACGGAAGCAGAGTATGTAGCAATGACGGAGGCAAGCAAAGAAATTTTGTGGCTCCACAGATTCTTAGAAGAGCTTGGATTCAAACAAGACAATTGTGTCTTGTACAGTGATAGCCAAAGCGCTATTCATCTTGCGAAGAACTCAACCTTTCATTCAAGGACAAAGCACATTGAGGTGAGATATCACTTCATACGCACTCTTTTGGAAGAGGGACAGCTAAAGCTAGGAAAGGTGCATACAAGTGAAAATCCTGCAGACATGTTTACAAAGGTGGTCAACAAGGAGAAGTTGAGCTTTTGCTCATCTTCAATCGGCATTCAAGGATAAGAAGCTAGAATGGAAAGTAGCCACAGGTTTGGTTTGGAGATGAGTCTCCAAGTGGGAGATTGTTAAGTATGGAGCCTGATTTACCCTTGTAATTTTCTGTGGTAAAAGCGCACATTTGTAAGGCCCCCATTATGAGGAGAAGCCATCGTGCATGAAGGAAAATCACTCACCGAAAACCAAAATTTTTACGGACAAGAATCAGGAATATTCCTTTTCGTCAGAATATTATGGCCGGACGGCGGTCGGAAAGTGGTCGGAAAACAACCGGTCGGTTGGCCGGTGGCCGGTAGTCAATGGCCGATGGCCGGTGGTCGGAAGTCAATAGCCGGTGGCCGGTGGCCGGAAGTCAATGGCCGGTGGCCGGTGGCCGAATTCAATGGCCGGTGGCCGAATTCAAAAGCGGACTTGTCTTCTCAAGGGCGGCCACACATGGGCGGATTGGAGGCTCCGATTTGGACTTATTCGCACAAGGGCGGCTACACATGGTTGTCTCTCATAAGAGAGGGCAGCCCTTTTGGCCTATAAAAGGAGGCCATTTCTACACACATTTCATAGTGTGAAGTTGATGCAACAAGGTGAGTGTGAGGTGGTGAGAGTGAAGCAAGGCGGGAGCTCCATTAAGGGTATAATCCCTTTGTAAACTACTTCTTGTTTTGAAGTACTAAAGCCATTGAGGGGCTACTTTCCCGTGGATGTAGCCCACATTGGGTGAACCATGTATATCGTGTGTACTCTTTCTCTCTCTCTACTCTATAATCTCTTGTGTGTGAAATCTATCTCTCTCCATTAAGTAATCTACTTAAATATCTATTTAGCTACGTCTTATTTCCTGACAGATCCTTAATGCCTATGGGGTGAAATAGTTGGGTCTTACCCAAGATCTAACAATGGCTCTTAGCCAGTCTGTGTGTGTGTGGCTTCTAGCTCTTACGGCCATCAGCGGTCAATCGATAAACCGATGAAAACTAATGTGAATGGCATCTTGTCCGATGACGGTGTCGAGTAGCACTCCATATGAAAACTTAATATTTCAACAAACACGAACGATCTAAATTTGATAAAGAAAGCATACCTTCAACATGAATTGGCTACCGGCACCAATCGTGTCCTGTCGTAGAATATGTCCGTGCCAGTAGGCATGTTTGAGGCCGGGGTGATCGGTCTACTGTTCATGCTTACTCAAAGCCTTGGAGCTTATTTGTAGCCTTTCATGTTGTGCCGGTTGTTGCTTGCCAAAATGCAATCCTTGCTCAACTTGCTTGAATTTTCTCCACCTACTGACCCTTGGAATGACTATGTTTTACCAAGTCGTTGCTACCATGCAAACATGCCATCGATGCCATACTTTACCTTAAAGCCTTGTTTGGCATCAATTGTATCCTAATCCAAGTCCTTGACTTTGGTTTACAGCTGCGCATGCCTTGCATGCATGTTGGTTCGTAGCCTTGGCAAAATTGTGTTGCATATTTTACACCATCTTTGCATAGGCGTGGTCAATTTGAAATTGCTATCGATTGCTCAAGAATCAATCTCTGTAGATTTGTGAAGTTTTCTGAACTGGCGGAGCTGTAGAAATTCTGCAAGCTTGAGATCCTCGTCGAACCACCCAAGAAGATGATGGGGGGGCCGACAGTGGGCACCCCTACTTAGCCTTTTGTCTTTTGTTCCTTCTTATCAAATGGCCTAAGGTCACCATGGGCGGCCCAATCGGAAAAGAAAACCCTGGCTCAGAAAAAAAAACGGCATCGCCGTCTGCGCAGAGAAAGATGTGCCCTCCCTACCCGTTGCGTTGCTCATCTGGCAGCGCGTACGTGACGAGAAATAATCCATCCCCTGCTGCAAACACAATGAGAGAAGGAGCGACCAATTTTGCGATGGCCATCTTCACACGCCCCCTCCATGCAAGGGCTTACTCCCACGTTAATCGAGTTTGCTTCCTTGCAGTAGGGTCTGCTCATGAAGTATGCCCATGGTCCTCCACACACACACACACACACACACACACACACACACACACACACACACACACACACACAGAGTTTTCGAAAGAGAGGGAGAAAGCGAGAGATCCACGCTTGAGAGAGAGAGAGCTCCATGCCTTCTTCTCCGCCTTGGCTCCACCTTCCCCCTTTCTCTCTACCTTGCTCTGATACCAGTGAAAGGCATGGGGACTGAACATGCCAATCTCCACCCAGCCATGCCCTATATAGGTCCTTGGCCTGCTAAATATAGGGACCCCTTGACTGCATGTCCATCCTGGCCCTTGGCCATGACTGGTCCTACCCTTGTCCTGACACATTTGGTCAAAATAGGCCTCACCTTTCTTGCCACATCCATGTTGGGCATATTCTACAATCAACACGGATATGTGCCCTCTAGGGATATGGACAATTGTGAGTTGCATCGGCTACTCATTTGGTGCCATCTAGGGATGAATAAAGCTACTAGATTAAGGAATATCTAGGGTCTCCTAATTATGATTTGTGTTGCCCTAGTGTGGAATATTTGTCCCTTCAAGACACATGTTGTGCTTGAGTTTCACTGTACATTCTTTGTAGTGCTAATATAGCATCTCCACTCACATTGTGAGTATGGAAAAAACAAAAAATTGTGTCCTCTATATTTATGCATACGTTATGTAGTATGTTTTGAAGGAGAGGAGTCGAGAGCACAATGGAAGAGGAAGATGAATATGCACACACACTCACACACACACACACACACCACCATATCCACACACACAGGTTGGAGGGGGAGAGCCGACACACACTGTGTGGCCACTTTCTTCTCTATCTTATGCACTTAGGCACAATACACACTCGTCTTTATGTTAGTGGCTCACACAAGTGTTTAGCTATACACTTAAGGTTAGTAGCAGTTAGTGATGGGCGGTCGGCCGCGTGGCCATTAAGCCTAACATTCTCCCACTTGATGGCCAATGTGGGAGACCATGAGAATAGAATCACGCTTCACCCAATGCCCATCAACTCACGATAGTGCTAAAACTGATGACTAGAGAGACTTTTAGTGAGTGCATCCGTTGTGTTCTCTGACGTAGGAATCTTCACTAAATCAACGCTCTTGTTTGCCAAGCATTCACGACTGAAGTGATAACGCACATCCATGTGTTTTGTTCTGGAATGAAACACTCGATTGTTAGCCAAGGCAATAGCACTCTGACTGTCACAATGAAGAACTGGTGTACACTACTCCAATTTAAGATCTTTCGCTAGGAGAGTAATGTGCATACCCAAAATGTGATTGGCTTCATCCAAATCTTTCATGTCAAATTGGCTTTTCAGCTTGGTTTTCAAGTCAGCAATGTCCTTCTTGGAATGACCAGCAATAAGCATGTCATCTACATAAAGGATAAGCATAATAATTTCTCCATTGGGTTGTCTTTTCACATAAAGACATGGATCCTCATTACTGCGCTTATAGCCTAGGGATCACATAGATGCATCAAACTTTTGATACCATTGTCTGGATGATTCCTTCAAGCCATAAAGACTTTTCAAAAGCTTACATACCAAATGTTCCTTGCCCTTTAGAACAAACCCTTCAGGTTGCTACACATAAATCTCTTCCTCGAGATCACCATGTAAGAAAGCTGTAATGACATCCATTTGATCAAGCTCCATATCTTCAGAGGCAACCAAATCAAGAAAAATTCTTAGTGTGGTCATCTTGACCATTGGAGAAAAGATTTCTTGGAAATTGACACCATATTCTTGCTTGAAACCTTTGGCCACTAAATGAGCTTTGTAATTGTCCAGAAATGGTCAGGACGTCGTACTAGCCAAAAGATGCCTCCATAAAAAGCGTACAATGGCAGTATCCACAAAGCTGCACAAGTCTGTCACAATGCTCAAACCGGCACCAAAAGCATGTGCATGCAAAGAAATATCCCTGTGGAGAGTCAAACTGCTCTCAAAAGAGCTCAAACACTGTCAAAAGTGCCAACATATGCATGTACGCATAAAAAGTTGCTCCCATTGGAACCAGAATATCGCAAGCAGTAAAATTTTTAGCTTGTGAGTCAATGTTGATGACGTAGACAAAGCCAAAATCGAGGCCAAGAAGCATAGTGGAAGCTAACCAAGCCGCTCTATGTACCTGTACCTGGGCCACACCTAAGGTTCAAAAGCTACGAAGGCTAGGAGTCATCAAGGAGTAGGCTTTACTCAAGGAGGTAAGAAAGCTTCTAGCAGCAGGTTTCATTTATCCAGTGGATAATTCAGAGTGGGTCTCTCCCGTTGTTGTCACTCCCAAAAAGAACGGCAAGTGGAGGGTGTGTGTGGATTACCGTCCACTAAATGAGGCAACAAAAAGAGACCACTTTCCTCTCTCATTTCAGGATGAGATGCTAAATGAAGTAGTTGGTCACGAGAAGTACACCGTGTGTGATGGCTACTCAGGTTACTTTCAAATAGGGATTGCATTGGAGGATCAATTGAAAACCTGTACCTATATCTGTACCTGTAGTCAAAGAAGACAATGTCGTCAAACTCCCACTATATGTGTGTATGAGGAAAATCCAAAAGAGGCGTGGGATCTTGTAGATGGAAGAGACTGCAACAATGGTATTTGTAATGGCTATGAGCCGTGGGCTCTTGTAGATGGAAGAGACTGCAACAATGGTATTTGTAATGGCTATGAGCCGTGGGCTCTTTTAGATGGAAGAGACTGCAACAATGGTATTTGTAATGGCTATGGAAGCCTTCTACAATACAAACTACAAAGAAGAGAGCTGAAAAATGTAGCTCCTTAACCGTAGCTCAAATGAGGTTTTTGATGGCACAAATGGCTCCGAAATGGGGGTAAAACCTCAGGACAGCTCAGGAAACCTCAGGACACCTCATGGAAACGCTCTTGGAATGCTGAATTTGCCGATGCCAAAGTCAGAACCCTGTTTGCACTCTTGAAAATACGCGCAAGCATGCAAGCGATTTTGGAAATGCACTAGCTCTGATACCAAATAAAGGAAAGGAGTCGAGAGCAAAGCGGAAGAGGAAGATGAATACACACACACACCACCATAGCCACACACACAAGTTGGAGGGGGAGAGCCGACACACACTGTGTGTCCCCTTTCTTTCTTCTCTATCTTATGCACTTAGGCACAATACACACTCTACTTTGTGTAAGTGGCTCACAATAAATGCAATGTAGGGTTAGTAGAAATTAGTGATGGGCGTTCGGCCACATGGCCATTAAACCTAACATACTTAACCTCTAGGAGGAAATAAATATGGTGTCATTAATAAAGAGACTTGCTTGGTTGGTTGTGTACTCGACCTCTGTGACCCGGGTCATGGATTCGAGTGCGGTCAACAACCTTGTGCACTCATAAGGACGTTGGTATAGAAAGCCTAGCCTCGTCGATAAAGGACACATACAAAACTTGTGGGATCAACGGTTGGAGATGGATCAGCCGCCTAACATACTTAACCTCTAGGAGGAAATAAATATGGTGTCATTAATAAAGGGACTTGCTTGGTTGGTTGAGTACTCGACCTCTGTAACCCAGGTCATGGATTCGAGTGTGGTCAACGACCTTGTGTGCTCATAAGGACATTGGCATAAAAATCCTAGCCTCGTCGATAAAGGACATGGGAAAAACTTGTGGGATCAACGGCTGGAGATGGATCAGTCGTTGATCTTCCCTAATGTAAAAAAAAAGTTTAGAGTTCCCTGTGTTGCGTCGACCCCTTGAACCCACAATCTACCCCTCCACAGCCTTGAGCTCTAACCACCTGCGCTGCTGCGCGTTGTTGAAAGCAATGCGTCTTTGCACGATCAAAAACCTTGCCCCCCCTGCTGCGTCGATCGGACGACCCATATGACGCACCCAGCTGATAAGTCGCCCCTACCATAGATCCCACGAGTCCCACCCCGTGTCACTTATAAACGAGGAGAGCCTAAGATTATGGGCTCAATAAGAATGAAGAGAGCTTGTGCGCTCATAAGGACGTTGACATAGAGAGCCTAGGATTATGAGGTCAATAAGAATGAGGAGAGCCTAAGATTATGCAACAACCGAAGGTTTAGTGTAAAACCTCCTCCAATTTTGAAGCACCTCTAAAGTTAAAATCCAAAGGTAAGAAAACCTCCAAAGTTTGAAGAATTTAATGTAAAAATCTTTAAATATGCTCCATTTACCTTTAAATTTTTCTATATGTGCCTTTTAAAAATTGTTTTTACAGCATCGGGGGAGGGGGATAATCTCAGTATTTTGAGAAGGAATGTGGACCCTTATTCATTTACAAAAAAAACTTTATCACTAGGCTATAATGCCACTTCCAAAAGACTCCCGAAACAGCGAAGCCACCAAGTCAGGGGGGACTGTCACTTTGTCGCCACTTGGCCTCTTGATTTTTTCAATACTTTCTATTTCCTGCCTTTGCAACACTAGTATCCACTTTAAGGGATTTTTGAATTTTAGTCCGAGGATGTGTTTATTAGGTTATGTGTTTTTTTGGGCCTTTTTTGGACCCAAAAAAAACTTCCCCACATGCTATTTGTACCAGGTTTCCTTTCTTAAGGCATCTCCCTAGCTTGCTTATGGGATAAACTAACGGAGAACTTCCCATAAAGTTAGCTGATGTGAAGCATCCCATTGCTTTAAAAAAAACTAGTACAACGGCGCAGTGCTATGTGAAGGAGGGCATACACACTTGCATGCGCTTATATGCAGATTTAACAGCACCATGGCTGACTCAGCCAGTGCTGTCAAATTCCATGTCATTAACACTACCTTGTCTGCATGAGACAACAGTACTTTAGGGCATAGTAGCTCTGTGCCCTAGCTTCCCAACCTAAACTTGGCTAGCTCTCCCAACTTGGACACTGACCTGTAGTCACCTTGCTTGCTAGAGAGAGAGAGAGAGAGAGAGAGAGAGAGAGAGAGAGAGAGAGAGAGAGAGAGGCCTTTTTGAATAGCAATGCCTAAGAGGTTGTGAGAGGTAATTGAGAGCAATGTAGAGTGCACAATATGCACAACTATTGGGATAAAAAAAGATAGCGAATGTTAAAAAGACAGTGGAGGTCGCATTTGTTGACGCGTGCCTCCTTCACTAGCAACACCTATCCTCTCTCTCTCTCTCACGATTTGTCTCTCTCCCCTCCTATCCTCCATGCTCCTACACCTGAGTCTTTCTCTCTCTACATGGACACAAAGCCAATGATTTGGCACTCATAGCAATGTACTCTCTCTCTCTCTCTCTCTCTCTCTCTCTCTCTCTATATATATATATATATATATATATATATATATATATATATATATATATATATATATATATATATATATTCCCCTTCCACGGGCTTCTCATCTCCAACAAAGCAGTAGGGCGATCTTGATCTGGCATGGGCGATTATGTGCATTGCAAAAGCTCTATGCCTTCGTGGCCTTGAAACGTTCACCTACATCTTGGCGTGAGCTTCAACCCGCAGCAAAGAGGCAGAGATAGAAATATGAAAAAACAAGGGTCTTTGAAATGTGTGTGGCTAGACCCAGCGATTGCAAGCAGAAAAGGAC
Source organism: Adiantum capillus-veneris (assembly GCF_014529385.1). Taxonomy (NCBI): domain Eukaryota; kingdom Viridiplantae; phylum Streptophyta; class Polypodiopsida; order Polypodiales; family Pteridaceae; genus Adiantum; species Adiantum capillus-veneris. The sequence continues at coordinate 85,271,360 of NC_140954.1, forward strand.
CATTTTGGTATTTGAGGTATTTAGGGAGAGAGAGAGAGAGAGAGAGAGAGAGAGAGAGAGAGAGAGAGGAGAGAGAGGACGCAGATTGTGGACGAGCAGGGAGGATTCCTTTGAACGTATGCACGTGGTGAGGGTACCCTAGGTGGGTGGGAGAGAAAGAGAGAGAGAGGGAGGACGCAGATTAGATTGTTGTTCAACATCACTTGAATTTTAAACGTGAAGCCTGCTTAGATAGGGTACAGATGGCTTGAAACCTTTGCAGGGTACCTTGTAATTTGCAGGGCAGGCACGCCGGCTCAAAGCCCTGACACGTGGCAAGGCATCCACTGCTGCTAGTACTTCCGCCTCTCTCTCTCTCTCTCTCTCTCTCTCTCTCTCTCTCTCTCTCTCTCCCCCCCCCCCTCAAAGTTCCTGCAATCTCTCTCTCAGTGAGCTCAATGCATGGGCTGCAGGGCACACTGCCGGAGCCTGCTGGATTGAGGAGCTCTCGCCACATGTCGGGAGGGTAGTGGGAATCCCTCCCCCTTTTATAATAGTATAGATACTAGTGAGAAGTTGGTTGTGGATGTCATTGTAGTGTTTGCAAAAGCGTGTCCCAACTTTTTTTTTTGCAAAACTCACAATTGTGAGTCATTGTATTAGAATTCCTTCAAGAAATATACAAATCCACCTCAAGCTCATGCCGAGCCTTGAGTGACAGATACTTACATTAGAGCCTAACCAACCATATCGAACTATTAATAAACCTTTACATGGGATGGTTCGATCGGATGGCGAGACTCGCTCTAATCCAATCATTTGAGCTTTGCCCTTTTTCTACCACAAGTATTATTTTCTTACTTTCTTGTACTATCTGGGAGAAGCTATCCATAGTTAGGTCACTGTCAAAAACTTGGCGGTTCCTGGCCTTCCAAAGATTACTAAAGAAGCAATATTTGACAATTTGAGTATAGACTAGCAATGCAAGATTTTGAAATGTTTCCCACCAAGGCACAGATCCTTCTTAAAGAATCCTATATTTCACGTTCTTTGCATCCATTTCCAAACCTTCCCTGCCAGGCCCCTAATAGCCGGGCATTCTATGAACAGGTGGACAAGGTCTTTGCAAGTCAAACTACACCTTGAACATCTATCAGATTCGATACCATGTGCCTGAATCTTGACACCTATCGGAAGATCCCCGCACAACATCTTCCACAAAAAAACCTTCATGAACTGGAGCCACTTCCGGTTCCAAATGTTCTTTGTGACTTCAAGCCATTGAGCTTCCAACCATTTCAAATTCCACTTTTTGTTCAAGGGGTTGAACCAATCAGCCTATCGACCACTGTTCAAAACATACAAAGAATACGTTATGTTAGAATTTAAAAGTATAAATACCCATAACTATCAAACCTACAAGGGAATGCAAAAACACTTCTTGAATCCACGATCGTCGATCTCGGGCTCAAACATAGCCTCATTGCGAATGTGCTCTGCATGATCACCCTCCGAGTTGTCAGACGCTGCATCTTGTGGCCTCACGTATGATGCTTGAGTAAAGCGCCTACAAACACATCTATTGGGTTGCAAGATTGTTATCTATTGTCCAGCATCAGAGTCTGATGAGTTGTAATTGGAAACAACTTGATCTATAATAGATGGGTCAAACTCGCCAAATTTGTGAACGTACTGTGAAGAAACGAGTCTTGTCCGTCGTGCAGCATGTTTGCATTGATTACAACGGCATTAGATCCTTATTGAGGGATAGACGTTTTGTTTGGAAAGCCCCACATCGTTGTCACTACTTATAATGAATGTAAAAACCTTATAACCTGAACATAAATTTAATCTTCTATTGGCATCATCCGTCTCTTATCTCTCTCTCTCTCTCTCTCTCTCTCTCTCTCTCTCTCTCTCTCTCTCAATCTCCCTCACAATCAAGAAACCATAGATCACACTGCAAACTACCTCAAATTCTCTAGCCATGTTCGATCCCCACACACCTCGGTCTAAAGATGCACGGAGATCCGGACCACCAGGTTATAATCTCGTCTTTATTGGTCAATGCCTATATTTGTGGGTACAAGAAATCTACTGCTCTCTTAAGAAACTGCGACAATCCTTTTTGTAATGGCCCTTTTTGTGGCAATGTTAACACTGACATTTTTGGCATTGCATTCTCTACTAGAGTTCCTGTTTTCACTCAGACTACGAGGATTTTGCTCTCTACTTTTTCTTTTGTTCTCGTTTTTGTCACGACCTCTTTGCTTAGTTGAACTGCCAGCCATATATGCATCTCCATTGATAAGCACCTTCAAGAGATTTATGCCAACTCTCTTCCGTGAGCAATGCATTTGTGATATTATTGAATACTAACTTGCCATTGAGAGCTGAATTGCTGATGGCTGTGCAAAATATGTCCCATGAATTGGGTAGAGAGCATGATAGGAATATAGACTTGAATTTGTTGTCAGACTCATTAAAGCCCTGAGATGTCATCTGACTGAACATGGAGTTGAACTCATTTAAGTGTCCAGAAACTGTGCTACCTTCTTTCATGGTGAGCTTCATAAATGTTTTCATGAGAAAAACTTTGTTGGTGGATGCACTTTGTGCTCCCATGCTGACCATAAGCTATCCCCTAGATCCTTGGTTGTCGTCTTTCCTATGATATTGAAGAACACTGACTCGGCTATATGATGACGTATCATAGCTATGGCTTTCACATCCAAAAGCTTCCACTGAGCCTATGTCTGATAGACCTTTGTTAGTCAAAACATCCTTCATGCGCTCTTTGCACATGATGAAGTTGCTTCCATCAAACTTGCAGATGAAATACTCCTCCTTTTCTGAAGAAGAAGCTATCACTGACAAGAGGGTTTGAGAGGTGCCAAACTATGACGAGAAGCTGCAAAAATCTGGGCAAAGTAAACTTTGTATCGGGAGAAAAATCTCAACCAAAATAGGCTCAAAAGTGACAACAATGAAAGTCACGACTCGCTGGAAAATTCCAGCAGAGTCTCCTTTGTATGAGGAGTCAAAACTCAACGCAAAAAACGCATAGAATTTGCCAACTTCACTAACTTGGCATTAAAAAATTGATGTTGTCACTGCCAATAGACCGACATACACGTCTCCAAGCATAAAATCCAACCATATACATATCCTATGGCGAGGGTACCGTAATGGGGAACTCCAGCTACCTGTATCACCGAAGGTATCTCCACATTCAAGCATACCCCCAGCTCAAATAAAACCTCATACGAACGACCCTCTAGACACTAAGCAAACCCAAAGATGGGATCTTTCAAAACCAAGTCTCAGAAATGGCGGAGAAACTGCCAAAGTATCATGCCAAATTGGCGCCAAAAACATACATAGGTAGTGATCGCAACTCAACGTACACAAACATGCACGAAAAGTGTTGCATGCAATAAACAAGATTCCTATGGGGATATCTAAGAGCTCAATAGTACTGTGTGTGTTCAAAAGAACATGAATCTGTCAACGCATGGCCATCCGCAAAGAAACAACTGCCAAAATGACTGTTAGAAGTGCCCATGAAGGTGTTGTGCATGTAGGTGTATGTGGGCTCGGGAGCCCCTTGTAAACATGCGCGATGCTAATTGTCGATGCTCGAAGTTGATGATGCATGAAGCTAATTGTTGACGCTCGAAGTTGATGATGCATGAAGCTGTGAGAGATTCTCTGTCTCTTTCTCTGGTCGATGCCGAGCTGATCTCCCTATCACCGAGAATTTGTGCACACACACGTGTATACACCAAAAACATTGGGCTTCTCAGCCTCTCTCTCTCTTTCTCTTTCTCTCTCTCTCTCTTTCTCTTTCTCTCTCTCTCTCTCTCTCTCTCCGGTCTCGATGCCACTGATAAGCTACCTCTTGTTGAATGCCCAGCGCTACCCAAGCCCGCATAGCAATCCAATTCTCTTCTTACTTTTGCTTGCCTTGCTAGATGCTTCCTAATCACAAGCTTTGTATAGCTTTCGGTTGTTGAGATCTTGTACTGTCCCAGGGTTGCCGAATTCCATTTAGCACACAAGCATTTAAAGGTTCCAAAGCTTCTAAGCCTCCAAGCTCTACAAAAGCCTCTAGCGCTGCTAATGCCCATTTGGTTTTCACGTTTGTTGCAGCATGGTCTTTGATTTCACAAAACCTCCATTTTTGAGTGCAGCCCAATTTTGTGTGTGTGTGTGTGTGTATAACACCACCACACACCCAAACTCTCGGACTATGTACGCGAGCTCAGAAGCTCTCCAAGCTCACCTTCAAGATTTTCTCTGTCGTAACTTTCTCTGCTCTAATGCAAGCTCTCAATTCTCTGCAGATTCTTGAGAAGTCTTCAAGATTCCATCTCTTGAAAAGAGGCTGCGCATGCTAAGGAATCCACTCAAGCTCTGATTCATTTTGGATCTATTTCCGTTGAGCTTAAGCTGCAATGGTCAAGCACCATCTTTCCATGCTCTTAGTGTCGTGGATCATTTTGGTGGTTTAGATGATTGTATTGAACTCTATTGGAACTCTGATGATACCTCTGTAGCCTATTCTTTTTGAACTCTAGAGAGATTATTCTTAAGGTGTTTATTTCATAATCATACTTGAAAAGAAAATCCCTCCTAAGCAAATCACTTATAAACAAACACACACACACACAAACAACCACAACCCCCCCCCCCCCCCCCCCCCCCCCCCCCAACATAACAAAACACACACCATCCTAAAAGTACCCTTCTCTATTGAAACTAGAAAACTTAACCCCTCAATTTGAGGTCAACACACACTTGCAGTTTCCTATTTTTCTTCAACACAACCACAATTATTGATACTCAATTTATGTGCTCAAGCATCCACCCACTTACCCATCGTTTCCCACTTGGGAAAACCTAACGCTTGTTGGACCACCAAACCTAATTTGCATTATATCTTTACACATAATACACTCCTATGAGGACCCAAGATCTACTCTAACCTTTCTTCATATGCTCAAACTCATCCATCTTATTGGTTTTTGCTCTTGACACAGGTTCATGTGTGAAGCAAACAATATGTACTTTTTTCTCGATATCCACTTGCGCTTGTACTAAACTCTAGATACTTCACTATTTTTGCTCAAGTGGCTCCTCTAATTGGTAACAAATCTATTTTAGCTTGCCTATTTCTTGCCAAATGTTTGGCCTACCTTGGAGTATACCCACTTGACTATCTCCCTACTAGCACTTGTATCCACAATACCTATAATTAAATTTTTTTTCTCTGTGTAAGGTTTTCACCTTTTTGTAATAAAGAAAATGTGTTATAAATTCAACTTAAGAATATGGAATACACAAATCAGCAAGTCTCGACCTAAAAGTAGTTGCAATTGGTATGTTTGGAATCTTAAGCATAGCTTTAGTTCAGCCACAAAAAAAATTGAATCAAATTTTGGAAAGGAACTCATCCTTGAATCTATAATGTATGTTTTCTCTACTTATAATTTAAATAAGTGGAAACCTTGGTAGATATTATATCACATGGGATAGAAGATAGTAAACCACATGACCTGGCAAATATCTTATCAGATGGATCAGATATTTCCAGTTGAAGTAGTAAAACGAAACCCAAGTTAGCAAAATTGAAATTCAAGTTGGGCAAGTGCTAGGGGGGATATTTTGACTTACCTCGGGACAAATTTAGCAACCTTGGGTGCTTGGGAAATCTGGGGGATTGCTTGGAGAGCTAGGGGTGCTTAGGCATAATCCTTGCTTTCTAGAAATCTATAAATAGGCTGGGAGAGCTCAATGTTTTCCTCAAACTCAGAGACCCTGACAAATTCTTCTCTGGTTTCCAAGACTTGTTCAAGTCAAGTGCAAGTCCGTGGGGACAATATCTCTCTCTCTCTCTCTCTCTCTCTCTCTCTCTCTCTCTCATCCTCTTCTCCCTTCTCTGCTTTCACACCATCAGCTATGGATTGCTGACGGCTTCACCCTCCCTAGCCATCCTACAACTGGTATTAATGCCTCAAAGGCTTGTGCTTGACAAGCATCGTGGGAGCAGCCGCTTGCAAAGGATAGAAGAGGTTCATCGACCTGCACAAAATTCATCAGAGCCACTATCAAAATAGGCTGCCTTGGTACGTTGGTGAAACTTTCACACAGGCTCTTCTACTAAAGCCCCTCCACATCTCGAGGTGAGCATCTTTGCTGATGGCACTATCGTCTGATTATAGAGTTTGACTCTTTTTTAATTCCATATTGTTTTCAAAAGTGGTCATTTTATTTAAGCCCTATCCAAGAGGGCATTCACATTGTGCTAATCACCTCCTATTTGTGCATCCGCACTCCAAAAACAATTTGGCCACTTTTCGCAACAAAGCGACATCCATTCTCATATTCCTTAAATTCGGCATCAATCGTTACCAACTCTTTGAAGAAGGACAAATCAAATTCTAAGATTATCAACAACAGTCGTTGTACCGAGAAACATTTGAATTCAATATCATTTTCGACTTGATTTTGAGTTATTTGACTTCAATGGCAGTGGTCATAATAGAAAATTATATTGAGAATGGCATCGAAAGTCGACAAGTTCAACGGGTCTGGCTTTCACACTTGGAAAATAAAGGTAAAAGGCTATCTTATGCGAAAAAATATGTGGAGTGTCATGCAACCTCTTTCAACGGACGAAGCAAGCACATCGGCTGCAGTTATCAAAGAATTATCTACTGAGCAACAACAAAAGGACGAGCAAGCGTTAGGTATTATTCTAACTTCTATGGAAGACAACTTTATTCACTATTTGGATGACGTTCAATCCTTGAGTGCTGCTTGGATGGAATTAGAGAAAGTTTTTGGCGCCAAAGCAAAAATGCTTTTGCACTAATGCCTATTGTAAGAGGACTAGGCGTTGCCATTGTTAGGATAGTAAGACCTTCCTCGAAGGGAAACACATATGCACATCATGCCTACCATGAAGGAATCATTCATCTACGATAAACCTCACATGATCATTCCGACCATCACTTGCGGTTTCAACCAAAACAAAGAAAGACAACAACAATGTCAAGAAATTCAAGAACAAAATCATCACCAACCAACCACATGGCAACGACAACAATCAAAAGAACAACAAATGTGGGGGAGAAGAGCCTCCAACCACAAAATAACCCTATGACAGTGAAAGCACTTAGTTTTGTATATTCCTTATTACCCTCATTTGTGTTGTAGGGGAGGATTTGTGTGATCTCACCTTGTGTTTGAGGGATCTTGTGTTACATACCCTACTTTTTCCTGTGGGAAGTTTATGTGCCTACACCCTATGTGTCAAGGGGAGGCAAAATTGAGTACCTAATCCCTAGTGTGTTTTGAGGGGAGGAGTGTGGTGCAAGATTTTTTGCACCACAACTATGAGTGTATACCATCTAGGGTTGTTGGTGTGTGGGATTTATTGCACCACAACTATGTGTGAATCGCCTCTATACATGCAGACCACCATGTAGATAGATGTGTGGTCCGGAGTAATGTGAATTTGTAGGCCAATACATGTGATGAAACATGTAAGCCAAGCCATCATGTGTAGCCATGTGATTCCATGTGGAAGATCGTATGTAGGGTCGAAGGGGACAAAGGCATCTTGACTCTTGACTCTTATCTACAAATATCTTGGTGGAAAGATCTCCACTTGTAGTGTCTATATAAGGGGCATTGTAAATACTCTTTGTGTGTTAAATAATCAAGCCTATTTGTGTCTACACTCTTATCTGTTGTGCATTAGGTCAATCTCTTAATTAATCACTCTCCAATCACCATCATGATTACATGATGAATGGTTCATTAGTATTTCTGCCATAACCTTATAGTATTTGACTCACTGAAATCCCTCGAGGGGGTACATCCTATTGGGTCAAGTTCATGGGTCTACCTAGTTGGATTTGGGATAACATCAAGTTGATTTCCAATCAGCTGGGTACCCCCTTGTTTGTTCCTAGCAACAAGGGACTCGGAAGATCCTTTAACTGAGTTTGTATAGTTTGGGATATGTCTAAGTCACCACCAAAGGGCATGATGATCAATGTGGGAGTTGCACTTATTATTGTTCCACTCAATTTTGGGACGTACTTTGGGGCATTCTTTGAGTGTAACAAATTTTGGCACCAAGGATTGCCCCATGAAAGGCAATGCGAATACCGATCCTAAAATGAAATATTCTAGTGTAGGGCATGACAACCATGTCCCCGTGAAGGAAGCAGTGGAAGAGAAGGAGAACAAAATGAAGAGTAACGTAGAGACAGGAGTAGGGGAGGAAAAAGAGGCTATCATCTACGATAATGAAGCCACCAAATTGCAGGAGAATTCTGTGGAATAGCAGAGTCTCACACTAAAAATCCCCGAAGGTCCTTGCTATGATAATCCGATTGTTTTTCATGCTTCTACACCTAAACTTCTAACAATGTCAATTTCCTCGGTTGTGCAAGTCCTAGGACTGAAGAGGATCAAAAGTGTGAAGGCAATGGAAAGAGAATTTGTATCATTGAAGGATATTGGAGCCTTGAAAGTCCCCCCCTCCCCCCCCGGGCCAACTAAAGGGAGGGGCTTGTGTCCTCCTGCTCCACAATCCCTTCAAAGCGCTTCAGGTGAAGGAGCCTCGGGTTGCTGGAGATCCTCCTGACTCTCCTAGGGGCAGGGATCGGATGTTGAGGAATTCATCCCTCTCTCCCAATGATGAAAGTACTAGCTATCCAATCATGGAATGTGAAAGGATTGAAGACCCGGAAGAAGCAAGCCCTCTCATAGGAAAAAGTTAGAAAGAATAAGGAAGTTAATTAATGGGCCATCCAAGAACATCATCTGGATGCTCGTAGCATAAGAAAACGTGAACTAGGGAAGAAGTTGGTGTTCTATGGAGAGGGAGTGAATGGGTTCTGTGGTGTCCTCTCTATTGTGGACAAGGACCTAAAGCCCAAAGTGGTCCTTAATCACCCCTATGGGAGAGTCCTAGGAGTGAGAGTCATTTGGGAAGATCAACCTATTACCATAGTAAACATATATGGCCCCTGTAATGCCAAGGATAGAGCCAAATTGTGGATACATATTAGCGATTTCCCTATTGAAGGAGAGTGACTACTGATAGATGAATTTTAATATGGTGGAGAGGACCAAGGATAGAGCAGGCTCAGCTAATATATTGGCAGGTTCTAAAAAAATAAATGACTGGGTCTCTGTGAGAAATGGGCTATGATGGACCTGTGGGAGGTGGGTCCTTGGAACATCATGTCGGGCTTCACATACACAAGCCTTCAGTTTGCCCTCACGGCTTCTCGACTTGACATGTACTATTGCTCTCACCAAATTGAGTGGATCTCGTCGCTACTTGAGATGAAGGTGCTCACAAAGAAGAGTCTGTCAGACCATCTACCTCTATGTATGAAACTCAGCAAAGCCAAAGGGGAGGGGCAAGCCCCCAGAGGGAGTAAGAAGATGCTAGTCACTGGGGCACACCTGTTCAAAGACCCTCTATTTAGAAGGCTTGCCAAGAAAACTTGAGGAAAATCAATAAATACATAAATCTAGAAAAACCTAGAGCTTGGGACCTCTTTGCTTGGACAACCTTGGAGTATGCAGAAAGTGAGAAAAAGATAGGGCCCTCGGATGAAAAAGGCGTGAGAAGAGCGTTGCAGCTCAAAGAGGAGGTTGCTCATCTTAATTCTAGAAAAGCTACTGGACTGGCCTCCGAAGAAGAACACAAAAGGTGGCTTGACGCTAAAGCCAACCTGGCAGATCCACAACTCAAGGAGTTCAGGAGAGCGAGATTGATATCTAGGGAGACATTCCTTTAGCTAGAGGCCCCTAATCAAGAACATTTCTTTAGGGCCTTGAAAATAATAAAAAAATTGAAGCGCCATCCACTCGCTCACATATAAGAATGGAAATGCTACGTAAGACCAAGATGCAAACGGTATGCTACTTGATCATTTAAGACAAATCATTGGCCGGATGCACTCTTGTAACATCTAATGGCCTAGTAACTTATGTGTAGCGAAAAATAGCATAGACATAGTGAGCATTTCATTAGAATAGATTCCTAATGAGCATAGCAAGAGTGCTTGGGTGGAGAGAGTAACGGAAAGAATAACACCTAGTTAGATAGGCATGAACAATACTTCAAAAGAGAGAGAAATTAAGCTATTGACAACAGTCGAGGATCGGATTTATATGGAGCCCGTCGCCCCTCCAAAAGGCTTTGTATTATAGGTTTCCCCCGATCAAGGGAGACATTTTACAATACAATCCTTCGTGCTCCTTCAATAACTAGCTAGTGCAAAGAAGATGGAAGCTTCAAGCACTAGCAAACACTTTAAAACACAACATCAATTCCCTCATGGTCTCAGACCCAAGACCTCACACACCTTCGAGGATGGTGAGAGCTAGCGGGTCATGAGAGTAGATTGAGAGGAAGAAGGAGTAGTCTTACGAGAAAGAAGTACATCTCCTCACATAATCACTCATATTAGCATAGCATAGCTTAGTAATTAGCATGGTAGAGGAGATGAGCATGCATTGAAGCTTGGCTCTTGGTTGGCTTTGCATCACAAAGCCAAGAGTTGTTGGTGTAGGCCTCCGTTCTCACAAGCTTGGAGTAGGTGATAAGCTTTCCATTAAAGCTTGAGAAGGAGAGAGAGAGTCTTCTTGCTTCACACATGAGCTAGTGTGAGTGTGTGTGGAATAATGACTTGACAAATTCAGGCCCCTCTCTCTCTTGGTCGACCCCTCTTGCAAATTACTCTTGCCGGCACCCCATTGGCCCATGCCAGGCTTAGCCAGTCAGAATTAAGTAGCATAAGTGATAGCGTTCTGACATGTATCCCCCTTTTCCCTTTTGTGAGAGCTTTAGGTAATTAATTAATGCAACTAAACTCTCATTGGACCCCTTTGTCTCCTGGCCAATAGGAATCAGGCAAGCCATTGGGCTGTTGAATGCTCATTGGACCCCTTGGGAGACTGTCCAATAGTCTTCTAGAGAGCTTAATTCTTATTGGTTCTTTTATTAAGTGTTTTTTTTAATTAATTAAACTATATTTACTCTAGCCTAATTCTCATTGGTCCACCTCCATGGCCATCCAATAGGATTTGAGTGCACCTTGTTGGTATCTGGGCTAGGGAGCTTACATGTGTCCCTCATTCCCTTTGTGTAAAGGAAGCTTGTGAGTGTGTGTGTGTGTGTGTGTGTGTGTGTGTGTGTGTTTCTTTTCTCTCTTATCCCCTACTTGCAAGGCTCGCCCCCTCCTTTGTAGGAGTTTTTAAGACTTTTTGGTACACACACAAAGCATCCAATTTCCCTAGTGATTGACCTTTGGACACAACCTTTGAATTTTGGAACCTTAGCATTTTGGAAGTCTTACTGGGTTAACCCTTAGGGTCTTTAAAGCCCATCATTGCACATTGCTCTTTTGCAGGTGGCCCCCCCTTTGGATCCCTATTTTCCCTTTTGTGGATCCCTACTGTGGCCAGTCTTGTCTGCTAGCTTAACCAATATTCTAGCTTTTTGTTCCCTTGGTACTTCCCCATATTAAATGATCAATTTAACATGAGAAAATCATTTAGGAGAATTAGATATTAGTTATTATGACATTACCTCTCTCTTGAAATCATAGTCGTCCTCGACTATGGGGTAGAGAAGATAAAGCCTATCCATTGGTGCTTTTTCTAGCGGGTAAAGGATCCCTATCTTACCCTCCGACATCGTTCCAGAATGGATGACTAATCCATTTGGCACTTGAGAGCCTAAGGCTGCCGCAAGCATGTTTGCACATTAGTCCTATCAAGCTTCCGTAGTAGAGTGACAAGATCTACTTGGTGTTTGGGAGACGTCGTCTCCACAAACTTGATTCTAAGCATCCAGACTACACATTTGTGGACAATAAAGAAACACAGAGTCTTATAAGACAAAAACTTTGTTCATTTTAAACATTTGTACATTTGCTTACTCTAGGGAAGCATTGTAAGCATTGACAAGGTTTAGGTTATCCTTTAATTGTATGCATTGCATCCATCTAGCATCTTCAAAAGGATAATGTGACCTAAATAGTGAATCTCTTGTAAGAAAAACTCACTTTTCTTTCAATTAACATAAAGTTTATTCTCTCTTAAGACTTGAAATATTACCTGGAGGTGTTTCTTGTGTTCATCTAGTGAATTAGAGTAGATGATAATATCATCAAAGAACACTCCAGTAAAGGTTCAGTGAAGCCTAAATAGCTTCTCCATCAAGTGGTTGAATGTGGCTGGTGCATTGGTCAAGCCAAAAGGCATGACTATATATTCATAAAGACCAAACAATAGTGCGAAATGCGCTCTTTACAATGTCTTGATCAACTATCCTTATTTGATGGTAGCCACATTTTAGGTCAATTCTACTGAAGTAGGTGGATCCTTGTAGCTTATCAAATAGGTCTTCTACCCGTCGAACGGGAAACCTATTTTTTATAGTGATCCTATTTAGTGCTCTATAGTCGACACACATACGTTATGTGGCGTCCTTCTTTTGCACTAATAACACGGGTGAGAAAAATGGAGATGAGGTAGACCTAACCATGCCCTTATCAACTAACTCATGCACTTGCCGCATAATCTACTCTTGTTGAGCTTGAGAAACTCTATAAGGAGGTTTATTAGGCGGTGAACTTCCTGGAAGGAGTTCAATTACATGGTCATCATTGCTTCGTTTAGGAGGTAGTTTACAAGGGATGTCGTCAATAAAGACATCTTGAAACCCCTTGAGAAAATTGGATAACTCTAGTTCCTTGTGGTTGTTTATATTTTCTTTTGCTAAAGCATTAGGTTCATTTTGAAAATCTTTAACAAAAATCATGTACACGGAAATAGAGCTCTTTATTGACTTATTGAAAGCTTGCATATGTACAATGGGTATGGTGTTACCCAAATCCTTAGCATGTATGTACATATCTTTTTCCCTGTACTTAAAGTAGATTTTCCTTTCAGGGAATTTAACATTGGCAGCCATGCGATCAAACCATGGTGCCCCTAGGATTACATCCTCATGCTTGAGAGGAGAGATAAAGAAGTCCTCTTTGTCCACATAGCTTTGGACATGGAGTCTCAATTTCTTGATTAAGGGAGTGACTGAAGCTTCTTGCCCCTTGAAGGCACCATTGGCACATAGGACATCTCCCATTTCATAGGCTTGGATGCCTAGCTTGGTGGCCAACTCTGTGGATATGAAATTGTGAGTAGAACCAAGGTCAAAGAGAATAAAAGCATCATGTTGTCTTACCTTTCCCCAAGCATGGCATAGAGGAGATCCTTTGTGGTGAGCTTCCTCTTCTTGGATTTCAACCAAGGTAGCTCTAGGAGGCTCATGGCGGGTGTTCTTTTGGGGACAAGAGCGGTACGCATGCCCTTGCTCGCCGCATTTGAACGGTTATCCTTGCGATAACGCTCAAGCTCTTCAGGAGAGAGTTTGTTTTTGCCTTTGTAAACTCCCTTCTCCTTAGCTTTGTGGTTATTGGAATTGCCCTTAGGAGACTTTTGGACATTGTCCTTCCCCTTAGGCTCATTAGAACCCTTGTTTTCCGTGGGCTTAGGATTTCTCTTAGCCTCTGTTTGGAAATTGATTCGTGAAGCCACCATAGTATGGTGTATGACCACAGATGTGGTGCATGGACTTTGGGAGTTATCATACTCTGCCATTTCTTCAGTTAAGCCCGCACAGTTAAGCCCGCACAAAATTGTTCTTTTTGCTCTCCGAAATCCATCTTTTTGAAGGCAATGGCTTTGAGATGTAAATCCCAAAGCTTGTCTACATATTTGTGAATGGTCGTGGAAAGAGAGCTTCAAGCTTCACCATTCGGTGAGTACTTTGCCTTTAGCATCGGTGGCCATAAACTGCTTCATAATGGAAGCTCTTAAAGCTTTCCATGTTCGTGGAGCTTCATCATTGCCCCGTAGTCTAGACCACCATTGCCTGGCAGACTTTTGAAAGTGCATAGTTACATGGCATAGTCAGAGGACTCCGGTGAAGCCCTCATCTCCAAACATCACGTCAAATTGTTGGATAAAAGCCAAGACTTTGTCCGTAGAACCAAAGATGCCATCGTAGGTAAGGAAAGAGATGCTCTTTCCTCCCTCTTTGAACTTCTTGAGCTTGGACAATCTCTTCCACGCGGCATAGGATTTCCTATGGCCTCTTCTTTTTAATGTTTCAAACATTGCACCATCGCTTTCTTTGGAAGATGAAGAGTTTGAGGAAGATGGAGAAGAGGGTGACCTCTTTCTCGCCTTTTTCTTGCCTTGGTTCTTTTTGTCCGCACCATCACTTTCTTCATAAGAGGAAGAGGATGAAGAAGATTGAGAAGAGGGTGACCTCTTTCTTGCCTTTTTCTTCTCTTGATTTTTGTCATCCCTCTTTGAATTATGGTGTGGAGAAGTGTGCGATGGTTTTCTCCGTTTAGGAGGTGATGGAGAGCGTTTTGCCAGCCGTCTTTGTGGAGCCATCTCTGCCGAGGTGGCAGGAGACTCACTTCTTTCTCGTTCCTTTGGTGGGGGCTCTTGAATTCTCCTTTGGGAAGGAGATGTGTCATCAAGAAGAAAATTTTTGAGCCCTTCGTATGGATTCTCTTCTTCTTCCCAAATCGGAGTGAGGCCTCTTTTGGAAGTCTCACAAGGAGGCTTCCTAGGTACTCTCTTGTCATGGTGGGGAGTTTGGAGAATCCCATGAGCACGAAGCTGCCGTTGCACTTCACTTTGGAGGGATGGATTGCCCATGGCTTGTTGAAGCTTAGAAACAAGGTAGTTAACAAGCATAGAGGCATCATTAGTAGTCTGCTCATTTGCAAAATCAAAGCTATCAACATTAATTTCACTCTCTTTACTATTGTTAGCCATTCTAACAACTTTTAGGTGTAAACTTTTTTAGATGTACTTTGGCACTTCAAGCACTAGTTGCTACTCCTCTTTACCCCTTTCGAAAAAGCACTCAAGCTATTGTACCCGTGGCTCGGATACCATTAATTGCAAGGAATAGAAGAGAGGGTCATTCAACACCAAAACAGTATCGACTCCTGTCAAGCTTCTAATAGCTCAATAGTGGTTAAGTAGTAGGCAAGCCCCGTAGGACTCCAATATTAAGACCATAGCTCTCGACGGTGATGCCCCGTTATCTGCATGAAGGCAAGCGCACTGCAAGGCTGAAAAATCCCTATTCTACTTACTCAATTGCAATAAATAATACCAACCATTTATAGCTAGCTTGAGGACCTCCCTTCTTGAGCAAGAAAAGAGAAACCTTGTGATCTAATACCAATGTAACATCTAATGGCCTAGTAACTTATGTGTAGCGAAAAATAGCATAGACATAGTGAGCATTTCATTAGAATAGATTCCTAATGAGCATATCAAGAGTGCTTGGGTGAAAAGAGAAACAAAAAGCATAACACTTAGTTAGATAGGCATGAACAATACTTCAAACGAGAGAAAAATTAAGCTATTGACAACAGTCGAGGATCGGATTTATATGGAGCCCGTCGCCCCTCCAAAAGGCTTTGTATTATAGGTTTCCCCCGATCAAGGGAGACATTTTACAATACAATCCTTCGTGCTCCTTCAATAACTAGCTAGTGCAAAGAAGATGGAAGCTTCAAGCACTAGCAAACACTTTAAAACACAACATCAATTCCCTCATGGTCTCAGACCCAAGACCTCACACACCTTCGAGGATGGTGAGAGCTAGCGGGTCATGAGAGTAGATTGAGAGGAAGAAGGAGTAGTCTTACGAGAAAGAAGTACATCTCCTCACATAATCACTCATATTAGCATAGCATAGCTTAGTAATTAGCATGGTAGAGGAGATGAGCATGCATTGAAGCTTGGCTCTTGGTTGGATTTGCATCACAAAGCCAAGAGTTGTTGGTGTAGGCCTCCGTTCTCACAAGCTTGGAGTAGGTGATAAGCTTTCCATTAAAGCTTGAGAAGGAGAGAGAGAGTCCTCTTGCTTCACACATGAGCTAGTGTGAGTGTGTGTGGAATAATGACTTGACAAATTCAGGCCCCTCTCTCTCTAAGTCGACCCCTCTTGCAAATTACTCTTGCTGGCACCCCATTGGCCCATGCCAGGCTTAGCCAGTAAGAATTAAGTAGCATAAGTGATAGCGTTCTGACATGTATCCCCCTTTTTCCTTTTGTGAGAGCTTTAGGTAATTAATTAATGCAACTAAACTCTCATTGGACCCCTTTGTCTCCTGGCCAATAGGAATCACGCAAGACATTGGGCTGTTGAATGCTCATTGGACCCCTTGGGAGACTGTCCAATAGTCTTCTAGAGAGCTTAATTCTTATTGGTTCTTTTATTAAGTGTTTTTTAAATTAATTAAACTAGATTTACTCTAGCCTAATTCTCATTGGTCCACCTCCATGGCCATCCAATAGGATTTGAGTCTCGGGGGGTTCACTATGTGTAAAACTACCATATCACGTGCGTTCAAGACATGTTTGTAAAACCCCTTATCTGTGAATTTTTTTAGGAATATAATGTATCCTTTTCTTTTAAAGTCTTTAATTTTTTTTTTCAATTTGAAAAAATAATGCCCTTCTATATATATATTTCTGTAAGTTTCAAGAACTTTAAATACCCTTCTGTTGAACTCACGTGATAGGTTACATTTTTATTAGGTGACCTCCCCAAGATTTGAGTGCACCTTGTGGGTATCTGGGCTAGGGAGGTGACATGAGTCCCTCATTCCCTTTCTATAAAGTAAGCTTGTGAGTGTGTGTGTGTGTGTGTGTGTGTGTGTGTGTGTGTGTGTGTGTTTCTCTCTCATCCCCTACTTGTAAGGCTCATCCCCTCCTTTGTAGGAGTTTTGAAGACTTTTTGGTACACACACAAAGCATCCAATTTCCCTAGTGATTGGCCTTTGGACACAACCTTTGAATTTTGGAACCTTAGCATTTTGGAAGTCTTAATGGGCTGAACCTTAGGGTCTTTAAAGCCCATTGTTACACATTGCTCTTTTGCAGATGGCCCCCCCTTTGTATCCCTATCTTCCCTCTTGTGGATCCCTACTGTGGTCGGTCTGCTAGCTTAACCAATATTCTAGCTTTTTTCTCCCCCCTAGTACTTCCCCATATTAAATGATCAGTTTAACATGAGAAAATCATTTAGGAGAATTAGATATTAGTTATTATGACAACTCTCAAGAAGCGGATGAAGCCAGAGTGACCTTGCTCAAGAGTGTCTATAGACAATTCCCCAACCTGAAGCCAATTGTCTTGAGATGGCATTGTCTAAAGATGAATGTTCACTTGCATTGCAAGCTCTTGGCAAGGAGAAGTCCCCTGGCTGGGATGGTCTAACCACTGAATTCTTCAAAGAGTCATGGGATGACCTCAAGGCCCCAATCACGTATATGGCTAACCAAGCTTTTGTCAAAGGTTCTTTGGATCCTAGTGTGAAAAGAGGGCTTCTTAAGCCTATCCCAAAATAGGTTTGCCGCTCACAGCTTAAGCAATGGCATCCCATAACTATGATGTATGTGGCATACAAAATCATTGCCAAGGCAGTTGCTCTTAGAATTGTCCCCCCTCCTGGACAGAGTCATCTCCCCACCTCAACATGGGTTTATCAAAGGAAGGTCAATATATGACAATATCTTGGCAGCAATGGTTCTCTTTGCCAATGGGTCGCATCCTTTAATAACGGAGCTGCTGCTGCACGGGGGGAAATTCAAGGTTTAACTCTACCTGGCAATGACGAGCTCCTGGCCAAGATGTTCGTAGATGACTCCCTCCTCTTCGTGAAAGCCTACCCTCAGGTACTCAAGAAGGCGCTAGGGATTGTGCAGACATTTTTTGTGGCTTCGGGGTCGAAGTGTAGTATTGAGAAGTCTAGACCGATCTTGCTCGAGGACTTTGTGGTGTAGAATCTCTTCGTATTACATGCTGGAGTGAAAAAAGGATGCATTTGGTAAGGCACCCACATTTGGTTGGTGGTCAAACTATCAATAAAGGAGCACATACAAGGTGCTTTACAAGCTTTCTATCCAAAATGTAGTCCCTCAGAACATGTTGATTATAGGATGCACCCAACACGGGTGTGGCAAGGACTAGAATAGAAAATTACAAGAGAACAATTCATGTGGTTGTGGCATGAACTTGATTATCAGAATGAAATTCAGATTCGTTATTTTGTTCTTGAATACCATGATTATGTAGTAGGAAATGAACTACGAAGCAGGACAAATCTTACCTTTCTTATAAATTTTGGAAAGACACTGTATTGTTTCTCCACCACACTTTCGTATGGCACTCACGTAGACCATGCACATTTTACTTTTTTGAAAATTTTAAGAGTTTTTCTTAGTACGAAAAGATCAACTTGTGTTTTGCTTTTTCTTTTGTTTTGTAGCTCCTCAAAGGCGATTTTTTCCTTGTGGAATTAGATTAGGCCTAGTAAGAAGCAAAAAAGGCAAAAATTTTTGTTGTAGAAAGCTTTAGGTGAAGACATCTACTAACATATAACATAATATGGCGGAAGGGGAAGCCCTTTACATGTGTCGCAATTTGCGACCTGAAGGCTAAAGTCCAAAACTTAAAAAAGCCCTTTTGCACGCGATAAAGAGGGAGAGAGAGAGGCCGCCGAAGGCGACGGACCGTACTACTTCGACGACCGACCGTACTAGTTACAGGAGAAGCAAAGCCTGATAAGTTTTCCTTTGTTTTAGAATGGCGTGAAAAAGCATAGAAATGGTTATTTTCTCCAAGCACAGGAGTTGGAGGTTTGGAGCGCTGTGTCGGGAGTACATCACCAGGTGGATGAATGCATCACCAGGTGGATGAATGCGACATGCTTTAAAGCGAAGGCGATTTATGAGCTCGACCGGTGCTTCAGAACATACTATACAAACCGAGCAGACAAGAGAGCTCCATTACCCAGCTATGGCGGATGTTGAGGTTTTGATCATCGGTGCAGGCTTCTCTGGCCTTTGCATGGCCATCAAGCTCTTGCAAGCAGGCCACACCTCCTTTGTCTTGATCGACAAGCATGCAGACGTGGGCGGCACCTGGCTTCTCAACCGCTACCCCGGCTGTCAATGCGATGTCCCCTCCCACCTCTACTCCTTCTCCTTCGACCGTAACCCTTGCTGGACCTCCATGTACGCTGATGGCCGTGAAATTCACCGCTACATCAAGGATTCGGCTTCCCGCCATGGCGTCCTCCCTCATGTTCGCTTCAACTCAGTCGTCGTCTCCACTGTTTGGGACGATGCTGCTGCCCTATGGCACGTCGAGATAGAGCAGCCTCCGGCGGTCGTTTCTGATTCCCAGCCTCCTGCTGTTAATCCCCCGCAAATGTCAGGCACATCGACTATTACTGCACGATTTGTTGTGCGTGCGATCGGAGGGCTGCATATTCCAAATTTGCCAGTGATCAAGGGCATGGAGAAGTTTTCAGGCCCTGCATTTCACTCCAGCTTGTGGGATAGCAGCATCAGTTTAGAGGTAAGGTCTGAGACTCAAGTATATACAGCATTTTGCATGATGAAAACAAGGTATAATGAGAATGTAGATATTGCTGTGGTATAACCAAAACCTATGTTGTCTTCTCTTTTGGTTGTATGCTGAGAAAGGGGCATTAATTGGGTGCAGGGCAAGACTGTTGCTGTGATTGGCACCGGAGCTAGTTCCATACAAATTGTGCCGGAGATCGCCCCCATCGTGAAGAAGCTCTATGTTTTTCAGCGAAGCCCGCCATGGATTTTCCCCAAGCTGAACTCGACGATTCCGCTGTGGTGCAGGCAGCTCTTTATGCAATTCCCCTTCCTCATGTGCCTCTTCTCTTGGCTGCTCTTCCTGATGCAGGAAGTGCTAGGGTATCTGCTTTTGATCTCAAAAGGTACGAGGAAGGTTGCCCAAAGGGCCGCCTTGACGCATATGCATGGGATAATTGAAGACCCAGACATGAGACAGAAGTTGGAGCCCAAATATGAAATAGGATGCAAGAGAGTCCTCCTCTCTAGCTCATTCTACCCTGCTCTCACTCGCCCCAATGTAGAGCTGATCGCCGATCACATTCTAGAAATGCATGAGAACAGCATCCTTATCGGTGCAACGGGCGGACAAAAGATGCGGTCTCTTCACATAGACATCATCATCTATGCAACGGGTTTCGATCTCTTCTCCCCATTTCGTGTTGTGGGCACCTCTGGCTTAGAGTTCAATCAAGAGGGATATTCCTCTCTCTTAGGAACCACCAAGCAAGGCTTTCCCAACTTTTTTACTCTCTTGGGCTACAACACGGGTGCAGCTTACACATCCCAACTCATCGGAATTGAGGCCCAAGTGCGTCACACCATGAGTTGTCTCAACTTGATGAGGGGCCCGGCTCGCTCGATAGAGCCTCATGGTGCAAGCGAGCGCCGATATCAGGATTTCCTAGCACGTCGAATACCAGGAACGGTGTGGACCTCCAAGGGTTGCAATAGTTGGTATCTTGATCCCAACACAGGCCATCTTTTTAGTCTTTGGCCTGGTTCCACTTTAGAATTCATATACATGTTATGGTCAGCTAAACCTTCAGATTATTGCATAAAGTGAGTTTTTTTTGTTTAAGCTGCTCAAGTATGCTTAGAATGTTTATATATACCTACATTGGCATCAAATAGCTCGGCGCGGACGGGGGCAGTTTGCATGATTCTGGAGTTCCGGTCAGAGGCTTGAGTTGTAGAGCTCCTCCATGTATATGATGTTGCTATTATAATTTAAATTTAGCAGATAAGGGTGAAATGCCTAGCTTGTGTCTCATGAAGAATTTGGTTGTGGATGCACCATCAATGTCAGTGTAGTGTTCGGGAAAAGAGCGTCTCAATCTATGATCATGCTGCTTGGAAGCTTCAATATTTTGCCTAGTAAGAGTAAGATTAAAGGAAAACAATCCCTCTAAATTTATGGAAAAATTAGTTTAAAAGTTATGATAAACTAGCTCCAAATTTCAAATATAATCTTTTTTGAAAAAAGGTTGATTAGGAATTGTGTATTTTTGGGGGAAAAGGTATTTGCCCTTCCAATTTGTGTAAAATGAAAGAGGATTTCTTGATGGACTTCAAGATGGAAAGTACAGTACTAGAGTTACCCTTCAAATTTGAGGGCTGGGACCATCATCCTTTTCAAGCCACCATCAGGCTTTTGGTACGTCCATAGTTCCAAAAGTGCATGAGAAGCCATGTGACAATCAACTTCCATCACTATTCAACTTATGGCCCATCCTATGGACAAGGAGAGGGAGGGAGCTCCCCTTGTGGAGAGAGAGAGAGAGAGAGAGAGAGAGAGAGAAGAAGAAGAAGAAGAAAGAAGATAATTCTTAACGTCATGGGAAACTATCTCAAGAGACCTTAAAGATCTATCTGACGAGAGTTGAACTCAAACGTGTGTGTGTGTGTGTGTGTGTGTGTGAGAGAGAGAGAGAGAGAGAGAGAGAGAGAGAGAGAGAGAGAGAGAGGGGTGTGTCAAAGTCGATGATGCGGAAGCGTAGGGAGTAAAATGCCTTAGAAAAATGCCATCTTGAATTGTAAACCACACTATGTTCAAGAATCCCCATTCGTAAACTATCAATACATCACCACATCGAAACTTTCCCAGACAATGAGTTGTTGGAACACATCCTATCCATAATCCGGCCTACAAACACACATCATAGTGTTTTGTGTACGTTGCGTTGGTTTTTCCTTGCTAGATGCGTGTGCCTTGAACTCTGACCCACGGACTCAAACACAAATAACTTGAACTCCAACACATGGGTCCAAACCGTTTGTAGTTTGCCCCTCTTTGCCACTCGCATGCCTCTCCTTAGCTAAAGCTAGTTGCAGCAATGGCCACCTGACTAGAAATCTAATGTCATGGCCACTATGGCCGCCACCACATGTGCCATGTCGATCTCCTCTTTCAAATCTCTATCAAGATTGCATTTGCCTTTGTCCTCTTGTGCATTCCTGCTTTTGCCTTTGGCTTTGCATTCATGAGCCAAACAAAGCGTCTTCTCGTATTTATAACAATGGCTCTCGAACCTCATGGATACCGAGGCTAATTGAGCACTCGCCCTAACATCTCCTTGTCAAGCTTTCCTTTGCATCTGCCCTCTAGCGAGCTCATGCATTTGCCCTTGCCTTTGCATCTGCCCTCTAGCGAGCTCATGCATTTGGCCTTGGCTTCACAATTTTGAGCTAAAAAATTTGACGGCTCGCTTGAGAACTTCAGTTCTGTATAGGTTGCTAGTTGGGTGCTGGCCCATCCACTTTCCATAGCCGATCATTGGTGTTGGTCTTGGTTCATCTTCATGGAGGCTTCTCAGGGACGGTCCTCAAAACTTGATACAAGATTTGCCTTCAAAACTGTCCAAGGTCCAACGCCACAGCTGCATATTAAAACGCTCGTTGAAATGGAGACAATATTGATTGGTTGCAGCCACTGGCTTCTCAAAATGAGGCACAAATTGCTCCCTCTATTATAGTGTTTAAAAATGCACAATGCAGTCTAGTACCTTGTTGACACCTAATGACTAGGTGCTAGTCGCTCCAAGCCACACCTCCTTGCTAATTGTGTTTTAGAACGCTACTCGTTTGACCACCAACATCTCGGAGAATGAGAGAGAGAGAGAGAGAGAGAGAGAGAGAGAGAGAGAGAGAGAGAGAGAGAGAGAGGTAGATACCGCTGAACCATCCAACTAGGAAATGAATCAGTGATTATACAATGGGGGCAAGCCGGTGTTGCTTATATACTAGCTTGGGGGCCCTCAAGTACCCCCCTTACCCAATACTTTGGGAAATAAGTATAATAAATACTTAAAGCCAAATTAATTATTGGGATCACATTGGGCTATTCGCTTGAGATGCTATAACGTTAACAAGAGGGCCCCTTTTCTTGGCACCATTGAACTTCCAACTCCCCATATCAAGGCCGCTGTCTCTTTCTTTCTTTGCCTTGGCTTTCGCTCCCCCTTCCAATCCCTCTCCTTATGCCACGTGGCAAGGGCCTCCAAGGTGTATTAGGTATAATTGATGAGATTGAGACATAACCTATGAAAAAGTATTCAACGTTCTTTCTTTCTTCCCTTGAAATTTTGATGTGTCAACACAATTCTCTCTACTTTGTGCTACATAATGGCTCTACATGTTGTTTCATTAGCCCAAATCTCTCGAGATATCCTCGGGAATTCTGTTTGCTGTCAGCCAAGACTAAAACTTTCAAGGCAAGGAAAACTGCAAGTCCAAGTATCAAACGTGCATCGAAGCCTCCTTTCATGAGGATTTTCTCTTTGCATTGCAATTTTTGGTTGACATCTATAACACGTGGGTTTTTCTTTGTGACACATGTCTTCCACTGACTAATGTATTTTTTCTTATTGGATGTGATGGTGACAGTTATAGAGGAAACCCTTACCTTAAAAAGCTTCTACAAGAAAAGTCTTTATATGATTTGGAAATGGCACACTGCTGTAGTATAGTCAATTACTGGTGTTTTTATTAATAAAGAGATTGTAACATTTTCTCTATCTGTTAATGTTGTGATGAGCCTTGGTCTCTTGTAACCTACACACACACACACACACACACACACACACACACACACACACACACACACACAGACTGACAACAGGTTATCAGGTGTACAATTTTGATTATTGCAGGTCATGAAAAATGATGGAATCTCATAGAATTTAAACCACTTCACTCAATTTTCAAAGGCTCTTTAATGTGTCTATGGTAAGAAGGATGACCCAACAGGGGTGTTGATCTAACATGCCATGCAAATCAACCAAAAAACAACTCGTGGAGGCCCTCTCCTTTCTCTAGTTTTTCAAAATCCATTATGAAGAGTATAAATAATGGACTATTGAATAATAGCAAAAATCTATTATGTACCCCAGTGCTCAACAAAAAACCTAGGTTTAGTATAATCCCACCTACAAATTTTCTCAACTATATTTAATGCACCTTGGAGGCCCTTGCAATGTGACATAAGGAAAGGGCTTTGTAGGGGGAGGGGAGACCAAGGCAAATAAAGAAAGACAGTGGATTGGGTGCCAAGAAAAGGGTCTCTGTGTGTGTGTGTGTGTGTGTGTGTGTCCCCCCCCATAGGAAGGGCCACACACTCATAAGGTTTAGTTTGAATGTTAGGACATCCACAACGATTGGAGGAAAAAACTTAGGTTTAGTAAAATCCCATCTAAATTTTTTGAGATTTATCTCTAATTGTGAATGTCTTTTATCAAGCAGGAGGAAACGGCTTGCCGAGAAGAAGAAGATAGGTGCTTGATAGAAATATGGTGTACTTGCAAAAATGTTCGGGTATGTTTTGGGTCACAATGTGCATATGTTGTATTAATAAGTTGGAGACCCCTGTGTGAAGGATATGCTAAGGTCTGCAAGTATTCTTTTAAAGTTAATTCAAATCAAGCTCTTATGAGCATTTTTTCATTAAAAAACTACAAAGGTTAGAGAACATAAATTAATGTTTAGACAATCTTTTTTTTGTGTGCAAAACTCACAATTGTGAGTGGATAGTATTAAGAACATCATAAATATACACCAACCTCGAGAACATCAAAAATATAAACATACGTTGCGAATAGACAATCTATAAAAGTGCAGAGAAGTTTAGTGCCAAAACCTTCAAATATAGTAAATTTGCCTCTAAAGTTTTTGAAAAAAGGTATGGTATAGCCAAATGCTTGAGAAATTCTCAATTTAGTGGAATCCCACTTGCAATAGATTTGAAGATGAGGAAACCTACAAAGTATAGAGAAATTGAGTGTAAAGGCCTTCAAATATAATCAAGTTTGCCATAAAATTTCTCATATGAAAGTTTTCTAAGTTTTTAGGAGAAAGCACTATGCCTCAATTCCATTTAGTGTAACCCCCCTCACAAAATTTTGAGATTTGCCTAAAAAATTCTAATTTGCCTTTAAACGCTCGAGAAAACCTAGATCTAGTGCAATCCCACTTGAAAAATTTTGAGATTCACCTTTGAATTCCAAGTCAACCCAAAGATGAGCACATTGACAAAGCTTAAAGAAATCTAGTAGAAGTTGCTAAATTGTTGAGCTCAATGTACTTCATTAATGCAATGCAAACATGGAAAGCCTTTGTGCAATGCGCCAACACCTTGAGGAATGACACATCGATTTTGTCTCTTATATTTGAGAGGATTGGTCTCTCTCTCTCTCTCTCTCTCTCTCTCTCTCTCTCTCTCTCTCACTCACACACACACACACACACACAAATACATGCATCTAGATTTTAAACTTTGAGCATCGAGGTTAAAGCTCATTTACGACATAGAATGTCTATGTAAACCTCAGAAGGGAGGTTCATTGAACAGCACATGGAGAACAAGTGAAAGGATCACGATGGCTTTCTAAAACAATAAGAATGTAATAAAAAATTTAGGTTGAGTTTAAGTGAATTATATAAGATGAAGCACTATTCAAAAATGTATCTTTTATTAAGCGATCGAGTGTCCTCCTCGCAAAGAAGCAAACCAAATATACTAGTAAATTTTTTGAAATTTGTAGGATTTTTGAGCTAAGTTTTAACATCATTACACTGATTTTTCTTCTCTTTATCGTGGTTTGCTCATATATATATATATGTGTGTGTGTGTGTGTAGTATAGAACTTACTAGAATCAAGATGAGATAAAAATATCCAATTAATACTTTAAAACCAAAGTAACATTTAAGGTAAGTCTCAATCATCACTGAAAACATTGAAAGTATCATAACCCAACACATCTCTAAGGATTTTTTTAGAAAGCCAAAAAAGATAGTTTGTTGCCATGTATCATTAGTCGCAAGCTTTTTAGCCAATGGTCCACAATGCACCCAAAATGTAACCCTTTTATAATGGCCTTATGGAGTCCCAAAAAAACAATGTGAAAGTTCATTATGGTCTAGATAAAGCTATGTGAGAGAAAACAAATAAAATTTAAATAACATTTAAGGTAAGTCTCAATCAGGCCATTTTTTTATGTTCTTCTAGTTGGTACTCGCCACTCGCAAATGGCTTGTATTTATGAAAGGGCCCCAATAATAAGGTAAATGGTGCACATTGCACATTAGTATTTTGAAACAAAATAAAACAAAAAGGAAGTAAAATAAAAAGACACATTAAAAATCAAAACAAAAGAATATTTTAATGCTTTCAAATAAGCATAGAAAATAATTAAACAATTTAGTGAAGTGATTTTTTTTAAAAAATCCTCAAATGAGAGAATCGTTTATCAATACCTCAGTGTTTGAGAAAGATGTGTCTGAGCTTAGACTTAAGCCGATTGAAAATCAAGATTAGCCGGTTGCAAAGGATGGCAAAGGAGAAAAA
Organism: Adiantum capillus-veneris; assembly: GCF_014529385.1. Classification (NCBI taxonomy): domain Eukaryota; kingdom Viridiplantae; phylum Streptophyta; class Polypodiopsida; order Polypodiales; family Pteridaceae; genus Adiantum; species Adiantum capillus-veneris. The sequence continues at coordinate 85,297,713 of NC_140954.1, forward strand.
ATCTGATAAAATATACTAGAAAATAGTTCGAATATTTTGCAAATTTCAAAATTTCTAATAGTATTTCCATTTTGTATTTGTATAAGGAGAAAACTTGCCGCTTAGACAAAAAGGACTTTCTCGAAGATTGCATCATAAGATCAAACTCCTATGAATATTTTGTTTAATGTTTTGATCTCTAAAGTCATTTTCAAGCATGCAGAAAAAGTAAATGGTGCCTTTGAGAATAGCTTTAAGTTTTAGCTTTCTATTCAGAAGACTTTTGAATCCATTAGGGACACTTCAGAAGACTTTTGAATCCCTTAGGGACACTTGTCTCTCAAAGAAAGTGATGTAAGGAAACAAAAAGGACAACAAAGTTATTTTACAAAGACCCTTGCCATGTGGTGTTCATCCAACCAAAGAATCCAATGGTCTCAGTGTTGCAACAACCTTGCACAATGAACCCTATGGTCTTCCACAGGCCAAAAAACATATATGTATGTATGTGTGTGTGTAAAATCTATATAAAATTATGTAAGGTGAAACTTTACTTTAGCATTTTAAAACAATAGAATGCAAGAAAAGTAAAGATAATATGTGAAATGAAAGGTAAGTCTTTATCATGCATTGAAAACTATGAAAGTCTCCCTAAGCGAGTCCAACACTAAGGGTTTCTTTTAGAAAGACAAAAATTCTCTATGGTGTTCAAAATGTAAAAGAAATCCACCATTTAAATGATTTAAAAAAATAAAAGTAGTTAGTGGCTTGTCTTGAAATTGAGGGCTAGAGTGAAATGGCCTCCCAAAAACTATAGGCTTAAGTATTATAACTAGTATGTGACATGCGCGTTGTCGCAGCTACATGTGCGTCAATTGAAGCAACCGTTGTTCTCCTTCCTTTCAAAGAGAGGGCAAATGCCCATGATTCTCAAGTAAGATTTTATAGCTCTTTAATACACTTGTGCATCAACCACCACTATAACTACTTCTAGATGACAATGTATGACAACACACAAGGTCTAAGTGCCCTCCACATTCACATCAACCAAGCACAAATCTATCTTTTGGATCAAACACTATGTCTACCTTTTCAAGCGTAAGATCAAACAACTATATGAAGTTTAGTTACTCTCTACATTCTTGTGGATTGATCAAGGAGAAATCTCCTTCTAGTTGGTCATGCCAAGCTCCAACATACTCCTCCTAATCATGGAAAGTTTGTCCCTACCTCCCCGCCCCCCCCCTTCTATGTGTGTGTGTGTGTGTGTGTGTGTTGAGTTCAAGAATTATCAGATCCAATTAAGGTCTCTTGGAAATGAATTAAGTAATGATCTCCCTTCAGATGGTGTCTTGTCTTAACATCCTATGTTTCTCTCTAAGGAGGCGACGAATTTGTGATTAGGCTAGAGACGTCCCCCTCACACAATTGATATGGGACCCTAGTGAGTGGTAGTGGCCCTCTAAATAGACTAATAGAGAGATTGTATCCTTCTTTGGATATAGTGTTTGCATTGAACAATGGATTCTTTAGATGCATTAGCATCCCCTCTCACCATCCTTACCAATCAAGGCATTGGTCATGATAGCAACTCTCCCATGCTTCTCTCTTGTAGTTTTGGTATGCAGTTTTGGTCTTGCATTTGGGGCATCACAATCAACTAAGTCATCAACTGCTATTTGTTGGCACTTAGAATGCATGTACCAGCCATGACCCAACATGCCAACATTACACCACATAGTAGTAGAAGAAACTTGCCATTGGTATGCACAACTGATTTAGTGAGTAGTGTGTCGTTTGCTTCTCAAAGGCAGTATTCCAACTTTGTCTCTATATGTGGGTAAATTCCAAAATTTATAGGTTGGATTGCACTCAATCTAGCTGGCATGTACACTTGCATCTACCAAGACTCGTCGCATGGATGTTGAGGTCTCTTGCAATTGACCATATGCATGCTAGTAATATAAGGCACATATTGTTTGTTTGTGTACATTTGGGCACCATTGGCACCTTAAAATGTGAGGGCAATGAAAGCAGAAAATTTCACTCAATCGTTTCCCTTTGCAAGAGTTTTGGGCATCATGCTAAAAGAAAGGGCGTGCTGCAAAATGAGTGCTTTTTTTTGCGAGCTTTTCATTTCGAGCTTTTTCATGAAATGTTAAACTATTTTGAGCTTTTTGCTTTATTTAAAGCATTTTTCCATTTTGTTTCAACATCTTTTACATTCTTGCAATTCACTTGAAATATTCAATACAACAATATCACCTCACATTGAATAATTAAACGCCTCAAACTTACTCTCTTTAAATATGCTAGGCTAGAGAGAGAGAGAGAGAGAGAGAGAGAGAGAGAGAGAGAGAGAGAGAGAGAGAGAGAGAACATTTAGAGAAGTCCGTATTCAAACTTACTCTCTTTAAATATGCTAGGCTATATGAAGGAAGGAGAGGGAGAGAGAGAGAGAGAGAGAGAGAGAGAGAGAGAGAGAGAGAGAGAGCATTCAAAGAAATCCCTATTCAAAACAAAGCTTAACAAGGTGTCTGCATTAGTGTTTGGTATGGATGTTAGAAAGAGTAGATAGTTCACAAAAGCATTGCAATCAAGATCACTTCAAGAACATGCACAATAAAACCCTAGATGTCCTATGTCAACATTCTTGAAACAAAAAATAGAGAGTGTGTTCAATAATTGTTTCAAAAAACTATGGATGTGATACTAAACTCTCTTTTCCACATATGGACCACAAACCACCTTTTTGAGACACTCCTCATAGACTATGTCATCCCCCTCCAAGCACAAACAATATCGATAAACCTCACCACATGCCTTGCCAAGACCTCCACATCCTAAAAACACATCTAGTACATAATCTGAGTCATCCGTGAAGGTTGCAAGGAGCCATCTACACATGCAAATTTAAAATATGTAAGTCATTTTTCAACTATAAATTAAAGCTCAATTTACATTAAAATGATTGTCTTCTCACCTGTAGAAGTCGGGTGACCTCTTTGCTCCACCTCTGATAGGCATATCAAGAACAATGGTGTGTTCTTGATGCTCCTCCATTAAAAAGCTTCGTGATGCAGGAAACATGCGAGGAGAGACTTTCTCCCCTGCCTCCCTATTGTATGTGGGTATAGCAACATCCGCTCGACAAAAGACTCCCACCGTGAGATCAATTACCTACATGTAAGCATACATTGTACACATTTGAATCAAAATCAAGTTAATAATGCAATCTTTCACAACAACATGGTATTTTGATTCACCTCCTCTAGGGTATCTGGGTGTCTATATCCCCCATTACACATGAGAGTCCATGTGCGATGAAGTCGTAACCCAGCCTTTATAGCATGGGTAATAATCTCTCCAATATGGTGTGCAAGACATAGAGTCACGAAAAAACCTTCATCTGCCAAGAAAGGTTCTGCTACATCCATCACACCTTGCACAAGAGAAGGCAAAAATATATTCCATTGTGGAATCTTTTTGCTTAATCCACCTTTGAAAAGATGTTTAGAATGAGTTTTTCAAGTGATATGGATCAAAACAAAAAGCATAAACAAAAACTTTGAGTAACCTGCTCGAATTGGGACTAAACCATCCACCAACAAAGAAGTAGAGAAATCCGCAAAGATAAGACGAAACACCTCACGACAAAGTGCTCCACAATGGTGATACAAGCCAAGACTTTGAGTGCTCAAATTTTTTTTAATGCTACACACAAAACGTTTGTTGCTTAGTACACCATCCACCTTGAACATTCTATTGATGTTGATAACACAAGCCACAAAACCTTTTTTTTACCTTTGAATGGCAAAATCATCAACATTAGCCATATCAACTAGAAGAGCATCTACCACATTCAAAAATTGAAAGCCTACAGTTTTTCATTAAAAATTTATCTTAATTACAAGTAATATAGAATTGTTTTGCACTATCAAAAAAATAAATATTTAACAAGTAGAAACTTACCGGTATTCCATGAGGTTGGTCGCCTTGATGAAGTTGGTCGCTCCATAACTCACTCAACCACTATTGAAACGCTTTTTTCACTGCTTTCTTTAGGCATGTCAATCTTTAGCTCTCCTAATGGATAGGTTGTTTTGTTGTGGTCACCCATGTTTGACCCACTCACATGATTTTGGTGCTCTCTTTGAAGAGGTAGTGAGTGATTTCTTTCTTGTGTTCTTTGTGAGCCCCCATCCATGGTCAAGTCATGATTGTGATCCATGCCTTCTAAGTTCTTTAAAGAAGCAGATTGGTTTTTATCGTTGTCTTTATTTTCTTCCAAAAACTCTACCACAAGAAAATTTTAATGGTATAATGAAAATTAATTTAGCATTTACAAACTCAATCATTTATAAAAATCTAGAACATACTTTCTTATGCATTTTTTCATGCATGAGAGAGAGAGAGAGAGAGAGAGAGAGAGAGAGAGAGAGAGAGAGAGAGATCAAATGCTAACGAGTTCAAGGCTGGTGGACTTGAATGATAATAGGAAGATTGAATATCATAATAGAAGAATATAATAATAATAATATGAGAATTAACTTGATGTAAAAAGAAAAAGTGTTATACTTACTTGCATGTAAGTCTAGTTCTTGCTTTGGGATCACCCCCAAAGGGTAGTCCAACCACCATGGGCAAATTCTGCACTCCCACATAGAAATACCCTTTTCTACCATAGAACCGGGATACATGGTATTTTCATCCTCTAGCTTTGACCAATCTTCAGTAACCATAGGCATAGTAGCAAGTGTACCATTTAAAACACATTCACGCATCCATCTACACCATAACAACATTTAATCTCTTGAGCAAAATAATTTTAATAAGAGCCAAAGACTTTGTTGGATCATGTAATTGCACCTGTATAAAATCCTTTTACAAGACTCTTGTAGCTCAGGCATTTTGGAAGAGTCCCCGGCACTCTAAAAGTTGAGGAAAAGCTTACAAGCCATGATTTCTTAATTGCACCTATGGTAGTCATTCAAATCATAAAACAATGCAATAAAATCCACATTTATTAGGAAAAAGTGACCAGTTTAGAAAACAACCTTGAAAAAAGCTTCAAATACATCTGGCAATTTGAACTCTTCAACCTCCAACCTTCTTATTATCAACAAAGCTTCATCATGCATGTGACCCCAATAAACTTCTTTTCTAATGTAAGCCCTAAAGTGCTTCACATCACCAAAGTGGGAAAAGACTGGATCTTTGGCCTTTGTAAGACTCATCATCTCCAATATATATTTTTTCCTTCATTATAGACCAAAAATATATCAAAAACTTAAACACCATCTTATATAAGTATATTCATATACCATTCATGTAGCAATTTTTTGCTCAAGTAGAAATTTAACTCTCTTTTAATGTCACTATTTTCATTAGAATTGAAAAACATAAACAAAAAACTAGTAAAAAAGTAATGAAAAGTGTGATACCTTTCAGAAGGTAGTTTTGAGGAGCACAATGCATTTAACTTGTCTTGTGTGATTTTTACCATGGATGGATCATCCCATTTCACATCAAAGAGCAACTCAAAAAATTCCTCTCCATGAACTGGATTGGCAATTGTCAAAAACTTATAACCTCTATCCTTCAATCGAGCTTCTTCTTGTTTAGTTGCCTTTTGCAATCGCCTTTCAAACTCCACCTTATCTAATCCAAGAGCTTTCAATTTTGTAGTTTCCTTTGAAATAAATGCATTAAAATCATCCTACATAACCATAACTACATTCAATGAATGAATCATAAACAATCTTAAAAATATATATATAGTTAATACTCAATTCAACAATTCACCTTCCAAACTAGTTGAGAAATCAACACACAAGGAGAATTATACCAAGGAGGAACTCCTTGATATAATCTACTCTCAACTGCCATCTCTATCTCAGCCCACTTTCTGTCCTCTTGAGTGAGACATGCAGGAATGCTCTCTTTATTGGCGATACCAAATTTTTGGAACATGTATATCTCATGCCCAAGATTTGGTTTCACTGTTGATCATGAAATGCTACAATAAATATATAAACAAATGAAAAATAATAGTTTAAAGTGAGATTAATTTATAAATTCAAAAAGACCACAAATTTACAACTTACACATTAGTGGTGTCAAGAGCAAGCAATAGTTCGGCCTCTTTTTTTTTCTACTTCCAAAAATTGGCATCTCACACTCACATGATATTCCTCATTATCATGCCATACTTGACAAAAGAACACCAAATTAGCCAAAAAGAAGGTACAGCTAAATCTAGCAAACAATTAGTGCATCGATGTTAATTCTTACCTTCTTTTATGCGTCACATCCATGTTTTCAGCCGATGGTTTCCATCCCATACCAAAAACAGACGCCCTCGAAGCTCTTGCCACTCCTTATTGAGCTGATTATCAAATGAAACACTCTTAGCTTGCCAAATAGGATCCCAACTACCTTCCACAAGAGGAGTGACAGGCATGTAAGAGCCGAAGGAATCTTTCACCGACACCAAAAAAGATCCCATTGTATCCAAGTAAGCAACATTGTCAAAACTAGGAATCAACCAAGATGCAGAATCTGTAGCCACTCGTACAGCTTCATGAGCAACCAAACGACATAAAGGTATAAGTGGAGGGTTGCTTCTTCGTTTTAAGTAAAATTGACTTAACACATCCTTCATAATCCCCAACGGGATTTTTTTCCCCAAGTGTCGAGAATGTTGGGCCACATCATCCTCACCTATCCCATTAGACTCTGTTAAATCTTCATCTTCAACATCCTCACCTGTTTCAACCTCCACTATCAGCTCTCGAGACTCATCTCCTTTTACATCATCCCCACTCTCCAAATGGTTAGAACCTTCCTCCACAGCAGCTTCATCATCAACAAAGATGCATTTCCTACGTCTCTTTCCCCCTCGTTTGAAATGAGGACTACGAGTAGCAATTGCATGAGAAGATGCCTCTTGATCGATTGGATGCATTCTCTTGGAAGGACCAGATCTCAAGGTTATGCATGGAGAATCAAACGTTCTCTTGATTGGCTTGCTGCCTCGTCTTTTGGGAGCCATAAATGTCTACATCAATAAAGATTTGAAAAAGCATTATACATCATCATCATTCAAACAATAGCTACAATCTGCACCACTTGTTAATAACACATTTAAGTGAGCTTCCATTGCATTTGAAAAGCTACGGCCTAAATTTGTTTGAACTTGATAGAGTGTACCAAATTTGCTCCAGATGCCGATCTCCAAATTTGTTGCCCGCTCTTCGGATTCGTCCGCTACAGTGCTAAAAAAAAACCTAAGTTTAGTGTAATCCCACATACAAATTTTGAAATTTACCTCTAAAGTTTATATCTGAAGATGAGAAAACCTACAAAATGCTGAAAAAATTAGTGTAATTTGATGTAAAAACCTTCAAATTTTTGTCAATGTACCTCTATTGTTTCTAGTTTGCCAACTTTTGAAAAAAAAAAATCAAGCACTGGTCCGCTGTCCAAATATGTCTGCTGTCACACACACACACACACACACACACACACACACACACACACACACACACACACACACGTAATCTAGCTCTTGTAGGCAAGTAGATTGCGTCATTTGTGCTATTGTGCTGGGATGATAGACTGGATGAGACCGCAAACAGCTTGGCACGTATTTAAGCTAATGCTGGAACATGGCATTGCTCCATGTGATTGGACCTTTTCGATCATGATCCAAGCTTGCTGCACCCTTATGGAGCAGGAAGAGCCTAGTTTCAATTATGGAATTCCTCAAGAACGTTGTCCACACAAGTTTCAATTATGGAATATCCACACAAGTGTCCACACAAGTGTCTATGTGAGTAGTGCCCTCGTGACCGTGTATGCTATGTTCGGGGATCTTGCTGAAGCGGCGTCTTTTGTAAGATGTACCATCGGGATGTTGTCTCATGGAATGCCATGCTTTCTGCAAATGTTGAGCAGGAAGAAGCAGAGAAGGCCCTGTTGTTATATAGGAAGATGCATGAGGAAGTAACAGTGCAGAGAAGCAACAGGCCGCATTTGTTGACGGCTTTGTAGTCAAAGAGACTCCTCTCAAAGTTGGGAGAGCATTACATGTTGATGTAAACTCCATGGTGTGCACTGTGATCCCTTTGTGGGTAGTGTCCTTGTGGATATGTACAGTAAATGTGGGAGCATCTTGGAGGCGGAGACTATATTTGATGGGTTGTTCTATAAGAATACAGCACAGAACTCGTCATGTGTGTGCAGGCTGAAAAATGCCGATTTTGAGCATGACCTTGACCTCTTTGTCAAGGTTACTCACAAGATGCTAATATCTGTTTACGGCACTTAGAAGAGCAAATAAAACTGAGCAGTATACTTTCATTGCATTAAATGTCTACCAATATGTTCTTAACATGAATCCCAAGCCCTTCTATAACTCAAAATTCAGTCAAATAATTGCCAAAATACCTCAACTTCACAGGTATGTTGTCCGTTTGCAGGTATGCTGTCCGTTTGCAGGTCTGTCCGCGCAGTTGAACTTCGAAGGTCTGCTGTTAGCTGGTGGCTAAAAACTGCGCACTGGTCCGCCTGTGTTGAATACTGCCTATGTTGAATACTGCGCACTGGTCCGCCTGTCAAATGTTAAATGCTGGTGCGCTTGTTAAATGTTGTCGCTGCAGGGATTAAGCATCAACCAAGTGAAGCTCCTCAACCGTCAGCGCGCGCACTTACGATTGGGGAGCTCACGCATGAGTAGCTCACAATAAATTAATTTTCCCCTCCTCCTCCCCCGCACCCATGCTCCCACAGCTCGGTAACCATCAGCGCGCACGCTGACGGTTACCGAGCTGTGGGAGCATGGGTGCGGGGGAGGAGGAGGGGATTGTACCTTGTTTCATGGCTTCACTTCACGCAGGATATGCAGCAAGTCCACCAAGCAGGAGCTCCAAGCAAAGCACAACACACAAAAGTTGCCCTAGTATTAAAAATTACTTCAATTATGTGAGCTAAAAAAATACATTACACCTAATCAGTGTTCGGAAAAAATCATTTTCACAAACAGACAAAAATCTCTCTAAGACAAATCTGCCAATGAAATTTTACATCACAAGAGAAATTTTAAGCGAAATTTTCTCCTTCTTGCACTCCCCTCAACCGGCTACTTTGATAAGGCTAATCGGTGAAAAATAAGGGCAAACTTGATATTCTCCCGGCTTTCAGGTCAAAATTTGAAGCTTTTGTCGGTGATCACACTAAAATATTGTGTAAACTTTTTGATGATTAAAGACATTTTAAAATCTAAAATTTTCGGTTTTCACAAACATACAAAAATCCCTCCAAGACAAATCTGAACCGGTGATCACACTAAAATATTGTGTAAATTTTTCGATGATTAACGACATTTTAAAATCTAAAATTTGAAGCTTTTGTCGGGTGATCACACTAAAATATTGTGTAAATTTTTCGATGATTAACGACATTTTAAAATCTAAAATTTTCATGTTCACAAACATATAAAAATCCCTCCAAGACAAATATGAACCAGAAATTTTACATTACTAGCCAGTGTTTTTGCAAAATTACACTATTTTCCATGTATTTTAAGCGGCTACTTTCCCCTCAACCGGCTACTTTGATAAGGCACACTTTTTCCGAACACTGCACCTAATCGGTGAAAATAAGGGCAAACTTGATATTCTTTCGGCTTTCAGGTCAAAATTTGAAGCTTTTGTCGGTGATCATACTAAAATATTGTGTAAATTTTTCGATGATTAACGAAATTTTAAAATCTAAAATTTTCGGTGTTCAAAATCCATGGGGTATTTTTACAATTTCATATGCTTAAAATACAGTGTCTTTTCACCTACTCATAGAAGATGAACTCATTAACTAAAAAACTTGAGATTTGTGCCAAATATTATCGAAAATTGTGGTTTCTTTATACACCACTCATAAGGAGGTGAGCTCTGTAACCACTGCTTGAAAATCTCGACTGTGGGTTTTTTCGGCCCACTTTTTTTTTTACAAACAAAAAACATAATAATGAACAATTATGCCACTTGCATAAAAACTTACTTAAAAACCATTTGTCCATGTCCGTCTCCAGATATTGACCTCTTTACTAACTGCTTATTTGTCTCTATCTTCTCCACCTTGTTAGCATGGATGAAAGAGCATCCATCATCATCTGGACAATAGGTGATCAAGAACTTGAACGAGAGGTTCAACTTAGAGATGGAAAGCTCCTCCTTAGTGCATATTTCTTGCAAAGTCTACTACCACCTCACAGACAATTTCAAACATTGAATGCACTAATAGAGTTTGGATCTGAAGTCACCCTTGTTGAAACACCATCTCACTTTGATATGGAGGGCCATCAGCATTTCATTCTTGATGCCTCTTTATCAAAAAGATATGCTATGGTGCATACAGAGAAGGAAACCAATGATGTGGAAGACTCAGAGGATACAAACTTACTGAATGCAAGCGCTTTCTATGCTGAAGCTATCAAGATACCAACCCAAGGAGACTTGCACACAAATTTGCAAAAACAACAGGAGAATCATATTGTCCTCGATTGCAGCAGCGGTGATGAGAAACTGTCAAAAAAGGTTAAGAGTGTGGTGGAATGGATATTATCCTTTTCAACATCTCACAGATTGAAAGACCTAATGAAACAATCTCATGGGCCTGTGAAAGTGGAAGAACTACCTAGAGAATACAACGGGAATCTTGTGTTTGAGCTTCCATCAACTTTTGGCAAATGTAAGTCAATGAGTGGCATGGAGCAGAAATTTGATGGACATACATGGACGCGCCCCCAAACAACCAACATGTCAATTGGGTGTCCAGTTCGGATGAGTTATTGTTTGGGCTCCTTGGAATGTCATAGAAATGTTTGTCAGTACTATTTAAACAATAAAGAATTAAATAATGCATATCTTCATGGATATTTAGATAAACCAATAGGAAAGGTTTACCTTGCTCCCGAAGACAGGACAAAGATTACATGTCATTATTGCGGCAAGGTTGTCACTTGTCAAGCTATATGTCCATGCATAATTTACTACGTTCTGCCAGGGGATTGCAACATGTCAAGATTGGTAGTGCATGTAGGCCACCATGAGCATGATGTGCAGAAAGGTACGTCTCGTGCTGCCATAGAAAAAATACGAGGATTAGTCCAAACAGTGTTGAAGATTGATAGGTCTAGTGGTCCTCGAAAAATTAAAATGCTTGTGGCTCATCAAGTTCTGATGGATTCACTCATTCTTGACAAGGGACATTCTATGGGAGATGTAGAACTTCAAAACTTTCTAGAAGAGATGATGCCACTTGTGCAAAACCAAAGGTAAGGATACATTATTTTTGTTAAAATTTATCAGTATAGTACTTAAAATTCTTTTTTCTAATGCATAAGAGATTAAAGAGTATCATTGCTTCAGAAAAACAACAAGGGTCAGCTGTAGTGGGAGATGGATTTGACAATATTCTCTTACTGAAGAAAAAATGCTTGTTCCCATTTTTTCATGGGAGTCGTGTTCCTGGCCAAGGAGGACTTCATGATAAATGTTTTGTTTTTAAGATGTCCACCAAAGGTCCTAGTTCAGGAGTTGATTTAATAAGACACATGGATCGTTCTGGTCAAGGAGATCTACATAATGCTTGGGTCCATTTTGACTATACGCATCGTGTTGAAGGATGGTCAACCATGTCATGCTCAGTTTATGATCCAAGGTGATAAATTTCTAGATGTATATAAAAGTGATAATCTAATCATTGACTAATACGTCTTACCATGCATACTTTTGCCTCAACATGAAGAGATTGATGGTTATTGCAATATGTGAGACCAAGGAGGAAGATACAGAGTCACAAATATTATTTTGGAAAAGTCTCAATTCTGTTATAGTTGAGAATGGATATTCAATTGCAAATTTCACTGGGTTTATGGCAGATGAGGCAGGTGCCAATTGGAATGCTATTCGAGCAGTCTACAATGGAGGAGCAGACAATGTAATGGAAGGTCGTGAAAGATCATGCTTGTTCCATTGGGAGCAAAGTCTCCAAAAGAAAACAAGAGCACTCATTCCAAATGAAAAACAAATGGAGCATATTTCTTTGTGTGAAAAATGGCGAACAAGTAAAACTTTGTTGGAAGCACAAATGCAAGCTAGGTCAATAAAGAGATGGTGGTATGAGAATGGTGTTCCAATAGAGAATCTCGTGCCTTTGAAAAATTGGTTCTCCTGGTGGGAAGATAGAATCTCACATTGGGGGGGCATTGCCATAAATGTGAGTTTTTTTTTGGTATAAATCTCGCAATTATGTAGTAAATATTGTGACATAATGTTGTAAACTAATGTTTCTAATCTTTCAGGATGACTTGAGCCCATGGGATCGTGCTACTATCCCTACTACAAACTTATCAGAGAGTATACAGGCAAGTTGGCTTTTTGGAGAGGGAGGAAAAAAAAAGATCACATTGTATGATGCTTGTGTTACAGATGTCATCAACTCCTATCTTCAATGTGCAAAGCAGTTGGGATACTTGACTGGATGATACATAGGTACTCGACCAAACATACACTCTCTCTTGAATAGAGCACAATCAAGGTTGACTCCAACCCCGGCTACGGTGACTCGTGTGCTGCATGGGATGAATGATAATGAAACTAACTTCCAAGATCCAATTTTACATGGTGACAAAGAATCGGTGCAAAGAAAGAAGAGGTCAAACCTTGGAAATAGCTCACATCGACCAGGGTATATCATGGAGTCACGAGATCGCTGCCAACGCGGACGACCACGAAAAATTAACTTCACAAATATGAACAATGTGACTGTGGATAACTCAGCTAGATTGCAGGAAACTTTTGTTGAAGAAAAAGGACCAACTTACAATGAAAGTACAAAATATCATAGCATTGGTAATAAAGATGGTCATGGTGGCGGTGTGGACAGTGCAGCTCAAATTTTGGAAGAGGATATACACAGGTCAATGTGGGCCCTTAGGCGCATGCCAATTCATTGTCGTAGAAAATGCTTTGGAAGAGAAAAAGGAAAAAATGTATGAATGTAATTGAGAGTCGATGTCCTGGGTTGGTCGCACCATCATTTTGGTCAGAGCGCACATACGATGGAAAAACATTTGCTCAATGGATGTGGTTTTGTAACCACAATGTTGAACACACTTGGAATGTTGACAAACAAGTCAATCACAAGCCAAATACACCTACAACATGGCCAATTCAACTTGGTACCATGATTTCAAAGGAGGAGTATGCAGGCCTTTCAAAGGCAGGTTTTCAACTACGGTGTGTAATAGTGCCAAGAGAGGGTGAATGTATAACCACTCCTCCATCATGTAAGAGGAGTAAAAAATGGAGGCATGGAATCTCAAAAGAAGCTGAAAAGCGGTTGGCTGCAGCTGATAGTCTAAGTGCAACATTGATAGAGGAAAAAGAAATGGTGGCACACAATCATGTGGTTTTTTGTTTTCTTACTAGTGAATGCTATGATGTCCATATACGAGAAGATCCTACATGCACTTGTTTAGATTTTCAAAAGAGGGAGAAAGATAAGAAGGCATTTCTAGCATGTAAGCATATTTACTATGTTTATATATACGTCCTGGGTTTAGAGCGTAATCAACACATGGCAATGCATCAACCACTGCTCTCTAAGCAAGATTTAGCCTTCATACTTGCTCAACCTTGTCTTCTAACTCCAGTTTCAAGATAGTGAATAGCTATGCAATCTCAAACAGATGCTCAAAGTTATCCTATCGAAAAGTATTTTGGCAACTTGGATTCCCCTACTAATTACCAAATTGCATTGTAAATTCTATTTTGTTGTAGCTTTTTTGTGAAACCCATTATGGTATTCGGTGAAATTTTAACAAGAAAGATTATTTTGAGCTCTATCTTTCTAGGAGAAATGAAGTATTAAATTAAGGTACCGTGTCCACATTGGCAGGTCCATGTGTTGGGCACATGGTTTAGTGGTGGTTTATTTCACTACAAAGAGTTTTGGCATTTTAGTTGTCTCTACTAATTTTCGGATCACATTTTCTAAGGTTCTTGAATTTATGATGAAGTCACACATGCTATTTTAGCCTATGTATATAAGAAAATCTCTCTCCTACATACATGGTGGACAATGGCACATAGTGCACTTGAACACCAGAACCTAGGTTACAATACTTATTCCATAGATATCTAGTTTACCTAGATATCCTTAGATGGGGGGATGCCACACAACCATTATGACTCTATTTAGGTTGGTTTAAGGATGAGTTCCCATCCAAAATTACTTACCATGTTTAGTTTTTGGGTTCTAAAATTAACCTTGAATGTAAGTGCCCTGAACTCATGAAATTTTGTAAAGATTTTGATCATCTTGGATGGCATGTATGCACTAAAAATTTGAATATTGTCTCTGACTGGGAGGTGAAAGAATTGCTCAGCTGTGGGTTGAAACATATCCCCACCCAACCACTGAATCAACACTTGGATTTTTCCACACTACTTGATTGCTTGGCTGAGATAGCAATTGTGCTAACATTAGACAGTCTAATCCCTAACAAATTGAGCTATGGCAAACATTAACATGTCATTCATATGTTGAACCTCTAAAAACTTGGTGTAGGGATGGTCACCACTTGGTGGCTGCTCCCCATCACCAGGTGGTTAACCCTCCTTTGAACATGATGGGTCTCTCTCTCTCTCTCTCTCTCTCTCTCTCTCTCTCTCTCTCTCTCTCTCTCTCTCTCTCCACAAAGTAATACTTTCATCACTTCTTTTTCCCAACTTCTCGATGTGGTTGTATGGCGTGATGGTGTAACTATGTATGCCTCTAAGACCTTTGCATGTGCCATTCAAAGAATTGGTAATTATTCACAATGTATTTAGGAAGTTGTTGCATGGCACGATGGCGTATTTGTGCTTTTATGGAAAACCATCCCGCGCACCATTAGACAAACTAGCCATTATGTACTTTACCTCTCTCTCTCTCTCTCTCTCTACACTTTCACTAAGATAGACACCACAACCTAGTAATACTTGATCTGATGACACGTAGGGAAATATGGAATCAACACATGACCCCAAGATTGGAGTGGGAACTAAATATGAGCTTAATCGGTTCTGCCAGTTGGACTGACTTAGGTGTTTGAATATATTAGTGGAATAACTACCTAGGTATGACCTTATAGACTAACTAGATTACAAAAGAAATATAACTAGGGTTTGTTAAGGCTGTACCCTAAACTAAGCCTTAACATCTCTCTTGACTTAGGGACTTGGGATACAGTAAACCCAAGGGCCTATACCCTGGGCCTTTTTAAAGATAGGATCCCTTGTGCAGGGGCGAATACCTAGGCTGCTAAATGCACAGTGTAACGATGCAACTACAATGCCTTTACTGCAACTGAACTCAAGGGCAAACGCCTTGAATTTATGAGGCAGTCGACCTTTATAGCTTGATGCGTAGACCTGAGCCATAGCGCCTTTGATGGAAAGGAATAGTATTTAAAGGGGAACACTTTACCTTGAGCTCACTTAGGTTCCTTCTTAGAACATCTAATGCTTATAATGTGAATTGCTAAGTAAATAAATTAGTAGATTTATATATCCTTCTTCTCTTAGTTAGAGGGTGAATAAAATTTACCAACACTAAATGCCCAACTAAATGACTTCAAACAAAACTTACATTCCTTTGGATCATCTAAGGTACCATAACATTTAAATTAAATTTAACTTCTTTACTAATGTATGGAGTAATGACTAAATTGGCATGGATGGTCTTTACATGTTAAAAGATACCATGTTGAGTGCATGGTTTAGCTAGATCGATATAAACTCATGCGACTAACCTATTTTCAGGAATACTAATAGGCTCATCCGTGATCGATATGTTTTATTTTTACAGCATTTTTCTCTTTTAGTTTAAGTTAGGGTGACATGGATAACAGCTAGAGTCACCCCAGTTACTTGTTATACTGTTTGAAAATTAATCCATTGATTGTTTTCTTATTGTGGATGAAGGTAAGGGTGCTCTCTCCATGGCTTTGCTAAAGGAAGGACCTGCTATCATTTTTCCCTTTTCTCTAGCAAGACCCCAGAGGAACTAAGATCTGGCGTGCACATTAGAAAGATGTATTCTTTAGTGACTAATAGGCTCATCCGTGATCGATATGTTTTATTTTTACAGCATTTTTCTCTTTTAGTTTAAGTTAGGGTGACATGGATAACAGCTAGAGTCACCCCAGTTACTTGTTATACTGTTTGAAAATTAATCCATTGATTGTTTTCTTATTGTGGATGAAGGTAAGGGTGCTCTCTCCATGGCTTTGCTAAAGGAAGGACCTGCTATCATTTTTCCCTTTTCTCTAGCAAGACCCCAGAGGAACTAAGATCTGGCGTGCACATTAGAAAGATGTATTCTTTAGTGTTAATGATTAAATTAATATGTCTACTGAAATAAATGGATCTTGAATTTTTTATGAAGTCTCATGTGCTAATCTAGCCTTTATAAGTCACTTTTAGGATGTGGTTGTATGGTGCAATGGTTCATCTTTGAGTTTTCTCTCTCTTCCCCACGCGCCATTCAGACAATTGGCAATGATACAACTAATGTGGTTGTATGGCGGTGGTGTATTTATGAGTTGCTTTAAGGATTCCCCGTGCACCATTCGGACAATTGGCAATGATGAAAATATACTTCTCTCTCTCTCTGTCTCTCTCTCTCTCACACACACACACACACACACACACACACACACACACATTCCCCTTTTTTCTAGCAATAGGACCCCAGAGAAACTACTGTATGGCCTGCACATGTTTTATTCCTTGTGGTTCTCAACCGGCTACAAAGTGTTTTGGCATTTTAGTTGTCTCTACTAATTTTCGGATCACATTTATAAAGCATGTTTTATTCTTATTACTAATTAAAATAATTTTAATAAATGTATTGAAGGATTCTTTGTATTTGTGGGCTTACTAGCAACAACGGTTCTATCTTGAACCATTAATGTTGGGTATTATATCCATATTTTGTGGTTAGTGTTTTTTTAATACCTTACACTAAGTGGTGAAAAGCTCATTATATATGATGAAATATGCAAAAGCTCTAACTAGGAATTGTAAGGCTCGAAATCACAAGCTCGCAAGTTTATAACTCCCCTGCAAAATACACACATGCATGTTCTTCTCTGAGAGAGCAGACTGTACTAAACCATTCACATGCTTTCCCTTACCCGTATTTTATACCATAGGATCCATTTGGCTTAGCTCCTACTCCCTTAAATGTGAGAGAGAGCATTGAGACACTACATGGAGGAGAGTCTCTTTTTGTACGCAAACAATATCCTTTAACAATTTGAGAGTGCGATCATCATACCCTACATGATTACTCAGCTCTTGATCACATCAAACTTGCTTTACCCACATTTTGGCCCATAATATGGCCTACATACCTATCTCTCCTAGCCACCTCATGGATTCAACTTGTCAGTGGCCTTCCTTATATCCATAGTCTTCAAGCATGTTACATGTTGTACTCGGTCCATAGGTCGATTTGATCTTTAAGGATGATCTCTCTCTCTCTCTCTCTCTCTCTCTCTCTAACCTTTGAGGTCACTGTGTCCCCCTCTTCTTGTATAAGTATGTGAGCATGTAAGCCCTTGAGTTCAAGAATCAACATTCATGGGCTAAAAATTTTATGTCTCTTACGATCTTCTTCTTCTTCTTCTTCTGCTCTCTCTCTCTCTCTCTCTCCCCCCCCCCCCCTAACATGCTATGCAACATGACGACTTTTTGTCAACAATGTTTGGATTGGATAAGGTTTGCTTAAACTTAATAGCTGAGAGTCGATATTAGTCAGTATCAAGATTAATAGGTCTCAAACCACGTCATTAGGAAGAAAAATCTCTCTCTCTCTCTCTCTCTCTCTCTCTCTCTCTCTCTCTCTCTCTCTCTCTCAGGCTGCATGTCTAGTTTGTATTAAAATGAAGCATGTGAGAGGCGAAGAGCCTGTTCACGTGTACCGGCAAGCCTGCTTTCTACCCAGTCACCTCACGAGCCGAATCTTCTCTCTCTACCTATCTAATCGTGGTAGTTAAGAGCCTCGAAACGGGCACATTCTTTCACATGGTTGACTTTTGCTTTCCTCTTGGTTAGCAGGAATCTGCTCAAGATCTGTCTCATCACTCAGTCAAATCAAGCATTTATCTTCAAAAAGCCATCGATTTTCTTGACTTGCAAACAAAGCTAAAAGACTGTTTAGCCGTTCCAAAAGTGACCAGGCTCTAAATGTAAGCAAAATGACAGGGAGATAGTCCTACAATGGAGGCACATGCATGGAGGTAGCCCTACAATAAGAGACCGGAGTCATCATTTCTAGGGGGAGGCAAAGGGTCCACATTATGTATGCAACACCAAGGAGGATCCAAATGAGCAAAGGATTGCTAACTCCAAGACCAAGGCCAATACCCTTAACTGGCAATGATCATCCTCCAATGCAATCACATCAGTGTTCTCGAAAAATCTTTTTTTCAAACATACAAAATTGCTTTCCTTTAATTTTCCAAGAGGAGATTTAGAAAATTAGGTTATTTTGTAAATTTTTAGACTATTTTTTATCTAATTTGAGGCGGAATATCTCCTTTTCCCCTTGAAATTGAAAACAACATGATATTAAATTGAGACACATTTTTCCCAAACACTGAATGGAAGAACGACCTTGCACAATTATTGTTGTGAGCACTGTAGCAGCAGTCAGGAGTTCGAGATGTGAAAACTTGGAAAAGCTAAAAAGCTTGGATGATCACATTAGAGCTCTCAATATTGTAGCATCCACTGAATGGCCAAAAAAAGACCAAGAAAGTGTGGAGACGATGTGGGACTCTCTCTCTCTCTCTCTCTCTCTCATGGTGTGGAGGGTCACAGCTAAGCAAAAATGGAGCTCGTTAGGATGAAGGCTGGCGGACAGGCAACGACAGAGGAGTAGGTGGCTCAGCAAGCGCTTGTGGTGAGTGGGACATGTATTGGATCCAGAGTCTTAGCATCCTGACCAGCAGAGGATTGAGGTTGTATAAGGATGTGGCGCTTGTGGTGGATCAGCTACTACTGGCAGCCAAGGGTATTGATAGAGTAAACTACATGAGGCATGTTGTGGCAACATTTGAGAATTTGTACACGAAGTAAGAGGTGGATTGTGTTCATGATCGAGTTTGGGGAGGGGGTGGGGCAGAGGGGGGGAGCATTCGCTGTCAAGCCTCAAGGCCAATCAATGGCACTCTCTCTCTCTCTCTCTCTCTCTCTCTCTCTCTCTCTCTCTCTTTTAAACAGAAATAGACATATGGCACTGCTCAGCAGGACTAAATGGGATTGTCCCTCTCTCTCTCTCTCTCTCATACACACACACACACACATAGAGCTACAACAAATAACAAAGTTGTCTCTCTCTCTCTCTCTCTCTCTCTCTCTCACACACACACACACACACACACACACACACACACATGAAGACCTACGACACACTGGCGATGCCGTAGAAAATGAAACCTATTCTCTCTCTCTCTCTCTCTCTCTCTCTCTTTCAAACCTGCGATATTTCACATCTCTCTCTCTCTCTCTCTCTCTCTCTCTCTCTCTCTCTCACACACACACACACACACACACACATACACGCACATACATGCACGTTCAAGGCAGACAACTTATCGACGTGTGATACAGCTCGCTGCTTGTTATTTTTCCAAGTTGTGAAGTAGAGCCATCCTTTACAAAAACAAGAGTAATCACTTTTAAAATTGAAGGCTTGACTGAAACTCTATGGCCTTGCTAAAGAGTTTGAATGATATAAATATATTGAATGATATGGTATTAAGTATTGTGACTTTTTGACAATCTCAAAGTCAAAACCAATTCTTTTCATTTTCTACCATCATTGTACTTGCTACTTTAAAATTGAAGGCTTGACTGAAACTCTATGGCCTTGCTAAAGAGTTTGAATGATATAAATATATTGAATGATATGGTATTAAGTATTGTGACTTTTTGACAATCTCAAAGTCAAAACCAATTCTTTTCATTTTCTACCATCATTGTACTTGCTACTTACCCTTCATTTTTACATTTCAAACCAAATGATTTGTGACTTACCTTTCACTTTTACATTTCAAACCAAATGTTTCTTAAGTTCTTGAAAGGAAGGAGAGAATGACACATGGATGCCCTCTCCTTCTTTGAAAATTTTAAGCTCAATTATATATAGTATAAAATTTAGATAAAAGTACTAAAGTCTTTTTGACTTTTTGACTTTCTTAGCCACCTTCATTTTTACATTTCAAACCAAATGATTTGTGACTCACCTTTCACTTTTACATTTCAAACCAAATGTTTCTTAAGTTCTTGAAAGGAAGGAGAGAGTGACACATAGATGCCCTCTCCTTCTTTGAAAATTTTAAGCTCAATTATATATAGTATAAAATTTAGATAAAAGTACTAAAGTCTTTTTGACTTTTTGACTTTCTTAGCCAGGAGTGGCTGTCAACACTCCCTCATAAGTTTTTTCATTTTCTACCATCCTAGTACTTACCCTTCACTTTTGCATTTTCAATTAAATATTTTTTAAAGGCTATTGGGTGACTCCAAAAATCTCAAGAGTCACCTTTTCATTTTTAGAAGTACTTTCACTTGTCTTTTCATTTTAGAAAGTTCTTTCACCTTTGAAACTTGAGATGATAGACTAAAGTTGTCATTTTTGCTAGTTTAAACAATAGGGAAGGGATCTATCCTTTGGAGCCTTAATCTCTACATATGTTTTTTTAATATTTTTAAATCATATTTTAAAGCTAAGTTTAGAACTTAAAGATGTAAAACTTTTAAAGTAAAGTAGTGAGGACCTAGTTTCTTTTTTTAAGAAGGTAAAAACTTGGATTGTTTTCATCATAAAATTTTAGGGTTCACGAGTGTTGCGGGTTCACGATGCAGAGGATGGGGTAGGGCGGGGAGAGGCCCCTCTACAAGGGTGATCCTCGGAGGGGGAGCCTTGGCTGGGCAGCTCCTTTGCTTCTTCATCAAAGCCTCTAGCCTCGCATTTATTTGGCACTCAGGTGCCTTGGGGGCCTCCTGTCTCACGCAGGGAACCGTTGGCTTTCATCGGCCTGGTGGGATTCTTGGAGCTTTGGATGCAGCTCATCGCGGGTGGGGGTGGAGGATGTGGGGAGCAGGCAAAGCTTACTGAGTTTGGAGGCTACCACCTCTTTAGCCTGCGTTCGTACTCTGTGGGGCAAACTGGTCAGTATGGAGGAAATGCTAGATCATGGAGAAGGGCTACTGGTTCTCCTTGCCATCGTTGTTATCAGTTGTGTTGTGCTGCTTGGGCTAGAGCTGGTCCGCGGTCTGTGGTGTTGGCTCGTCTGCTTGAATGATCTTTGTGGTGGTGGTATTCGGGTCTATGCGAAGGCACTTTCAGGGCACATGGTCTGTCTGTGGTGGCAGGGATGGGTATGTGGTGGCACCCTGTTAGTCGTCTTCCGGTGATGGGGACTAGGGCCCCGTCCTTGCGACATGCTTTTCAAGTTCGTTTTGGTCGTGTTTGGGTGGTGTTGTGCCCAGTGGCAGTGGGTGCGACTCCATTGGCTTCCGCTCAGGTCTTCTCTTTCTCCCTTGAGGGTGGCTTCCCTTGATTGCCAATGTATCTGATGGTTATGGTTGAGATTTGATGCTATGGTCAGTTTGGGGGTGTCATGGCCCGGTTTAGGTATGGCATGATTATGTAATTTTTGGTTTTGTTAATATATATTTACTCACAATTGTGAGTTCTGCAAAAAAAAGAAGAAGGTAAAAACTTGAATTAAAGAAAGTGAAAAGGTTACATGGACTCAGAGGTAGGGGGAGGGTCACCTAGAGGCGCTAGAGTTATAGGGCTTAGAACTTTAGAGCTTTTAAAGTGGGATTTATAGCTTAGGGATCTAGAATTTAAAATTTGTAAGGGGGGCTTTGGAGCTTAAGATATAGAATTTTTTATTTTTATTTTTTTTGCAAAACTCACAATTGTGAGTGAACTATATTGATTATCGCAAAAAATTACAAGAACTTGCCATGCTCGTGCCGAGCCATGACACCATCCAGAGCACAAACTTACATCAGCTATCTGGGGAGCCACCCCTAACGACCTGCCCCCATGCCCTTGATACACCAGGTTCATTATCATGTTCTTCACTAATCTTCTGGTTTCATGCTTTTCCCCTTACCTAAGCATTCCGCTGACAACAAGGCACAAGTAACCCTAGACCAATCATCCGAGTTTTGCTTGCATCCGAGCGACCATATTAGCTCTTTGCTTTCTTGTATAATTTCTGCGAAGCTTGCCACCTCAGGAACTCCTTCGAACACACGACGGTTCCTTGTTTGCCATACATTATGTAAAAAGCAAAACCTGATAATTTGAGTGCAGATGAGGATGGCAGGGCTACCCACGTTCTTACCTCCAAGGAGTAAATCAGTCTTGAAAAAACCAATTTTCCATGTTCTTTGGACCCACTTGCAAATTTTTCCTGTAAGGCCTCTGATAGCTGGGCATTCCATAAAAAGCTAGGTCAGATCCTCACTAGCCATCCTGCACCCCAGGCATCGATCTGTCCCTATCCCTCTCTCCTGAGTCTTCACCCCCGTCGGAAGAGCACCCCTAATTACTTTCCATAGAAATACCTTCATGTGATACGGAACCTTTGGCGCCCAGATGTTCTCCATTACTTGCTCGCACCTTCCCTCGGACCATTGTTTTTTCCATATCTTGTTAAGGGGGCTAGACCAATTCTTCTTTAGCATCATTGTATGGTAAATGCCTTTAGAGTAGGGTTTCCTTAAGAGGCTGCTTCCGGGCCATTTCCAGGCATTCCAGTCAAACTCCGAGTCACAGCTTGGCATCACTTCATTGTCAAGCTCTTTCATCACTTTATTGACTAGCAAAACCTCCAAGCTATTAAGTTGAAATTGGGTTACCATAAGTTCAGTGGTTTTCCAGCTCTTGCTGTTACCGTCCCAGAAGTGCCCCAGTCGGTTCAGACCCTTATTATTCAAAATTTTATATCTATAGAATTGGCCACCAAGCTAGGCATACAAGGCTACGATATGGGAGATGTCCTACCCGCAGACAATGCTTTCAAGGGGCAAGAAGCTTCAGTTACTCCCTTAATCGGGAAATTGAGGCTTCATGTCCAAAGCTATGTGGACAAAGAGGACTTCTTTATCTCTCCTCTCAAGCATGAGGATGTAATCCTAGGGGCACCATGGTTTGACCGCCGAGCTGGCAATGTTAAATTTCCTGAAAGGAGAATCTCCTTTAAGTTCAGGGAAAAAGACATGTATATAGATGCTAAGGAAATGGGTATCACTATCCCCATTGTACATACACCAGCTTTCAACAAGTCAATAAAGAGCTTTATTTCCGTGTTCACGATTTTTGTTAAAGATTCTTAAAATGAACCTAATGATTTAGCAAAAGAAAATAAAAGCAACCAAAAGGAATTAGAGTTATCCAATTTTCTCAAGGGGTTTCAAGATGTTTTTATTGACGACATCCCTTGTGAGCTACCTCCTAAACGAGGTAATGATGACCATGCAGTTGAACTTCTTCCAGGAAGTTCACCGCCTAACAAACCTCCTTATAGAGTTTCTCAAGCTCAACAAGATGAGATTATGCGGCAAGTACATGAGTTAGTTGAGAAGGGCATGGTTAGGCCTAGCTCATCTCCATTTTGCTCACCTGTGCTATTAGTGCAAAAGAAAGACGGCACATATCGTATGTGTGTTGACTATAGAGCACTAAATAGGATCACTATCAAGAATAGGTTTCCCGTTCCACGGGTAGAAGACCTATTTGATAAGCTACAAGGATCGACCTACTTCAGTAGGATTGACCTAAAAAGTGGCTATCATCAAATAAGGATAGTTGATCAAGACATTGTAAAGACCGCATTTCGCACCACATCTGGTCTTTATGAATACATTGTCATGCCTTTTGGCTTGACCAATGCACCAACCACGTTCAACCGCTTTATGGAGAAGCTGTTCAGGCCTCATCGAACCTTCACTGGAGTGTTCTTTGATGATATTATCATCTACTCTAATTCATTAGATGAACACAAGCAACACCTCCAGGTAACATTTCAAGTTCTGAGAGAGTAAACTTTATGTTAATCGAAAGAAAAGTGAATTTTTCTTGCAAGAGATTCAGTATTTAGGTCACATTATCTCTCAAGATGGCATCCAAATGGATCCATCAAAGTTAGAGGTAATAAAAGGATGGCCTAAACCAAGGAATCTTCATGAACTAATAAGCTTTATAGGTATGTGTGCATACTATAGACGCTTCATAGAAAAGTTGTCACAAATTGCGGGACCATTACATGACCTAACAAAGAAAAGCGTTAGGTATACATAGTCTGCTAAGGAGAACAATGCTTTCGCAAAGCTTATCTCTCAACTTGTGCTTACACTACCGGATCTCTCAAAACCATTTGAGGTCCAATGTGATGCTTGTGGTGATTGGACCTCAAAACCATTTGAGGTCCAATGTGATGCTTGTGGTGATTGCCTTGGAGCTGTTTTTCTCCAAGAAGGGCACGCCATACGCTATGAGAGTCGAAGGCTCGACCCTGTTAAGCAAGGTCTAGGCATATATGAAAAGGAACTCCTTGTAGTTCTACATGCCTTAGACTCATGGAAGCACTATTTATTGGGGACTCCTTTCATTCTGGGAACGGATCACCAAAGTCTTAAGTACTTCATGACGCAGACCAAGCTCTCCGACAAACAATTGAGGTGGGTAAATTTCCTTTCGCAATTTCATTTTCATATTGCTCACATTGCTGGCAAGCATAATAAAGTAGCTGATGTACTCTCAAGATGGCCGAGAGTGAATGCGGTTTTTATAGCAACTCACAATGATCTATCTTCAATGATAGATGAGTATGCTATTGATCCCAATTTTAGAGATGTGATTTCAGCCCTTGCATTAGGGAAGAAAGAAGAACCATTTACTTTACAAGATAGTTATCTTCTCTATGGAAATAGACTATGTGTTACTAACTCACTACGTGAGAAAGTAATGTATGAATCTCATGCTCCACCTTATGCGGGGCATAGAGGGATTCAGTCTACCTTAAAGGGAATTGAAACATATTTCTATTGGCCTACCATTAAAGTGAACATACAAGAGTATGTTTCTAAATGTGTGGTATGCCAAAAGACAAAATTTGATAGAGGGAGGTACCTTGGATTGCTTCAAACCTTGCCAATCCCTAATTCACCATGGGAGAGCATATCCATGGATTTTATCTTTGGATTGCCTAAGTCTATCCATGGGAATACGGGAATATGGATGATAGTAGATAGGTTCAATAAACAAGCTCATTTTATACCTGTCAAAAAGACTATCAAAGCCCATCAAACCCTCTTCATTTCACAAATTTTCAAGTACCATGGCTTGCCAATGTCCATAGTGTCGGATAGAGATCCTAGAATGACCAGTAATTTTTGGAAGGGTCTCTTTGAGAATTTAGCTAAACTTCTCTTTGGCCTATCATCCACAAACGGATGGCCAAAGTGAAATAGCTAACCTAATAATTCTTGATCTACTAAAAGCCTATGTAACGGAAGTAGATCAAAGATCCCAATGGGAGAAGTACTTACCCTTAGTGGAGTATGCTTACAATAACATTGTACATACTTCCTCGGGAAAAGCACCTTTCGAGGTAATTAAGGGAAGATCAAAAAGTCCCTTGCTACTTAAAGTACATGGGAAGATCTTCGCTGGTGTAGATGAGTATAGCCGAGACCTACAAGAATCTTTTCAAAAGATTAAGGATGCTATCTCTATCTCACAGCAAAGGAAAAAGGCTGCTGTTGACAAGCATAGAAGAGCCCAAGCCTTTAAAGAAAATGATTGGGTCTTATTAAAGTTTCCCAAGGCTCGATTAAGGCACACGACGGGCAAGAATCCTACGGGACACCAAAAGTACTATGCTAAACTAGCAAAAAGATACTATGGTCCCTTCCAGATTCTTAGGCCAATCAATGAGATGGCCTATGAACTCAAGTTGCCCTATCATTGGCTCATACACAATGCTTTCCATGTGAGCCTATTAAAGCCTTACAAAGGAGAGCCACCTCAAGAACCAACTATTGAAGACCCACCGGAGATCAAGGACCAAGAGGAGGTGCTGCAGCCCGAGTCCATTCTCCAACATGAAGACAAGGTATTAAGAGGCGGTAAGACTATCCGACGATATCTTATTAAGTTTAAGAATTATCCTTTTGAAGATGCTAGATGAATGCAAGGCATACAATTAAAGGATAACCTAAACCTTGTCAGTGCTTACAATACTTCCCAAGAGTAAGCAAATGTACAAAATGTTAAAAATGAACAAAGTTTTTGTCTTATAAGACTCTCTTTTTCTTTATTGTGCACAAAAATGAATTAGTATGCATGCTTAGATCAAGTTTGCGGAGACGACGTCTCCCAAACACCAAGTAGAGCTTGTCACTCTACTATGGAAGATTGATAGGACTAATGTGCAGACATGCTTGCGGCAACCTCATGCTCTCAAGCGCCAAATGGACTAGTCATCCATTGTGGAATGATGTCGTAGGGTAACATAGGGATCCTCTACCCGCTAAGAAAAGGACTCATGAATGTGCTTTATCTTCTCTACACCATAGTCGAGGACGACTATGCTTTCAAGAGAGAGGTAATGTCATAATAATCAATATCTAATTCTCCTAAATGATTTTCTCATGTTAAACTGATCATTTAATATGAGGAAGTGCCAGGGGAGAAAAATCGAAAATATTGGTTAAGCTAGCAGACCGGCCACAGTAGCGATCCAAAGGGGGGGCCATCTACAAAAGAGCCATGTGCAACAATGGGCTAAAAATACCCTAAGGTTCAGCCCATTAAGAATTCTAAGGTTCCAAAATTCAAAGGTTGTGTCCAAAGGTCAACCATAAGGGAATTGGGTGCTTTGTGTGTGTACAAAAAAGTCTTTGCAATCCCTACTTGGGAGGGGGCGAGCCTTGCATGTAGGGGATGAGAGAGAAAGCCACAAACACACACACAAGCTCCCTTTACACAAAGGGAATGAGGACACATGTCAGCTCCCTTGCCCAGATGCCCACAAGGTGTACCCAATTCCTATTGGATGGTCTTGGAGGTGGACCAATCAGAATTAGGCTAGAGTAAATCTAGTTTAATTAATTTAAAAACACTTAATAAAAAGAACCAATGAAAATTAATTCTCGTGGATGACTATTGGACAGTCTCCCAAGGGGTCCAATGAGCATTCAACAGCCCAATGGCTTGCCTGATTCCTATTGGCCAGGAGGCAAAGGGGTCCAATTAGAGTTTAGTTGAATTATTAAAATACATAAAGCTCTCACAAAAGGGGAAAGGGGGACACATGTCAGAAGGCTATCACTTATGCTGCTTAATTGTCATTGGCTAGCCCTAGGGAGGTCCAATGGGAGGACAACGAGAGCAAATAGCAAGAGGGGTCGCCCAAAGGAGAGAGCGGGCTGATTTTTGCAAGGCATTATCACACACACACACACACACACACACACACACACACACACACACACACACACTCTCTCTCTCTCTCTCTCTCTCTCTCTCTCTCTCTCTCTCTCTCTCTCTCTCTCACACACACACACACACACACACACACACACACAGTCTATGTGAGAAGCAAGAAAAAGACTACCTCTTCCCAAGCTTTAATGGAGAGCTCATCTTCTACTCCAAGCTTGTGAGATAGAAGCCTACATCGACTTACTCTTGGCATGTGGATGCAAATCCAACCAAGAGCCAAGCTTCCATGGATGCTCATCTCCTCTACCATGCTAATTAGTAAGCTAAGCTATGCTAATATGAGTGATTATGTGAGGAGATGTACATCTTTCTCCTAAGATACTCCTTCCTCTCAATCTACTCTCACACCCTGCTAGCTCTCACCATCTTCGAAGGTGTGTGAGGTCTTGGGTCTGAGACCGGGGATAATTGATGTTGTGTTTGCTAAGTGTTTTGCTTAGTGCATGAAGATTTCATCTTCATTGCACTAGCTAGTCTTGAAGGAACACAAAGAATTGTATTGTATAATGTCTCTCTTGATGGGAGAAACCATAATACAAAGCCTTTTGGAGGGGGGACCGGCTCCATGCAAATCCGGTCCTCAACTGTTGTCAATAGCTTAATTTCTCTCTCTTTTGAAAGTATTGTTCAGGCTATCCAACTAGGTGTTATGCTTTTTGTTGCTCTCGCCACCCAAGCACTCTTGTACTTTTCATTAGGAATCTATTCTAATGAAATGCCCACTATGTTCATGCTAATTTCCGCTACACACAAGTGTTTAGGCCATTAAATGTTACACTG
This sequence comes from Adiantum capillus-veneris, assembly GCF_014529385.1. Classification (NCBI taxonomy): domain Eukaryota; kingdom Viridiplantae; phylum Streptophyta; class Polypodiopsida; order Polypodiales; family Pteridaceae; genus Adiantum; species Adiantum capillus-veneris. Next base: position 85,326,120 of record NC_140954.1, read on the forward strand.
CTTCTATCCAATAGGGATTTTGCGGCAGATCTACAACTTTGGAAAGCCAGGGGAACCAATGCATAATGGAGCTCTTGAAGTATCTGGTTTCTTCCCCCCACTTTAGGACTCTTGCTTCTCTGTTGAATTTCCTAACCAATTCCCTTGAGCTGCCCCCCAGACTTAGTGTAGCCCACGTTGGGGCTAAAAGTTTGTCATGAAACTCTACCCCTCTCCACTTTCCTTCTTTTGAACCAAGTTTAGCTGCTTCTAGTATATCTCTGATGATGATAGCCCAAGCCTGGTCTTGTTTAGCCAAGGAGACTACAAATTTGGCACATCAAGCTTCTGCATGGGCCACATGGTTGAGGATTCCGAGGCCTCCTTGATTCACTGGCCGAGCGATTGACTCCCAATAGGCCCATTGCCATGGCTTGGAGGACTTTGTGTTATTTTTCCATAAAAACCTTTTTACCATTTTTAAGAACTCTTTCCTGTGACATTTAGCCATCTTGAGAAGCGGGCTAGTGAAGGAAACATACGGGAGCATAAAGGCATTAATCACTTTTATCCGTCTTGGGAATGGGAGAAGAACATACTCCCACCTACTTATTTTTGTTCTGATTTTTTCCAGGACCCACTGACATCTTTGTTTGTGGGTTATGTCCACCCCCAAGGGGGCCCCCAGATGTTTGAAAATTGTCCCTTTTGTAACAATCTCCCCCGACCAGTCAGAAGGGTCAAATGAGTCATTTTCGGACAGGGAGATCAGCCTTGACTTCTCTATATTGCACTTGGGCCCCAAAGCTATAGAGAACATTTGTACAATCTCGAGAGCTTTCCTTACGACCTGGGAAGGCGCCCTCAAGAAGAGGAGAGAATCGTCTGCAAACATTTTTGCAAGTAGTTGGTTGTTTCCTAGGAGAGCAATGCCTTGCAACTCCCCACTCTCAGCTCTAGCTTCAAGTGTTGTGATTAAAGGATGTGAACCCATGGTGAAAAGCAGGGGGGCCATAGGGCATCCCTGCTTAATAGACCTTTTGACCTCAAAAGAGCCCACTATTCTATCGTTGAATAGGAGCTCTAACTGGCTACCATTCCCTAGTGCCTGAATAAGACGACATAGGCGAGGCCCAAAGCCCAGAGATTCCATGACTGCTTCTATATATGTCCATGTTATTCTATCATAAGCCTTATCCAAGTCAAGCTGCAACAAAATGCACTCTTGCTTTGTGAAAGTTGCGTATTCAATACCTACCATTGCTGCCAAGATGTTATCGTATATGGACCTTCCTTTGATGAACCCATGTTGATGGGGAGATATGATCTTGTTAAGTAAGGGGGCTAGTCTGAGGGCTACTGCCTTGGCAACAATTTTGTAGGCCACCGTCATCATCGTTATGGGGCGTCAATTTTTTAGTTGAGAACAACAAAACTGTTTGGGGATGGGTTTGATAAGACCTCTCTTTACACTAACCTCCAACGACCCTTCGACAATGGCTTTGTTGGCCAAACTTGTGACAGGGGCCTTTAGATCATCCCAAAATTCTCTAAAGAATTCTATCGTCATCCCATCCCAACCAGGGGACTTCTCCTTGCCAAGGGTTTGCAAGGCTAGTGAGCATTCGTCTTCGGAAAATGCCCCTTCTAGGATTTTAGCTTCTGACTGGGGAATCTTCTTCTCGACACTCTGAAGCAAGGTCCTTCTAGCTTCATCTACTTCCCGGGACTGGATTTCTGGTCGTCCAATGATTTGGCTAAGATAGTTCAACATCAGACCGACCATCTCATCTTGGTTATGAATTGCTATCCCTTTCTCATCATAGAGCGAGTGGACGTGACCCCGACTCTTCTTGATTTTCAAAGCAAGAGCTTGATTAGAGGCTTTTGGTTGTAAGGAAGTTTCCCTGGAGATACTCCTTGCCTTTCTTATATCTTCCAATTGCTCGTTAGCCAGACAAGCTTTGGATTCAATCCATTGCTTGTGCTCTTCCTTAGTAGCAAGCCCATTGGCTTTTGTGTAGGTAAGCCATTGTACCTCACCTGTCAGATGAAGAAGGTGCGCCTCCCTAGATTTTTTAAACCGGCGACTCGAGGTTTTGATTGCTTTCTGAAAACTTCAAGCAAATAGGTCCCACGCATTGTGCTTGTTGAGATCGACATCTTTTCTGAGCTTACCCAATGATTTCTTGGTTAAATTCCTGAAAAGAGGATCTTTGAATAGGTGTGCCCCTATGACTAGAAATTTTGCCCTACCTCCTGGGGTCTGGTCCTCCTCTGTATTCTTCTTAAGATGTATGTGCAGGAGTATGTGATCCGAAAGGCTTTTTGTTGGGACTACCTTCATCTCTAGCATCGATGGTATCCAGTCAGCTTGGTGTGAGCAGTAACATCTGTCTAGCTTGGAGGTAGTGCGGGCATACCGGAGAATTGTGTAGGTGAAACCTCATTTGACTGCTAGAATCTCAATATTGCATATCGTATTTTGTATTTATACCCTTGAGTTAATGTTATATATGGAAAATTATATAAGTTGATCGCGTTACACAAAGTATATGAAAGGGGGCTTGAAAAATTGCATGTCAAAAAGAAATTTCTACTATGCCTGGCAGGCATGGCGATTTTATCACTTGTTTAATAAATATGTTGCTTTGTTTGTTGAAGCTTGTAAATGTCAGATCAAAGCACTCATTCACACCAGTTGTTGAGATGGACTCCATTCAATGACCTTTTGCACAATGGGAGTTTATGAACTTTTTAAGAGCTTTTGGACATTTAGAAACAAGTCAAAGGGTCACGATGGCTTTCCAAAACAATAAGAAAGTGATAAAATTGTTAGGTTGAATTAAACTAGTATCAGTCTTTGGGAAAGGATTGCCTTAGCTTAGTCTTGAGCCGATTGAAAATTGAGTCTAGCTAGCTGCAAACCATAGTAAACGGATGAAAAATCAATGAAATATGTGAGCAACTCGTCCAAAAATTTTGCAAATCTCAAAATTTTTGCTAGAATTTTCTTCTTTGTGAGGAGGAAACTCGACCAGCAAGCCGCTTAATAAAAGAGACTTTCTCCAACATTAACATTGACTGGAATCAAGCTATAGAATGCAAGAAATGTAAAGCCATGTGAAGTTGTGAAATGAAAGGTGAAATAAAAAAACTAATAATATGTGTGTGTATGTATATAATTTATTAGAATTATGCAAGGTGAAGCTTCATTTTAGCATTCTAAAACAATAGAATGCAAAAAAAACAAGTGAAAGGGTCACGACGGTTTTCAAAAACAATAAGAAAGTGATAAAATTGTTTAGACTGATATCAGTGTTTGGGAAAGGATTGCATCAGCTTAGTTTTGAGCCGATTGAAAATCGAGACTAGCTAGCTGCAAACCATGGTAAAAACGGATGAAATATGTGAAAAAATTGTCCAAACATTTTGCAAATCTCAAAATTTTTGCTAATATTTTTGGGTTCTTTTTTGTGAGGAGAAAACTCGCTCAACAAGCGCTTAATAAAAGAAACTTTCTTGAATGTTAACACTAATTGAAATCAAGCTATAAAATGCAGAAAATGTAAAGCCATATGAAGTTGTGAAATGTAAGGTGAAATGAAAAAAACTAATTAATATATGTGTGTAGAATTTATTAGAATTATGCAACGTGAAGCTTCACTTTAACATTCTAAAACAATAGAATGCAAAAAAAAAACATATATGTTGTGTGTGTGTGTGTGTGTGTGTGTAATTTACTAAAATCGTGTAAGGTGAAACTTCACTTTACCATTCTAAAACAATAGAATGCAATAAAAAGTAAAGAATTGATGTGAAATGGAAGGTAAGTCTCCATCTCCATCATGCACTGAAAACTATGCACTAAAAGTCTCCATCTGGCCAACCAACAATAAGGGTTTCTTTTAGAAAGCAAAAAAAAGGTGAAAATTCAACAATCCATGAATAGCTTGAATTAATGTTGCCCATTTTGGAAATTTGAGAAATGTCATATCACAAATCAATTTACCTACCACTTCAGTAACAAGCCAATAGCTATACTGGTTGCCAAGGTTTTTCGAAAACATTTTTCTTGCTCGAACAAAATAAGGCCATGCTTAAAACTCTTTCAGTTTTAAGGTCAAATTTTGGAGCATTTATTGGTTTGGAGCATTTGTCAATATTTACAATAAAATTTATAGTTTTTAGTCTTTTATTTCTTTTATAGCCGTTCGAAGCTTCGCTTTGACTAGTTTTACGAGGTTGCACCCATTCACCACACCCACACCCACATGTCTTAAGCATTGAACCATAGTGAGTGTGTTTAGAGTCCCTCACCTGTAAGTTTTTGCTGGTTTTCTCGAAGGCAAGGTCAAAATCTAGCTGGGATCTTGCAATTTTAGGGGGTTAAAAATACACTAAACTAGCAAACACTGGTGCTTGTAATAACAAGCGAATGGTGGCAATGGTGGCTTTAAGTCTACATAACCAAACCTTAAATACAAGGGCATGAAATCACATGGCGTTATGGTTACTATTTAAGCGTAAGAGGATGAGCATTAGGGCTGCTTTTTGACGAGCATTTTACTCTTGGCGATAGTTTACCGTTTTTATGCGTGAAAATGTGAGCTACCATTCCAAAAATACGTGCAAATGCCAAAAAAAATTTAAATCATGGAAATTTGAAGGGTAAGGGAGCTCGTAAGACATCAACCATGATATTAGGCATCGTTGAGTCTATCTACTTGCATAGGCTCTTGCCTCTATCACAACGCACAATGTTTGCCCTTCATTGAGTGACGCCCCTCTTTTCCTCTCTCTCCTCCATCTGGCACCCTACCTTCCCACAACAAAAAACATCTTCCCTCTCTCTTTTTTTTGTTTTCGGAGACAGGTAGGGCACGCCCGGTCGCTCCCCTCATATGCCAAAAAAGTATACAAGAAGAATGACCAGGACTATGCACCCAGAAACAGAAGGCAGACGCTTTTGTCACTAGTTTCCCTCTCTCTTTGCCATGTGCCCTTTCCATCCTTGCCCTTTTGAAGCTGAAAGATGTATTCTCCCATAGATTCCATCTAATAAGCCCCAAACAAAAAAATTTAAAATTAGCTACACTTACTTTCTGAATTTATTCATCAGATTTGGCAAGTCAAAAAAATTTGGCACACCTATTACCTCTAAAGGTTGCAACTTGGAGATTTCCCTCCTCATGTGCCTCTTCTCTTGGCTGCTCTTCCTGATGGAAAAAATGCTAGGGTGTCTGCTTTTGAATTCAAAAGGTACAAGGAGGGTTGCCCAAAGGATAATCGAAGAACCATACATGCAGTGTCACGAAAAATGTGTCTCAACTTAATATCGTGCCGTTTTCAATTTCCAAAATGCCGGTTGAGGGCAAGGGGAAAAGGAGAAATTCCAGGCCAAAATAGAGAAAAATAGTGTAAAAACGTGAAAAAGTAACCTAATTTTCTATAATTTCTTGTTGGAAAATTCAAGAAAAGGAGACATAAGTTGGATCCCAAATATGAAATAGGATGCAAGAGAGTCCTTCATTGATAAACCTATATACCTAATTAAGGATGTCCATGATTTTCAAATCATTGCCATCAAGCAGCTGACATTTTTTCATTTGTTTATTTCACTTTCACAACTCTCTGCGTGGTCAGCTGAGGTTTGCATGATTCTAGAGTTCCGGCCAAAGGCGCGGGAAGTGCATAGCTCCTCAATGTAAATGATGTTGCTATTATATGCAGCAAATATGCTCAATTGCCTAGCTTGTGTCTCATTAAGACTTTGGCTTCTGCTGCTGTGAATGCACCATCAATGTCAGTGTAGTGCTCGAAAAATTAAGAGCGTCTCAATCCATGATCATGCTGCTTGAAGCTTCAATATTGCCTAGTAGGAGCAAGCTTAAAGGAAAAAAATTCTCATAAAATTTATGGAAAAAATTGTATAAATTATGATAAACTAGCTCCAAAATTTCTTTAAATAAGCCTAGATAGGAATTATGTATGCTTAGGAATGTGATCTCATTGAGAAGTGACCTGGCCGTAGAAGGCTACAACACCCTTCCAAGAACTGCTAAAAAAAAAACCATATTCTTGGTAGTGAGACAATCAAGTTTTTTGCTAAAGTTATCTGTTGGGATTCATGACTAGAATGTTCAATTTATAACCTTGAAAGATAAGGTCCAATTGAATTACAACCGAGATTTTTAATTTCCAACCAAAAAATTAACACTGCAAATCAGGTCTTTCTAGAGAAGGGCTAGAAAAATGCTACCCTTCAAAAGAATTGTAAGAAATTTGAAAAATATGATTGTATGCCCTCCCATTTTGTGTCAATTGGGTTGATAGACAAGGGGAGGTTTTTTTGTAGTCACCCTTCGAATGTGAGGGCATCAAGCCAACATCATTCACAAGAAGTTTTGGACAGATTCTCACAATAATTCCCACCTTATGACTTACCTCAACATCATGAGCTTATGTGAGGGAGGCACGGCATACCTAGCTAGGTACGATTGGGGGCAGGGGACCGCCGGCCCGGTGGGGGGGCCGGGGGGTCCCCTGCCCCCAATCGTACCTAGCTAGATATGCGGTGCCTCTCGAGCAGAAGCTCATGATGTTATGCATTGTATGAAAAATATTGAAACTTGAAACTTTTTAGGTCAAATTTTGAAACTTTTGTCGATAACTACACTTAAAACTTGTAAAAATTTCCCAGTTTTCTTCAAGGCAAGCTCAAAATCTAACCGGGATTTTAGGATTTCAACCGGTAAAAATACACTAGACCCCCGGTTTTTTCTAACAATAGGGAGGTTTTATTTGTAGTACTAGAGTCACCCTTCGAATGTGGGGGCATCAAGCCACCATCAGTGTTCAGGAAAAATGTGTCTCAACTTAATATCGTGTCGTTTCCAATTTCAAAAATGTCGACGGAAGGCAAGAGGAAAAGGAGAAATTCCTCCCCAAAATAGAGAAAAATAGTGTAAAAACCCAAAAAATACCCTTAATTTTCTAAAATTTCCTCTCGGCAAACTCAAGGAAAGGAAATTTGTATGTTTGGAAAAATGAATTTTCCCGAACACTGGCCACCATCATTCTTTTGGTACCTCCAAGAATGCTTTTGAAACCATGTGACAATCAATTAACGCTTCAAAAGCCTCGTGTAGACGGTTGAGCTTGTGTACTTTGCTTTTAGAGCAATTCAAAATGAATAGCATCCGTGTGATGATGTGACCTTCTAAAATGCCACCTAAACTTTTGAAAGTTACCTCCTGTGTTCGGGAAAAACCATTTTCCCAAAGATACAAAATTCCTTTTCTTAAATTTGTCAAGAGGACATTTTTAAAAATAAGGTTATTTTTTCAAAATTTTACACTATTTTTCTCTATTTTGGGGCGGAATTTCTCCTTTTGCGCTTGCTTTCAACCGGCATTTTTGAAATTGAAAACGATACAATATTATGCTGAGACACATTTTTCCGAAACACTAGTTACCTCTGCATTTAAAAAGTTGAACTGAGAAACCCTACAAAATTCAAAGAAATTAACTCGTGGAAAACCTTTAAATATAGACAATTATCCCCAATGTTTCCATGTGCAAGTTTTTCACGTTTATAGAAAACTTTAGTCAAGTAATAATGCAAATAAGCCATTTTAAGGAAAACATAATTTTAGGACATTACTGACATGCTATGACTAACGGCTTTGATTGTAACAAGGAGGAATTTCTGAAGTCGGTTAAAAAATTTCTTTGGACGAACAACACCAAAGATTCGCTTCCTTGGCAGTGGGCCATATGTTGTTAGGCCCAAGGAGCAAGATGGTATTGGGATTCTTAACTGTGAAGTTCATGAACAGGCTCAGTGTGCTAAATTTTTGGTCGCGATCGCTAAACAAGACCCGGCATGGGCCATTATGGCAAGGGACATGATTGACAAGGTGAAACTCTCTTCTCAAGGTGGCCCATGGAAGAAGATAGGGTTCACGACAAATTGCTAGCACCTAGATGGGCAAACCTGAGATTAGGTGGCACCACAAGCAAGTTGGTTCGTGAGTATAATAGAGCCGTAGAGACCCTTGAATGGGGTGAGGCTACTAGGTATCTCCAAAACTCCATAACACACTAATCCCAATGGCTATCTAAGGTTGGCAAGGAATTATTGAACCCATTCTGGAGAGAGATTGCCAAGAAGATCAATAACAAAGGACTTCATCAACTAGCTCAAATTTGGGATGGTAGCAATACAAGGTGGAAAGAAAGATCAACTTTCTACCCAGTTCCACCTCAACAAACTAAAAGTTTGCTAGTCAATAAAGCTGTTCAAGATCTGAATAATGTGTTGATGTCGATTTGCGAGGCTCAATTTGAAGGTGCCGCGGGAAGCGTGTGCGAGTGCAAGTGCCAGAGCAAAGAGAGAGAGACCTGTTGTTGGGTGGAGCGCACATCAACATTATCCTGTTTGTAGCTCCTTATTCTGTTTGTATTAAAGAATAAGTGTATATATGGTTAAGTTAGTAGATGTGGCTATGTCTACTTCACATTGCTTTGGCAGTGGATGCATCACTAGTCGCGAAGGGTAAACACCTGTTGATTGTACCTTTGAGGTACCTAAGAATGTGCTTCACTGCTTCCCAATGCTTGCTACCAGAATTTTCCATAGATCGGCTCACCACTCCCACTGCAAAAGCAATGTCATGGTCTTGTGGCCACCATAGCATACATAAGACTGCCCACTGCCGAAGAATATGGTACCTTAGCCCTTTCTGCTCGCTCATCATCAGATTTGATTGCATCTTCCTTGCTAAGTTTCAAGAATGCTTGCATTGGGGTACTCAATGCTTTCCCCCCCCTGCATATTGAAACGCTGTAAAATTTTCTCAATCTATGTTTCCAGAGATAACTCAAGTATACGACATTTGCGATCTCTTTTGATTCGCATGCCAAGAAAGTGTGTAGCATCCCTTAAATCTTTCATTGCAAAATTGATGCTAAGTGTATTTCTTCAAGTTGGCAATCTCCACAATGGATTTCCCAGCTATAAGCATGTCATCAACATACAGAACTAGAATGATCATCGAGCCATCATCTAGCTTTCTTGTGTACAAGCAATGATCCTCTTTGCTTCTTTTATACCCTAGAGACCTCATACATGCATCAAATTTATGATACCACTGCCTTGAACCCTGTTTTAAGCCATAAAGTGACTTTTTGAGCGTACATACTAGCTCCTCACAAGATGCACTCTCTTGAACAAACCTTTCAAGCTGTTGCATGTAAACATCCTCATCTAGATCCCCGTGAAGAAATGCTGTCTTCACATCCATTTGGACAAGTTCAATGTCCTTAATCTCTACAAGACCAAGTACGATTCTAAGCATTGTCATCTTGACCACAGGTCATAAGATTTCATCAAAATCGACTCCCTTTTGCTGTTTGAACCCTTTGGCTACAAGTCTAGCCTTGTACTTTGGAGTTGGATCACCTGAGGTAAATTTCTTCTTATAAACCCATTTGCATGGTAAATCTTTCTCATCATTTGGCAGTTCTACCAAGTCCCAAGTGTCATTAGTCAGAATTAAGTTATACTTAGATTCCATAGCCTTGGCTCCCACTTCACCACATCATCCGTCATCATGGCTTCTTGGTAGTAGCTTGGCTCACCGCAATCGGTCAACATGATGTAATCAAGGCCTGGCTCAAAACGTGCATGCGGACGAGAGACTCTAGTAGACTGTCTCACTCCTTGACCATTGCTATCTGCTCCCTCTGGAGCATTGCTAGTGGAAGGTACATCACTAGCCCACTGAGTTGATTTCACTGTCTCTGAGGCAACATCCTCAAAAGTGACTCTCCAAACTTCTATTTCCTTGATAGGTTGTTTATGCATCTTCGACTCATTGAAGATCACATTTGACCTACGGATGAATCGACGAGATTATGGGTGCCAGGGACGATATCCCATCCCTCCATCTGCACCATATCCAATGAAAATACATTTGTGTGACTTTTGCTCTAACTTCTGTCGAATTTGTTTAGGCATGTGAGTATAAGCTTCACAACCAAAAACACATAGATGGTCATAGTGGGGCTTATGTTTACACCATAAATTTTTTGGAATCTCATAATTCAATAGCATACTAGGTGAATGATTTATAATGTGCACTATGGTCAAGACGACTTCTGCCCAAAAGCCTTCTGTGAGATTTGTCATAGAAAGCATGGCTGTGACTCTTTCCTGAATCATACAATTCATGCGCTCAACAACTCCATTATGCACTGGTGTGTATGGTGCAATAAACTACCTTTTAATCCCCCTTTTAGCATAGAAATTGTCAAACTCCTTGGAGACATACTCTCCACCGTTGTCAGTCTGCAACCTCTTGAGTTTCTTGCCAGACTGATCCTCAACGAGTGCCAAAAAATTTTGGAACATAGGAAGAACTTGATCCTTATGTTTCAAAGGAAAATAGATGCCCCCCCTTAGAGATTTGGTTGGCATATGACCACAAACATCACTATGTACTAAATCTAGTGGTTTGACCCAATGGTAAGTAAATGGAACGAGTCTGTTTGCCATAGATACAATGCTTACAAAGAGGAAAGTCAATATAAGACAAGACAGGTAAGAAGCCAAAACGAGTCAAAGTTATTATTCCTTTTTGGCTAATATAACCTAGCCGGAAATGCCACAACTCAATCGACGACAACTTGGCTATAGATATGTAATCATGACCAACATCTGACACATGCATGAAATACAAGGTAACATGCTTCTGACCTCTGAGCATAACAAGATTACCTTTGCATACTATCCACAAAGCATTGCCAAATGTGGTGTTGTAGCCCAAATCATCAAGCTGACCAATAGAAAACAAGCTCTTAGTCAACTTGGGAACATGTCTGACATTCCATAAAGTAAAGTGCGTGCCATTCCTTAGATGCAATTTGATGTTTTCGACACCCTCAATGTCTAGTTCATTAGTATTACCAAGTCTCACTTTGCCACAAGAGTGAGACTAAGTAGAGAAACACTCTCTATGTGGTGTCACATGGAAACTCGGACCAGAATCTACAATCCAATTCTGTGCATCTTCTGTAACAAGAGTCTTGACAGGTAGATCTGCTGTAAAGACCAATACGTCAGGGGTAAGTGGCATAACAACCACTAGAAGAGCTCTACAATAGGAGCATTTGAAGACTCTAGCACATTGATATTCTCTAACTTTGCTTTGCCCTTGTTTGAATCATCAGACTTAGAAGTGTCACCGGATTGTTTATCCTTCTTGCTTTACTGCCATTTTCTGTAATCCTATACCCTTTTTTATGGCAGTGATAGCACTCAACATTACGCATAGAACCCCGAGCCTTACTGCATGAGCCCCCACGTTCTCTGTTTTGGCATGACTTTGAGTGCGACCCCTCTGTCTATCAATAGCAACATACGCATCACCATGCTTCTTGCCTTCGAGAGATTTCCTATGAATCTCCTCAATAAACAGACTCCTAAGGACATCATTGTACAAAAGACCATTACCAAGTGCTGTGTTGCTAATTGCAGTATAGAACGTATCCCAAGACGAGGGTAAACTGCATCGCAAGAAGATATATTTGATTTCCTCATCGAAGACCAAACCTTGAGTGATCAACTATGTCATAATAATCAATATCTAATTCTCCTAAATGATTTTCTCATGTTAAACTGATCATTTAATATGGGGAAGTGCCAGGGGAGAAAAAGCTAGAATATTGGTTAAGCTAGCAGACCGACCACAGTAGGGATCCAAAGGAGGGAAAATAGGGATCCAAAGGGGGGGGCATCTGCAAAAGAGCCATGTGCAACAATGGGCTAAAAAGACCCTAAGGTTCAACCCATTAAGACTTCCAAAATGCTAAGGTTCCAAAATTCAAAGGTTATGTCCAAAGGTCAACCCTAGGGGAATTGGATGCTTTGTGTGTGACCAAAAAAGTCTTTGAACATCCCTACATAGGAGGGGGCGAGCCTTTCTTCTAGGGGATGAGAGAGAAATCCACACACACACACACACACATAAGCTCCCTTTGAACAAAGGGAATGAGGGACACATGTCAGCTCCCTAGGCCAGATGCCCACAAGGTGTACCCAATTCCTATTGGATGGCCTTGGAGGTGGACCAATGAGAATTAGGCTAGAGTAAATCTAGTTTAATTAATTTAAAAAACACTTAATAAAAGAACCAATGAGAATTAAGTCCTCTAGAAGACTATTGGACAGTCTCCCAAGGGGTCCAATGAGCATTCAACAGCCCAATGGCTTGCCTGATTCCTATTGGCCAGGAGGCAAAGGGGTCTAATGAGAGTTTATTCTAATTATTAAATTACTTAAATCTCTCACAAAAGGGGAAAGGGGGACACATGTCAAAAGGCTATCACTTATGCTGCTTAATAATGATTGGCTTGACTTGGGGAGGGCCAATGGGGAGATAGCAAGAGCAAATAGCAAGAGGGCTCGCCCAAGAGAGAGAGGGGGCTGATTTTTTCAAGGCATTATCACACACACACTCACACACAGTCTATGTGTGAAGAAAAGAAGACTATCTCTTCCCAAGCTTTAATGGAGAGCTCATCAGCTACTCCAAGCTTGTGAGATAGAAGCCTACACCGACACACTCTTGGCATGTGGATGCAAATCCAACCAAGAGCCAAGCTTCAATGCATGCTCATATCCTCTACCATGCTAATTACTAAGCTAAGCTATGATAATATGAGTGATTATGTGAGGAGATGTACATCTTTCTCGTAAGATACTCCTTCTTCCTCTCAATCTACTCTCATACCCTGCTAGCTCTCACCATCTTCGAAGGTGTGTGAGGTCTTGGGTCTGAGACCGGGGATAATTAATGTTGTGTTTGCTAAGTGTTTTTCTTAGTGCATGAAGCTTTCATCTTCATTGCACTAGCTAGTCTTGAAGGAACACAAAGAATTGTATTGTACAAAGTCTCTCTTGATGGGAGAAACCATAATACAAAGCCTTTTGGACGGGGGACCGGTCCATGCAAATCCGGTCCTCAACTGTTGTCAATAGATTCCATTTCTGTCTCTTTTGAAAGTATTTTTCATGCTATCTAACTAGATGTTATGCTTTTTGTTGCTCTCTTCACCCAAGCACTCTTGTAATTTTCATTAGGAATCTATTCTAATGAAATGCCCACTATGTTCATGCTAATTTCCGCTACACACAAGTTTTTAGGCCATTAAATGTTACATTGGTATGAGAGCACAAGGTTTCTCTTTTCTTGCTCAAGAAGGGAGGTCCTCAAGCTAGCTATAAATGGTTTGTATTATTAATTTCCTGTGAGTAAGTAGAATAGGGATTTTTTAGCCTTGCAGTGCGCCTGCCTTCGTGCAGTTAACGGGGCATCACCTTCAAGAGCTATGGTCTTAATAGTGGAGTCGTACGGGGCTTGCCTACGGGGCTTAACCACTATTGAGCTATTAGAAGCTTGACAGGAGCCGGTGCTGTTTTGGTGTTGAAAGACCCTCTCTTCTATTCCTTGGAATTAATGGTATTCAAGCCACATGTACAGTAGCTTCAGTGCTTTTTCTAAAGGAGTAAAGAGGAGTAGCAACTAGGGCTTTAAGTGCCAAATTACACCTAAAAAGTTTACACCTAAAAGTTGTTAGAATGGCTGACAATAGTCAAGAGAGTGAAATTAATGTTGATAACTTTGATTTTGCTAATGAGCAGGCTACTAATGATGCTCCGATGCTTGTTAACTATCTTGTTTCTAGGCTTCAACAAGCCATGGGCAATCCATCTCTCCAAAGTGAAGTGCAACGGCAGCTCCGTGCTCATGGGATTCTCCAAACTCATCACCATGACGAGAGAACACCTAGGAAGACTCCTTGTGAGACTCCCAAAAGAGGCCTCTCTCCGATTCGGGAAGAAGAAGAGAATCCATACGAAGGGCTCAAGAATTTACTTCTTCATGATGCATCTCCTTCCCAAAGGAGAACTCAAGAGCCTCCACCGAAGGAACGAGAAAGAAGTGAGTCTCCCGCCACCTCGACGGAGATGGCTCCACGAAGACGGCGGGCTAAACGCTCTCCATCACCACCAAAGCGGAGAAGACCATCATACTCTTATCCATGCCATAATTCAAAGAGGGATGATAAAAAGCAAGAGAAGAAAAAGGCGAGAAAGAGGACACCCTCTTCTCCATCTTCTTCATCCTCTTCCTCTTATGAAAGTGATCGTGAAGACGCCAAAGATCAAGACAAGAAAAAGGCGAGAAAGAGGTCACCCTCTTCTCCACCTTCTTCAAAATTTTTCACCTTCTAAAGAAAGTGATGGTGCAACCTTTGAACCATCAAAAAGAAGAGGCCATAGAAAATCCTATGCCTCATGGAAGAGGTCGTCCAAGTTGAAGAAATTCAAAGAGGGAGGGAAGAACATCTCTTTCCTTCCCTATGATGGCACCTTTGGTGCTACAGACAAAGTCTTGGCCTTTATCCAACAGTTCGATGCAACGTTTGGAGATAAGGGCTTCACGGAGTCCTCTAAGCTACGCCATGTAGCTATGCACTTTCAAAAGTCCACCAGACAATGGTGGTCTAGCCTACGAGCCAACCGTGAAGCTCCACGAACATGGAAAGCTTTAAGAGCTTCCATTATGAAGCAGTTTTTGGCCACCGATGCCAAAGACAAAGTACTCACCGAATGGTGAAGCTTAAGGCTCTCTCCCTATGAATCCATCCACAAATATGTAGACAAGTTTTGGGACCTACAACTCAAAGCCACTGTCTTCAAAAAGTTGGATTTTGGAGAGAAAAAGCAACAATTTTGTGCGGGCTTAACCGAAGAAATGGCGGAGTATGTCAACTCCCAAAGGCCACGTACCATATTGGCGGTAATACACCATACTATGGTGGCCTCTCGAATCAATTTCCAAACGGGGCTAAAAGAAATAATAAGCCCACCGAAAACAAGGGTTCCAACGAGCCTAAGGGGAAGGACAATGTCCAAAAGTCTCCTAAGGGCAACTCCAACAAAGCTAAAGAGAAGGGAGTTTACAAAGGTAAGAACAAACTCTCTCCTGAAGAGCTTGAGCGTTATCACAAGGATAACCGGTGTTTCAAGTGCGGAGAAGAAGGGCATGCGTACCGCGCTTGTCCCCAAAAGAACAATCGCCAAGATCCTCCTAGAGCTTCCTTGGTTGAAATCGAAGAGGAGGAGACTCACCAAACTCATCACAAAGGATCTCCTCTATGCCATGCTTGGGGAAAGGTAAGAGAACATGATGCTTTTATTCTCTTTGACCCTGGGTCTACTCACAATTTTATATCTATAGAGTTGGCCACCAAGCTAGGCATACAAGCCTATGAGATGGGAGCTGTCCTACCCGCAGACAATGCTTTCAAGGAGCAAGAAGCTTCAGTCACTCCCTTAATCAGGAAATTGAGGCTTCATGTTCAAAGCTATGTGGACAAAGAGGAATTCTTTATCTCTCCTCTCAAGCGCAAGGATGTAATCCTAGGGGCACCATGGTTTGATCGCCTGGTTGCCAATGTTAAATTTCCTGAAAGGAGAATCTCCTTTAAGTTCAGGGAAAAAGACATGTATATAGATGCTAAGGAAATGGGTAATACTATTCCCATTGTACATACACCAGCTTTCAACAAGTCAATAAAGAGATCTATTTCCGTGTACATGATTTTTGTTAAAGATTCTCAAAATGAACCTAATGCTTTAGCAAAAGAAAATAAAAGCAAGCAAAAGGAATTAGAGTTATCCAATTTTCTCAAGGGGTTTCAAGATGTTTTTATTGACGACATCCTTGTGAGCTACCTCCTAAACTAAGTAATGATGACCATGCAATTGAACTTCTTCCAGGAAGTTCACCGCCTAACAAACCTCCTTATAGAGTTTCTCAAACTCAACAAGATGAGATTATGCGGCAAGTGCATGAGTTAGTTGAGAAGGGCATGGTTAGGCCTAGCTCATCTCCATTTTTCTCACCTGTGCTATTAGTGCAAAAGAAAGACGACACATATCGTATGTGTGTCGACTATAGAGCACTAAATAAGATCACTATCAAGAATAGGTTTCCCGCTCCACGGGCAGAAGACCTATTTGATAAGCTACAAGGATCGACCTACTTCAGTAGGATTGACCTAAAAAGTGGCTATCATCAAATAAGGATAGTTGATCAAGACATTGTAAAGACCGCATTTCTCACCACTTGTTCTTTATGAATACATTGTCATGCCTTTTGGCTTGACCAATGCACCAACCACGTTCAACCGCTTGATGGAGAAGCTATTCAGGCCTCATCGAACCATCAGTGGAGTGTTCTTTGATCATATTATCATCTACTCTAATTCATTAGATGAACACAAGCAACACCTCCAGGTAATATTTCAAGTTTTGAGAGAGAATAAACTTTATGTTAATCGAAAGAAAAGTGAATTTTTCTTGCAAGAGATTCAGTATTTAGGTCACATTATCTCTCAAGATGGCATCCAAATGGATCCATCAAAGTTAGAGGTAATAAAAGGATGGCATAAACCAAGGAATCTTCATGAACTAAGAAGCTTTATAGGTATGTGTGCATACTATAGACGCTTCATAGAAAAGTTCTCACAAATTGCGGGACCAGTACATGACCTAACAAAGAAAAGCGTTAGGTATACATGGACTGCTAAGGAGAACAATGCTTTCAAAAAGCTTAAAGAAAAGCTTATCTCTCAACCTGTGCTTACACTACTGGATCTCTTAAAACCATTTGAAGTCCAATGTGATGCTTGTGGTGATTGCCTTGGAGCTGTTTTGCTCCAAGAAGGGCACGCCATAGGCTATGAGAGTCGAAGGATCGACCCTGTTGAGCAAGCTCTAGGCATATATGAAAAGGAACTCCTTGCAGCTCTACATGCCTTAGACTCATGGAAGCACTATTTATTGGGGACTCCTTTCATTCTGTGAACGGATCACCAAAGTCTTAAGTACTTCATGACGCATACCAAGCTCTCCGACAAACAAATGAGGTGGGCAAATTTCCTTTCGCAATTTCATTTTCATATTGCTCACATTGATGGCAAGCATAATCAAGTAGCTGATGCACTCTCAAGACGGCCGAGAGTGAATGCGGTTTCCATAGCAACTCACAATGATCTATCTTCAATGATAGATGAGTACGCTATTGATCCCGATTTAGAGATGTGATTTCAGCCCTTGCATTAGGGAAGAAATAATAACCATTTATTTTACAAGATGGTTATCTTCTCTATGGCAATAGACTATGCGTTACTAACTCACTACGTGAGAAAGTAATGTATAGTCTGAATCTCATGCTCCACCGTATGCGGGGCATAGAGGGATTCAGTCTACCTTAAAGGGAATTGAAACATATTTCTATTGGCCTACCATGAAAGTGAACATACAAGAGTATGTTTCTAAAGGTGTGGTATGCCAAAAGACAAAATTTGATAGAGGGAAGCAACTTGGATTGCTTCAACCCTTGCCAATCCCTAATTCACCATGGGAGAGCATATCCATGGATTTTATCTTTGGATTGCCAAAGTCTATCCATGGGAATATGGGAATATGGACGATAGTAGACAGGTTTAGTAAACAAGCTCATTTTATACCTGTCAAAAAGACTATCAAAGCCCATCAAATGGCAACCCTCTTCATTTCACAAATTTTCAAGTACCATGGCTTGCCAATGTCCATAGTGTCGGATAGAGATCCTAGAATGACCAGTAATTTCTAGAAGGGTCTCTTTGAGAATTTAGGGACAAGGCTAAACTTCTCTTTGGCCTATCATCCACAAACGGATGGCTAAAGTGAAATAGCTAACCTAACCATTCTTGATCTACTAAAAGCCTATGTAACGGAAGTAGATCAAAGATCCCAATGGGAGAAGTACTTACCCTTAGTGGAGTATGCTTAGAATAACACTGTACATACTTCCATGGGAAAAGCACCTTTCGAGGTAATTGAGGGGAGATCAAAAAGTCCCTTGCTACTTAAGGTACATGGGAAGATCTTTGCTGCAAATGAGTATAGTCGAGACCTACAAGAATCTTTTCAAAAGATTAGGGATGCTATCTCTATCTCACAGCAAAGGCAAAAGGCTGCTCCTGACAAGCACAGAAGAGCCCAAGCCTTTAAAGAAAAGAATTGGGTCTTATTAATGTTTCCCAAGGCTCAATTAAGGCACACGACGGGCAAGAATCCTACGGGCCACCAAAAGTACTATGCTAAACTAGCAAAAAGGTACTATGGTCCCTTCTAGATTCTTAGGCCAATCAATGAGATGGCCTATCAACTCAAGTTGCCCAATCATTGGCTCGTACACAATGCTTTCCATGTGAGCCTATTAAAGCCTTACAAAGGAGATCCACCTCAAGAACCAACTATTGAAGACCCACCGGAGATCGAGGACCAAGAGGAGGTGCTGCAGCCCAAGTCCATTCTCCGACATGAAGACAAGGTATTAAGAGGCGGTAAGACTATCCGACGATATCTTATTAAGTTTAAGAATTATCCTTTTGAAGATGCTAGATGGATGCAAGGCATACAATTAAAGGATAACCTAAACCTTGTCAATGCTTACAATACTTCCCAAGAGTAAGCAAATGTACAAAATGTTAAAAATGAACAAAGTTTTTGTCTTATAAGACTCTCGTTTTCTTTATTGTGCACAAAAATGAAGTAGTATGCATGCTTAGATTATGTTTGCGGAGACGATGTCTCCCAAACACCAAGTAGAGCTTGTCACTCTACTATGGAAGACTGATAGGACTAATGTGCAGACATGCTTGCGGCAGCCTCAGGCTCTCAAGCGCCAAATGGACTAGTCATCCATTGTGGAATGATGTCGTAGGGATCCTCTACCCGCGGCTAAGAAAAGGACTCATGAATATGCTTTATCTTCTCTACACCATAGTCGAGGACGACTATGATTTCAAGAGAGAGGTAATGTCATAATAATCTATATCTAATTCTCCTAAATGATTTTCTCATGTTAAACTGATCATTTAATATGGGGAAGTGCCAGGGGAGAAAAAGCTAGAATATTGGTTAAGCTAGCAGACCGGCCACAGTAGGGATCCAAAGGAGGGAAAATAGGGATCCAAAGGGGGGGGCATCTGCAAAAGAGCCATGTGCAACAATGGGCTAAAAAGACCCTAAGGTTCAGCCCATTAAGACTTCCAAAATGCTAAGGCTCCAAAATTCAAAGGTTATGTCCAAGGGTCAACCCTAGGGGAATTGGATGCTTTGTGTGTGACCAAAAAAGTCTTTGAACATCCCTACATAGGAGGGGGCGAGCCTTTCTTCTAGGGGATGAGAGAGAAAGCCACACACACACACACACACACACACACACACACACACACACACACACACACACACACACACACACACACACACACATAAGCTCCCTTTGAACAAAGGGAATGAGGGACACATGTCAGCTCCCTAGGCCAGATGCCCACAAGGTGTACCCAATTCCTATTGGATGGCCTTGGAGGTGGACCAATGAGAATTAGGCTAGAGTAAATCTAGTTTAATTAATTTAAAAAACACTTAATAAAAGAACCAATGAGAATTAAGTCCTCTAGAAGACTATTGGACAGTCTCCCAAGGGGTCCAATGAGCATTCAGCAGCCCAATGGCTTGCCTGATTCCTATTGGCCAGGAGGCAAAGGGGTCTAATGAGAGTTTATTTTAATTATTAAATTACTTAAATCTCTCACAAAAGGGGAAAGGGGGACACATGTCAAAAGGCTATCACTTATGCTGCTTAATAATGATTGGCTTGACTTGGGGAGGGCCAATGGGGAGATAGCAAGAGCAAATAGCAAGAGGGCTCGCCCAAGAGAGAGAGGGGGCTGATTTTTTCAAGGCATTATCACACACACACTCACACACAGTCTATGTGTGAAGCAAAGAAGACTATCTCTTCCCAAGCTTTAATGGAGAGCGCATCACCTACTCCAAGCTTGTGAGATAGAAGCCTACATCGACACACTCTTGGGATGTGGATGCAAATCCAAGCAAGAGCCAAGCTTCAATGCATGCTCATATCCTCTACCATGATAATTACTAAGCTAAGCTATGCTAATATGAGTGATTATGTGAGGAGATGTACATCTTTCTCGTAAGATACTCCTTCTTCCTCTCAATCTACTCTCATACCCTGCTAGCTCTCACCATCTTCGAAGGTGTGTGAGGTCTTGAGTCTGAGACCGGGGATAATTAATGTTGTGTTTGCTAAGTGTTTTTCTTAGTGCATGAAGCTTTCATCTTCATTGCACTAGCTAGTCTTGAAGGAACACAAAGAATTGTATTGTACAATGTCTCTCTTGATGGGAGAAACCATAATACAAAGCCTTTTGGAGGGGGGACTGGCTCCATGCAAATCCGGTCCTCAACTGTTGTCAATTGCTTAATTTCTCTCTCTTTTGAAAGTATTGTTGATGCTATCTAACTAGGTGTTATGCTTTTTGTTGCTCTCTCCACCCAAGCACTCTTGTAATTCTCATTAGGAAGCTATTCTAATGAAATGCCCACTATGTTCATGCTAATTTCCGCTACACACAAGTTTTTAAGCCATTAAATGTTACAAACTAAGTGAAAATGATATTGAACTCATTAATGTGATTAGAAATAGTACCCTGTTCCTTCATACAAAGGTCAAACAGCTTCTTCATCAAGAAAACCTTATTAGTGGCACTTTTTTTCTCATAACTGGGACATAATTTATCCCATACATCTCTAGCAGTCATTCCTTCATTTATAGTAAAGTACATAGATTTGGCCAAATGCGAACGGAGGGTAGATTTGGCCTTATCATCAAGTCTCTCCAACTCAACATCTGTATACTCTCCCTTTGGGTGCTCCATGATAGGATCTAGCTGGCCTTTTTGTATGAACATCTTGAATCTTCTCTTTCCACATAGCAAAATTCATCCCATCAAATTGTCGAATATTGTAAATATCTTTTTTACTGCTAGATGACATGGCTGAGTATGGCGATAAACACTAGTAATTTTGGGAAATATTCGGAAGAGTTTCCTCAGAAAAACTGACAGAATCTCAATTCAAAACTGTCACAAGAGATCAGTAACACATCAAAAGTAATGCTCTGAGAGCATAAGACAGGTGCACCAACCACTACCTGTGCATAAAAAGTCAAAAGCTGACCCAAGACTGCCAACACGGCGTCAAATGCACCTAGCCCTCTCTATACATGTCCTATGGCGAGGCCACAAAAAAGGGGTACTCGAGCAACCTGTTTCACCAAAAGGATCTCAACATTTGAGAATTTCCCACCTCAAGAAAACCTCACGCTATCGAACCTCACAAAAGGTTATGCAAACAAGAAACCAACCTAGTCTCAGAAAGGGCCTTCGAACTGAGTCCCAGAAATGGTCGAGACTGCTAGAAACAAGCCAAATCGACTCCACAAAAGGTACATATGGTAGTTTCCTCAACTGAATGTACATCCACTGTCAACAATATTGCAAGGTGTAGTATACGCACTCAAACAGGTATCAAACAAGATGTGCAAGCAGTAAACAAATTCCTGCAGGGAGTAAAACCGCTCTGAAAAGATCTCAATGCATATGCGCATCAAGTACTCCCACTGAAATCTGTGCTGATGTGAAACACTACAACCTGTAAGAAACCTGGATGTCCTGTATGTATGAAAGAACCTGTGAGGAGATGGATGCCTAAAAAACCAGAGACAATGTCGATGCCGAAAAGTGCTCCTAATCAGCCCATAAACACCTTCTCAATAGCACCTAATAGCCATAAAACGGCTATATACAATCCAAAAATAGTCTTTGAACAACCTGCAATTGTGTCCTGTACAACTCTTGAAGCGAAGCTCAAATGAAGCTTTTGACTGCAAATAGCTGAATTTGCCGATGCCAAAATCAAAAACCTATTTTCACTTTTGAAAGTGCACACGTGCACGGACGCAAAAACAACAAGCACAAACCTTGCTCTGATACCAGTTGAAGGTGCCGCGGGAAGCATGTGTGACTGCAAGTGCAAGAGAAGAGAGAGAGAGATCTGATGTTGGCTGGAGTGCACAACAACATTATCCTATTGCAGCTCCTTATTCTGTTTGTATTAAAGAATAAGTGTATATATGGTTAAGTTAGTAGATGGGTTAGTAGTAAGTGGGATGTTCGGCCAGTTGGCCTGAATCCCAACACAATTTGGGTGGAAATCCTAGCAAACCAACTACAACTTGATGCTCAAAACAGATTGGTTTTCCCCCCTTAATAAGTAGTGGCATAAGCAATGGCCAGAAGCTAGACTCAGGGAATGATAGTCAGGAACATTTGGACCCCCAATGGCCCCTAGCAATGAAGATTTTCCTATCAAAGGTTCTATGGGGGTCTCTTCTAATCGGTGCTAAGATTCACACAAGAGGAATTGGTGTAGATAGATGCTTAGAGTACAAAGCAAAAAGTGAAGAGCTTTTGCACCGATTCCAAGATTGTTCGCACAATAAGCAGCATGGCTGGAAAAATTTGCAAATGGATTCAAATGACATGAAGGATTACATTTTATAAAAACGATCTAATCTTGGAAGATGCAAAAGAATGAATCCATTCTAATCTGCACGCAAATTGTTCACTTTTGTTTCCTTAAGGAGGTTTGGAGAACTAGGAATTGATGCGTATTCAAAAACGTCCTCTCCATTGCTCAATTTAGTGAGGTCATCCATGAAAGTAGGTAAGTGATAACTTTAGTAAGAAAAAGGAGGAGCTCTAGTGAGTGGAAGCAAGCAGTACAAGTCAACACTCTCAACTCTCAACTCTAGCAAAAGGTACAACAATGATAAGCAACATCGGCAACCATGCCAGCATCGACATTCAAATTACCAACTGCTTCAACATTAGGATTGTTTCAAAGACCAGGAAACATTCCAAGATTTCCTAGCGAGCTCGGTCTCATTGTCCTCTGAATCCCTATTGTAACTACCTTGGTAACTCTCCTTGTTTTCGATTATAGTAGCCCTACTTTGGGAATTCTACAATTACCTTTTTTTTTTTCAAATTTTGTATTCAAGCCCATAGGATGTGACTATTATTTTCTCTAGCATTACCAAAGGCTTTTCCACATAAACATCTACTAACTATAGTTTCATGTGTGTTTGCCCTAAGGCTGGTTTTCTTCACTTTTTTCATGGTTCCTTTGTACTTGCTCCAATGTCAAGAACACAAGGTTTATTCGCATAAGCCTTGTGTTCTTGTGCCTCGTGTATTTTGTTTCCCTAGACTCTAATTCCATATTTTAGGGAGGCAATTCAATTTCCAACCTTACCAAGTTCTTTCCTACTTTGGCCCATACATCTGGTTTAATATTTAGTAATTCAACTGACATTATTATGAATTTGATAGAAGTTGACAACAACTCTTGCAAAATCCTTGAATTGATCAACCTAGGCTTCCTACTGTTTAATTTCAAGGTGTGGAATGTCTTGGACAAGTACCATAAAATCTTGGGCAATTTCTATAAGATTTTCACACATTTTTTACTTTTGTCTTTCAATTCTTGGGTAAGGATAAGCCGGATACCTTTGCTCTAATGTTTGGTTTCCTTCATATGATTGTAGTAAAGTGTCTAATGGCCCCAAGACACGGTCTACCCATATCAGTCCTAATAAATCAATTGTTGGGATTTTGTTTAGATTTACCAAGAGCGATTCCTTTTCTTGGTATTTTTTCAGTTTCTCTTGAGCTTTAGAGAGCTCTACAATCATGGTTTCTTGTTTGCACTCTTGTTTTTCTTTCAATTTTTTTCTCTTTGCCTTCCAAGACTTAGATAAGGCCCAAATGGATTTGATTTTAGTTTTTGTTGGGAGTTTTTTAGTTGGTCTCTCTTTGTTTCTCTTTTCATTCATGGCTTCTCAATCATGAGCTCTTGTTACCACATTGTTAAGAGAAATTCACTCTAAAGCTGAACCACTTGAACTTGGTAAAATGCCTATCCTGTCCATTGGTGTCTTTATTTCTATATCAGGATGCTTTGGGCAATCAAGAATAAAATGTGTTTGCCACATTTTGGACAAAATCCAAACGTCCTCATTGTTTCTCCCTTGTGTGAAAAATTCATGGCCCAAAGATCACCCCCAACTCATAGTATGGTCCTACTTGTTAAGGTCGTTATTATGGCGGCTGTGACTACCCCTGTCCGGGTGGATATGCATTTTGTTTGTAATTATGATTGGATATGAATACCAAGTTCTTTTTCCCATCAAATAGTGGTACCTTGATGGTTGAGGCACATTTGATGCTGGTTATTTGGCTCTGTGTTTTTCCATGGAGAATATTACTCTCCTTCATATGGAATGGTTTTTGTAGCTGATATGATGAAATTGATACTAGAGCTTGGATTTCCTATGGTTTTATAGGTTGAGTGAACCTAACAACAAATTGATTGTCACTAAGAAGTGGAGGTTGTTGTCCTAGCACTAGCTCTATGGCTTCTCACCCTGATCACAACACTATTTTGTCCCAGTGGATATCTCGGTTGTGGTTGATTCATGGGTGGAGGGCTATAGGTTCACTTTTTAATATAATTATGATTTTAATAGCACTCATTGGTTTCATGATTCATCCACGTTTTTTGATTGCACACTATTGAGGTTTTGTGGCATAATTGGTACTATAGTCTTTGGCTACGCTTGAGTAGTAGGATGATCCCCAAAAAAGATGGTGCACTTCTTTGTTTGAGGTTGTCTCACATTCTACCCTTGTCTAAAAACTTGATTCATCCTTCTAACTACCTCATCAAAGATTTACTATGCATTGGCTACCTATTGTACGGCGTTCATTTTCCTAGTTGTAGTTTCACTTGTTGTGGAGCTAGTGGTTGAGCTATTAGTTTCTTCTACTATCTTGCCATAAGCTTTGCGGTTGTCCATAAGATACAAGGATTCTTTTGTACTCCCTTCAAAGAAGAAAATCCCTTCAAATGATAATCTTTTTAAAGTGTTTCATTTTGAAGACCTTCAAAACAAATAATACTACTAATCTTTCTTGTTGCGGCACCTATCTAGGTGGGTATCTCTCAAGATACTGCTTGAATCTTAGTGAAGCTTTCTTCACCTTCTCATTGTCTATTTCTTCGGAAGCATAAAATCTACAGAACAATATCATGCTTTATTTCCTGTTTGGAAAATTCTTCTACAAACTCCATTAAGAGATTCTCTATCATGGAAGGCTTCTTGATTTATTGTTGGAGCCATGTCAAGTATATTCCTTACAAAGTCATGTCAAATCCTTCGTATTAGGTATGGAAATTTTTCACTTTCTCTACTCTCAAGGCTTGCTTAAATAGAGGTACTGTGTATGAGGATCTCCGTATCCACCATACTTTATTCTCACACATTTGGTGACTTATGATGGTCTCATCCTTCGTGGTTCAGCCATATATTTGGTCATTCGTAGGTCTCTTGCAAATACATCTCTTTTTGCCTCGTGTACTCATGGAGAAAATACCAATTGAGCTCTTTCTATCACTCTTCCTAGATCTAATTCAAAGACATCTCGTTCTACCTCATGTACTCATGGAGAAAATACCAATTGAGCTCTTTCTATCAATCTTCCTAGGTCTCTATCCCCAAATTTCCATCCCCTTGACGCCATTACAATGGTCTATACTCCTAATTGATTCATTAGGTTGGGATCACAGCTCCATAGATAGTTGTCTTAGATGTCTATGATCTCATTGTACCCGTAAGGTGAGTCCCTAAAACATGTATATGTTTTCTATACTCATTGAATCCCGTCCTCCCTTCATTTTGAGTCCCAAATTTGTGTGGATTAGATTCATATCTCCTCTGTTGGCTTACGCAAAACTGTATGTAATATATTGAGTTTGGAGTTCCCATATAGGTGTACCTTTCCAAGTCATTTGATTCAATGATCCTGTACTCGCGTCCATACTTGTCCACCAATAGGACTTGCAATCCTTGAGTATCTGTATATGTAAAGACAAAGGTTTTTATTGTCCAACCCCCTCACATTGGGTTCTACACATTTATATAATGACTTCTTTGCAAACCAACATAGGTCCATATAGACATACTCTATAAAGGGTCTTGATGAACCTGGCACTTGATTTGTTATTTTGAATAGGTTTCTCCTTTGGCTCATCATCTACCTTGTCCTTGGTACCAGCCATGCCCCACTTATTGACTATGTATGGATCAAATACAACTCTATACTCCACTCCTCATAAAAATACATATCTCTATTGTAATCCATCTGCTCATTATGAAGCAAGTATTCCAATTGCATGAGTTTTATCTTTGATTTTTCACTAGAGGTTTCAATGACCTTGTCTTTGTTTTTACAACACACATGGGTAGATCTCCCATATATGATTTGATAGGATTTGTTATATGATGTATCCAAGAGATTTGCTTCTAGAATGGTCTTTAGCAGTTCTAGAAAACCTTGATTTACATGTTCTTTAGTGGATACGATCATAATTCTATCCCCTTAATTTGGATTCATACATTGATAAAACTGTTTTGATCTTAGAAACATGAAATTTTTGGAACAGAGGACAATACAAAATCCCAAGCTGCTACCTCATTTCCTCAATCTTGAATATCTCCTTCCTGATTATACAGAACTCAATGACACTCTTTGAGTCCTCAACTTAAAATCCAACAATAGTGGATACAATCGTAATTATATCCCCTTAATTTGGATTCATCAATTGATAAACCTATTTGATCTTAGAAACATGAAAATTTTGGGAATGGAGAACAATACAAAATCCCAAGCTACTGCCTCATTTCCTCAATCTTGGATATCTCCTTCCTGATTATATAGAACTCTATGACACTCTTTGAGTCTTCAACTTAAAATTCAATAATACTCAAAGATTCTTGAGTTCCTTGCTATTTACAATAAGATTTTATGAGTTGTAAAAGTTTGTGGATTACATACGCTAAAACACTTTTAAGCTTGGTTAACAAACTTCTATTGATCCGAATTTAGATTGGAAAGAAACAAAGGGTTTATTGTGACTAAGCCAACCTTTGATAGAGTCAAATGGGGAAAAATGATGGATCAGACGATCCAACTTTGATAAGATTCTAGCTTGAAACTTTGCCAACTTTGCATCATAAGGGATTCCATACACATCAGATAGAGAGTTCAGGACTCAGAGTCTCTATGTATACAATCTACTCCAACATTTTTTTCCCAATTTGGGTCTCTTTTGGTGGGTAAAACCCAAGTGCTTTGGTTTGTAGTGCAGTTTTTGGCCTCCCTTTTGATTTTGATACTTTTACTTGACTTTGTGACTTTTCTTAATGAGCAAGCCTCCCAACTAAGCCTTTCTCTATGCAAATAATACCTCTCTAGTCAGACTTCACTGTGTAGGACATGTATCATGATTTGAAATCTATCACCTGTAAGATTTGACTTCCACATTTTTCCCACGTATAGAGGAGGCCATGAGCACGTGCTTCGTAGAATTTTATTCAGGTTTGGATGTCAAAATTTCATCTCCCCCTTTGTATTTTGGTATGATCTGGAGGATTTCAAATATATTTTTTCCAATCCTCGATTTGATGTGCCTTTGTGGGTATTTTTGCACTCAAATGATTGATATTGGGTTCAATTGCTTATAGGGCTTCAATGCATGACCACTTTTCTATGTTTTTTCTTTGAGATACATAGATCATGATCCATGTTCCTCCCTATTTTTTAGTCAAACTTCTACCTATAGAGGAGGGGGGCATGTGCTTCCCAGAATTCTATTCAAGTTTGGATGTCAAAATTTCAATTTCCGCTTGTATTTTGGTATGATCTAGAGGACTTCAAAGCTATTTTTTTGCAATACTTGGTTTGATGTACCTTTGTGGGTCTTTTTACACTCAAATGGTTGATATTGGGCTTAGTTTGTTATAAGGCTTCAATGATGACCAATCTTCTTTGTTTTTTCTTTGAGGTACATAGATCACAATTCATGCTCCTCCCTAATTTGCACTCAAACTTCCTATGTTTACTCTACAAGGTATATGGAAGTTATCCCTTTTGATTTTTGCATTTTGACTTTTATTTACCCTATTTTCCAACACTTCTTTAATTTTCATAGTTTTATGGTCTTGACTGAATAAATATGTTTTTGGCCAGTTTTCTTTGAACTTTTACAACCCAAAATGATAGCATTTTGAATACATAACCAACATTTATGAGCTTGGAATG
Source organism: Adiantum capillus-veneris (assembly GCF_014529385.1). NCBI lineage: Eukaryota > Viridiplantae > Streptophyta > Polypodiopsida > Polypodiales > Pteridaceae > Adiantum > Adiantum capillus-veneris. Next base: position 85,354,317 of record NC_140954.1, read on the forward strand.
GTAGAATGCACTAAAATGAATGAATCTTGAAGAAATGGCTTGTCATAATAATCAATATCTAATTCTCCTAAATGATTTTCTCATATTAAACTGATCATTTAATGTGGGGAAGTGCCAAGGGAGAAAAAGCTAGAATATTGGCTAAGTTAGCAGACCGGCCACAGTAGGGATCCAAAGGAGGGAAAATAGGGATCCAAAGGGGGGGCCATCTGCAAAAGAGCCATGTGAAACAACGGGCTAAAAAGACCCTAAGGTTCAGCCCATTAAGACTTCCAAAATGCTAAGGTTCCAAAATTCAAAGGTTGTGTCCAAAGGTCAACCTTAGGGAAAATTGGATGCTTAGTGTGTGCCCAAAAAGTCTTTCTACATCCCTACATGGGAGGGGGCGAGCCTTTCTTCTAGGGGATGAGAGAGAAAGCCACACACACACACACAGGCTCCCTTTACACAAAGGGAATGAGGGACACATGTCAGCTCCCTAGGCCAGATGCCCACAAGGTATGCCCAATTCCTATTGGAAGACCCTTGAAGTGGACCAATGAGAATTAGGCTAGAGTAAATCTAGTTTAATTAATTTAAAAACATTTAATAAAAGAAACCAATAAGAATTAAGTGTCCTAGAAGACTATTGGGCAGTCTCCCAAGGGGTCCAATGAGCATTCAGGAGCCCCATGGCTTGCCTGATTCCTATTGGCCAGGAGGCAAAGGGGTCCAATAAGAGTTTAGTTTAATTATTTAATTATCTAAAGCTCTCACAAAAGGGGAAAGGGGGACACATGTCAGAAGGCTATCACTTATGCTGCTTAATCCCTATTGGCTTGACCTGGGGAGGTCCAATGAGGCAAAAGCCAGACTAACTTAGCAGCTAGGGCTCGCCCAAGAGAGAGAGGGGGCTGATTTTTTTGCTTGGCATTGACACACTCACTCTCACACTTGACCATGTGTGAAGGGAAAATACTCTATCTCCTCCCAAGCTTTAATGGAGAGCTCATCACCTACTCCAAGCTTGTGAGATAGAAGCCTACATCAACACTCTCTTGGCATGTGGATGCAAATCCAACCAAGAGCCAAGCTTCAATGCATGCTCATCTTCTCTACCAAGCTAATTACTAAGCTAAGCTATGCTAATATGAGTGATTATGTGAGGAGATGTACTTCTTTCTCGTAAGATACTTCTTTTTCCTCTCAATCTACTCTCATACCCTGCTAGCTCTCACCATCTTCGAAGGTGTGTGAGGTCTTGGGTCTGAGAACGGGGATAATTCAAGTTGTGTTTGATTAAGTGTTTTGCTTGGTGTATGAAGCTTCCATCTTCATTGCACTAGCTCGTCTTGAAGGAACACAAAGAATTGTATTGTACAATGTCTCTCTTGATGGGAGAAACCATAATACAAAGCCTTTTGGAGGGGGGACCGGCTCCATGCAAATCCGGTCCTCAACTGTTGTCAATAGCTTAATTGCTCTCTCTTTTGAAAGTATTGTCGATGCTATCTAACTAGGTGTTATGCTTTTTGTTGCTCTCTCCACCCACGCACTCTTGTAATTCTCATTAGGAATCAACTCTAATGAAATGCTCACTATGTTCATGCTAATTTCCGCTACACATAAGATTTTAAGCCATTAAATGTTACATTGGTATCAGAGCTCAAGGTTTCTCTTTTCTTGCTCAAGAAGAGAGGTCCTCAAGCTAGCTACAAATGGTTGGTATTATTAATTGCCTGTGAGTAAGTAGAATAGGGATTTTTCAGCCTTGCAGTGCGCCTGCCTTTGTGCAGTTAACGGGGCATCACCGTCGAGAGCTATGGTCTTAATAGTGGAGTCCTACGGGGCTTGCCTACGGCTTAACCACTATTGAGCTATTAGAAGCTTGACAGGAGCCGGTGCTGTTTTGGTGTCGAAAGACCCTCTCTTCTATTCCTTGCAATTAATGGTATTCGAGCCGCGGGTACAGTAGCTTGAGTGCTTTTTCTAAAGGGGTAAAGAGGAGTAGCAACTAGGGCTTGAAGTTCCAAAGTACACCTAAAAAGTTTACACCTAAAAGTTGTTAGAATGGCTGACAATATTAAAGAGAGTGAAATTAATGTTGATAACTTTGATTTTGCTCATGAGCAAGCTACTAATGATGCTTCAATGCTTGTTAATTTTCTTGTTTCTAGGCTTCAACAAGCCATGGGCAATCCATCTCTCCAAAGTGAAGTGCAACGGCAGCTCCGTGCTCACGGGATTCTCCAAGCTCATCACCATGACGAGAGAACACCTAGGAAGCCTCCTTGTGAGACTACCAAAAGAGGTCTCTCTCCGATTCGGGAAGAAAAAGAGAATCCATATGAAGGGCTCAAGAACTTACTTCTTGATGATGCATCTCCTTCCCAAAGGAGAACTCAAGAGCCTCCACCGAAGGAACGAGAAAGAAGCGAGTCTCCCGCCACCTCGGCGGAGATGGCTCCACGAAGACGGCGGGCTAAACGCTCTCCATCACCACCAAAGCGGAGAAGACCATCACACTCTTCTCCACGCCATAATTCAAAGAGGGATGATAAAAAGCAAGAGAAGAAAAAGGCGAGAAAGAGGACACCCTCTTCTCCATCTTCTTTATCCTCTTCCTCTTATGAAAGCTATGGTGAAGACGACAAAGATCAAGACAAGAAAAAGGCGAGAAAGAGGTCACCCTCTTCTCCACCCTCTTCAAATTCTTCATCTTCTGAAGAAAGTGATGGTGCAACTTTTGAACCATCAAAAAGAAGAGGCCATAGGAAATCCTATGCCGCATGGAAGAGGTCGTCCAAGCTGAAGAAATTCAAAGAGGGAGGGAAGAGCATCTCTTTCCTTACCTATGATGGCACCTTCGGTGCTACAGACAAATTTTTGGCCTTTATCCAGCAATTCGATGCGGCGTTTGGAGATGAGGGCTTCACGGAGTCCTCTAAGCTACGCCATGTAGCTATGCACTTTCAAAAGTCCGCCAGACACTGGTGGTCTAGCCTACGAGCCAACGGTGAAGCTCCACGAACATGGAAGGCTTTAAGAGCTTCCATTATGAAGCAGTTTTTGGCCACCGATGCCAAAGACAAAGTACTCACCGAATGGCGAAGCTTAAAGCTCTCTCCCAATGAATCCATCCACAAATATGTAGACAAGTTTTGGGACCTACAACTCAAAGCCACTGTCTTCAAAAAGTTGGATTTTGGAGAGCAAAAGCAACAATTTTGTGCGGGCTTAACCGAAGAAATGGCGGAGTATGTCAACTCCCAAAGGCCACGTACCATATCGGCGGTAATACACCATACTATGGTGGCCTCGCGAATCAATTTCCAAACGGGGGGTAAAAGAAATAATAAGCCCCCGGAAAACAAAGGTTCCAATGAGCCTAAGGGGAAGGACAATGTCCAAAAGTCTCCTAAGGGCAATTCCAACAAAGCTAAAGAGAAGGGAGTTTACAAAGGAAAGAATAAACTCTCTCCTGAAGAGCTTGAGCGTTATCGTATCGATAACCGGTGTTTCAAGTGCGGCGAACAAGGGCATGCGTACCGCGCTTGTCCCCAAAAGAACAACCGCCAAGATCCTCCTAGAGCTTCTTTGGTTGAAATCCAAGAGGAGGAGATGCACCAAACTCACCACAAAGGATCTCCTCTATGCCATGCTTGGGGAAAGGTAAGAGAACATGATGCTTTTATTCTCTTTGACCCTGGTTCTACTCACAATTTCATATCTATGGAGTTAGCCACCAAGCTAGGCATACAATCCTACGAGATGGGAGATATCCTACCCGCAGACAGTGCCTTCAAGGGGCAAGAAGCTTCAGTCACTCCCTTAATCGGGAAATTGAGGCTTCATGTCCAAGGCTATGTGGACAAAGAGGATTTCTTTATCTCTCCTCTCAAGCATGAGGATGTAATCCTAGGGGCACCATGGTTTGACCGTCTGGCTGCCCATGTTAAATTTCCTGAAAGGAGAATCTCCTTTAAGTTCAGGGAAAAGGACATGTATATAGATGCTAGGGAGATGGGTAACACCATCCCCATTGTACATACACCAGCTTTCAACAAGTCAATAAAGAGCTCTATTTCCGTGTACATGATTTTTGTTAAAGATTCTCAAAATGAACCTAATGCTTTAGCAAAAGAAAATAAAAGCAACCAAAAGGAATTAGAGTTATCCAATTTTCTCAAGGGGTTTCAAGATGTCTTTATTGACGACATCCCTTCTGAGCTACCTCCTAAACGAGGTAATGACGACCATGCAATTGAACTTCTTCCAGGAAGTTCACCGCCTAACAAACCTCCTTATAGAGTTTCTCAAGCTCAACAAGAGGAGATTATGCGGCAAGTGCATGAGTTAATTGAGAAGGGCATGGTTAGGCCTAGCTCATCTCCATTTTGCTCACCTGTGCTATTAGTGCAAAAGAAAGACGACACATATCGTATGTGTGTCGACTATAGAGCACTAAATAGGATCACTATCAAGAATAGGTTTCCCGTTCCACGGGTAGAAGACCTATTTGATAAGCTACAAGGATCGACCTACTTCAGTAGGATTGACCTAAAAACTGGCTATCATCAAATAAGGATAGTTGATCAAGACATTGTAAAGACCGCATTTCGTACTACATTTGGTCTTTACGAATACATTGTTATGCCTTTTGGCTTGACTAATGCACCAGCCACATTTAACCGCTTGATGGAGAAGCTGTTCAGACCTCATCGAACCTTCACTGGAGTGTTCTTTGATGATATTATCATCTACTCTAATTCATTAGAGGAACATAAGCAACACCTCCAGGTAATATTTCAAGTTTTAAGAGAGAATAAACTTTATGTTAATCGAAAGAAAAGTGAATTTTTCTTGCAAGAGATTCAATATTTAGGTCACATTATCTCTCAAGATGGAATCCAAATGGATCCATCCAAGTTAGAGGTAATAAAAGGATGGCCTAAACCAAGGAATCTTCATGAACTAAGAAGCTTTATAGGTATGTGTGCATACTATAGACGCTTCATAGAAAAGTTCTCACAAATTGCGGGACCATTACATGACCTAACAAAGAAAAATGTTAGGTATACGTGGTCTGCTAAGGAGAACAATGCTTTCGAAAAGCTTAAAGAAAAGCTTATCTCTCAACCTGTGCTTACACTACCGGATCTCTCAAAACCATTTGAGGTCCAATGTGATGCTTGTGGTGATTGCCTTGGGGCTGTTTTGCTCCAAGAAGGGCACGCCATAGGCTATGAGAGTCGAAGGCTCGACCCTTTTGAGCAAGCTCTAGGCATATACGAAAAAGAACTCCTTGCAGTTCTACATGCCTTAGACTCATGGAAGCACTATTTATTGGGGACTCCTTTCATTCTGCGAACGGATCACCAAAGTCTTAAGTACTTCATGACGCAGACCAAGCTCTCCGACAAACAAATGAGGTGGGCAAATTTCCTTTCGCAATTTCATTTTCATATTGCTCACATTGCTGGCAAGCATAATCAAGTAGCCGATGCACTCTCAAGACGACCGAGAGTGAATGCGGTTTCCATAGCAACTCACAATGATCTATCTTTAATGATAGATGAGTATGCTATTGATCCCGATTTTAGAGATGTGATTTCAGCCCTTGCCTTAGGGAAGAAAGAAGAACCATTTACTTTACAAGATGGTTATCTTCTCTATGGCAATAGACTATGCGTTACTAACTCACTACGTGAGAAAGTAATGTATGAATCTCATGCTCCCCCATATGCGGGGCATAGAGGGATTCAGTCTACCCTAAAGGGAATTGAAACATATTTCTATTGGCCTACCATGAAAGTGAACATACATGAGTATGTTTCCAAATGTGTGGTATGTCAAAAGACAAAATTTGATAGAGGGAAGCAACTTGGATTGCTTCAACCCTTGCCAATCCCTAATTCACCATGGGAGAGCATATCCATGGATTTTATCTTTGGATTGCCTAAGTCTATCCATGGGAATACGGGAATATGGACGATAGTAGACAGGTTCAGTAAACAAGCTCATTTTATACCTGTCAAAAAGACTATCAAAGCCCATCAAATGGCAACCCTCTTCATTTCACAAATTTTCAAGTACCATGGCTTGCCAATGTCCATAGTGTCGGATAGAGATCCTAGAATGACCAGTAATTTCTGGAAGGGTCTCTTTGAGAATTTAGGAACAAGGCTAAACTTCTCTTTAGCCTATCATCCACAAACTGATGGCCAAAGTGAAATAGCTAACCTAACTATTCTCGATCTACTAAAAGCCTATGTAACGGAAGTAGATCAAAGATCCCAATGGGAAAAGTACTTACCCTTAGTAGAGTATGCTTACAATAACACTGTACATACTTCTACAGGAAAAGCACCTTTCGAGGTAATTGAGGGAAGATCAAAAAGTCCCTTGCTACTTAAGGTACATGGGAAGATCTTCGCTGCAGATGAGTATAGCCGAGACCTACAAGAATCTTTCCAAAAGATTAAGGATGCTATCTCTATCTCACAGCAAAGGCAAAAGGCTGCTGCTGACAAGCACAGAAGAGCCCAAGCCTTTAAAGAAAACGATTGGGTCTTGTTAAAGTTTCCCAAGGCTCGATTAAAGCACACGACGGGCAAGAATCCTACGGGCCACCAAAAGTACTATGCTAAACTAGCAAAAAGGTACTATGGTCCCTTCCAGATTCTTAGGCCAATCAATGAGATGGCCTATCAACTTAAGTTGCCCAATCATTGGCTCATACACAATGCTTTTCATGTGAGCCTCTTAAAGCCTTACAAAGGAGAGCCACCTCAAGAACCAACTATTGAAGACCCACCGGAGATCGAGGACCACGAGGAGGTGCTGCAGCCCGAGTCCATTCTCCGACATGAAGACAAGGTATTAAGAGGCGGTAAGACTATCCGACGATATCTTATTAAGTTTAAGAATTATCCTTTTGAAGATGCTAGATGGATGCAAGGCATACAATTAAAGGATAACCTAAACCTTGTCAATGCTTACAATGCTTCCCAAGAGTAAGCAAATGTACAAAATGTTAAAAATGAACAAAAATTTTTGTCTTATAAGACTCTCTTTTTCTTTATTTGTGCACAAAAAGGAAGTAGTATGCATGCTTAGATCAAGTTTGCGGAGACGACGTCTCCCGAACACCAAGTAGAGCTTGTCACTCTACTATGGAAGACTGATAGGACTAATGTGCAGACATGCTTGCGGCAGCCTCAGGCTCTCAAGCGCCAAATGGACTAGTCATCCATTATGGAATGATGTCGTAGGGTAACATAGGGATCCTCTACCCGCTAAGAAAAGGACTCATGCATATGCTTTATCTTCTCTACACCATAGTCGAGGACGACTATGATTTCAAGAGAGAGGTAATGTCATAATAATCAATATCTAATTCTCCTAAATGATTTTCTCATATTAAACTGATCATTTAATGTGGGGAAGTGCCAAGGGAGAAAAAGCTAGAATATTGGCTAAGTTAGCAGACCGGCCACAGTAGGGATCCAAAGGAGGGAAAATAGGGATCCAAAGGGGGGGCCATCTGCAAAAGAGCCATGTGAAACAACGGGCTAAAAAGACCCTAAGGTTCAGCCCATTAAGACTTCCAAAATGCTAAGGTTCCAAAATTCAAAGGTTGTGTCCAAAGGTCAACCTTAGGGAAAATTGGATGCTTAGTGTGTGCCCAAAAAGTCTTTCTACATCCCTACATGGGAGGGGGCGAGCCCCAAAGCTAGGGGATGAGAGAGAAAGCCACACACACACACACAGGCTCCCTTTACACAAAGGGAATGAGGGACACATGTCAGCTCCCTAGGCCAGATGCCCACAAGGTATGCCCAATTCCTATTGGAAGACCCTTGAAGTGGACCAATGAGAATTAGGCTAGAGTAAATCTAGTTTAATTAATTTAAAAACATTTAATAAAAGAAACCAATAAGAATTAAGTGTCCTAGAAGACTATTGGGCAGTCTCCCAAGGGGTCCAATGAGCATTCAGGAGCCCCATGGCTTGCCTGATTCCTATTGTCCAGGAGGCAAAGGTGTCCAATAAGAGTTTAGTTTAATTATTTAATTATCTAAAGCTCTCACAAAAGGGGAAAGGGGGACACATGTCAGAAGGCTATCACTTATGCTGCTTAATCCCTATTGGCTTGACCTGGGGAGGTCCAATGAGGCAAAAGCCAGACTAACTTAGCAGCTAGTGCTCGCCCAAGAGAGAGAGGGGGCTGATTTTTTTGCTTGGCATTGACACACTCACTCTCACACTTGACCATGTGTGAAGGGAAAATACTCTATCTCCTCCCAAGCTTTAATGGAGAGCTCATCACCTACTCCAAGCTTGTGAGATAGAAGCCTACATCAACACTCTCTTGGCATGTGGATGCAAATCCAACCAAGAGCCAAGCTTCAATGCATGCTCATCTTCTCTACCAAGCTAATTACTAAGCTAAGCTATGCTAATATGAGTGATTATGTGAGGAGATGTACTTCTTTCTCGTAAGATACTTCTTTTTCCTCTCAATCTACTCTCATACCCTGCTAGCTCTCACCATCTTCGAAGGTGTGTGAGGTCTTGGGTCTGAGAACGGGGATAATTCAAGTTGTGTTTGATTAAGTGTTTTGCTTGGTGTATGAAGCTTCCATCTTCATTGCACTAGCTCGTCTTGAAGGAACACAAAGAATTGTATTGTACAATGTCTCTCTTGATGGGAGAAACCATAATACAAAGCCTTTTGGAGGGGGGACCGGCTCCATGCAAATCCGGTCCTCAACTGTTGTCAATAGCTTAATTGCTCTCTCTTTTGAAAGTATTGTCGATGCTATCTAACTAGGTGTTATGCTTTTTGTTGCTCTCTCCACCCAAGCACTCTTGTAATTCTCATTAGGAATCAACTCTAATGAAATGCTCACTATGTTCATGCTAATTTCCGCTACACATAAGATTTTAAGCCATTAAATGTTACATGGCTAATGGTGGTGGTATGTACAACACTCTGAAAGAAATGAGAAATTTGGGCAAGCACTGAAAAAATTCACTGAATCACAAACACTCTTTGCTACCAAATGCACCTATTATTGACTCCTAGACTCCATCAAGTGGCAAAACTTTCTTTCATCACTATGTTGCTAATGAAATTGGGGTGGATTTTCTAAGGTTTTTTGGATAACGCAATAATGCTAGCGGATTTTCGCCATACATCTACCGCATAGCTATTTGGAAATAACATAATCTAATGTCATACTCAAGGAAGCAGCACACATGGGGCACATAGACATGTTGGGTTGTCAATCACAACTATGAAGTCACTATTTCTAGATGCACTCATGAGCAATCAAAATTCAATACTCAATGGTCAATCAAGAGGCAAATAACCGATCCTTGCTCCAACTAACTACCCAATGTTTTCTCATCTAAAGGAGCTCAAAGCGCTTTGAAATTATAGGAAACTATAAGAACCTATTTAAACCTTAAACTCCTATTTCTAACTAGTACAGGAATTACAATACATCATTTTGCAAGTCATTGAAACCTGAATAGACTTGGTCTACTAGCATCTCCTAAGGCCTAAGAACAACCTCTTATAAAAAATTTGGCATTATCACTTAGAATATCATCAAAACAACAGATTTAAGCTCACACGGCATTGATGCATACCTTGATCAAATTGACAATGATTACACTTATTAAATAGAGCAAGAGGAGAGTAACACAATGCACTTGAAAAATTAATTGGATTAAAAAATAGCTTTATGGCAACAGCTTCACTCGTATAGAGCTTATCCCAAATCTCATCCTTAATCTCATTAAAAAACACCCAATCTCCAATTCCCATGATAATATACAACTACATCAATGTGAAAAGGACTAAAAGTATAACACACTTCAAAGAGTTCTTCCAACATCCTTATACACTCTGGTAATTACATGAGAATTTTTGGCTAGAATGCGTTTCCCAAGTAGCATTTGCAACCAGCCACCTTAACCCTATAGTTTGAAAACTAAACGATAAAATCAAAAGTTTTCTCTAATGGTAATGTGCACTCCTCATGATGATAAGAAGTGTATTAGAATAGTACATGTTCCAATGGTGCCCCAAGATATTGTATTATACTTCCTCCAGGGAAGATATCTCCTCTCTAGACTCCACCCTGGAAGGGCTTTTCTAGCCAATTGATTAGATCATTGTTAGCCCATTGACATGGCCGTCCTTTTCTTGGTTGAGTCTTTTCTTCCTATATAGGAGCCACGTATGAGGATGCTTGTTGCAATTGTGTCATGACCGAGGATTTTGGAATCCACTTTTGATACACTTTATTCTTGTACTAGTGACATTGGTTCTTGGGTATTTGATCTAGACAATCATATAAAACCGTGCATTAGTTGAGGTTTTGTTCATGTCACCTTCTAGATTGTCTGCATTTTTGTTTTCGACATCTTCTTGAAGCTCCAAGTGTTCTACGGAGTCATAGAAATCATCTTCTACTTCATCTTTTGATTCAACACATTCCTTTGTTTGCTTTATTTTGGGATCTTGTTGATGCATAGTTCTCTTCATCTTTGTGGATCACACTCACTACAAAGTAAGAACGACATCATAGCCATTTTCATCACAAAAATTTGTTGTTGTTTTGTCTTGAATAGCGCATACATCCAGAGTAGCCAAGAAGTGTTCCCATTTGAGTGGCTCTAAAGCTTCTTCAAGAAATGGTTCTGGGATATAATCCTTATCTTTGATTTCCCTTTCTAGAATACATTCCTCTCGCTTTAAACTTATGCATTGCAAAGCTCCACGTATCCAAATTTCTTTAGGCATACCCAACCATGCTGGAATTTTTCATCCTAGTATAGTAGCAGAATCAAACTCCTGCACAAAGGGGTTCTCATCACATCCTTGTAACTATGGTCCTTCAAGTTTATCCTTGTCGTGATTTCCATGTGTCTTAGGTAGCTATGGTTATAACCCCAATCTTGAACCATTTTCAATTGTCACATGAATGGTCTTCCCAATATTATATTGTAATTGGTCTTCTTGCCAAAATACACAATAGCAAAGGTATGCTCATACTCAATGCCGAAAGAAGCGAAAACTACTTTTTCTAGAAGTCCTATGGGCTTTTCCATGTGTCCTTCTGCAAGCTGCAGTTTCATCGTGGTAGCCCTGACTGCTAGTTTTTCCCATTGCTTCCAAATCTCTTTTGTTGTGATGGGAATGCCAACTCCACTGTCAAGGATTTCCAGTGTTCCCATCTTCTCCCTCAACTACCTTGTTTAATGGCACTGGCCTAGTGTTTAGCTAAGTCATTTCAGGCTCTTTGGTCCCTTTCTCGATTTGAGTCATCGGATTTTTCACACCCAATTTCTCTAGACATTTACCCACAGTAGTCCACATGTTTGGTCTTATTTTGAGAAACTCAGCTAATGTTATTGTACAGGTAACTGGGGTAGATAGAATATCTATTAACCCTTTTGAATCAATGACCTTGTAAGAAGACAATCTCTGTGATGCGACTACAATAAAATTTGACTTGGCCTCATGCTCTCTCGTATAGGACAATAGTGTTCTTAGTGAATGGGGTTGACTGTCCATAGACTGTACAGATCCTTTGTCTCCCCAATATGATTGCACTTCTAGATTCATTTGAGATCTAGCCTTAAACTCCTCTATTGGTGGAAGAAACACTCCTCTTACATCACTATTCTGGTTTACCTGTATGCTTAGCTCACTTGATTCATTGGCCTCTCTGACTTGTTTTCACAATTTGTCAAGTCCATCTATTTCTCTACAACCCTCTGTTATAGCTAGGTGAAATCCCTTGGAAGAGTTATCCGTGGTATTTAGCACTATCCTTGGTTCTAATGCTGAGTCCTTGAGATTTGGTCCGTGCTCGTGACTGGAATCTAGCTCTATTTGTTCCTCATTTGGTGGAACTATTGGTGCAGTTGGGACAAGGATCACATCCTTAGGTTTTTTAACTGGTGGGTTCTAGTAAAGCTTGTGATGTTTGAATCATTTTCTAGCACATTTCAAGACTTTGGTTTTCTAGTTCCGTATAGGGGTATGTCATCCACTTTTGCTCTTGGATTGTTGTGTGTCATAGGCTTTTAAGCGAGCGTCTAAGGGTTCATTGACGTTTTCTACCAAGATTGATCCTCTTGAACTAGCACTTCTAGGCTCATACCTCTCTCTAGCATATTCCATGCTATAGTAGCACTCTTCCCTCATATGATTTGTCCATTATTCTTTATTTTGCACCACTTAGGCTCCCCCATATCAAAATTACAAGAGGAGTAAACCTCTTGATCATTTCGTCGATAAACTTTTCTTGATCGATAAGTGTTGTTGGTTTTGCAATGAACTCAGTCATCTGTGAGTCATTGTGCTGAGAGGATGTGTAGTCCTCTTGACTCTTATAATCCTTTTCTTTATATTCTTCACAATTATCCACCAGATAAAGAGATTCTATGATCAATTCGTTTAGCGGCAGGCTCCTTATTATATGCAGATCCTTATGAAGACCCGCATGTCTCATTTTTTGGATAAAGATCAACATTAATCGTGCTTGCATAGGTAGTTCCACTCTTGGATAGAACATGACATATCTCTTGAGCTGTAATGTCGTGTTAGCACTGATTCACCCCCCCGTGACTTCGATGGAAGACTCCTCTTCAGTAACGCTGCTACTACTTTCTTCTTCTGAAGTGCTATCGATCCAATCTTCCTCTGTCTCACTTTGCGATGAATCATTATGCTCCTCTTGACGTTGCTCCTTCATGTCAAAGAAAACCTTCTTATGATTTTCATTCCTACAAATTAACTTTCCACTTTCCTAATCTTGCAAAGATCGCATCTTCATTAGCCACGGTCTTCATAGGATGAATGGATAACCATTTACTTTGGTAGACATAACATAGAAATCCACTGCCTTCTTAAGGCCAAAGACCTCCACAAAAATATTTTTACAAATTCCTATGCACCTAGCCTTGCTATTGTTTGCCGTTTTCACTTTGATTTCAAGTGTCCCATGGATGTGCATGCCTAGTCTTTGCATGAGTCCCTCTGTCATGATACAAATTTGTGTACCCCCGTCCACTAGACGTTTCCTAACCAACCTCCCTTTAATATAACAATCTAGCATATGTGTAATATCCTCATCCATTTTAGCTTGTGCAATTTTTATAACAAGCACACTCTCTTTTACCTTTCTCCTAGTGCTAATTGCCTTCATTAAACCCCTCCTAGCTTGTGGACATTATGCAAGAAACTGAGGCCATGAGATATCAGAGCCCTTACCTCTCATGTCTTCCAACAGGTTATATGGAATCATACCATGTCCAAGAGGTAAGTCTTGGAGGTTGATACGACGTCGAGTCCTCTTCGTTTCCTTGGCCTCCTTTCCCTTCTTTTCTCGTCCATAATCACTTTGTGATGTGACTCCTTATTTCTCCTTACCTTTTCCACGGCCACACTTAATGCCATATTCTTCCATGTCAACCTTATTTGAATTTGTCACCTCTCCCACATGCACATTTGGATTTGGCGAAGGTGGAACTCCTTCCACTCCTCGTAAAGGTGGTCTTGCCCCATTTGGTCTTAGCAAAAACATTGGTTGTTGACTAGTTCTTTCACCAGCATTCATCATTGGGTAATTCAAGTCAGGTCTCCCTGGCTCCCCACGGGACCAAGGACAATTATACATCCTACGCCTAGATTCCTTGCAATTCCAACATTGTAGTACTCACCTGCGTCATGGATTTCGCTTCTCAGCTTTCTTTATTTGTCCCTTGGGACCTACAGCTTGTGTAAGGTGAATTGAAAAGTTGCTCAAGGACTCATTTAACTTCTCAATCACCTCATCTGTTACCTCAAGAATCTCTCTAGATGTTGATGCTTGCAACTTCCCCGTGGGTCTAGGACCCTCTATTGGAACCTCTCCTCTTAGGCACTTGAGTTTTCTATACTTCTCAATTGCTCTAGTTTCAGCTGCATCAAAGCCTTAGTAGGTGCACCTGCCTCAACTTTGATCTTGAGTGTGGAAAAGAGACAGGCTATGAACCTCTCCTTCTTTAGGAACTCCGTACCATCACCAAGGTTAGCAACATTTCTCATCCATATAGCCCAAAGACGTAGAAATTCTTGTTTCTACATGTTGTAGTCATCTAAGTCTTTTTGTTTGTGAGAAGTATCGCTTGAAATGATCAACGCCGTCCTTATAGTTTCATTTAACCTCATGAGGTAGAGAGTCAAACCAAGTGCTAGCATCCTTTCTCAGAACTACCTCAAACATTTCTAAGCATTCCTCATCTCCTATCACTCTTTTTATGTGGCAATCTATTTTGAAATTTGCTAGAAAAAGCTCGGCATCCTCTCACCAGGCTCTCCAAAAAAGAGAGGATTTATTGACATTTGGCATTGGGCCTCCATTGAATCAATTTCAAAGTGACAATACGTTTCTTTTTTTCTTTCTTAGAAAGATTTACACCATAATGTTTTCTAAATTGCAATCTATTCTACAACAAAATAAAAATATGCACATCAAATGATCTATAATAGTCAACAAGAGGCAAGATAATAGGGTTTGGTGACGCAAGAATTTCTCCTCCTCTTTGGGCACCAAACATAAACACCATATGTTGTTGAAAATGGATCTTTCTACTAATTGCAACGTTTATTCTAATATGTGGAGTGAAATGGAAGGAAAAAACCGATATTCTTGGGTCATTATCCATGGTCTATGCATGACCTAATTCTTAAAACAGAATAAATATAGACGTCCAAACTAATGTCGTACCTAATGAGAGAAAAAATAAAAGGATTTACTGAAGCGTTTATCTAGGCCAATCTAAGTGCGCCCAAAGTTCTACAAATTACTCGTTGAAATTGTAATTTTATGCTTACAATGATATGCACATTTAGCCTTGCAATAGGAACAAATGGGTCATATAAATTTTTGTGATTCATGCAAGCTACTTGATTACTCTAAAGGCTTAGTATTCACAATATCATACACAAGATCTCCTCCATGGGGGCACCAAAATTGAGGCGGTCCCGGGCGGGCAACAAGAGAGGCAACCTTGAAACACCCCTCAAGGCTCCCGTGCTACTCAATTGGGGTGGGGCAACTACAAGCAAGAGAAAGCAACAACAAACCCACGGCCAACAAGTTAAGGGGCACCACCTAGTTATGAGATGGGCACTAGGATGCAAGAGAGATTTTGTCACAACCAAGGGGAGATGCAACAAAACACAAGCAATATCACACCAAGTCACACACCAAATGAAACCCAAAGAGTTAGAGCAAAGGGAAGAGAGAGAGGAATGAAACTTACGTAATACCTCGTTTGTGACTTGCAAATGCAGGCTGTTTGTTATGGTGCCATCATGTAGCTTGCACAAAATTAAGAAAATACTTAGTGAAATCTAACCATTTCCATCATATACACACTATCTTAGGGTTGTGGGATGCCTCTCACCACCATACCCTCTACAATGATCAAGAACTTGACAATGAGAACACACTAATCAATTACTCAAACAAGCTCAAATGACAAAACTTAAAGATACAAATCACCTTGCATTTGCCCAATAACTCTACCAAAATTAAAGGATAACTATTCTAAAGCCAAGCATGTCTTTGAAGCACCAAAATCTCAATGGTTGATAGTGAAAGAGCATGTACAATAGTGGTTTGAGATAGGGCGCTCACACTCTCTCACTTTGCAATGTGTAGCATCAAAACTTCTCTCACAACAAATGTGAAGCTCGCAAAGTGATGACTATACCTAAATCTCTCCTCACGTATAGAGTGTTGGGGTGCTATGTGAGATGTTGGGATAATTTAAGAGAAGGAGAGGGACCTATTTATAGGTTGGAGACTCCTCATTAAAGTTATTAATAACCTTTTACAAGCTAATCACATCAAGATCATGATTTCTTTTGAATATCAAAACATTGCGGGCCTTCTTTGTCTACTTGAGTCATGGATGAGGGCTCAAGAGAGAGGCATTATTGATGGTAGATAGGGTGAAACTAGAGAGTTAAGGAAGGAGAGAGAGAGAGATAGAGAGAGAGAGAGAGAGAGAGAGAGAGAGAGAGAGTTAACTATGTACATGTCTTGAGGTGAGGTGCGTTTTATGGTTAGGTCAATGGCTATTTTGTATTAGTAGTTTAGTGGTTAGTGTTAGTAATCACTTTTTAGTGTTAGTAATCAATAAAAAGTTAATGATATATTTACAATGAGTAGAATGAGGTGGATGGTTGAATGAAGTGAGGGAATCCTTGTGATGGTGAATCTTGAAGAAATTTTGAATTTACTTGTGTAGGTTCTCAAAAATGACTACCGATCCTCTCCTTCTTGTCTTCTTATGTCGTCAGTGCAAAGGTTGAACACCATGATGAAAATATCGATGTTGGTTTTTAAGAATCCCCAATTAGAAGAGATAAACATGGTTTACATGCTGAATTTTATGTATATAGAGAAGAGGTAAGAGGAATTGTAATTTAGAGGTAATAGAGAGAGGCATAGAGATGGTGTATGCACATGTAGAATTCATATGAGAGCTAAAGGGGATGTTAATGGTGAAGAGGGTGAGAGAAACCATGGAAGGTGCAGGTTTGAGTGAGATATGAAGAGGAATGAATGTGTGTGTGTGTGTGTGTGTGTGACATGAAAATATTTATTTATATAATAAAGAGTATGCACACTGGTAAGAAAAATTGTGATAATGGTGAGTCAATGTATATAGAACCTTAGACAAATAACACACACCTTAGCAAAAATATTTAAATAAATATCAAAATAATAATAATAAAAATCTCTATATTTAAGCCCTATATACAATGAAATGTTTACACACAAATGGACCATAATATGTTTTTTTTTTTTTTTGGCTCAAGCCCAAAGGGTAGCTAGCTGAAGGTTTTAACACTAGGTTGGTAACCTAACAGGACATAAAAGTGTCCTTTCAGGGTTTTGAAAAAAACCTCCAAAACCATAGTAGATCCACTCATTTTGTAAAATCCTTTCATGAGGTTATAGTTCAAGGCCTACTACACATGGAAAAAATAAGCAACTTGTAAAATTTCTCATCTTTTGGTCACACCAAGCCTCCAAAGTTGATGGACCATTATATTTTCATCAAAACAGTCATTTCTTATGTTTTGTTGCATAAAAATAAGATTAGGGATTTTTGTAGGACTTGAGATAAATTCCCTAGTTAACTTCAATGGGTTGGTGATCAGAACATATGATTGCTTCTCACTCACTATTTTTTGTTTTGCCAAAAGAAATAGGTACAAAAAAGTTGCATTTTTACCATTCTGCAAACCTATCATCAAAGTTTCTATAGCCACGCTCAATAAAAATAATATATGCATGTTTTCTTAGTTCCCTATTGTCCTTTAGGTTCATAAGGATCCATGGAGCATGTCAAAAGAATAATACATCTCTTACCAAGGGGAATCTTGGGGACAAAGATGAAGTGCTAAATACAGCAAACATGAAAAAACTGGGTTCAACATTATGAGTTGTAGAATCCCATAGAAACTATTCAATATCTAGCCAAATTTGATCCTTATGACTAGTGATGGTTACTACCTACAAAATGCATGTACTTGTCACAAGAAACTAACAATATTGAAAAAGCTATACTTAATATACTAGAATGTTTCGTTTTCTTCTATAATTGAAAAAATCAACCATCGTTGTCTACTATGCAAAATAGGTTATTAGGTGCCCCAAAACTCAAGGAATATTAGCTTTATGTTACAATATGCACATAGAGAATCAAAACTGCATTTAAATATCATGAAAGCCACCAAAAAAATCATAGAAGAGCTAAAATTGGCTAAAAAACAGGATTTGACAATTTTTGTAATTTGGTCATAGCTTACAACTTTAACATTTATTTCTCCCTAGAAGCATCATGACATGTTGAGGACTACTAAAGATAGTTATCTAGAATTATAGACCTCACAAACATGATCCTAGAGTGGTATAGTTGCAAAAAGTTGAAAAAAGCCAAAAACAGGACCCGTTTTCTCACACAGTTTAGGTTGTGAAATGTTGTGCAAGCACAAGGTTAAACATGGAATTGATATTCCAAAAAAATGTTTTTTTCAGCTCATGAGAAAACTTTCTAGACAGATAGCACCTCAAAATCCATTTTGAAACTCTTGACATAATTCAAGGAAAATGGTCACTTAACTGGACATAAAAGTGTCCCAGGACATAAAAGTGTCCCATTACCAACCTAGTGTTAAGGAGATATGGAAAAAGCCCACTAACTCACACATGCCTATGTAGAGTGAGAGTGTGAGGATAGCCATAGTGTTTGAGTGATTTTGATAAGGTGAGGTAGCTCACCATGGCAATTCCAGATAGCCAAAAAACGACTATCACTACCTCACATGGATGCTGTCACTGTTGCACCCCTTTAATCTTCCTTTGTACTTCAAAGAGACATCATAGGTTGCTTCTTAATTTTCCATGTGATAGCAACACTCCTAAGTGAAAACATGAATCCACTGGTAGAGCTGCAATTGTATGTACTACTAGCCCAATCTACATCTGTGTAGCCATAGAGCTATAACTCCACATCAATCCTATAAAATAGTGCATAATCCAAGGTAGCACTCACATAGTGCAATGTGAACCTCATAGCATACAAATGTTGCTCAAGCTTATGCATGAGATAGTCAAGTACATTAAACTACCACAACCTTCGTGTACATGATAGCATTCTCAAGCACTTGACCTACATTATTCTCCAACTTCAAGTTTTGATCTAAGGGCATTGCAATTGGCTTACAATCAACCATACTATACTTTTTCAACATGTCCAAGGCATAGACCCTCTTTTGTGCAAATGATGTCAATGCCCAAGAAATACCGCAAGTTTCCCAAGTCTTTCATCTCAAACTCCTACGTCTCATGCCAAGCTCTAGGTGCTTGCTTAAGCCCATACAATGATTTCTTTAGCCTATATACAAGATCACATAAAGTCATATTTGCATAACTTTGTGGCTGCTCCATATACACATCTTCCTCCAAGTCTCCATTCAAAAAAGCATTTTTCACATCCATTTGTTTCAACACTCATCCTAAACTTGCAGCCACTACAATAAACACACAAATGATAGTCATCTTAGTTACAGGTTGAATGTCTCCTCATAATCAATCCCATAAGTTTGTGCATAACCTTTGGACACAAGCCTGGCCTTGTACCTGCTCACACTACCATCGGCATTATGCTTTATTTTGTGAACCCACTTACACCCAATTTCCTTTTACCTTTCAGTAATGGCACCAGTTCCCATGTTCCATTTGTGTCAAGTGCAACCATCTCTTCCTCCATAGCTTGTCTCCATTTTTCATCTTTGACAATATCCTCAAAACATGTGGGTTCTACCTCCTCTAGAATATTTGCCATATATGAAAAATGATGAGTTACATAGATGTCATAAGTTAATCTCGCTACATAGGATTTCTTACTCTTTCAGACTTGTGTGGTCCATGATCACTACCAAGTGCCTTGTTCCATGCTCCATCCTTCTTGCACCCAGAGTCTTCACAGAGGGTATACCAAACTCATCATCTAGACTTTGTTCAGAACAACTGCTATCACCATCATCATGGCCATCACTCGAATTTAGCAGCTTAGGGACATCATCAACTTTTTCTTTTCCTTTTCTTGATACATTTGAAGAGTTAACATGACTCACTCTTTCACTCAACCTGCGACTCCATGGATTCTCACCATGGCCTGCACTAGGTGACCCTTGCGGCCCACTCAAGACTTGTGACTACACCTATATTTTTTGCAGCCACATTCTCTCTTACATCAACCTACCAAATTTCCATCTCATAAAAAAAACATCCTTGCTCACCCTCACTTTATCCGTGAAAGGATCGTAACACTTGTACCCTTTGAGTACCCTTTCTGATCAAGGGAATAGCCAATGACCACACATTTTTTTGCTTTTGGATCAAGCTTACTTCTTAGCTCAGCTGGCACATGTACATAAGCAATACATCCAAACACTTTAAAATTTGATACATTTGGGGTTTCCCCAGAAAACTTCTCTTTTGGTGTCATATCATGACTACAACATTAAGGGTCTTGTTCATATTGTAAACACCTATAGAAACAACTTCAACCCAATAGTAATGATGTACTTATCATTGTTGTTCTATATCTAGATGATTTGTTCATCACTGGTCCAAATGAGATATCTATTGCTGAAGTTAAGGCTGATTTAAATGCTACTTTCAAGATGAAAGATTTGGTGCTGTTGCATCATTACTTGGGCATATAGTTTAAGCAGTGTGATGGTGGTATTGCCTTGTGTCAAACGCATTACATAGGGACATTGCTATGTAAGTTTGGACTTGAGGACTAGTAACCTATTTCCACTCTCATGGAAACAGGTTTGAAGTTGAGTCTTCATGATGCTGATGATCCTATTGATGTTACTCTTTACAAAACTACTTTTAGATGCCTTATTTATGTATGCAATACAAGGGAAGATATTCAGTTGTAGTCTTATAGGTCATCAGATTTATGCATAGCCCAGGGTCTAAGCATTGACAAGTTATTTAGCGTATCTTTTTCTACTTGAGTGACACTTTATATCTTGGGTTGTTTTATCCCAAGGGGGGAGAATTTTGACCAGATTTACATGCTTTCTTGGACCTAGATTGGGTTGCTTGTTATGACACACGAGTGTCCACGTGTGGTTTTTGTTTCATGCTCGATAGTTCATGCATATTATGGTTGAGCAAGAATCAACCTATTGTGGCCACTTCTAGTTGTGAGGCAAAGTACAGGGCAGTCTTCACAGCTTTGATTAAGTGTGTATAGCTCAAACATCGTATGGATGACTTGGGTTTTGGACAATGCTGCCAATATCATCTACACTGAGAGTCATAGTGCATTGGCAATTGCAAGGAACCCTGTTTTTCATGCCCACACAAAGAACATTGACTTGCATTAGCACTATATTAGAGAGAGACTCTCAGTAGGAGAGATTAGCTTGGCTTATGTGCCCACAGAGTCAACCTTGCAAATATTTTCACAAAGGTGTTGTCTCGTGAGAAGTTCAAAGCTTTCCACAAAGTTTTGGTCCTACTTTCCTTTGTGGGCTGATCATGTCCTCAGGGCATGGCACTTCCCTATACTCCATGTGCCAGCTCTCGTTCACCACATCACTCCCAGGGAGAATTTGTTACCATACATATGTGGTAATTGTGTGAACACACTTATGATGGCCATGGCATTTTTTACCTCACTAGGAGGTTTTTTCCCCATGCATTGTATATATGCCCATCACTTTAGGACTAGCTGATCTTTCATTGTGCACTAAGCAATACATACTCTTTGCTGCATGCCTTGAGATTCTTTGTCTTCTCCAAGCTGTGTGTGTTTCCAACTTGTAACCCTATTTCCAACAAATACCACCCCCTACTGCCATGATGACAACACGAGTTAAGCAATCTACTAAGTGGGAGCTACGATCTTCTCCTCAATCCTTGTTGAAGTCTCTAATGTGCCACCTGGTTTGATGAAGATGAGCAAAGCATCCCTATCGATGTTATTTTGAGAAGAATACTTGACTCCTTTGCTACCCCACTTATCCATCCACCCAGTCAATCCTCAAGCCCCTCTACTACTTTGGTGGTCCCCCTAATCATGATCCTTAATGTATTTGATTAAAAAGTTCACTATTGTATCACTCCTTGGGATAGAGAAAAGGAAGGAATTTTGAGAATATCACTCCTTGGGATAGAAGAAAAGGAAAGAATTTTGAAAATATCTCTTCAGTAAAGAGCGACGCTTTCTCCTATGAAATTACAAAATGATTTTGAAGTTCTAGGAGATTATATGGGTGATGTTTGTAAGATATTAGCTACTAAAGAGGGGCAAACTAACATGACGTGATCTGCCCCTTTGTTTGATTTAGATTTATTTATTATCCATGAAGATTTCTCATTGGAATGTAAGAGGGATTTGTTCAATACAAAAGCAACATGCTTTGTGGAAAACCATGTTCTTTGATAAATGGGATGTTCTTTGTGCAGTAGAGCACAAGAAACATGCTAGAAAAGGCATCAGCTTTATGCATAAATGCTTTCATGTTTTTTGTAGCAGACATCAAACCTCTGAATCAGGGGTCATGATTGTTGTCAAGGATAATATCCAACCTCATGCTTGGTAGATAACTTATTTTGGAAATTCGTTCAAAAATCATGCTAGTTTTTGCATATGCTCCTCATTCAGTAGGCGCTCACTGCTCTTTATGGCAAGATTTGCAACGATGCTTATTATGGGGGAAAGTTGGTATACTTCTGGGATATTTCAATATGTGTTGTTGCGGATCAATCCAACTCTCCTCATTCCTAATGGATGAGCTAGAAAGGAGATTTTGGGACTCTTTTGCACCTATGGTTATTAAATATGAACTATTAAGCTGATTGCATCCTCATTTCATTCTAATCAACATTGTGACACTTGGAGCAAAATCGATAGGATGTATGTGATGCATAGCTATCTTCTTTTAACAGCAAATTTGCATATGATGATAGTGAAGAGGCAACATGTTCCTTTTTATCATTTCCCTCTTGTGTTGGAAATTATGCATCATTATGTGGATTCTTACAAATATTTTCTTACAAGGTTACCTCTTTGCTTCAATTATATCTTTCTTGTTCATAAGCTCTTTCAACAATCTATAGCCCAATCAATTGATAACTTCAAAATGAATGTGGTTAAACAAGGCCAGCTTGGGAATGTTTTCTTTGTAATATTCAACGAGTAGTGCGTCATAATGTGTAATGGAAATGGCCTATGAACGTTGAGAATAGCAGAATTAGGAGAATTAAAGAGAGCATTTTTGTAAGACTACTTTGAGAACATAGAGGGCGAACATTATTAGTAGTAGCAACATAGCCATAATACTTAATTAACTTGGTATGAACAATACTTTTTCAAGAGAGAGAGTTTAGAGAACTTGACGACAATTGAGGACCAGATTCATGTGGAGCGGGTCCCCCCTCCAATAGGCTTTTGTATTATAGATTCTCCCATCGAGAGAGACTTGGTAGAATACAATCTTTGTATTCCTTGTGACCTAGGTGATGAAATGAAGATGGAAAACTTCATGCATCACGAGCATAACATAGAATCTGTAAAAACCATTAACTATCCCTAGCCTCAGTCCCACGGCATCAAACACCTTCAAAGGTGGAGAGAGCTAGCGGGGAATGAGGGTAGGGAAGAGGAAGAGAAACATTCATAGGAGAAATAAATAGTTCCTCACTTATCATCACTCTTCTTGCTAGCAAAAAGAAGGCACATATCTCTTGGGAGCCTTGCAATCCAAGGCTAGCACTATAGAGAGATGGAAAACAGTAATCACTTGGTTATCCATGAAGGTTGATGAATCAAGAAGCCGGTTATGTATGAGGCATGATGTTCCCACCACAAAGGGAGACTTTGAACGACAATGATTCTCATACGCATAAGTTCTATGCTTGGTTACATGCCTCAGGCTAGAGAAGATATTGTTCAACTAGAAAATTCACAAGGAGAGATGCTTACGGACCATAATTCCATATACATATCCAAAAACACAAACTACATAACGCTCTGTAGTGTAGGAATCCAACATGCAGAGCTGCTATATGGCTTGTTTGTTGTATATATTACTGCAAAACATTTGCTCACAATTTTAGAAGTCTGAGATTTCTAGAACATTTAAAACGTCAAAAAACCTTAGGGTAGACTCCTAGATCATATAATCCGATAGCGTATGAGGGAGATATGCAAAACACTGCGTTCAGAAACCTAAAAACAACAAAAAGGAGCTGCAAAACTTCTTGTTTCTCCTACTTCTTCTATGAAAAAATCAGGAAATCTCTTGTTGCACAAGCTCTATACAAGGTGAATATAAATGCCTAAGCTTAGATCTGCATGTGGGTTCCTCTTGCACTGCAATGTGTGCACACACAATTCCAACGTAGAAGCACCCATCTACACGAGTAAATTTGCTCTCAAAATTGCAATGTGCACACAAGCTCAACCTCTCTGTGATACTAGTTGAAAGAGTGCACATGAAGTGTGGGAGTGATCTTCCATGTGTGTGTTTGGTGGAGCTAGAGACCTAATCTTGGTGTAGCTTCTGTGAGATAATACTCTCACACTCCTTATTCAACTATATTAAGGTACCAAGTAGTGATGGGTTAGTATAGCTTTCATTGGGTCTGCCACATGGTGCTCTACTCAATATCTTGTGTAGGCCAGAACTGCAACTACACAAGCAAGTGAAACTCCAACATATTACCTGTGCACAATGAGTCGAGGGGTGGTAGACCTAGGTCACCTTCTATATTAAGCATACCTCCTAGTTTGAGTGAGTCTAAGTCTACTAGCAAAGTACACTTTCTTACCACTGACTTGTAAATGATAATTCTTGTACTCTACACGCCAGTTTGTTCTTATTTGTATAGAAATGAGCACAGTGATTTCTTCCATGCCATCAAGAAATACGTATGCAACACAAGATCCTCCCCTCAGGACAACTATAGTGCCAAAAATGCGCCATGGTTGATGAATTAAGCAATGTTTACAAAAAGGACCCAAATTACTAGTTCTTATGGGTGTGTTTCAATTCAAATGTCCCCTCGTTGCAATAATGATTCTACATGACATCAAGCACCGGAAGACTTGGATAGCCAGGAAAGCAACAACCCCTCTAGCCACAAGGAAGGTGATGTTGCATAGCTGCATTGACACTCTAATGGAAAGGAAATCGTGTATTATTATGTTTGAATTGCAACTTCTCAAACACATAAGAAAGGTGTGGAGCGCATGTCTCCTATGCTACCAATAATAAAAGAGTCCCAGTGAAGTGAATAGCTATCATCCACAAGAAGTTTCAAGTGCATGAGTTGATGATGGTTGGAGTCGCTCAGGATTTAATGAGTGTAGGAAGTGCACTTAAAACAAAGGACCTTCATTACAAATTGCAA
Organism: Adiantum capillus-veneris; assembly: GCF_014529385.1. NCBI lineage: Eukaryota > Viridiplantae > Streptophyta > Polypodiopsida > Polypodiales > Pteridaceae > Adiantum > Adiantum capillus-veneris. The sequence goes on from NC_140954.1 coordinate 85,379,327, forward strand.
CCCCCTTATAATCAAATTAGAGTGACCAAGCACTAGAAAGCTTGCAAATTAGCTTATAATCAAATTAGAGCGATAACAAAAGAGTGTTAGAGCAAAGAAAACAAGACCCACTTGATGACCACTCCATGAAGGGGGCCCTCATGATTTTCATTAAGTCAACCAATAGTGGTTCATCGGGATGGATTGCAAGCACAAATTGCCATGGGCTGATTGTTTGAAATTGAAGCAAAAAGCTTTGCTAGAATCCTTTTTATGGTTTCATAGAGAAATTATGCATAAACTAAATCAAAATCTTGATCTCATGTAAGTTCTCAATTGTGAGTTTGTGCTTCCAACCAAGCTCCTACTCCTTCCCAAAAACTTGGGGGGGGAAGTATCTACCCCCCAAGGAACAGGTAGTAGCACACAATCATACAGCCCGAGAAGTACATCGTATGGTAATTAATTCATCTGAAACCCTTGACTTTGTTCCAAAACAAGTCAACGGGCTAATCTACGCCTGAAGGAATAGGTAGTGGCAAACAATCATACAGCCCAAGAAGTACATCATGTGGAAATTACTTCACTTAAAACCCTTTACTTTGTCCCGAAAAAATTTAACAATACCATGAACAATAAGGACCACCCCCTAGGAAATTTGAATTGAGATAGAAACATGCCACAGGCACACAACAAGTTTTCCATCCTAGGTGACCTCTTAGATTGGGAGGAATCTTAGGTCCCCAACTCCCAAGTGTTAGACATAGACAAGGAGGATGATTTTCCCTCCATGCTGGAAGACCAACTAAATAGAAAGGACAATACTTTTTGCATGAATGTGAATGAAAATGCCAATGAGTCTCATAATGAGGAGTGTCATGGTCAAGACCCAAATCTCCTATGGATGTGCATCTGATGGTCCGAATCACCTCAACCGTAGATCCCATTTGAAGCCGCCTGTGTGAAATAGTGTGGAGGATGGACACACACAAAAAGATAACAAGAGATCCAAAGACATTGGCCTTGAAACATAGGCATTCAGTACGTAGAGAAAAAAAAAAAGAAATCTCTCAGATGAAGTTCATCAGTTGGAACATGAAAGGGTTAATGGACCCCAACAAAACCACCAAAGTCAAGGATTGGATGCTCAACAACAATCTTGACTGTATCGCATTGTAAGAAGTACATGTCAACTAGGAAAATCTGATGGCTAGGCTGAAGTCCATTAATTTTAAATTGTATTGGATGTGCTCTAACCATCCAAGAGGTTAAGGAGGTACAACCCTAGGAATTCCCAAAGCCTCGATCAAGATCACTCTAACATCCTTAGAAGACCTAATTGGTGTTCGGTTCTGCTAAAAAACCATTTAATGCCATTATCGTCTCTATCTATGGAGGGGGCAAAACTGCTCAAAGAACCCAATCATGAAAATATCTTTTCAACATGGTCCTTTAATTATCTTAGGGGACTTCAACATGGTGGAAAATAGAGAGAAAAAATTTAAGCACCTTGGACAACTTACATGGGACAACTTACAGTTCAAAAAAATTAAAAGGTATTCTTAATTCAAAGATTCCTCTCAACAACAATAAAAATGATGCGTTAGTTTGTTAGTTTATAGCACATAACAACATGCAATGACAAAGCACATAGATTTGCAACAATGTTACCTCGAAAGGACGGATACAACATCGAGAGAGAGAGAGAGAGAGAGAGAGAGAGAGAGAGAGAGAGAGAGAGAGAGCAAAGAAAACACTAAAGAGAGAGAGAGAGAGAGAGAGAGAGAGAGAGAGAGAGAGCAAAGAAAACACTAAAGAAAAAATGAAAGAGAAGAAAGAGACGTATTTATATGGGCACAAAAGTTCTTTTGACTTTCCATCTTCATCTGTCTTTTGACTTTCCACCTTCACTTGTCTTTTCCATCTTCATCTGTATTTTCATTTCCTAAACTTACTCTTCATTTATGCACTTAATATGGTTTGAAAATAATTTTTATTTTTCTGAGATTGGGGAGACCTAATCAAGGAGCTGAAAAAAAAAACTAGGAGAGTCTCACAGATAAACATGAACTATGGGATGTAGGCATTCTTCAGGAGTTTACTTCACAGAACTACAACCTAGGACATCTAGCTAGAAAAGCTCTTTTGGATCGATGTTATATGTTTGTGTCATTTGCTAACTATTTCAACAAGGTCAAAGCCAAAACCCAGATCTTCGTCTTGTCTCCACGATTAGGAATCACTCGTTTCACACTAACCTAGACCTCTTTTCTCTATTGGTAGTTCAAGACAAAATAACAAAATTACAGCCCAGATGATTTTCTAAATAGAGTAGCCCTTCCAAGGCCTAGTCCCATGCAATTAAAGATACACAACAACTGTTAATTTTCACAATAAGCATGTCACAACTATAAAAAGAAAAGTATCTATTCAAAATTGATAGTCCTTAAATCCCAAAAAAGTGAGGCTCAAAATTAAATTTCCACCCTCAAGAAATAATTGCAACACAAGTAGGGTGTACCCAATCTGTTTTAATGTTTAATAGAGAGAATTCGGGAAGATCCCCTCTGGCAAAGCGAACGGGTGGAGAGCGAAGAGGTGTTGCAGATTGCTCGCAGGCAGGTGGCTACCCCCGACGATGGAGGTAGGGCAATTCTACCGGGCGAAGTCCATGAGAGCGCAGGGCAACAATAGGTGATAGCAGCAGCACATACACGGGTATTGGCAATGGAGTCAGCTATTACGAAATCGGTTTTTTTAAGTCATGCTTTTTTGGTGCGCTTGTCACAACCGGGCTTGGATGGTGGGTTGGCTATGAGGGATCCTCAGGGCGTAGGACTTTCAAGCTAGCCGTGTTCAAATCCTGCTCCCCTTTTAGAGGGTTAAAGGGTAATTGGATACATGAGTTCCAATGTTGAAATTGGAGGAATATCGCATATGAATGAATAAAATAAAGAGCATCCCAGTAAGTAGGTTATCCCTCTTCAGCACTCATCCTTTTTTTGTCCCTCTACTTTGTGTCGGATCTGAAATTGCTTCTTCTTTAGGAGAGAACATCATTTTTGTTCTTGAACATTTTCTAAATCTCTTTAGCCCTTCGGAACAAATTACTCACAAAATTATCCAAGCCAGGAAAATGATTTGGAGATACAGTGAATCGGTTACTCCTTTAGATAAGTTTCACGTATTGGAATACTCTCTCTCCAAAACTGAAATATTGCTCCAACAATTTATAACCCAATCAATTCATAACTTCGAATTGAATGTGGTTAAACAAGGATTGCCGGCTTGGGAGCATTTGCTTTGTAATATTCAGCCGAGTAGTGCGTCATGATGGTATACATCATGCGAAAATGAGAAAGCAAGAATTACATATCTCTTAGGAGCCTTGCAATCAGCACTATATGTGTAAATGAGAGAGGGAAAACAATAATTACACTTGGTTATCCATGAAGGTTGATGAATCAAGAAGTCGGTTATGTATGAGGCATGATGTTCCCACCACAAAGGGAGACTTTGAACGACAATAATTCTCAGACGCATAAGTTCTATGCATGGTTACATGTCTCACATGCTAGAGAAGATATTGTTCAGCTAGAGAATTCACAAGGAGAGATGCTTAGGGACCCTCATAGTATTATTGATTTATACTTTTATCTATACTATATAAGAAGCAGCTTAAATTTTTCAAAGAAGGAGAGACCTTTCATGTGTCACTCAAGAGAAAACCTCTTTCTAAAATGCAAAAGTCAAGGGTAGAAAGATTTAAATGCAAAAGTGAATAGTATTATTGGAGCAAATGAAAATACTGGGACTCGAAAATCAAAGACTTTCTACTTTACACAAAGTGATTGTACCAGTTTAAGTTTAAGCGTACATAACAAAAAGACTTTTGAAAATGTAAAGGCAAAAGACTTTCTACTCTACATAAAGTAAATGTTCTACCTTAAGTAAGTGCACATAACAAAAAAATGACAATTGTTTAATGAAAATCTAATTTTTAATGATAAATTTGGTTGTGTTTTTTTTAAGGAGTTTTTTTTTAGACCAATATTGATATCTCTTAAAAATCTATGCAAATGTATTTTCTATAATTTTTCTGGCCAAACTCACAATAGTGAGTGAATGTATTTAAACCTCAAAGAAATTAAAAAATGCCCTCAAGCTCAAGTAGAGCCTTGAGGTATTCAAGATTACACATTTGTCCGCTCCCCGAGGCTACCAATAACACAATAGGTGTACTATAATAATAAACTTTTGCTTATTGCAGCTTACCACAACGGAATGGGTAGCCCTATACCAGTGTATTTTGAAAACAGACAAGTGTATTTTCAAAATTTTGAAAATAACTATAAAAAAGACACTTCTATACCCTTTCTTAAAGTGCTTGAAAAATTGTTGAACATTGGGCACCTCTACTGCTGTCCCTTCTCTCTCAAGTTATCACTTACTATAGTGAGTGCGTGTATGTATGTGCATGCACATGACGAAGACATTAACCAAATCCCAAACATTGAGTGTATTAATGAGAGTACTTTTGAGAAATTACTTTGTGAGCATAGCCGGTGAACATAATTGAAGATAACAACATAGGCATAGTAATTAGTAAACTTGGCATGAACAGTATTTTTGCAAGAGAGAGAATTTAGAGAACATGACAACAGTTGAGGACCAGATTTATGTGGAGCCGGTCCCCCCTCCAATAGGCATTTATATATATTATGATTTCTCCCATTAAGAGAGAGACTTATTACAATACAATCTTTGTGTTCCTTGTGACCTAGGTGATGCAATGAAGATGGAAAGCTTCATGCATCACAAGCATAACATAAACTTTGAAGAAAGCTTTAACTATCCCAAACCTCATTCCCAAGACCTCAAACACCTTCGAAGGCGGAAAGAGCTAGCAGGGAATGAGGGTAGGAAAGAGGAAGAAGAAACATTTCATAGGAGAAAGAATTATTTCCTCACTTATCATAACTCTTCTTTCTAGCATACATAATAGCTAGTAATGAAGATGGAGAAGATGGCAAGCTTAAGCATTGAAGCATGGCTCTTGGTTGGATTTGCACTCCATAGCCAAGAGTGTTAGTGTAGGCTCTCAACTTCTCAAGGAGCTTGGAGAAGGAGATGGAGCTCTTGCACTTTGCATAGCACACAATGAGAGTGTGTGTGGGTGAGTATAGACCCTAAGAAACACCCTAGATTGCTTTGGTCGACCCCCCCTTGTAGCTCATGCTTGAAGCTAATTGGACCCTTCCCAGACCAGCCAATCACAAGTAGGAGGCATTACAAGCAAAAAGGGTAGCATTGGGACAAGTGTCCCCGTTTCCCCTTTTCCAGAGAGGACTTGATAAATGCAAAGACAATTAATTAAATCTCCTAAATTATCATTGGGCCCCTTGGGTGGCCAACCAATAGGCTTCAGGCATACCATGATGGTAACATGAGGAGAAACTTGACAAGTGTCCCCTTTGCTTTCTTTGTACTAGGCATGCCTTGTGTGAGTGTGTGTGTGTGTTCTCTCTAATCTCACCTCATGTAGGGCTCGACCCCTCCTTGTAAGGATCGAATTTTGACTTTTTTGCACCTCAATTGGCCTTGATTCACACAACGAGCTTGACGCTTAAGCCCCTCAAAGTTCTCACCTCAAGTACATCCCTAGCATCTCAGGCATGACAATCACCTCAAGCATCTCAATCATCAAGCCCCTCAAGTATCTCAAGCACCTCAATCATCAAGCACATCAAGCACCTGAGTCATCAAGCATCTCAAGCACCTCAAGCTTAGGCCGGGTTCCCACCTCAAGCACAACCCTAGCTTACCTTAGGTCAAAGGACTTTTACACTCATTATTGGAGGTTTTCAATGAAGCTAACCCTAAGGTTTTATGCTCCATTGGTTAGCCTTGCCATTAGGAAAAATGTGGACTCCCTTTGGGCCATATAGGATTAAGGTTAATTAGGCTCTAGCCAATAGGAAGAGAGCAATGTATATAAATCTAGAACCTAAGAAAGTAGAGAGAATAATAGGGTTGTCGACTCATTTATTGCTTTGTATCCTAGAGGGAGGTGGATGGGTAAAAGAGGGAGGGGGGGAGTGGTGGGTCCACAGTTACGTTTTTGCAAAAACCCTAAAATTTCAAAATTTTCAAAAAAAAATAAATCAAAATATTCCATCCAAAACTCCCCCCAAACCTACCCTATGATCAAAAAGTCATTTTCTCACTCTAGAACCTTTTTTCCAAGACTCCCTTCCTCCATAGCCCCTTTCCATAACACAAAGCTCTCACTCTCTCTCTAAACTTTTACACCTTCCTCCTCCTTCAAGCTCTCCATTGCAACTTTAAGCTCCCACTCTCTCTCTAAACTGTCTCCCTTCTCCTTCCTCAAGCTCTCCATTGCAACTTTAAGCTCCCACTCTCTCTCTAAACTCTGTTTCTCTCCTCCTTCCTCAAGCTCTCCATTGCAACTGTAAGCTTCCACTCTCTCTCTAAACTTTGTCTCCCTCCTCCTTCCCCAAGCTCTCCATTGCAATTTCAAGCTCCCACTTAAGCATCCATGGCAAACAATGGTCAAAATAGACGCCCCAAACCCATCATTCAAAGTATGGTTCTCCACAACTCGAAGAATGAGGAGCAACAATGGGAACCTCAGCTTTTTCAAGAAGGTGCGTGGGTCTACATGCAACCTTCCGCAATCGGTCCCCATCGTGTTCATGAAAGAACAAACGTTGATCTCCATTGAAAGGGAAGACTACTAGGCTTCAAGCAAGTAAGAGACAAGGGTACGGTGGCAATCGTTCAACATGTTTTCATGTTTGGACACATGCGTCTACGAGGGATCACCAACCCAAAGGATTTTCCTTGTAATTGTATGTCCCTTGCACTTCAATGGTTTTGGTGGTAACAAAAAAATGGACTTTTTACATCTCACGGACTGTTTTGTTTCTATGTAGATGTTTTTCCTTCTAGCCTTGTGGAGGAGCAACCACTCTCGTGCCTTTCAAGCACATTTACGGCCATGCATGCAAGTCTTGGGGATATGATCTTCTCCAACACAACTTCATCAAACCTTGCACGACAGAGGGTGTTCTTCTACACCCACAAGTACATTGTACCTACAGATGAGGAAGGCTACGGAGAGCTACAACCTTTGGAGGCTACAACATTGCATAGCATGGAGTGGCCAAAGCCAGATGCATTCACTGTAATGTCTTTGAAAGCCAAGATTGTAGCTGATGTGAGAGCATCATTAAAATTTGGAAAAGCCTCGCGTTCCGTTGGGCTTGGATGGTGTTCCCTGCTCATGTCTTCACTAGCATCTTTGGATCTTTGTGTTTCCATCATACAAATACTATGTATGTTTGCAAAGATCTACAATACGATACATTCAAAGCCATCCTTGGGGAGAAGTGGGGGTATCTTGAAGGACTTCACAACGGAGATCTCTTTTGGTGTCGGGTTGGAAGTTTCGGCATTGCTATCCGTTTCATCAAGGTTGGCTCCACTCTTTACGTGCGGTACTTCTATGAAAGGTGGATGTGCAAGCTTGGTGAATGGATTCCATTGCAATCCACCAATGCTACAATTGAGGTATTTGATATTGCAATCAAATTGTCGAGTGGTGCTATTGAAACCGTCCAAGTGAACAAGCATTGGACATTGGCCAATGTGCGAGAGCACTTAATGATAATGGGTTTAGAGCATGGAGAAGATACAAAATTTTGCATCGGACGACGTAAGGTGAATGATTTTTCTCTCTTAATTATGTTATATTTATGTTCTTTTGATTATTCCCTGCTCTAAGTTGGGTATGCTATTTTTTTTTTTTTGCTAGATTGGTAGCCGCATGGAGAGCACGATTCAAATTGAAAAGGCGTGGACGACGGAAGAGAATTTGATTTTATCATTAGAGTAGTTATGTTTTGTACTTAAATTTTTTATAATATCACAATTGTAAGTTCAAGCAAATGGTTGTATCAAATTTTGGCAATGCACATTATCTTAAAGTTGTAGTGATGTGTTTTTTGAGTTAAATGATTGTAATTTAGTTTGTAAGTTTTTTATAACTTGTTGTTATTTGTGTTACTTTATGAAAATTGTTTAATATTTTAATTATTGTTTTTTTTTTTGGGGGGGGGGGGGGCGTGCTATATAAAGCCTCCTAAACCCTACCATTTTCACACTCTTTGCATTCCTAGTTTAAGAGCTAGCATTATGGCATCCTCCTCCACCCCTCCGAAGCCACAGCGTTACAATGCTTCCAAGCATTTTTACAAACAACCGAGTGGCAAGATCGTGACGATCTTCACAATTTCTTCACCCAATTTCCTGATGTGAATGCAACTATTCATCTAAACGGCCAATCTTTTCAGCGTATCTTAGAATTTTTTGAATTTTACATCGACAAGTATGCTGTACCAATTGTCGGACGAGGGGAATTGTGGATTCCATGCGATTTGCTTCGCTACATACACAAAGGCGATCGGCCTTTCACACAGCGACTTCAGCGATTTTGTGTAATTGCGGGTGAGGCAGGTCAGTACATTGAAGATTCACATTTGAAAAAGAAGAAGGTCGGCTCCCAGTTTCTAAGTCGCTTGGAGACTTTTGTGTTTCTTCTTGCGGAGGAGCCTGAAAGATCTGAGGTGAATTTGCCTCATTTGCGCCTTGGGGGTGTCGTCAAGGACACAAAGGAGCCCATTATCGCACCCTGGGATGCAAGAAAAGAGGGCAATATTCTTGCCCTAACCTAGCCAGGAGGTGTCATGGATGCCGCCAAATCCATGGGTGATGAGGGTGCAGAAGCATCCTTTAAGCCCGCTGCAGATGCGCCGGAGGAGGCATTAACTCCGGAGGTTTTTTTTGAACACCTCTCCCCAATTGTGATAGATGGGGAGGGATATTTGTTTTTACATGATCTTGAAAAGACTTTTGACATCTACATGGATGAGTGTATGTCCATCCTCTGTGCCACTGTAGAGTCCTCTGCCATTGACCCCTCTTCCGATCCTTTGGATCGAAGCCTCCTTCCCCTTGGAGAGAGTGTGGTAGATACAGTGGAGTTGGCAATGGTGGCGGTGACAGATGCACCGCACTCATCTGTGTCGGAGGATGAGTTTGTAGCTACACGCGCATTGCTTGAAGCCCAACGCACTCCTATGTCTGTTCATATAGATGAACTTGAGAGTGTCGCTATGGCTCCCAATTCATCTATTTCTCTTGACAGCAAAGGCATAAACGATGAAGACGACGAAAAACAAGAGGTATTAATTGATTTTTGTTTGTGATTACGTTAATTTTCATTGTTGCATTCTGAAATCTTATTTACCTATTGATTTGTTTGTAGAATGTTGTGGAGCTGGATGAGCATGCACGTCGGGGAGGAGATGGTAGGCGCCAAGCTTTTGGATGGCAGTCGTCTCTTGCGCATTACCTTGGCAAGCTCCCCCAGGGACGGCTTTGCGATAATCCACAAGGAGTACACTCCTTGTGGTCAATTTTGGGTGTCAATGATGAAAGCAATGAGCCATATCCTATGCCTGTCAACCATATCTCAAGCCTCCCAAGTTATATATCTTGTAAATAAATCTCTAGCCAGTGTTGCATTTGCGACACACATTCGTGGTCGTGTGATTTGTAACGTGGCCTTAAGCCAAGTTATAGGTCTAAGCAATAGGAACAAATTGCTTGGGATGTGCTGCACAATTAACAGCTTCCTTGCGCCCAAGAGAGCCGAGAAAACATTGCTCGCCATATCTTAGATGGCTCAAGCAGTCAATAGATGCATAAATCTTGTAATTAACTCCTTCAAGTATGTAATGAGATATCACATCTTTGTAATTTGTTATTTCAAAATTCGAATGGAAATTGATTTTAACTGGTACTTTTCAACTTCTATATTGAGTTTATTGTACGATAGATAGTATATGATGGGTTCTATCTTGTGATACACTTGTGTAATTCTCTGAATCAAAATATAGAGTTTTTTTCAATCCAATCTCCATCAATAAAAACATAATAACATTGTATTCTTATAATTTTGGCATAAAAAAGCTTTAATTAGGCTATCCAAAGGCCTGCCGCAAAGGCGCGCGAGAAGTCAGAAGTAACGTTTACTTTTGGCTTCTCGCGCGCCTCTGCGGCAAGCCTCCAGACAGCCTAATTAAAGGTTTTTTAAGCAAAAATTATAAGAATACAATGTTTTTTTGGTTATTCAATCAACCAAACTTGGTTGACAGTTCTTTTATCCACATCTCTCTCTCTCTCTCTCTCTCTCTCTCTCTCTCTCTCTCTCTCTCTTTTCATCTCTCTACTTAGCTTTACTTATCACTTAAAACAAATGTACACAACTCGTTATATTTGAAAAATCCACGACTCGTTATATTTCAAAAAGATATCTTTACATTGGCAAAATTGCCTAAAAGTCAAATTCAATCTCTTTGTCCTCTGATTCGACGCGCAAGAGCTAAATCTTTGGGCATTATTGTCACCCGTTTTGCATGAATAGCACACAAGTTGGTGTCTTCAAAAATAGAAATTAGATGATATTCTCTCGCTTCTTGCAGAGCTTCTACGACGATACCTTGAACTCGGAACGCCATTCGATAACTTTGCATGATCTCTTACCAAACGTGCGAATGGTGCCTCGCGTATGAGAAGGTCTGAAGTTTTTTGATAGTGACGAATCTCTTGCAACGCCTTTGGAATGCGTCGCTTCACAGCAGGAGCCCGTTGTTGAGGGATGGTAGGATCTGGGACATGCGCCTTGCGAGGGCGAACCTTGAAAAACTTTTTCTTTTTACGAGAGGGCTTGCGAGGGGGAGCTTGCGCATCTTCAAGGCCACCATGTGCTCCGACTGGCTCTTCAACTCCACCCTGCGCTCCAACTAGCTCGTCTGCTACATCCTCAAAATCCTCTTCATTTAGTAACCCATGATCATCTCTAGGCTGATCTGACAGCAGAGCGCCGAAGCCACGTGGAAATGTCTTCCCGGCCGGAACTCGATGATTGCTTGGGATCTCCTGTCCGCTCCATGGTGGACTTTGTGCTTCGTTGTCCGTTTCGGTTTCTGTGTCTGATGTCACTACCCGTTTCTTCTTGCGTGAAGGTTGTCCATCTTGTTGCTCTTCACCTGACCATTCTCTCTCCATCTCTTCTAAGAGCTCTTGTTTGTGTATCCAAGGTGGTTTTTGAGCACCTTGGACGGTTGAGTGAGGGTGAGCAAAAAAAGGTTGATCTTTTCTTGTTGTTTTCTTTGTGCGTGCCATGGTGTAAGAAGGGGCAAGATTGAAAATGAGACTTCTTCTTCTCTAAAAGCCCTTTTTTTTTTTTTTTAAAGGTCTCTTCACACTTGACCAGGCCACTTAAAAAAACTCTTAATATCATCAAAATATAAAAAACAAAAAATAGATAAATGGAGAAGTATTATATACAACTCAACAAAGACATCTACAAATATAAACATTACATTGCATAGCATCATTTGTTTTACATGTTGGGTAACCAACGTTTGCCCACTCTATGGCGATTTTCATGACACCTAGCATGATTAAGGGGTCCGGTGGAGTTTCTCCATTTCTCTTTAGCAGTAAGTCGAGATTGTCTCCTAACCTCCTTGGAAAGACTTGACTTTCGCGCTCTCTCTATGGCATGACATCTCCCCAAAGAACAACAAAAGAACCAATCAAACATTTCCTTCATGTAGTTGGATCTTGTAGTTCCACCACCGTGACGTGTATTTTTAAAGTAAACACCTTTGGCTCGATAATGTGATTTTTCCATTCCTTGAGTGCTCCACATGTCTAATGAACCATATTTTGACATAAAGAATGCTCCATGCGCATACAAAATATGCTGCATCAAGAAAAAATGCTTAGATCAAATAAATATTTATGTATAGCATCAAAATTTGAACTGAACAAAGTAACTTACCATGTACTGTGTGATATTGCTCTCTCCCCACGCTTGCACAAATGCTTTAGTGAAATTCGAAATGTGATCTTTGAACAAATTCGAAATGTGATCTTTGAACAAATTTTGTTGCTCGCTCGTGGTTTGGGGTTTCCACATGATTTGAAGCACTAACTCCAAGTGGTGCCACACTTGCCTACGCAGATTTACAAGCACGGGATTTGAATCTTGATCGGTCATACACTTGAAAAGCGCTTTCCATAGCTCCCATGGAGCATCCTCTTCACCCCTCTCCTTTCGCATCTCTGGTTTCTTGAAAAACGTACGTGCTTTCACACCATTCATAGATACTTTTTGTGGCACTTCATGCATATTATCCACCTCACCGATGATAGAAACATTGCCACCATGACATCCAATCGAATTTAGAATTGTTTCAACTATTCCAATGGCTTCCACGGATCTGGAAAGTGGTTTCATTGTGAAAGCTTACTTTATGTAAAGCTTTAACAAGCGATCAAATATACGCATAAAGGCATGCAAAGTGCAAAAGTGTACATTTGTAAGTGGAAAATTGATAATGGGATGCCATGTTTTATCTTTTGTCGACTGATTGGGGACCTCCATGATAGGACACTTCAACACCGAGCACACCCAATCCCTTGCATCATCATCCATTGACCCTGTTGCCTGACTTCCCTTGACATTTTTCTTTGAAGACATGGAGCCACGAGTACTCTCCTTGTATCCTCGTGCACAATATGGACAAGGAGGAAGTGATGAAGCACCTTTTTTACACCCAAGTATACATTTGATTGTTTTTAGATCACCTCCTAAGTCCCACTGAACATCAAATGTACCTACTCCATCTACTTCTAGCTTTTCTCCCTCTAGTTGTGCCTTAATAACCTCTGTGATCCACAGGATCATAGAGAAGACCCATGCCAACACCTCATGAGTCTCCTTCGGAACTTCAAAAGCTCCTAACCACCATATTTCTTTTTCCGATTGTACACTAAATGATGGTTTCTGAGAATGATCACCAATAGCATCGACTTTTGCAAAAAACATTGCCTCATTCATGAGTGTCACACTCATACGTTCCAATCTCCGTCCTTTGACAATTTGACATTCATCTAGCTTAAGAATAAATATGATCTTCTCTCCAAGTACTGAAACAACACAAGAATTGAATTGTTATACTAAATGATATTCAATACAAATAAAAAACGACATTACAATTTGTATTACCTTGTGGAGACAAAGCATAAAAATTATCCATAGCTCGTTGTAGTCGTTTCAAGTCAACAAAAATATTGTTGAATTGATGATAACTAAAAGACTTTGTCCCATTAGGAATAGTATTGCCTCCCTTTATATTACCACGTGACTTGGCACTCGTGGAAGAGTACACCATGGATCCTTCAATGTGTTTGTATTTGCCAAGGGATTCCCGAACGAGATCATTGTTTGATTTTTTTGCAAGTCGGACCCTATGTGGAATAGGAAATAAATTCTCGGTGATGCCTTGCTCTCGTAATGCATATTTCATCAATCCATGAAGTGCATGGTATGCATTTGTGCTGATCCCAACCTCATCACAAGCTCTCTGGACATCATCCTCAGACACAAGGTTAGAGATCTTTTTTAGGATCTCCTTTGTGATGGCATCTTTCATGTGTTTGGCCTTTTCACAACCTATGATGTAAAGTATATCTTCCTTTGAGATGCATCATAGGAGAAGGTTGCAACGGTCCTCTTGTCTAAAACTTCCACACACATCTTGTATATATGTCCTATTTCAAAAGGTGAACCGAGTTACAAATTGATGAAATTTATTTGAGAGTTATAAACACTGTGAATTAAAAAAAATACCTGGTTGCCGTGATCCGCTTCTTACGTGCCCCTCCATTAGATGCTAAGTTTTCAATGGAAGAGAACTCCCTCTTACGCTCACGCATGCCAAATGGAGTGGCTTTTAGGTGCATCATTGCAATCTGTAGCTTAGTTACCTCTGTTTCTGTAGCTTTCATCTCCTCTTTAAGATCTTTGAGTTGTTTCTTTGTGGAATGTAGTTGTTGTTGGAGATTTGTGGAATGATTGTGTAACACTTGACATTGTTGTCAGAAATATGCCGACGCACCTTCGTGATTGGAGTCCAATCTCTTACAATACCCAAGAAGACCACGTTCTCTTTCTCCCACATATTTGATTAAGCTTGGGAGTGTACGGAATGTCGGATGACAGCCCACGAGCAGATCTTTTGGATACAACCCTCCATCAAGCCACAAGTCAACATTGGTTTCTACTCGAAACCGTCGTACGGATGCCGGTTGAGATGCTTTCTCGTCATTTTTTTTTGTGGGAGCAAATTCGATCGGTAGACGCAGACTGACATTAGTTGACCTAGTAGATGACGGCGCAGGTGATTCATGTGAGCTCAAAGGAGGAAAAAATTTCAATTTTTAGGCTTTATTAGACGGACGTTTTGATGATGTGGCATTTTCTATTTATTCTTGGAGTTAATGTAGAGAGGGACCCAAGGAATTTTAGATTTGGAGCTTATAAAAGCTAGATTCTTCTAAAAAAATACTGTTTTATATATATATATATATATATATATATATATATATATATATATATATAGGGACCTTTTGAAAGCTTAAAAGATCCATTTTGAAGATTTTATAAAAAATTCGTTTTTTGGGGGTAAATTGATACACGAACTGAAAAGTGGCTTTTGTCATAACTACTTACTCTCTTTGTTTGGTGATAGGTAGAGAGAGAATGGTTCTTCTCTCTACCTTTACTCCTCTCTCTCTTTTTACTCCCCTCTCTCTCCTACTTTATCCCCCCTATTCCTCCTACTTTACCACCCTCATTCCCTACTTTCCCCCCCCTCTCCTATCTAGAGAGAAGTTAGAGAGAGAGCTACAAAAGTAGCCCTATTTATTGTCTTTGTTCCCTCCATCCCCTACAAAATTAGCTTTAATCCCTTAAAATAGCGATCCTTACATGGCCCCAAGGGGGTCCAATTTTTTCCTAATGCTCTTGATAGACCATCTCTCATTTGCGTCCCTTTACCATTGGCACGGTGTTGAGAAAGATATATAAGCACATGTCTATATCTTAACCCTTGTTCCCGTTTATTCTTCCACATTAAGTGATCAGTTTAATATGAGAAAATCATTTGGGTTTTAGATTTTATGACATTACCTCCCTCTTGAAATCATATTTGTCCTCGACTCTGAGGTAGAAGAGATAAAGCCTTAGTCATTAGTCAATCTTACTTAGTGGGTAGAGGATCCCTTTTTACCCTACGACATCTTTCCAAGATGGATGACTAATCCATTTGGTGCTTGGGAGGCATAGCTGCCACAAGCATGTCTCCTCTTTAGTCCATTTCATTCTCCCAAAATAGAGTGACAAATTCTACTTGGTGTTTGAGAGACGTCATCATCACAAACATGATTCTAAGCATGCATACTATTTAAATTTGTGTACAATTGAAAAGAGAACTAGTCTTATAAGACAAAAACATGGGTCATTTAAAAGAAATTTGTACATTTGCTTACTCTAATGTAGCATTGTAAGCATTGACAACGTTCATACTATCCTTAAGCTGTATTCCTTGCATCCATTTAGCATCTTCAAAAGGATAATTTTTGAACTTAATAAGATACCGTCGGATAATATTACCATGTCGTAGTACCTTGTCTTCATGCCAAAGGATAGCTTCGGGTTGTAGCACCTCTTCGTGGTCTTCAACATCGGGAGGATCTTCAATAATTGGTTCACTTGGGGGACTCTCCTTTGTAGGGCTTAAGTAGGCTCACATGAAAAGCATTGTGTATGAGCCAATGGTTGGGCAACTTGAGTTGGTAGGTCGTCTCATTGATAGGCTTCAAAATTTGGAAAGGATCATAGTATCTTTTTGCTAGCTTAGCATAATACTTTTGATGGCCCGTAGGATTTTTGCTCAGCGTTTGCCTTAATCGAGCCTTAGAAAACTTGAGTAAGACCCAATCATTTTCTTTGAATTTTAAGGCCCTTCTGTGCTTGTCAATAGTAGCTTTTTGCCTTTGTTGAGATATGGATATAGCCTCCTAAATCTTTTGAAAAGATTCTTGTAGGTCACGGCTATACTCATCTGCGGAAAAGATCTTCCCATGTACTTTGAGTAGCAAGGGACTTTTAGGTCTTCCCTCAATGATCTCAAAAGGTGCTTTTCCCGTAGAAGTATGTACATTATTATTGTAGGTATACTCTACAAGCGGTAAGTACTTTTTCCATTGTGAGTGTTGACCTACTTCTGTAACATAAGTCTTTAGTAAATTGAGTATCGTAAGATTGGCTATCTCACTTTGGCCATTCGTTTGTGGGTGAAAGGCCAAAGAGAAATTCAATCTTATTCCTAGATTTTCAAAGAGACATTTTCAAGAATTACTGGTCATTTTAGGATCTCTATCTGACACAATGGATGTGGGAAATCCATGGTGTTTGAAAATCTGAGATATGAAGAGAGTTGCTTTTTGGTGTGCCTTAATAGTCTTTTTGATAGGAATAAAGTGTGCTTGCTTGCTAAATCTATCAACTATTGTCCATATTCCCATATTCCCTTGGGCAATCCAAAGATGAAATCCATGGATATACTCTCCCATGGTGAATTTCGAATAGGTAATGGTTGGAGTAATCCAGGTTGCTTCCCTCTATCATATTTGGTCTTTTGGCATACTACACATTTTGAAACATACTCTTGTATGTCCACTTTCATGGTAGGACAATAGAAATATGTCTCTACTCCTCGAAGACTAGGTTGAATACCTCTATGCTCCACATAGGGAGGAGCATGGGATTCATACATAACTTTCTCACAAAGGGAATGGGTAACACATAGCCTATTGTCATGGAGAAAATAACCATCCTGCAAGGTGAATGGCTCCTCTTTCTTCCCCAAAGCAAGGGCTGACATTATGTCTCTAAAATCAGGGTCAGTAGAATACTCATCTATCATAGAGGATAGATAATTGTGAGTAGCTATAGACACCGCATTAACGTTTGGTCTTCATGAAAGTGAAACGGTCACTTGATTGTGCTTACCAGCAATGTGAGCAATATGGAAATTAAATTGCAAAATAAAATCTGCCCATCTCATTTGTTTGTCGGAAAGCTTGGTTTGCGTCATGAAATACTTGAGACTTTGGTGGTCGTAGGATAAATGGAGTCCCCAATAGGTAGTGCTTCCATGTGTCTAGGGCATGTAGAACAGCTAAAATCTCTTTCTCATAAATGCCCAAAACTCGCTCATCCGTATTGAGCCTTTGGCTCTCATATGCTATGGCATGTCCTTCTTGAAGAAAAACTGTTCCAACAAGCATCACATTGGACCTCAAATGGCTTTGAGAGATCCGGAAGCATGAGGACTGGTTGTGAGGTAAGCTTCTCCTTGAGCTTATCAAAAGCATTTTGCTCCTTAGCTGTGCATACATACTTAACGTTCTTCTTAGTTAAGTCATGTAGTGTCCTGCTATTTGAGAGAATTTTTCTATGAAGCATCTATAGTATGCGCACATACCAATAAAGCTTCTTAGCTCATGTAGATTCCTTGGATTAGGCCATTTTTTTATTACCTCTAACTTTGATGGATTCATACGGATACCATCTTGAGAGATAATATGACCTAGGTATTGAATCTCTTAAATGAAGAATGCGCTTTTCTTTTGGTTGAGAAAGGCTTTTTCTCCCTCAATGCTTGACAAATTACTTGGAGATGTTGCTTATGTTCCTCCAAAGACTTGGAGTAGATGATGATTTCATCAAAGATTACTCCAGTGAATTTACAATAAGGTCTAAAAATTTTCTCCATTAGACGATTGAACGTAGCTTGTGCATTAGTCAAGCCAAAAGGCATGACTAGATATTCATAAAAACCAAACATTGTGAGAAACACGGTCTTTAGGATATCTTCATCCACTATCCTTATTTGATGATAGCCACTTTTAAGGTCAATCCTACTGAAGTAGGTAGATCCTTGTAGCTTATCAAACAGATCTTCTACCCGAGGCACGGGAAATCTATTTTTGATAGTGATATGGTTTAGTGCTCGATGCTCTACACACATACGGTATGTACCATCTTTCTTTTGTGCTAAAAGGTCTGGAGAACAAAAGGGAGAGGAACTGGGCCTCACTATACCTTTGTCTACCAATTCCTGTACTTGCCTCATGATCTCCTCTTGTTGAGCTTGTGAGACTCGATAAGGAGGCTTGTTAGGAGGTGAGCTTCCTCGAAGGAGCTCAATGCGACGGTCATCATCCCCTCGTTTTGGAGGTAAGTCCATAGGGATATCATCGATAAACACACCTTGGAATCCTTTTAGAAAATTAAACAAGTCTAACTCTTCTTGATTCCTACCATTTACATTTGATGAAACATTAGGATCTTTTAGAGAATCTTTGACAAAAATCATGTACGTAGAAATTGAGCTCTTCATTGACTTATCAAAAGCAAGAGGATTTAAAAGTGGAATAGTGCGACCATGCTCACTAGCATCTATGTACATGTTCTTTCCCATGTAGGTGAAGTAAATTCTCCTTTTAGGGAACTTCATATTGGCAGCCATGCGATCAAACCATGGCGCCCCTAGGATAGCATCCTTATGTTGGAGAGGAGAGATGAAAAATTCTTCTTTGTCGACATAGATTTGGACATGAAGCCTCAACTTCCCAATCAAGGGAGTAACGGAGGCTTGTTGTCCCTTGAAAGCTATGTCAACCGTTACCATATCTCCCATCTCGAAAGATTGAATGCCCAACTTGGTGGCCAACTCCGTTGATATGAAGTTATGAGTAGAGCCAGGGTCAAACAAGATGAAGGCATCATGCTCTCTTACCTTTCCCCAAGCATAGTAAAGTGATGATCCTTTGCAGTGAGCATCCTCTTTTGAAGCTTCGATGGTGGAAGCCCTAGGAGTCTTACTACGAGCATTCTTTTTGGGGCAAGAATGATAGCCATGTCCTTGCTCCCCACACTTGAAACACTTATGGTCCTTGCGAAAAATTCAAGCTCTTTAGGAGAGAGTTTGGTTTTGCCTTTGTAAACTCGCTTCTCCTTGGACCGATTGTTGTTGCTGTTGTTGGTAGTGCCTTGTCAAGAATTTTGAGCATTGGTTTTCCCCTTTGCATCATTTTTGTCTTTGTTTTCCATGGGCTCGACATTCCGTCTAGCCCCTTGATGGAAATTGATGCATGAAGCAACCATGGATTACTTCGCTAATAGAACTAGGCCGTTGAGAGTTGATGTATTCGGCTAGCTCTTCAGGTAATCCCGCACAGAATTGTTGCCTTTGCTCGACAAAGTCTATCTTTTGAAAGACAGTAGCCTTGAGATGTAAATCCCAAAAATTGTCTACATACTTGTGGATAGACTCATGAGAGAGAAGCTTCAAGCTACGCCATTCGATAAGCACTTTTTTCTTTATGTCGCTTGCAAGGAATTGCTTCATGACGGAAACTCGTAGAGTTTTTCATGTCTTTGGGGCTTCGCCGTTGCCATGAAAGCTAACCCACCTTTGACGAGTTTATTTTTTAAAGTGCATAGATACATGGCGTAGCTTGGAGCCCTCGTCTCCAAAGGCCGCATCAAATTGCTGGAGGAAGGCCAGCCCTTTGTTGGTAGCACCAAAGGTTCCATCGTAGGTGAGAAAAGAGATACACTTTCCTCCCTCCTTGAGCTTCTTTAGCTTTTGTGACCTTCGCCATACAGGGAATGATTTGCGATGTCCTCTCCTCTTGTATTCTCTAGGAGAATAGCCATAGCATTCATCGGAAGAGGAGGAAGGTGAAGATAAAGGAGAAGAGGGTGACCTCTTTCTAGCCCTTTTCTTTCTTTGTTTCCTATTTTTCCTTTTAGAATGACAAGGAGAAGGACTGTGTGTTGATCTTTTCCTCTTGGGAGGAGTGGGCGATCGTCTAGACCGCCGTCTTCATGGAGCCACATCTTCAAAGGAACTTAGAGTTACATTGCTTTCTTGCTCTTTGGATTCCTCCTCTCAAATGGGAGAGAGTCTTCTTTTGGGGTTCTCTTCAAGAGGCCTCATAAGCTCTCTCTTCTCTTGGAGAGGAAGGGAAATTCCATAAGCACGAAGTTGTTGAGTAACTTTGTCTTGCAAAATAGGGTCCATAGCTTGCTGCAACCTAGTAATGAGATAATTTATGAACATGGGAACATCATCATTAGCACCTTCAGGTGCAAAATCAAAGCTATCAATTTCATTCTAGTCTCTTGATTATTGTCAGCCATGTTAACAAAATATATGTATGTACTTAATGTATGCTTTGGAAATTCAAAAACTTAGTTGACACTCCTCTTAGCCTTTGAAAATTGGCTCTTAAGTATCTACACCCACGGTTCAAAGTGGTTAATTATAGAGAGTAGTGGAGTAGTTCTAACATAGCAAAATTGCCGAGGGCTAGCTCCTTTTGGACTTCTTATGCCTCAATAATGGTAAAGCCGTAGGCAAGTCTAAAAAGAGTCGATTATTAAGTTTAAAGCTCCCAAGAGGTGTGCACCATATCCCACATACTGAGCTCAACAAAACCGATAATAGATACTAGTTCCACTTACCCTAATATAATTAACAAAATCAACCATTTATAGGCTACTTGAGGACCTCTCTTCTTAAGCAAGAAAAGAGAAACCAAATGCTTTGATACCAATGTAATGGAATTGGCCTATTAACTTGAGAGTAGCTGAAATTAATGAGAGTACTTTTGAGAAATTACTTTGTGAGTATAGCGGGTGAACATAATTGAAGATAACAACATAGGCATAGCAATTAGTTAACTTGGCATGAGCAATACTTTGGCAAGAGAGAGAATTTAGAGAACATGACAACAGATGAGGACCGGATTTATGTGGAGCCGCTCCCCCCTCTAATAGGCATTTATATATATTATGATTTCTCCCATTAAGAGAGAGACTTACAATACAATCTTTGTGTTCCTTGTGACCTAGGTGATACAATGAAGATGGAAAGCTTCATGCATCACACGCATTACATAAACTTTAAAGAAAGCTTTAACTATCCCAAGCCTCAGTCCCAAAACCTCAAACACCTTCAAAGGTGGAGAGAGCTAGCAGGGAATGAGGGTAGGGAAGAGGAAGAAGAAACATTTCATAGGAAAAAAAATAGTTCCTCACTTATCATAACTCTTCTTGCTAGCATACATAATAGCATAGTAATGAAGATGGCGAAGATGGTAAGCTTAAGCATTGAAGCATGTCTCTTGGTTGGATTTGCACTCCATAGCCAAGAGTGTTGGTGTAGGCTCTCAACTTCTCAAGGAGCTTGGAGAAGGAGATGGAGCTCTTGCACTTTGCATATCACACAATGAGAGTGTGTGTGAGTGTGTGTGGGTGAGTATACCCCCTAAGAAACACCCTAAGTTTCTTTGGTCGACCCCCCTTTGTAGCTCATGCTTGCAGCTGATTGGACCCTTCCAGGCCTAGCCAATCACAAGTAGGAGGTATTACAAGCAACAAGGGTAGCCTTGGGACAAGTGTCCCCCTTTCCCCTTTGACAGAGAGGACTTGATAAATGCAAAGACAATTAATTAAATCTCCTAAATTATCATTGGGCCCCTTGGGCGGCCAACCAATAGGCTTCATGCACACCATGAGGGCAACATGAGGAGGAACTTGACAAGTGTCCCCTTTGCATTCTTTATACTAGGCATGCCTTGTGTGAGTCTGTGTGTGTGTTCTTTCTCATCCCCCTCATGTAGGGCTTGCCCCCTCCTTGTAGGGATTGAATTTTGACTTTTGTACACCTCAATCCACTCAACCTTGGCCTTGATTCCCACCACAAGCTTGGCCCTTAAGCCCCTCAAGCTTGGGCTGGGTTCTCACCTCAAGTACAACCCTAGCATCTCAGGCATGACAAACACCTCAAGCATCTCAATCATCAAGCACCTCAAGTATCTCAAGCACCTCAATCATCAAGCACCTTAGTCATCAAGCACCTCAAGCTTGGGTCAGGTTCCCATCTCAAGCACAACCCTAGCTTACCTAAGGTCAAAGGACTTTTACACTCATCATTGGAGCTCTTCAATGAAGCTAACCCTAAGGTCTTATGCTCCATTGGTTAGCCTTGCCATTAGGAGAAAGTTGGACTCACTTTTGGGACTTTCAGTTCTAGAGAGAGAGTGGCGCTCGACCAATGAGGAATACGCTAACGTTACGTTGAAAATCGACATTTTGGAGTCAAGCTCTTTTTAAAAAAAGGGAGGAAATTTTATTTTGGTTCATCAAATTGGACAATTTCACGCTTTCAAGGCATAAATTCCGTAAGTCGTACTAACTATGTACCGAGGAATTTCAGAACTTTCATTGAAGACTCTATCTAGTACTTTGTTCCCGCCCAAATATGACTTTGAGTAGCTCTACTTTCCTCTCAAAACTTCTTCCCTTTTTTATATTTGCGCTAACCTTTCTGTGTATTCATTCTACTGGAAACCATGTCTACTTCTCGAAGGCCTAGCACTACCATTGACTCTGTTAGCATTTTTAACAGTTATACTACAGACGATCAAGCATGGATTCCATCTCGTATAACTATCGGAAGTTGGGTTCTACTGCAAACTAGGAGGAGGAAGAGGAGGCAACGCAATGATTTCGTGGAGGTTTTCAAGGGTCAAGTTAAAGAGTTTAAAGTGTGTGCACAAAGCAAGCGGGTGAAAGAGGTCCTCATACAACATGCTTTCCAGCATGCAGACTTAAGGTTGCAAACATCTCCTCCAAGTTTTCCAAGGCATCGACCCAACTGTAAGTTATTTCAGCATCTCACTTAGTGCATGATTATATTCGAATATTAAGTGGTGGATATCATCTTTGGCATGTTTCAGATATTTATCCATCGAATAGGACAGATTAGCAACCAGTTGAGAGTATAGTTGGGATTTTTGATGCTTTCCATGCATTTATTGGTGAGCAAATGTACCGAGGAAGACAACACAAGGAACTTGCAGATAATGGAATTTTCTTTTATGATATGTCATATGTGGAACCAAGAACTTCCATTGGTTGGGGTCGTGTAGCTCCTTTGTCACTTCCATCCTTTGACAGCAAGGATTGGTCCCTGCCTACTTCGCAAACTAGTGAAAGCTTCAGGAATAAGTTGTTTCAGGATATACAAAAGTCCCTCAAGTATTCAATTGCCACAAAAATAGTTCGGCTCGCACTATTTATGCCTCTTGAAGTGTTTGCAGATTTTTTCTTAAGAACTACCGCAACAATGTTCATTTGCAAGTCTGAGAGCTGTTTGGACTTTTTAGATGATAACTGGGATAGGAAACAATCACAGAACAAAATCTGTATTTTGCAAAAGAAGTCCATAATTTGCAAGTTCATTATAAGCTCTCAAAATTTCTTAGTATCGTTTTACTATATTAGATATCATCTTCTTAGTGGGCAGCTTATTCCACTCGACCAAGATACAGAGAACAGCCTCGAGAACAAACCTTTATCAATGGAGCTCTACTTTCGAGAGAGCCTACTTACTGTGATGGAGACAATGTCAAGCACAACTCTGGCACAGCTCAGGATAGATCTTACATGTGAAGAACTTCCACTTTTGCCGGAATTGTATGCATTCAGTCTCAACAATAGAAAGGTGCTTACTAAATCGATAAATTTTGATTGTCTTTAATACACTATGACTGAATCTAAATTTTTCTTCTTTTCAGATTCCAAGGCGCAAGGAGAAAACAACATTGTGCAAGGAGTCCATAACAAATACACTTCACTTAATTGCTTCCACCGGAAGCTAGGTCACATACCTTGTGCACGCAAAGAGCTTTGATGCCATGCAAACCATGATGTACTCTTCAAAATGACTAATGCAGAGATATTTTTTGGCATTCAAACAATGTTTCAAAAATGTACATTTTCAATGTTTCAAAACTTTACATATTGTGTTGTATCTGTCAAGAGTAATTTGCTCCCTTTCCCAGCTACTGTCCTCTCGCCCGGTTTGTGCGACTCGTCCCCTGTCCTCTCCCCCGGTTTGTGCCGCTCGTCCCTTGCCCTGTGCTCCGGTTGCTGCTACCTCTGTCTCTGGGGATGCTGGTCTCGGACATCCTTTCACGTCGCTCGAAATCATGGGCCTCTTCCATGGCTTCCCATGCTTCTTGCACCTGTGAAGCTTCCCGCTGTTCTTGCTCTTGCCGTCGACGTGCAGCCCATTCCTCTACTTCTGCGGCATCCGCATAATATTGGTTTATTGTTTCTTGCATATTTCAAACTTCTTCTTGAGTCTAATTGTGGC
Organism: Adiantum capillus-veneris; assembly: GCF_014529385.1. Classification (NCBI taxonomy): domain Eukaryota; kingdom Viridiplantae; phylum Streptophyta; class Polypodiopsida; order Polypodiales; family Pteridaceae; genus Adiantum; species Adiantum capillus-veneris. The sequence goes on from NC_140954.1 coordinate 85,403,545, forward strand.
GTTGGGTCATTTCGTTAATGCTAGCCTCTTCGAACTCGTGAGCTCTCGCCGCTTTCTCTCTTGTGTGTCTGTTTACCAAGATTATAATATGCTGGATGGACATTACAGAAAAATGCCACACATCGTTGTTGGTGTAGTTATGTAATCGAAGTTCCTGTAATAGCGTGATATAGACATCTGTTGCTTCATACATCGTTGCAGCAAACAATAAAATAGCAGATTACTTACGTTCGGTATATCCATAATTTGACTGATGAGCAACACGGCATTTAAACAGGTTCGCCAGCCACAGCTATAGTCATCAGTCTGCGTGGGCATGGTTACCCGTTCGTGCTTGACTACATTTCCTAGATCATGTTCTAACAAAAGATGCTCTACACAACATACAAGTTTTTTCGTGGCACTACATACATAACCACTTGAGTCAGCAACACATTCCAAAGAGACACTACACTGCTTTCCAAATGTACCCAAATGGACCTTACGTTTTTACACGATCGTGATACGCCCTGCTTTGCCCGGAGTTTGCGTAGTAAACAATCTTAGCTTCCATGTCAAATAACATCAGACTCCAATGATCACTACAAAGACACCATCAAAGATGAGGAGAGATTTGCAATGCAAGATGTTTTTTAAAAGGCAAGAAAATACTCACGATTGATTGTATGCAGTGACTAGAAAGCGCGCTAGATCAAAGTTGACTCTGCTAAACTAGTTCATCAGACTCAAAAAGGAACATGAGTTGTTCTGCAGATAAGGCGATATCAGCGGATCTATTACGTATACTTTCTTTTGAAACTCAGGGGGCAGAAGCGAGACAGCGTGGCTAACATGAACAAAAGTCAAAAATTAGACTTGAACACCAAGTGAGTCAATACCGAGCGAGTGGGGCAGCTATATATATCTAATTCCATACGCCACTGATTCTCTTGGTATTGACCATTGTCTTGGCTGAAATAAAGAACTTGACGACAACCTTAAGGACATGGTTCAATACCGAGTGAGTCAGCGGCAAATTCCAATTCCATAAACAAATGACACGCTTGGTATTGACCCATGTCTTTAAGGTAGTGAACCATTATAAAGAAAAACTTGGCACCGGCCACAGAGACATGGGTCAATACCGAGCGTAGAGTTCCAAAATTCAATTTCATTACCCAACCTACCATGTAATGTGTGATATGTTGCCCACCCCACCCTGTAAGGTAAGCCTTTTTCCAATCCAGCAAGGCTGCTTGAAATGATGTGAGCTTACTTTGGTCCCAAGAATGTTGCTCAAGGTAGTGGAAAATTTTATCTAGTGATTTCCACACGTTCGCTTTGTGATTCTGGATTGCCCCACCACCAGCATTGTCTTTAACCACTTTATGTAACTGTTTCCATTTGTTGAACAGGATTCTCCTTTCTTCTCTATCTGAATCTTTGAGGCTAAACCCAAGAAACCTTCTTGCCTTCACTCCGCCTATCGATGCTTTCCTTGGTACCTTGTACCGACTTTGAGACATCTTAGGGTCCTCTTCGATTTTGACATTGCCTCCATGCAAACCAATGTCTGAGAGCACTTTCTCTAATGCTTTGATCACTCTTTTTGACTCACTCTCTGGCTTTAATGTCCATGCAAAACATATGTACAAATGAACCACCTTTTTAATTATTCGACAGAGTGCATGAAGTGTACATACGTGAACTCTACTCAAAGGAATATCAAGCACTGGTTTAAAAGTTTTATCTTGAAGATGTATGTTGGGAGCTCTAATCCATTGCACACTCTCAAGTGATTGTGCATCAGCCATGCAATATAAGCATGGATTTTCCACAGCTGCTCCGTGTGTTATGTTGTACAAACATACACTTAAGAGTCTTTAAGTCACCTTCCATGTGCCATTCCACTGTGTAGTTGCCAAATCCTTCGACTGAAAGAACGGCTCCGTTTCTTTGTTCACTGATGATAGAAGGAATTTGGGTTTGACTAAAAACCCAATCGAGGATTTCAAAATTTTCCTTATCAACCTGCAGTGAATAATGAAAACACAAAATCAACAACCAAATAATCAATATTTTTTTTTATCAGAGATTGATCGAAGTATACCTGAAATGATCCTAGAGATAGAATGTTGTTTTCTGATTGCACGCTGAAGTATCGTGGATCCTCTTTCGTTATTGATGGATCGAGAGCTCTGTTCATGAGGGTAATGGTGACTCTCTCCAACTTCTTGTTCTTCAGGACCTCGCACTCGTCGAGCTTCAAAACAAACTTGAGAACCCCACCGCACTCGTCTCGACTGATGTCAAAGAATTGAACTGCATACCTTTGCAATGCTTCAAGATCAACAAAGAGGTTGTTGTGCTCGTTAAACTGTACCTCTCTGCCGCCCTTGCCTAAGAACGTCGCTTCAATATGGAATGGTGACCCAAGTTTCTCAAACACCTTATCGTTTACGTGCTGGCGAGCAGCCTTTACATGTGATGGCTTTGGCAGCAATGATCCTCTCTGTAGTTTATTTTGAGATTTTTTAGCTAATGCTTTGAAGAGTGCCCTGTATCCCATCTGCGAGATGCCACCCTAGCAAGTATTGCTTGCACTTCCATTGGTTCCAGCTGATTCTCGTTCATGAAGGAGGTAAGTAGCCTCCCTTTCAACTTACGAAATTTTTTCTGAGTTATTATCTCTTCAACTACTTCTTTTGGAACTAAACGGCTGTAATGCACTCCGGCATTGAATCTTGCACCATTTGAGTTTGGATGCAGTAAAGACCTGCCAAAAAAGCACAATGCGTTATGATCATGTATAGGAAAGTAAGTGTATCCACTTCTTAATGAAGCACATTGAAGAAACAAACTTCGAGTTACCTTAAAGCTCGTATTCGTTTTTTCAGGCCACCACTACCAACCTTCATATTCTCGAGGTTGCACAAATCTCGTTTTCTTTTCCGACTACCAAGCACGGTGTCTTTCTCTCGCAAACTTGTGATCTTCTTCTCAAGGCCTTGGATTGTCTCTTTGTTTGATGAAATCTTTTGAGAGCATGCTTCATTAAGTTTCTTCAGCTGCATGTTCTCCATTGCTAGGAAGTTTCTTTGCCTTTCCGCATTCAATCCTCTCATTTCCAAATGTTCGGTGTATCCCAATAGCCCATCCTTGCCATCGCCTGTGAAATGTAAGAGGTTAGTGATATTAGCAAAGGGAGGTGGCGCATTTGTCATAGGATCCTTGGATAAATAGACCCATCGGTCCACAAATCCAAATGATGTTCCTTGTTTTTCCTTCTAAGTTCTTTCTCTCGTTGAGATAAGAAAGACTCCCTCCTACGTTTCTGCAACGGTGCGTACTCTTGCAATACATCAACATGAAGATGATGTGTGTTCTTTCTTTGGGTAAGTGTTAAAGATGAAGGGGCCGAGGATTTTAAGTTCAAATTAGTGCTTTCATCAAGAAAAGATGCGTTCTCCATTCCTAGTGTTGATAGAGAAGAAGACGGAGAAATATCTCAGGTTTTGGGAGGGAAAGCCATATTCTCAAGTTTAGAGTTGATAGAGTTCGTGTGGCTTATGTTTCTGGAGGGAACGCTTGTAAGTTGGCATTTCAAATCATTAGTCATACGGTTAGTTGGATTCCTGACAAGAGAAGGATAAGAATGATAAAGACGGCGGCTACCTACCAAAGAATGTCATTTTGGCTTTTTGTTGCACAGAAAAGTATCACATAAAATGCACAAGTTAACATTTTCATTTTCTCTCTCTAAGCCAACGTGGCACTTCTTACAGGGCCCAAAAGTGAGTCCAACTTTCTCCTAATGTCTTTGATCGACCATCTCTCATTTGGGCCCCTTTACCATTCGCCCTGTGTTGAGATAGATCTATAAGCACATGTCTATATCTTAACCCTTGTTCCCGTTTATTCTCCTACATTATGTGATCAGTTTAATATGAGAAAATCATTTGGGTTGATTAGATATTAGATTTTATGACACAAGTATGTTACCACACACACACACACACACACACACACACACACAGAGAGAGAGAGAGAGAGAGAGAGAGAGAGTTAGCAAAGTGAGGAGTTTCGTGGACATTCCACTATCAGATTTGGCGGGAGTAAATTTTCTTGTGTGAATCACCTTTTGGGATGCTAGATAGGCCAATTTCAACACGTGCACGTGCACGCGTATGCGTGTGTGTGTGTGTGTGTGTGTGTGTGTGTGTGTGTGTGTGTGTGTGTGTGTGTGTGAGTGAGAGAGAGAGAGAGAGAGAGAGAGAGAGAGATTAAAAGAGCATTGATCAACAAGAGAAGAGAGTAGATAGAGGTTCTATGTGTGTGTGTGTGTGGGCGAGAGAGAGAGAGAGAGAGAGAGAGAGAGAGAGAGAGAGAGAGGTGATAATCAATGAAAGGAAGGTACGGGGAGAGAGAAAAAGAGACAAAGAGATCAAAGAGAGGTTGATTCTCATAACTGCTCATGCTAAAATGTCCTCAATTTTTGGTAAAAGATGATAAACGGGATTTTCCTTGGGATGAAACAATGGGTCAACTACATGCACAGATAAATAGATACATAGAGGGAGAGAGAGAAGAAGAAGAAGATAAGTTCTACCTTCAATAAATCTCTCTCTCTCTCTCTCTCTCTCTCTCTCTCTCTCTCTCAATGACAAGAGGTTAATTTGTATTATTAAAAAACAACTCTAAGAATGCCCAAATGGTGATGATTCTGAGGGCACTGAAGAAACAACATGGAACTGTGAGAGTTGAGTACAACTAGGGCACATGGGAAAATTAATAAAACCAAAAACCAAATGAAAAACCTCTCTTAATGGATTAAATTTTTTCCATGGTAAGCTAAATGGAGAGAGGATGATAGAAGCCTCAGACAGATAGGCACTTCCATCAAGAGCACACTCTACAATCTCTCTCTCTCTCTCTCTCTCTCTCTCTCTCTCTCTCTCTCTCACTCACTCACTCACTCTCTCTCTCTCTCTCACACACACACACACACACACACACACACACACCCATGAGAAGAATTTCTAATGTATGTTCATAAATATTCCTATATATATATGTGTGTGTGTGTGTGTACATAAACATATGTATGTGTACACACACACACACATGTGTGTGTGTCTGTGTATTTGAGAGAGAGAGAGAGAGATAGAGAGGGACAAAGAAAAAGAGAGATGTACGCACTCACACACACACACACACACACACATACATGAGAAGAATGTAATGTAGAAAAAAACCCAAGGGATCTTAGAGATCAATGTGACAAGTCAAACTCAAAATTTGTTACTGTGAGAGAGAGAGAGAGAGAGAGAGAGAGAGAGAGAGAAGGGGGGGGGGTGGCTCCAAGACCCCATAGAGCCAAAGAAATGTGTGTATGTGTATGTGTTTGTGTTTGAGAGAGAGAGAGAGAGAGAGAGAGAGCATGCTCCTATATATCCAACTAAAGTGTAATATATATAAATATATAAGGTTGCTCCCATCTTCCATACTACATAGGCACACACGTACACACATACACATATATATCTAGAGAATGTTTGCACATGTTACCACCTTGGGGAAAGATGAAGAAGGAGAGTGTCATAGACTTAAGCTTGGCTTCTAATTAGCCGCAGCAACGTCAGATCACATATTACTTTCTAGAAAGAGATAATGGGCTTATGTGAAGTGTTGTCTCGTGACATTCTAATCACGCACCTAAAGAGTTATTGATTTATGCTTTCTTTTCTATAAAGAGTTACTGGGCTCATGTGAAGTGTTATCTCCTGACATTCTAATCACTAATCAAATGGTCTGTAAATATGTTGAAGAATTGACAAGACCTTTGACATTGCTTTATCAACAAATTTGGAAATCAAGAAAAAAACTAATTCTTGGAAAACATTTTGCATAACATTTTGAATATCGAGATAGGAATAGATTATGCACATACCACCAAGCAAGAGGTGGTCACAATTGGTGGGTTTTGGTTTGAAAAATGTCACAATTGATTTACACAATTAGAAGTGAGGCCTCCCAGTCATGTGTGTTCATTAACGATGGAGACACTTGTTTTTTTTTTCCTTGAACACTCCTTACAGCAAGGCTGCCCATCAAGTCCTCTGTTCTTTGCTTTGGTTAGTCATCCCTGCTTACACTTCTTACATGCTTGGCTCAAAATGGTGAGATAATTGGGCTCTCTTCGCGTGTATGAAATCAACTAGTTGGACAAGAATTGGCTGATGACTCCTTCATGTTTTTAAAATCTAAAAAACATAACGTTGATCGTATCATGTATGCTTGGTCCTTGTTTGCCAAAGCATCTGGATTGCGCATTGATGAGTGCGCGTGTGCGTGTATGGAGTGTGTGCAAGGGAGGGGGAAGAAGAGAATGGGGAAGGGGATGATACACAGAATTGGGTTAGTGGAGAAGAAAGAGAAGAGTCAACCCTTCCTCTTTTTCTCCCTATATTGATTAGGTGAAATCAAGTGTACAAGGGTGGTTTCCCACGGCCACCTGGCCTACACCCCAACAACCTCCCACTTGAAGGTCATGGTGGCCAATAGTGGCATTAGTACTATACAAAATTGATGAAGCATTGCCGAGGCTTCATCCTACACCCATAAGTTCTATACAATGTGTAAATCGCTCCGAGGTTAGGCTCTTTGTGAGAGATTCTACGGGGTTGTCATCAGTGTGAACCTTGACAAGCTCGATACGCTTGCCAGCCAATGCATCTCGTATGACATGGTATCTGACCTCTATATGTTTCGACTTTGAGTGAAACACTGGATTCTTTTCCAAAGCAATGGCACTCTGACTATCACAATGTAGTACTGGAACCTCGTGAATGCTCAAATCTCCCACTAGACGAGCCAACCATATGGCTTCCTTGCTGGCGTCAGACGCAGCAACATATTCTGCCTCAGTGGTAGATGAAGACGTGAAATCTTGAAGACACGATCTCCAAGAGATAGCTGCTCCAGAAAACATGAACACATAGCGAGATGTGGATCTTCTAGGATCCACGCAACCCTCATAATCCGCATCTATGTAACCTACAATAGATGCATCACTGTTTCCGAAGCGTAAACACTTGCTAGTTGTACCTTTCAAATATCTGAGGATTTTCTTTACTGCTTCCCAATGGTTCTTGCCAGGGTTTTCCATGTACCTACTAACCACTCCCACTGCATGTGCAATGTCTGGTCTTGTGGCTACCATAGCGTACATCAAACTGCCAACTGCTGAAGAATATGGTACTTTCTCCATTTCCTCTTTCTCAACCACTGTCTTGGGAGAGTCTTCCTTGTTAAGTTTGGAGTATGCTTGCATTGGGGTACTCTATGACTTCCTCCCCCTGCATACTAAAACGTTGCAAGACTTTGTGAATGTACTTTTCTTGAGATAATTCAAGAATTCCACATTGCCTGTCTCTCTTCATGTGCATACCAAGAAAGTGATTAGCATCTCCCAAATCCTTCATGGAAAACTGAGTGCTTAGCATCTTTTTCAACTGACTGATTTCATCACTTGATTTGCCTGCGATAAGCATATCATCTACATACAAGATCAAGATGATTAAAGAACCATCGTGCAATCTTTTTGTGTATAAGCAGTGATCCTCTTGACTTCTTATGTAACCCTGAGATTGCATGAATTTGTCGAATTTTTAATACCATTGCCTTGAACCTTGCTTGAGGCCATAGAGTGCCTTTTTAAGTCTACAAACCAATTCTGTCCTCGTTGGTTTTTGGGTTTCACATACGAATCCCTCTGGTTGTTTCATGTAGACATCTTCATCTAGATCCCCATGAAGAAATGCTGTGTTCACATCCATTTGTACAAGTTCCATGTCCTGGATAGCAACCAAGCCAATCACGGTGCGAAGTGTAGTCATCTTGACTACTGGAGAGAAAATCTCTTCAAAATCCACACCTTTTTGCTGCTTGAATCCCTTGGCAACTAGACGAGCCTTGTATCTAGGCTCGGGATCTTTCACTGTATACTTCTTCTTGTATACCCACTTGCAAGGTAAAGCATTTTTGCCTTTTGGTAATTCAACCAAATCCCATGTCTCATTAGCCACAATCAAATTGTATTCTGATTGCATAGCCTGCTCCCACTTAACGCTATCATCCATTTGTATAGCTTCTTTGTAGTAGGTTGGATCTCCACTGTCAGTGACCAAAATGTGGTGTATACCCGGCTCAAACCGCTCGGGCGCACGTGATGCTCTCTCAGAGCGTCTCAGTGCCTGACTGCTGGACTCTACTCTCTCCGGAGCAATAGTAGTATCTGGCACTTGAGGAGTAGGTGCAACACTACTGAACTGAGTTGGTTTGGAGGCTACATCCTCAAAGCGAACACGTTTGTACTCAACATCTTTAGTGGGCTTTTTGTGCATTTTTGATTCATTGAAAATCACATGTGAGCTACGAATGACTTTATTTGATTCTGGGTGCTAGAGACGATATCCCATCTCTCCGTTTGCACCATAGCCAATACAGATGCATTTGTGTGATCTGGGATCTAACTTCCGACGAAGTTGTTTGGGCACATGTGCATATGCCTCACATCCAAATACACGTAAATGCTCATAGCTTGGCCTTTTTCCAGTCCATAATTCCTCTAGAATTTTGAAATTCAAAGGAGAACTAGGTGACCTGTTGATGATGTGCACTGCTGTCAGAACAGCTTCTCCCCAAAACTCTGGAGTAAGTTTCGCCATAGACATCATAGAGACAACTCGTCCTTGAATCGTACGATTCATTCTTTCAACTATCCCATTTTGTGCAGGTGTGTATGGAGCAGTAAACTGCTGCCGAATGCCTTTTCTATTGCAAAAATCCTTGAACTTTGTGGAGACGTATTCTCCACCATTGTCCGTGCGAAAAGCTTTGAGCTTTGTTCTTGATTGGTTCTCTCTCAACCATGGCGAGGAATTTTTGGAATGTCGAAAAGACTTCTTCCTTACGCTTAAGGAAATAGACCCACACCTTTCTGGTAGAATCATCTATGAACGTGAGAAAGTAGTTTGCCCCCCCTAGAGTTTTATGTGGCATTGGACCACACAAATCACTGTGCACCAAGTATAGAGGTTCGCCTAGTTTCTTATTCAATGGCGAAGATGTCAATCTAGTCTATTTGCCATATAGACAATGCTCACACATTGGAAAGTCCATGTAATCTAACACAGGTAAGTAGCCAAAACGCTGAAGTGTTTTCATTCCCTTTTGGCTAATGTGCCCTAGCCGGCTATGCCACAACTCAAGAGACGGCAGCTCGGCAACATAGATAGAGTGTTCGTCGAAACTCGAAACAAACAAAGAGTACAGGGATCCGTTTTTATTGCCTTTCATCATGATAAGGTTGTTCTTGCGGATCATCCAAGAACGATTACCAAAAACTGTAGTGTAGCCAAGTTCATCCAATTGCCCTATAGAAAGCAAGCTTTTGGTAAGCTGGGGCACATGTCTGACATTCTATAGCACAAAAGTAGTGCCATTATGCATATGAAGTTTCACATCACCAATGCCAATAATGTCAAGCTCATAGGAATCACCAAGCTTGACTATTCCATGCATGGATGCGTAAGAGGAAAACCACTCTCTATGGGGTGTGACATGAAAACTTGCACCAGAATCAAGGATCCAATTCTGTGCATAACCCTCATCCTATGCAACCAAAGCATCTGGAATGAGATCTGAAGTGAAAATGAGAACATCTGAGGCATCTGTTGTCACCTCGGCATGAATCTCTGTGGGCATAATGAGCATCACTGGAGGAGGAGCATTCTCTACTGCAGTGGTAGGCATGGGAGACTCAACAATATTGAGCTCCTCAATCTTTACTGTACTTTTGCCTTTGCCAGAATTATCCTTTTGCATGTTTTTCTGATCTCTTAGGAAACTGCGACAATCCTTTTTGTAATGACCCTTCTTGTGGCAATAGTAACACTCGACATTTTTGGCATTGCGATCTCTACTTTGGTTCCTGTGTCTGCTAGGACTACGAGGATTCTGCTCTCTACTTTTGCTTTTGTATTTGTTCCTGTCACGGCCTCTTGACTTTGTTGAACTGCCAGCCATATATGCATCTCCATGACTAGCATTATCGAGAGATTTACGACGAATCTCTTCAGTGAGCAACGCATCTGTGACAGCATTGAATTCTAACTTGCCATTCGGAGCCGAATTGCTAATGGCTGTGCAAAAGATATCCCTTGAACTGGGTATAGAGCATAATAAGAAGATAGACTTGAGTTCATCGTCAAACTCCTTAAAGCCCTTAGATGTCAGTTGACTGAACAAGGAGTTGAACTCATTTAAATGACTGGAAACTGTGCTACCTTCTTTCATGTTGAGCTTCATAAGCTTTTTCATGAGAAAAACTTTGTTGGATGCACTTTTGCTCTCCCATGCTGAACATAAGCTATCCCAAAGTTCCTTGGTTGTTTTCTTCCCTATGATAGTGAAGAAGACTGACTCGGCTAGATGTAGACGTATCGTAGCCATGGCTTTTGCATCCAAAAGCTCCCATTGAGCTTGTGTATAATCATCATCCTCTGCGCGCTCTTTCAACGGTTCTGAGAGGCCTTTGTTTATCAAAACATCTTTCATGCGCTCTTTCCACATGGTGAAGTTGCTACCGTCGAACTTCCGAATGAAATACTCCTCCTTTTCTGAAGAGGAAGCCATCGCTGATAAGAGGGTTTGAGAGGTGCCAAACTATGGCAAGAAGCTGTAGAAATTTGGGCAGAGCAACCTTTGTATCGGGAGTAAAATCTCAACCGAAATAGACTCAAAAGTGCCAACAATGGAAGTCACGACTCACGGGAAGTAAATCCGGCAAAGTTTCCTTTGTATAAGGAGTCAAAACTCAACTCAAAATGCATATAAATGTGCCAGCTGCACTAACTGGGCATCTGCTGCAAAAAACAACTGCTATGTCAGAGCCAACTTGGCGTCAAAAGCATAAATAACTGTCCAGATACATATCCTATGGCGCGGGTACCGTAAAGGGGAACTCCAGCTACCTGTATCACTGAAAGTGTCTCAACATTCGAGCACACCCCAGCTCAAAGAAAACCTCATGCTGTCAGGAGTTTTTTGGAGCAAGGGATTGCGCATATGTACATATACATGCATGGTGCATCAAAAAAAGAATTGCCCATTTTTCAGAGCCAGGTGGTTACATGGGGCCCACATGTGTACAGGTAGGACAGGGTGTACATAGTGCATCGATTTTCACTATTACCAGTACCATTGTGTTTTTTCTACAATAAGGAGGAGTTGGTAGCGCATAAAATTTCTCAAGGAAGCTATCCGCGGGCCGACGACATGAGGTAAGCAGGTGCGTCAGATGGCATCTAGTGGCGTCAAGAGGGCGAACGGGGTCAATATTTGCACGCGGATGAGGACGGACACAACGTGGGTGTTTTCTTGTGAGAGTTACGCAGAAAGGTCATCATTAGGACCACTTTTTGGGGCCACTTCACGTGGTTGCGAGACGCATTATTGAAAAGAAATGAGTGTCAGGTGTGCGGATGATGCAAAAAGGTGACAATTATGCACTGCGAGGTCAGTTTTTGGCCTGTTCGGGGTCCGTTTGAGGTCATCTAAAAGGCCAAGGGTGCCCAACTAATAAAGCTAAGTGTGGGAATTGAAAAAACAGAGAGAAGACCAGAAAAAACGTGGAGAAGAGAGGAGGAACAGCCGCATGTGTGTTTTTGCTCATTTTGGAGCCTGTTTTGGCCGTAAACTGCTCATCCGAGGTCGGATTTGAGCACTTTGACATTGTAGACTGGGGTTTTGGGCCGTTCCGGACGCGATGGCGCTGTCCATTTTGCCAAATTCCTCACTCTTTTTCTGTTTTTTTTCTGTGTAATCTTCTCCGGTGAGTGAAGCTTCTTCTCCAATTTGTGATTGTATCTGGTATATTTTACCCATATTGTGTGAGTTGTTTGCCCCATTGGTGTTGGCCCAAGATCATTTGTATCTACACATCAGAAGTTCTCCTCTTTTGAGATGAGTTTTTTGGGTGTGTGTGTGTGTGTGTGTGTCTCTGTGTGGAGTGGGTAAGTGGATAGTCTCTCTCCTCTCACTCCATAGGTGTGTTCCCTGTCTCGGCCAGGGGTATTGTGTAAGCCGAGTGGTGCCCCATAGTGTGTGTGTATCTTTTCAAGAGTGTGTTTCGGGTCGTTATAGAGGCACTGTATGTGTTTTCATCCCGCTCACATTCTTTTGGCGCCCCCACTGAGGATCTTCTTCGAGTACCTTCTTCTTCGAGCTTCAAGCTTCGAGATTCGGGGCTACAGGTTACAGGTTACAGGTTAGAGGGATAGGTATAGGTACAGGTACAGGTGATTTACACAGGTACAGGTAGCTGGAGTACAATGATATACTAGCTTTAGTGTCACTTGCAGTTGTTGTGGGTATGCATCACTTGGCGCCTGTTTGAGCGCATTGTCTGTTGGATTGTACGTTTCTTGTGGAAACTGCCATGGTATGCCTTTGTGGAGCCATATATGGTTTTATTTGGTAGTCCCAGCCATTTCTGAGACTTGGTCTAGAAGATAGTGATTTCTGAGACTTGACTATACGCGATTTGCATTAGCCTTCGTGTGAGGGTCGATAGCGTGAGTTTTTATTGAGCTGGGGGATTCTCAAATGTAGAGATCCTTTCGGTGATACAGGTAGCTGGAGCACCCTTTTCGTGACCTCGCCATAGGCTATGTACTAGTGAGTCCTATTTGATGCTCGGGGTTCTATTGTTGATAGTTTATGCATACATATATGGTCTATATTTTGGGTTCACACTGCTCTACTTCCGGGGAAACTCTGCCAAAATTTTTCCGAGTTGTGATGGCTGGTTTTTTGGTCTTTTGAGCCATTTATGATGTTATGATGCTGAAATTTTGACAAATCAGAGAATAAGACAGGTGTGCTTCCTTGGGAGCTTCATGGTTGGCTTTAATGGATGATCAAAATGGACCTCAATTCATGCCTTTTCATTTAACTCAAAGAATCCAGATAAATGTTCACGTGTCCAGGAAGATTTTTTTCCAACAGCATATAGTCTTTATGTTCGGGCCAAGTAGATTACGAGAGATACTGGAATGTCCTTTGCCTGTTGTAATTCCGATGATTAACTATGAAAACTCATTTGATGTGCACATGTTTGTCCTTATCTAAAGTTGAGCTCCATTGAAGTTTCTGGGGATTGGGTAGTGGGAAGTTTTGGGTTCTTGCACGTGTGTTCGAAGGGGTTCTCAAAGCATTGTAACTTGGGTAGCCATGGCTTTCTCTTATCCGGAGTTTCATGGAAGAAGTGATGAAGATGTGGAAGATTTTTTGGAAAAGATGGAGGTTGCCTGCATTAGCAACCAGATCCATGACCCTGCACAGATGTTACGTCTTCTCCAAATTTTTTTGAAGAGTGATGCACGAGTTTGGTCTAACGCATTTGAAGAGGAGTTGCGTGTGGCTGATCCACCTGTAAGGTTGAGTTGGGACAATCTACGACATGGGTTGGAAGTGGAGTTTGTGAAGATAGAAGATCCTGACAAAGTGTGGCAAGAAGTATAGGCTTTGGTGCAAAAGGAAGGTGAGCCAGTAGATGTGTACATATGTAAGTTTTCATTGGCATGGGAGCGAATGTGCAAGGCCTTAGCACCACAGGTACCCCCGCCTGATATGATGAAGAAGGACAGGTTCTTGGCTGGTCTTTGGGAGAATATACGTTGGAGAGTGGAGCTAAAGAAGCCTAGGACATATGAAAATGCACTAGAGGTAGCAAGGAACAAAGAGTGGAAGTTGAGGAAAATGAGCCAGTTAGGGGTGGAGTTTTTGCCCATGAGGTCTGAATTTCAGCCTATGGACTCTTTACAAGGTCGCATGTCAGGGGTTCATCATGAACCAGTGGTTCCTGTTACTACTCAGGTTATGCCAGCAGTGGTCACTACATCGGTGCAAGATGATGGGCTAAGGCAAGACATGAGGCAAGTGATAGATTTGATGAAGAATCTCAGCCTAAACATGCTAGGTCAAGTGGGAAATAATCGAGGTCGAGGGAGGTTTGCAAATCATCCAGGAGGTGAAGAAAGACCTAGGAATGGTGTTGGACAAAGCAATGGTAGGTTTTGGAGGCAGACGCCCACATGTTATAATTGTGGAGAGTTGGGTCACATCAGCCCGCAATGTGATAAGCCACCAAGGATGGGGGGGAGACATGTATCCATTGCCAAGACAGGTGCTAACTAGGTCAAATGATTATGGCATCGAAATTAAGGGAGACAAAGGAACCAGTGGACTGACCCAGGAGGAAAAGGGAAAGACAAAAGTATTAAGTGTAGTCACCTTGGAGAAAGCATCAAAGCTAGAGGATACATTAGTGATGCCTATTGGGAAGAGGACCACAGAGGATAAGGAAGGAAGAAGTGCCCTAGGTCCTAGTAAGAAGAAAGGAAAGAGCCATGAAGGCGAGGATGTCAAGGCCAAGAGGAAAAGGAGAGCTCGTCGAAAGTTTCATGTTTCAGATTTTCCACTAGCGGATGGGCAATTAAGCTATGACTTGAAGGAGGATCCGACGAGCAGGAAGGCAGATGTTACTTTTGGGCAGCTTATAGAGATGGTGCCTAAGCTAAAGCGACAGTGGAAGAGGATGGTTAACCCAATGGAGAAAGAGCCAGAGAGAGGTTCAGTAAAGGTGTTGGCAATGGATGAGTTACCAGAAATTTGTCCAATAGTAGATGTGTGGCATAAAAGGAAAAATTTGGGACAAGGTTATGTGGATGGCGGAGCCCAAATATGCGTTATAACACACTCATGCGTTGAGAAGATGGGTCTCACAGTGGCTAGGGTGTCAGGTTTCCGGATCAGATTGGCAAACCATCAAAAAGTAAAATGCTTGGGTGTTGTAAAGATCTTAGAAGTGGAGGCATATGATGCAAAGGCAGTGGTCGATTTTCATGTGATGCTAGCAGGGTTGGGAGCATATCCTATTATACTAGGCAGACCATGGTTACGTGCAGTGGGAGCTGTTCAAGATTGGCGACATGGTATGATTAGCCTCTATGGAAAGACAGGTACCAAGAAGCTTTATAATATGGACACAAGGAAACGATTAGAGGAGATTTATGAAGATGAGGATGAGTCTAGTGATGAAGACTCTTCCACGGTGACAGATGAGGACAGTGATAGCACTACCAGCAGTGATGAGGATGCTGATGTTACATTTCTTTTGATGGACAAAGAAATCCAAGAGTTTGGTTTAGTTGCATTTGCGAATGAGGTTGAAGATGAAAGTGAAGGGCCTTATGAAGTGATTGAAGGGCTGATGCAAACCAAGGTTGAGTTGTCAAAGAAGCAGGAATTGATGACACAAATGATCAGTGGAGACCTCTCAGCTATGGAGAAGGATATATATTTGCACATGCTGGCTAGTTTTCCTGATTAAATGTTCATTACTTCATATGAAGAGATCAGAGGGTTCAAGGGCGAAGAGATGCATATAGAGCTGAAAGAAGGTTCTAAGCCAGCGCAGAAAAGGCTAAGAAGGATGGGTCAAGAGCAAATGGAAGCCTTGCGAGAAGAGGTGGACAAGTTGTTGAAGGCAGGGTTCATAGTCCCTGTGGAGACCACAGAATGGGTGAGTCCAGTTGTAGTCAGTCCAAAGAAGGATAGGAAGTGGAGATTTTGTGTAGATTTTAAACCCTTAAATGCAGCCACTAAGAAGAACCCATATCCTCTTCCATTCATCGATCAGATCTTGTATTCAGTGGCAGGTTATGAGAGGTACAGTGTGTGTGATGGTTTTTCAGGCTATTTTCAATTGAAGATTGCTCTTAAAGACCGCACAAAGACCACTTTTATTACGCCATGGGGCTTCTATTGCTACACAGTATTGCCATTTGGGTTGTCAAATGGACCTTCCTTTTATCAAGAGAGAGCAAATTGGGTGTTGGAACCATTCATTGGTAGTTGTGTTAAAGCTTTTATGGATGACTTCTGTGTTTATAGAAGTAGGGCTGAACACCATGAGAAGCTGCAGATGGTATTGGCTCGATATGATGAATGTGGAGGACAACTAAATCCAAAGAAATGTCATCTAGCACAGCCAAGAGTGAAGTTATTGGGCCATATGGTGTCAGAAAATGGCATTGAGGCTGATCCAGACAAGGTTAAGTCTATTATTCTTCTTCCATCACCTACGAGTACGAAGCAATTGGCAACCTTTATACACAAAGTGAAGTATATGGCAAGGTTTATTCCATTGTCTTCTCAAATTCTTTATCCATTACAACAAGTGGCAAAGCATGATCCATTGCAATGGGATGAAAAGTGTGAAGAAGTGTTTCAAGAGGTGAAAGAGGTGTTAGGGGGGTTGTCAGCCATGCAGGCTCCTGATTCGGAGAAAGTGTTTTATGTAAATCCATCAGTAGGGGATGATGCCATTGGAGCCATGCTATTGAAAAAGGGGAAGGGCAGCCATTATATGAGGCCAGTGTATTGTGCAAGCCGAGTGAAGTTGGTAGCGGAGAGAAAGTTCTCGAAAGTAGAGCTAGTGATGGCCAGTGTAATATTTGCTTGTCAACGATTTCGTCATTACTTGCTACCACGAACTTTTGTTTTCTTGACGAGTTATGCCTTTTTGCCACAGTTAATTAATGGTACTAACATGTCAAATGTGGTGAAGAAATGGGTAATTGAGCTGCAAGAGTTTGAGTTCTCTTTTCTAGTGGAAGATAGTACAAGGGCTACCCTAGCTGATTTGTTGACCTACAAGGAGAATCCCCTTATTGTTAAGGAAGAGGTGGTGAGAAAGGTAGTTGAAGAAGTGCCACAGATCAGAAATGCACATGTGTTGTTCTTTGATGGTTCATACAGAAAGAGCCATGATGCAGCTTCAGGGGGTATAGCACTTTATGATCCAGCGGGGAAGCTAGTATACAAGAGAGGGTTCAAATTGGATGCTCATAGTAACAATGAGGCTGAATATGCTACTCTGGAAGCCGGATTACACATTTGTTTGAAGCATGGGGTTCGAAGGTTGAGCATAAAATGTGATGCCTTGTTAGTGGTGAAGCAAGTACTGGGTGTGTGGAAGAGCAAGAACACCTCATTGAAGGAAATGTGTTTCAGAATTAAAGGCCTGTTAAAAAAGTTCGAAGCATGGATCATCAGACACATTGAACGTGCTCTAAATGGAGAGGCACATGAAGCAGCTCAAGGCATGATTGGGGAGCTATTTGTGTTGAGGACCACCTTACCTCTTTATCATGGCCGGGAAAGTTTGGCTCAAGAAGAGGAGTTTTTGCTAACAGGAATCATTCCAAAGGATATTCAGAAGTCTAAGAAGTATGGCTTTGTGCGTAGAGCATACAAGGACAAATTGATTGGTGATGTTTTATACATGAAAGGGGCTGATCTCGTGTTGAGACGTGTACCTTGGCGGGAGGAGCTTTACAGAGTGTTGGAAGAGAATCATGAAGGCGCATGTGGTGGCTATTTTTCTCTAAAGATCACCTTGCATAAGATTTTGCAAGAGGGGTATGTATGGCCTAGTTTGCACAAGGATGTTCACCATTGGTGTAGGTCTTGCAATAGGTGTCAAACATTTGGGAAGAGAGTGTTGAAGCCAGAGCTACGAAAAACCATTATGGCGTTTGATGTGTTTGAAAAGTGGGGGATTGATGCAATAGGCCCGTTACCTATCACAAGCAAGGGCAAAAGCTATATCTTGACGGCAGTGGACTATCTCTCTAGATGGGCAGAGGCTATAGCAGTAAAACAAATCACTGCAAAGGATGTGGCAAAATTTGTGTATGATGAAATATGTTGCAAGTTTGGGGTGCCATTAGAGCTACTTTCAGATAAGGGGCCAGGATTTAGAGCTAAACAGCTAGACTTCTTATGCACAAAGATGAAGATTAGGCACCAGCATACCACTCCTTATTACCCGCAGTGTAATGGCTTAAATGAAAGATTCAATGGTGAGTTGGTACAAATTCTTTCTAAAGTGACAGAGCACCAAGGAAAGAATTGGGATTTGGAATTGCCTCCTTACCATACTTCGGTGAAGACAGATACAGGGTTTACTCCATTTCATTTGGTGTATGGAAAGGAAGCACTATTGCCTGTGGAGGTAGAGTTTCCTGCGGTCAAGATGTTAGAGAAGTTGCTTGGGCCGCCTGGTGATGCATTCAAAGAGAGGCTCTTGCAGTTACAAGAGGTCCAGTTGGATAGGATGAGCGCATTGGAGCATTATGGACAAATGCAGGATAAGGCTTTGGAAAAGATAAATGAAAAGGTCAAAAGTAAGGGTATCAAGAAACATGACTTGGTTTTGCGCTACAACAGTAAGCTAGACAACACCTTCCAAAAGGTTTCAAATTAAGTGGGAAGGCCCTTTCAAGGTACCGGAGTGTTTTCCAAATGGCACATATCAGCTGGCTAACCTGGATGGATTCTACATAAGTCAAGGGTAAATGGATTGCGTCTTAAATTATATCATGCCAGGTTAATGATGGTGGAGCAAGATGAGCTGTCTCTGGAGCAAGCAATGTTGGTGAGGGATGAGGAGACCAGTGATGTGGCGAGTCTCATATCTCTCTTTGCTGCTGCTGATCATGAATGGTCTAGCAGGCTAGGGGATGGGCAAATTATGTCACGAGCTTTTTGGAGCAAGGGATTGCGCATATGTACATATACATGCATGGTGCATCAAATAAAGAATTGCCCATTTCTCAGAGCCAGGTGGTTACGTGGGGCCCACATGTGTACAGGTAGGACAGGGTGTACATAGTGCATCGATTTTCACTATTACCAGTACCATTGTGTTTTTTCTACAATAAGGAGGAGTTGGTAGCGCGTAAAACTTCTCGAGGAAGCTATCCGCAGGCCGACGACATGAGGTAAGCAGGTGCGTCAGATGGCATCTAGTGGCGTCAAGAGGGCGAACGGGGTCAATATTTGCACGCGGATGAGGACGGACACAACGTGCATGGGTATTTTCTTGTGAGAGTTATGCAGAAAGGCCATCATTAGGACCACTTTTTGGGGCCACTTCACGTGGTTGCGATACGCATTATTGAAAAGAAATGAGTGCCAGGTGTGCGGATGATGCAAAAGGTGACAACTATGCATTGCGAGGTCAGTTTTTGGCCTGTTCGGGGTCCGTTTGAGGTCATCTAAAAGGCCAAGGGTGCCTAACTAATAAAGCTAAGTGTGGGAACTGAAAAAAGAGAGAGAAGACCAGAAAAAACGTGGAGAAGAGAGGGGGAACAGCCGCAGGTGTGTTTTTGCTCATTTTGGAGCCTGTTTTAGCCGTAAACTGCTCATCAGAGGTCGGATTTGAGCACTTTGACATTGTAGACTGGGGTTTTGGGCCGTTCGGGACGCGATGGCGTTGTCCACTTTGCCAAATTTCTCACTCTTTTTCTGTTGTTTTTCTGTGTAATCTTCTCCGGTGAGTGAAGCTTCTTCTCCAATTTGTGATTGTATCTGGTATCTTTTACCCATATTGTGTGAGCTGTTTGCCCCATTGGTGTTGGCCCAAGCTCATTTGTATCTACACATCAAAAGTTCTTCTCTTTTGAGCTGAGTTTTTTGGGTGTGTGTGTGTGTGTGTGTGTTTCTCTGTGTGGAGTGGGTAAGTGGATAGTCTCTCTCCTCTCACTCCATAGGTGTGTTCCCTGTCTTGGCCAGGGGTATTGTGTAAGCCGAGTGGTGCCCCATAGTGTGTGTGTGTGTGTGTGTGTGTGTGTGTGTCTTTCCAAGAGTGTGTGTCGGGTCGTTATAGAGGCGTTGTGTGTGTTTTCATCCCGCTCACAACGCTATCGACCCTCCAAAGGCTAATGCAGACACAAATGGACTAGCCACAGTCTCAGAAAGGGTTCTTCCGGTCCGAGTCTCAGAAACGGCCGGGAAAAACTGCCAAAATAGCCAAAAATGGCTCCACACGTAGTACAGTGGGCAGTGTCCGCAACCCAACGTACATGAGTAAAATCGCACTCAAACAAGCGCCAAGAACTACTGCATGTAGTGAAAGTGATCCCTGCGGGGATATCTGCTCTCAAAAGAGCTCAGTAGCACTAGGTGTGCTCTCAACAAAATGCATCTGTCAACGCATGTGTTCGCAGAGAATCTGTTGTGTTGAGATGACTGCCAAATCGCCTGTAAAAGCGCTGTGTCAGGTAACTTGGAGAATCTGTGATTGGATGGGCTGAAAAACCCCCCTGTAGCCTATAACATGTGTGTCGGTGTCGCTATGTGCCGATTTCTGCCGCCAGGAAGAAATATACTAGTCGAATAGCCGCCAAAGGTGTCGTATCCGTAAACTGTGTCATACAGGGTGATCGGTGCGCTCGGTGCCAATGCCGGGTGTCACTCCTCTATGATAGAGGTACCTCACCTGTGCATGTCGCAAGCACGGTCGTCGATCGTGGGAACGTGCTCGTTCGCAGGAACACACGTGTCAGGCTCGGATGTCGGAAATCCGCCACGTAATGTGCAAGAGCGGTGTCGTGGTTGCCAACATCGGTGTCGAAACCAATGTCATAAACTGAATCGATGCCGAAGGACTAACCGAGAGCTGATCCGCTCTTGCCAATGTCTATGGTGAATCGCCGATGTCGAGGATGGTGCCGAGTGTGCACACACACTCTGTGTGTGTCGATGTCGGAGAACAGATATTGTATATCCGGAGTCGGAAAGACGAGATGTTGATGTCGAAGAAAACTGTAATGTTTCTGCTCTCTCTCTCTCTCTCTTGCTGTCTCTCTCACTCGCTCACTCTCTCACTCTTAGCTATCTCTCAAATTCTCAAGCTCGGGGTGTAGGAGGGGTCGGAGAGTCGGGATCGTCGAGGCTCACTTTGTGGGAATGATAGCTTACACACAAGAAGGTGTGAGCTTGAGCCACAAAAAAAATGATTCTGACGAGCGTGCAGGGCTATTGAATCTGGAACGACTATGTGTGTGTGTGTGGGCTCTGCTGCTTGTCAGCTTGCTCAATTCCCTGCAGCTCTCGGACTTGCAGGCATTTGCTTATGCGTTCGATTGCAAGCTCTCTACTCGGCTCTGCTCTGCTGTTCGCTGTACGGTTCGGGTAAGCCAGTGCTTCTCGCTGCTCGCGACTCTGTTCAAGCCTCAGAGCTTGCACATGCCTTCAATTGCAAGCCTTTTGTATGCTTTTGATTCCACCTCTCTCACGCTGCCGAGGTGCTCCACAATTCTAAGCTCCCCCTCGATCTCGCTCCTACTCACCTATTGCCGAATTGAAGCATAATTGCCCCCCTGCTCGGCCTTGGCTGACTTGGCTTTCCTTGCCTTGGATCTCTATTGCTTCCAAAATTCCCCCAAGCTTCAGCCCGATCTCCTGCTGAGAGATCGTGCTGAAGCTGTTCAATTCCAAGCTCCCCTAGCCCGGGGTCGGTGCACACACGGTTAGGGAGGCGGGAGATGCTGGGGCTTGGGAGCCGTGCTCCTGGGCTCTGATACCAATTGATGAGTGCGCGTGTGCCTGTACGAGAGTGTGTGCAAGAGAGGGGGAAGAAGAGAATGGGGAAGGGGATGATACATAGAATTGGGTTAGTGGAGAAGAAAGAGAAGAGTCAACCCTTCCTCTTTTGCTCCCTATATTGATTAGGTGAAATCAAGTGTACAAGGGTGGTTTCCCACGGCCACCTGGCCTACACCCCAACACGCATAAATGCATAGAAATCTTTCCTTATCAGTTGTGCAGAAAGAATTCTGGAGTAAGGGTGTGTTGTAGAAAGGGCCCGTTCCATAGTTTGTCAGTTGGGATATCCTATTGGAGTTTACGTATCCTATTGCTCATATCAAGGAAAAGTTTGTTTACTAGAAATCTCAAGCATGGCCATTTCATGTTTAGATTGAAAGCTTCCCAAATAATAATGATAATGTTTTCATCTCTATTGCCTTGGTCCCAAAAAACTTTGACAACTCTTACACAGCCAATCGATCTGGTGCATGTTGTGGAAAAAACAAGGCAACAATCTAGACCTATCTTGGATTTTTGGGCAGCATGTCACATCTCTAAAACGTCACGATGTGGCAGCATTATTAGATGTTTGGTTGCATCTTCTTGCGTGCAGATGTACCCTCTTTCAAGACATGTGCAATGACTCTTAGCCATGGATAGATAGACAATTGATCTCAATGAAGGCGTTGGTATTGTACACTATAAGACACACGTTAGTGCTTCATGGTGTGATATTGTGAATGCTTTGCAACTTGTGCAAATATCATCCTCGAGAGAGAGAGAGAGAGAGAGAGAGAGAGAGAGAGATTTTAGCATCATGAGCATGATGCTAGAAAAAAAGGTTCTCTATCTTTTGCTTACCTTTCGACCTTGCCTCCTCCCTTTAAGGAAGTTCTCTATCTTTTGCTTACCTTTCGACCTTGCCTCCTCCCTTTAAGGAAGTGAATCTTGCAAAAATAGAGCCCAAGGAAAGTGACCTACCATGCAAGCCTAAAATCATAGGCTTGGCTGACCAAAAATGTAGAAGAATCTCTTATAGATGGGAATGAAAAACACGTCTCATAAATTCTCTCTCTCTCTCTCTCTCTCTCACACACACACACACACATATGGAAGGCCTTCGTTAGAATATATTTCTTAACCTTTGTTTTCTGCCTACATGGTCTTTTAGATACAATCAAGGCCGTTCAGACTTCCAAACTAACATTCTTAGAGTGCATCTCTTCATTTATAGAAAGCAGTGATGAATACAATGGTGGCTATGTTGGACTATCGGTTTGGAATGAAAAATGCCTTGAGATCAATTGGAGATAATTGAATTTATTTTATTTTGAATAATGTTCTTTAAATGTATTTCTTTTTTGAAATTGCGAATTAATCATGTTTCGCCAAGACTTAATGAGTGGATATTTGGGTCTATTGGCATCTGCTCCTAGAAAAATTGAGTTTTTTTATGTTACCCTACTTCATCATGTTGGTAAGCGGCAGCCATTTACGTCTATGACCTTATGGTGGGCCTGAAAGAAAGTACTCTTTTGTTCTCAATTGAAAAATGGACACTATGGATGGCACTCCATTTTTATTTTGGGGGTGAGAGTAGTCATTCTCCTTTGGTTTGTTTTGTTTCTCTTTTTTTTTTTTTCCCAAAACTCACAATTGTGAGTAGATTATATTAGCAAAATCATAGAATTACAAACGCCTGCCATGCTCGTCACACGAGCCATGACATCTTCCACTGATCAAGGATACATTGGTTGATAGGGGAGCCACCACGATGATATTGAATGGGTCCTCATCAATACCCTTTCAAGTCCATCATAACAACACACAGGGTCATGTTCCACTCATCAGAGTTCATGTGAATTTCCCGATAGTGATGATAGCCCCCTTGCTTTCTTGTATTATCTCCATGAACTTAGCAACTTTTATGGTGTTTCTTCTGAATATGTCCTTGGAAGCACACTTAAATAGGCTTGCTAGCAACTTACATCCCAAGGCATCTTTAAGATTTACAACTTTGCCCTAGTTTTTGTTTTATATAAGGTAACCATAGATCAACTTGCATCTAAAGGCATCTTTTTTTTAAAAAAAAACAATTACTACTTTGCACAATTTTTGTTTTGTATGACGTAAACATAGTGCATCATTCTCATTAGTCACATTGCAATTTTAGCAAGCCTTAACAAGTAAGTGACAATGCATCATGTAAACACGCCAAGAGAAAAAGCAAAAGGTGTTTTGGAAGCGAAGAGACTTTAGAGCAAGCTGCCGATAGAGCTATATTTTAATACAGCATAATTTTCAATAATCCTTGAGTTATGGAAATCAATCTTGGGAAGAAGTGTCTAAACCCTTAATCTCCTAAACCCTTAATCTCCCCTTACAAAGAAGAAGGAGTGTGAGACATTCTTATCCTCATTGTGCTCCACCCAAACTCCACCCAAAAACCTGTGCCTTCTCCCCCTTCCTTGCATGCACACTAGCATGAGGCACACCGTCTTGCAAGTGGTATTAGAGCGATGGCAACCCCACGCCGCTTGCATGTATGTGTCCAGACTAGATTAAGGCTTAGAGCCTTAGCAGAGAGACGAGATTTTTGAGATCTATAGATGAGAGAAATGAACGCCGAGTACTGGCTCCTTACATGTAGCGCTAATGTTTCGATGCAAGCAAATGGGGTAGCACATCTATATGTATTCTATAAAGACAGTGAGAGTTCCCTTTACACGTGTCGAGAGCTGCGAGCTAAAGGCTACAGTCCTTTGCGCACGATAAAGAGGGAGAGAGAAAGAAAGGCCGTCGAAGGCGACCGGCCGTACTTGAGAATAATGTAGGTGCTAGGTGCTCGGGTGACCGAGGTTAAATTTGAAGGACAACTAATCTATTCCTTTCCAAGAGCCTCTGTTGTAGTCCCTATTACCTTTGTTCTCAAAAGGTAAGCTTAAGTAAGTGGTTTCTTAAAGGTAGAACTCTAGAATTATAGGTGAAGATCCCCTCTAATGTTCCAGGAAATGAGCACATCGGTGCCGCAACACCGGCTAGCCGTTGAGAAAGGGGCGTGAGTCCTCGTGTAATCCACATTTTTGCTGACCGGAGGCCGAGAAGAGCTAGGGCTTGACCTCCACGGCCAGCCGGCTCATTGCTTGGCGTCCTCTCAGCGCAGCTCCCGCCTTGAACGTTACACGCATCTCCCTCCCCTTCACTGATCCTCACAGTTTCCCCTCCATGTGCTCAAGACTAAGGCACGACCGACCAGCTGGGCAGAGCTAGCCAAGCGGAAGCCGAAGGGGACCATGTGCTAAGGCATGTGTGGGCGTACCTTTGTCGAGCATCAAATTTCTACCTACTTCTGGCCGATGGTAGCCAGTCCATCTTGCCCATTCTCAATGCCTCATCGTGGCACTACGCATGCCCAGTGCGCTCACGTTCGCGCTTGCTTTGCTTTGCAAGTGTGCATGTCTTTAAGGCACCTCTTGGTCTGAATAATAGGGCTGCACCTGCCAATGTTTTGCGCCTGTAAGAAGCCAGTTTCTCTCTCATGGACACTTGTGTGAGGCACTGCACTACAAAGAGACTCTGTGGAAACCTGTCCTTGCATCTTGTGATTCCTCTGGCTTGCAGCACCTGCCCACCCCTCACCTTGCCATATCCTGTCTGCTCGGAAGGGAGCCTCCCTTGCTTTGAGTGTGGCCATTCTCCCATCCTAGGAGACCTCCTCAGTCAGATCGGCCTCCTCGATTCCCTTAGCTCCATCTCCTGAGCGTGATTGGCCTCTGTAAAAGTAACTTATGATTTTAATAAGTGTGGACTTCTTTTCCACCTACCTCTTTTCCCAAAGTTCTTACACCTAATTCCCACATGGACCCTTTTTACCTATGCAAGTCTCAACATGTGTCTATTCCCACCTACCTATAACTCACATGTGATGGATAATCCTCACTCCCTCAACTTGTATATAAATCCCATTATCTGCCCTCATTTGTAACAAGGTCTTCACTCTCCATTCAAGTGCAATCTATTGTCATTGCTCTATTTCTATCTTGCACTCTCTTATGTCTTGACATTAGCATATTAATTAATAGTGATATTAATCACATTTAAGTTAATCTCTACGTTCTCACATGATAGAGCTTAAGATTATTTTTTCTAATTAGCGCTAAGAGTCTTCCATCTCTCTAGCCCACACTCGAAGCCTCACTCTCCATTCTTTTCAAGGAATCCGGAACCTCGAAAGATGGCCAAGTTAGCTTCTTCATCTTCCACATCCACCTACAAGACCCGCTACATTATCGACAAGCTTAACGGCACTAACTACCAAGTGTGGAAGATTCGGATGGAACTCTACCTCACGCAGCTGCAACTTTGGGACACCTGACCACCCCGAAGACCCCGAAGACAAAGATTCAACATACTTCATCGACACCTATAATACTTGGCATAGTAGAAACAATAGTGCCAAGATGGAGCTCATTCTCCATTGCCAAGATCGACAAGTCCAAATGGTCAAAAAGCTAACTACTGCTAGCGCCATTTGGAAGTTCTTCGAGAAGAACTACGAGCACACTGACCTCGTCTACCAAGTTTCCTTGATCAAAAAATTGATAAACACTACCATGCAAGAGGGTCAGTCATCCTCCAAGTTTTTGGAGACGTGGCAAATACTTCTAGATGAAGTAATTATCTCAGGGCTTGCCATCCCTGAAGAGCTTCAAAGTATGCTCTTATTGGCTTCTCTACCTGCATCATGGAGAGCCTTTATCACTACACAAGCCACCACGGCTAACTTGCAGCTACAAAATCTTGTAGCCAAGATCCATCAAGAGGAAATGCTTCGCGACCACACTAGCAACTCGTAGAAGTCCACAGCACTTGTTACTATGACAAGAAACTCACGCCCTTACAACGGCAAGAAGCCTCAACATTCAGGCCCTCCCCGACAACACAATAATTCTGGAAGAAAGTCGCAATTTCAAAGCCACCACAATCACCAAAATTCAAAGCAATGCGCCAACTGTCATCGCTTTGGACACCTCACAAAGGATTGTCGGCAACCACGCAATCAAGGTAATCGTCCTATCTCTCACCCTAACCTATATCCTTCTTACCCTCAAGGGGGGACACGCCATGGCCAGCCATCTCCTTTTATTTATGGTCAAGCTCATTATGCTGACATATCTACTTATGATAGCCCATCTTATCCTTTGCAACTATATGCCACCACTATAGCTACTTCATATCCCAATATCTGGCTACTTGATACGGGCGCCACCCATCATATGACATATCACCTACACTGGCTATCAACCATCACTTATCTAGAACACCCTCTAGAAGTATGCCTCGGTGATAACAGCATCCAGCTCGCCAAAGCCTATGGAGATGCTATCATTAACCTACCTAATGGCCTACACACCACTATTTCTCACGTATATTATGTCCCTGATCTCAAGAAAAATCTCATCTCTATCAGCGAGCTAACCGACAACGGCATCATCATCAAATTCGTGCGAGAAGGCTGCCACATTTCGACACTAAACAAAGATGGTCAGTATGTCACACTTTTGGTCCCCAAAGCTGGGCGTCTTTATCCATTGGGTGACTCATCGCCTGCACATGCATCTACGTCATCCATAAAAACACAAGAAAACACACTCAAATGGCATTATAGACTAGGACACATTTCTCAACATGTTTTGCACCAACTCACTCATCACCAACTTGCACTAGGTGTTCCCAAGCACCTCACTCACATCACACTTTGTGAGGGCTGCATTCTTGCTAAAGCACATCATGTCCCATTCCCCACTTCATCATCACGAGCCACTGCACCTCTCAACCTCATCCACTCTGATGTTTGTGGCCCATTGCTCGTCAACTCCCTCACTGGCAATAATTATATACTTACTTTTATAGATGATTTCTCAAAATACAGAACTACTTACTACATGGCCGAGAAATCCTCAACCTTCTCTCATTTTTGCACATTCAAGGCATTGGTTGAAACTAAACATGGCTGCCACATTAAAACTCTCCGCACAGATCATGGTGGGGAATACACTTCTCATGCATTCAAAGATCTATGCCTTTCTGCTGGTATTCGACATGAATTCTACATCACCGACCACCCACAAAACGGACGTGCCGAGCGCAAGAATCGCACACTATTCGAAGCTTCTCGTGCCATGCTTCTTCAAGCTAGCCTCCCAGACACCTATTGGGAAGAAGCTACCGCCACTACATGCTACATTCAAAACCGCATTCTATCCACCCGCAATCCTACTACTACACCCTCTGGCACGGTCACCCACCTCATCTTGGCCACCTTCGCATCTTTGGAAGCATTGCATACCCACTTGTGACACAACCTTTATCAAAACTATCACCACGTGCTCAACGCACAACTTTTGTCGTCTATGGTGATCGCTTTGGCATCAAGGCATACCGCCTCTATATCCCAGACCATCACAAGTTTATCTTTGCCTGCACCGTCGTCTTTGATGAAGAATTCATCATCTCGAGAAAATCTTCTCCACCATTGCACCCTACATTCTCATCACCAGTCCACTCTTCTCATCAATCTTTGTTGACGGCCTCACCAACACACACACCCATGCAAATTTCCCACCCTTCTAGGCACAATCTTGAGCCTCCCTTCACCATCCAAAGGCCTTTCCTCATCGCCCATCCACCTCCTCGTGTCTCGCATTCTCATGCACAGCCAATCGGCAACACTCCTGCACCACATCTTGCACCCATCTCCTCACAGTTGACACCATCACCAACACCGTCCATCCCGACTGCCGCTACTTCCATCACACCGCAGACACTCGGTGCTCCACCTCATCAGCTCCCATCACCTTCGCTACCGGTCTCACCTTCACAATTGCCATCTTTTTTCCGCAACTCCCACGAAACCTTGCCAGTTACTCCCATCCCAGCAGATGTTAAGGAAGTCGAGCCTCATAGCTCTACTTCTGCCACCTCGTCATCGAAACACACTTCGGCTATACACTTGGACCAAGCCGCCTCTAGCTCGCATGGTTGCACCTGCTCTCTTTGCGAGATCTATGAAGCCACCAATTTCTCTGTTGTCCTCAGTGATGAAATGATTCTTGAACATCCACCAGAGCCTCTTGAAGATGCCCTTCCCCTCTCTATTCTCGATGCCCTCGCTTCTAGCGAGAGCAAGGAGTGGCATGTTGCCATATTGGATGAACTCCAAGCCCTCAAAGAAGCTAACACTTGGGAGCTTGTGCCACCTTCTAAGAACCATAACATTGTCTCTTGCAAATGGCTAATAAACAAGAAATACCACCCCAATGGCTCAGTTGATCGCTACAAGGCACGCCTTGTCGCTCACGGCTTCACTCAACAACAAGGTGTGGATTACTTCGACACCTATTTGCCAGTACTGGGTATGAATGTATTTCGGCTTCTTATTGCACTTGCTACTAAGTTTAATCTTCTTTTACATCATCTTGATATAAAAACTGTCTTCTTACATGGCTTGCTCCAAGAGCTCATCTATATGCTACAACCTCCTCATTTTGAAGACCCTCACCACCCTGATTATGTATGTAAATTGCATAAGCCCATTTATGGCTTAAAACAGTCTGCAAGAGAGTGGTACATCCGCACGCACCACTACTTGCTCAAATGTGGCTGGGAACGTCTTATAGCAGACTACAATATCTACATATGGCAGACCTCTAGAGGCATGGCCATCTTAGGCCTCTTTGCGGATGACATTCCTCTTTTCGGCGCATCGGAGTACATGCTTCTGTAAGCGATTGACTACATCTCTCACGCCTCATCTTGTAATTTTAGTTGGATCCCTACTGGATGAACTTCTCATTGAGGGGGGATAGCATGTATCTACGACATGGCTACTTCACAAAGATTTTTTGTTCATCAATCTCAATGCGCTACAACAAGAAGTCCACCCTTAAGGGGGGATGTAAAAGCAACTTATGATTTTAATAAGTGTGGACTTCTTTTCCACCTACCTCTTTTCCCAAAGTTCTTACACCTAATTCCCACATGGACCCTTTTTACCTATGCAAGTCTCAACATGTGTCTATTCCCACCTACCTATAACTCACATGTAATGGATAATCCTCACTCCCTCAACTTGTATATAAATCCCATTAGCTGCCCTCATTTGTAACAAGGTCTTCACTCTCCATTCAAGTGCAATCTATTGTCATTGCTCTATTTCTATCTAGCACTCTCTTATGTCTTGACATTAGCATATTAATTAATAGTGATATTAATCACATTTAAGTTAATCTCTAAATTCTCACAGCCTGCTGAGTCCCTCCCCTCCCTCCATTCTCACTCTGGCAAGATTGCCCTTCTCGCGCTTGCAGACAGCCTTGGATGGCAGCAGAGCATGGGACTCTAGCAACCAAGAGAGAGAGAGAACTATGCTGCCTGTCGAGTGATACAAAGAAAGAGAGAGACAGAGAGGCACGTGTACCACCTACGGAGGGAGAGAAATTTTTTTCAAGAAATCACCCTCAAATTGCAAAAATTCCCAAAATACTTCTGCTTGTGGGATTAAATATTTCTAAAAATAGAAAAAGTTGTAGCTTTTCATAAGAAGACTGATTGTCTATCAATACAAGATGCTAAGTAAAGTGGAATTTGAGTTGGTTATATAGGGCTCATTAATTTTAGACATAATTCCTTTTTTTGCGACGCAAATAAGCACTCAAAAACAAATCTCAATTGTCAAAAAAGGAATAAAGATTAAAAAATCTTGAACAATCCAACTAAAATAGGCAAAGGGTATTTTAAGAAATTTTGAGGGTATTTTGGAATTTTTCATAAATTAGAGTCGTATTTTGGTTTTACATCTTAACTTTAGTGGGGGAAGGTGAGACCATTGTCTAACGAGTCATATCCCTGTTTCCCTTTTCTTTTAAACTTTTCACTCCTTCAAGCCCTAAAGCATCACCCAAGATACCCCTTAAAACAAATGAAAAAAAAAATTGTAGGCACATTATTGCATGGCTGCATGCCATGCCGAGCTCCATGCCCCGCGCTCTTGCTCTATCTGCAGCGTAGTGGCTCCTCTGATCGCCTGCAGCTCTTGCCCTCCCTTTTGGCATCTCTCTCCCTCTCTCTCTTTGGCCTCTAGGTGCCAACTCTCATCACATGCTCTCTCTCTCTCTCTCTCTCTCTCTCTCTCTCTCTCTCTCTCTCTCTTATGTTGCTCACGAGCCTCGCGTGCAAATGAGCCACGCGTTGCTATTCTCCATCGCAAGCGCTCTCTCTCTCTCTCTCTCTCTCTCTCTCTCTCTCTCTCTCTCTCATGGCATCCCCTCCCTCTCCCGTGCTCTCTCTCTTTGCCGTCAGACTTCACGCTACCTTTCTCTGTACGTCTTCAATTGCACATAGCATCCCTGGGAAGGGAGCGCACCCACATGCAACTCACAAAAAGCCCTACGATGCCATTGTGCATGTCATTGACCACGAGACTTGTCTCAAAGAAAACACAAAAAAGAAGATCTCTCTGTCTCAATCCCTCGCAAGGCACGTCCTATTGTGTTGTAGTAGTCCTTGTTATACGGCTCCCTGCTGCCCTACCCGCAAGCCATGGCGCAGATAGGAGCAAAGGGAGGTGTTTCAATGCACATAGACCAAATCTCCTCTCACACATGGCACATGTTTGCCCCTCTCTCCTCCACGTATCACGAGGTGTGTCACATTCCTTGCTGCGGGTGCCACCATTTTCGAGCGACCTACTAGCATACAATGGCATTGTCTATGGTGGAAGCATAGCTTCATTGACCCCACCCCACCCCCCACCACCCCCCCCCCCCCCCCCCCTCTTCCCGTGCTCCTGCAAAGAAAAAAGACCCATCACAATAAGGCTATGTCAAAGGGGTCAACACAAAACTAGGAAAAGAGGTTTACCCTACACACTTAAAAGCACGTAACCATTAAGATAAATGATGGTTCTAGTGAAAAAGAAGTTGGCTTAGTGGTAAAGGTGAGGGCTTTAAGTTGAACCCTTGAGACACGTGGGTTTGGGTGTGGGTGTGGGTGAGTGGACACAATCCCATAAAACTGATAAAATAACGAGGCCTACAATTTCAGGGTAGTAACTAGAGAGTTCTAAGATAATTTTAATTGTTGATATTTTGTACTCATCAACCAAAAAAAAGGTCGAGTTAATTTCCTTCTTTGTTGCTAGAACTTTGATTTTTTTAGCAATACAAATAAAAATGTTCATGTATAGTTTATATAGAATATAGACAAGAATGATGGGTTGATAGTTACTTCGTAGACATTGTCTGCATATCAATCACGGTAATTACTAATATTCACACTATTTGTAATTTCTCCTTGTTCAATCACACTCACTTATGGTGAAGATGCAGACAATGTCTTTCTAAAAGCAAAAAGATGCACGTCAGAAATAATGTTTTCATGCAATGGACAAGATGATCAAACTAATTACTAATTAAACATCAATTTTTAAAAAAATACCATTGAGTAGTATAAGATTCATAAAGGTAAAGTTCCAAGCTTGAGCACTAACATGAGTTAAAACATTGAGAATATGGCTCTCAAAAAGTAAGCATAGAGTAGGGGTGAAGCTGGCACCGCACACAAGGTTGTGGAGGAC
The DNA here is from genome assembly GCF_014529385.1 of Adiantum capillus-veneris. NCBI lineage: Eukaryota > Viridiplantae > Streptophyta > Polypodiopsida > Polypodiales > Pteridaceae > Adiantum > Adiantum capillus-veneris. The sequence goes on from NC_140954.1 coordinate 85,435,664, forward strand.
CAACTAGCCACATGAGATCTACCTCACTATCAACATTAACAAATGCACCAGATTCTTATCACCAACCTTGTGCACACACGGCCTCGCACATCACCCACCTTGATTTCCCAGAAGACCCTATCGACCTTGTTCACAGATGACCAATTGTCTTTCCTATTGTTCATTAGGGTGAGGTAATTGACCACTTTTGCTGCATTATACAGGGGGTGTCCATCCACCTTCAATTGCTCATGAGTTAATGCCCTCTTTATGATTGCGCCAGCACCGTCATGTTCACCTTTTCCATGACTTGACCCAAAATAGTTGTGCATCATCTCAACCCCAGTAAGCTGAGAAAACCTTGCAACAAAGAAGAAAGGCCGTCGTGCTCTGAATTGTGATGATGCACCATCAAACCATACCTAGTGTCGCTTTAAAAAAAAACCCTGGTCCTTCAACCACCGGTCATGCAAAAGAAAGCAGTGTTGAACGAACAATGTGTCATGCACGTTGTCATCTGATATATAAAAATGGAGAAATTTTATGATGTCGCCCTTTGTCAAGCACACATAGTAGCTAAATCCTGGTTCTCTATCAGAAAGTAGCTCTAGTGGCACACCAAATTTGCAACATATGTACTCATAAACAAATTTTCCCATCTCTTTATTGGTAATCTGTTTGACAGCCTTGGCTTCTGCCCATCATGACACATAATCCACTGCGGTCAAGATGTAAGTATTTCTTTTGCTAGTCATAGGTAAGGGTCAAATAGCATCGAGACCCCATTTCTCAAACACATCAAAAGCTATAATTGTCTTTTGCAATTCAGGCTTCAAAATTCTCTTTCCCATTCTTTGACAAGGCAAACACGACTTGCACCAATGATTAACATCCCGTTGAATACTCGGCCATATGTAACCTTCTTGCAAGACCTTATGCAACATGATCTTCATAGCAAAATGGCCTCCACAAGACCCCTCATGATTTTCTTCGAAGATTTTGTAAAATTCCTCTTTCCAAGGTACATGACGAAAATCACCTCCTTTCATGTAAAGCACATCATCAAGAATTTTTTATTTCCTGGATTTTCTTATGAACGCATACTTTTTAGAAGACGGTAAACCTTCAGGTAGAACCCCTGTCAATAGAAAACCCACTTCCTTTGATAAGATTTTCATCCCACGATATAAAGGGGTATCCGCCTTTACCACAAACACACAAGTGATCATCTCTTGGGCACCATCATGAGGTTCTTCATTTAGAGACCTCTCAATATGCTGGAAACTCCATGCTTCAAGCTTTTTGAGCAACGGTTTGACTTTCAAGCATAGTTTTTTCAGTTTGGGGTTTTTATTCTTCTATACTCCCAACACTTGCTTCACAACCAACAAAGTATCTCCTTTGATTTGCAAGCGTCTAATCCCAATTGTAAGAAAATATGCAAACCACCTTCAAGAGCCACGTATTCTACTTCATTGTTACTTTTGGCATCAAGTTTCAGCCCTTGCTTTCTCATAAGCTTTCCTTGTGCATCATAAATAACAATGCCTCCTGAAGTAGCATCATGACTTCTTCGATAAGAACCATCAAAATATAACAATGAAGCATTAGGGATGGCAAGAGTCCCAAATTCCTTCTTTCGCACCACCTCTTCTTTAACCAAAACCGGAGTATCCTTATAAGTGAGAAGATCTCTCAGGGTAGCCCTAGTACTTTCCTCCACCAAAAAGGTGAATTGAAACTCTTAAAGCTCAATAACCCATTTCATCACTGTTTTTGATATATTTGAATTATTGAACAGCTGCGGATGCAATGAATAACTGGTGAGGAAGGTGAACGACTTTTGCAGCAAGTAGTGTCTGAATCGTCTATAAACCATAGTGGTCATCACCAATTCAATTTCCAAAAAATCTCTTTCATGAGGAGTCTTTACTCTGATAGCATAATGAACGGGCTTCATATACTGAGATTCCTTCCCCCTTTGCAATAACATAGCCCCGATAGCATCATCTCCCACTGATGGATTAACATAGAATCCTTTTTCCAATGAGGAGCCTGCATAATGGGGAGCGTACTCGAAACCTCTTTAACTTTGTCAAAAACCTCGTCATAGTCATGAGACCATTCCAAAGGATCATTCTTGAATATTTGTTGCAATGGATATAATAGCTGTGATGCCAAGGGTATGAAGCGAGACAGCTATTTAACTTTTTTGTATGAGAGTGGCCAACTGTCTAGTATCTTTTGAAGATGACAATAACAACAAAGCCTCTACTTTCTCTGGATCTGCTTCAATCCCATTTTCTGAAATAACATGCCCAAGAAGCTTCACCCATGGCTGTGCCAAATGAAATTTTTTAGGATTGAGTTGACTCCTGCATTCATCATACCTGGCAAAAGTCATTTCAAGATTTTGAACATGCTCTTTCTTTGAACTGTATACACAAAAATCATTTATGAATCCTTTGACAAACTTCCCGAGGAACGAGGTAAGGAACCAATCTACTTTTCTTTCAAAGGCTCTTGGCCGATTTGACATCCCAAAAGGAAGGCATCAGAAGCAGGAACAACCCATGGCATGATAAAAGTAGTGTTTTTCTTGTCTTCAGGAGCAAGGATAAGCTGAAATAAAAGCAAAGGGTAAGGATATTTCTTGGTCACCGCATTTAGTGGCTTGTAATCAACACAAACTCTCCAACGCCCATATTTCTTTGGGATCACTACTACAGGGCTCACCATTCAGCATTATCCACTGGCACGATGAACCCTGCATCCAAAAGCTTATCCACTTCTTCCTTTAAAGCATTCATCTGTTCCTTATCCATCCTTCTTAATTTCTGTCGGATTGGCTTTACCCCTTCAACTAGCTCGATCTTCACAGAATCCCCAACAAAACCCCTTATTTCCTAATATGAGGTAATGAAAATATTTGGAAACTTGTTCAACATTGCTAAGTAGCCCCTTCTTTCTCCTTATTTCAAATCAGTACTCAGCATATTTTAAATCAACTCTTTCTTCACTGATAGTTCCTGTTTAGGCTGCATCAACTCTTCAAGTTGCTCTAAACGGCTTGAAGCATTTATATTCCCTGATATTTTCAACACTTCACTAATTTCTTTCTGTTCCTCATCCAACAACAAGAATGACAGTTCACCCTCATCACTGGAACTCGAAGTAGTGCTACTTTCTAAGTCTTCAGAACTGTCATCACTGGTAGTTTCGGATTCATCATTCTCACTCACATCTTCAAGTGCCATAGGCTGTTTGGTAGTCATAACAGACTCTCTCTTTTCACCCTTCTTGTCATGCACACTGATTGTGCCCTTGTGCCAATCTTGTACGGCACCCACAACTCTCAACCAAGGTCATCCCAAAATGAGAGGAAAGGCTCTCAGACCAACTGGAATAACATGATAGTTTACCATAACCTTCACATTAAAGACTTCGACTTCCAAATTCTTGATCATTCCTAAACATTTCACTCTGGCATGGTTTGCTAATCGAATCCAAAACCGAGAGCTTCCGCAAGTAATGAGACCTAGTCTCTCGACACATGACTGTGTGATCACACAAAATTGAGCACCTCCATGAATGTAGGCTTCTCTCATGCCCACACCTTTGTGCCAAGCGTTCACCACATGACAGATGTTGGGTAACTCTCCCACATACAACACTCTGACTTGTCCATGCTTCGGCCCTTTTTTTGGATTCACTAATGACTGCCATTGCCTTTTAAGTCGGGGCACCATATTCATCAACTGTCCAAAAGTACAATCTACTTTCCTCCCAATCAGGGCTTCCTTTAAAGTGTTTGGCCTTTTCCCAACGGTAAATCCGCCACTTCAAATCATCTACGAGGCTTTATCTTTTTCTTGGCTTGTGCATCTTCACCCTCTTTCTCCTTCCCTTTCTTTCTGCTAGGCCCTGGTGCTGCATAGCCTTCACTCTCTCTTTTGCCTACTAGCAGCACATATGTTTCTTTCTTTTCTACTTGCACAATGCCCACATGACCACCAGAGGTTGAGGCTTGATTTTCCTATCCAGTACTTTGATCTCCCCATATATCTAATTTATAATCATTAGCTCTGCTAGGAATCTACTGAGGAAGTGGAAACATATCCCCTCCCATCCTTGGTGGCTTTAGACAATAAGTGCTGATGTGACCAAGTTCACCACAATTATAACAAGTAGGAATGAACCTCCTCTACGGCTCAAAACCACCTTGTCCACAACCCGCATACGCATTAGGATGAGCCTCACATGCCTGAGCCATCCCTCTACCACTTCCATGACCACGACCACCTCCACCACCAAGAACACTAAGTCGTAATTCCTGCATCATGGTCATCATGTCTTGCATATTTTGTTACAAGTGTTGGGTATTAGCAACCCTTTGAACAGGTTGACCTACAACTTGTGCTTGATTCTCCTCCGTTTGGCTACCATTATTTTGCTTAGGGACCGCTTTCTCGTATTCATTAAGCCTTTGAGCTTTCCATTCTTTCTCTTTGGCAATGGTGATTGCCTCCTCGAAGGTGGCGGGCCTTTTCAACTCAACTTTGAACTTCAAACTTTCTTTTAGGTTTGCCACAAAACGGTCCTTCTTTAACATGGATGGAGGGATCTTGTTTCCCAAAGCCCGGGCCCATTTATCCCATAAACGAGTGAATTGCATGACAAAATCATCAACATTTTGATTAGCACTCTGATTGTACCCCAAAATTTCATGTCAAACTTCATAAGGTACTTCGATGGATTGGTATTGTGCTAGGAAAGCATGCTTCACAAGGTTGTAATCCAAAACCACCCCTGCATTTTGTGCTTGCATCAACTCCTCAAAATTGTGTAACCAAACTTTTGCCTGATCCTGTAAACTATATTGCAGCAACCACAACAATATAGGTCGAGTATATTGCGCAGTAAGCAATTGACTTCCAACATTTCAATAAATGTTTGTGCATTTTCATTAGGCAATCTATAATATTGTGGGAACTCATCTGCCATGTTTGATTGCCACAAAAACACTTACATGTGACTTCAAAAACTCAAGGGATGTCGATGGATCGCTCCAGTACCTAATCCACCTCACACTGGTTAACTTGGCCCCCACTGCTTGGCTTCACAAAATCTCATGACACTCCAAAGGCTGCAATCCAATTATACCACCTCAAGTGATATCCACATTTTGCACATACATAGGCGGTTGTCCATAAGGACCCACATCCCATTTACATTCACTACCTACACAATAGACATGTTTCACAAGAATTGGAGCATAGGAGCACTTTCTCCTCTGTGGGGGCACCAAAATGATGCTAGCATGAAAACAACAAAGAAAACAAGAACCTCTATAGCCTTGCACACACCACACCGTTGGAAGGAAACACCATAAAGCTGCGAAAAACACCTATGTCGGACACCTGTAAAGTCGGGCGGGAAACAGCCCTAGCCCAAACGAAGATTAAAACCACTAAAAACCAAGACCATAAAGACGAATCTTGTGTCGTGTAGACCTCCGTAGAGTACCCATATGCTTGATTACGACTACAGACGAGAGAGTTACAAGCTTTCAAAGTTGGGGTATCTCTCAAAAGCTCCAAAAAAGCTAGTCTCTGTAAGCAAAAAAGATGTGCAGGGAATTGAAGCTATTATAAAAAGGGTTTTTTTTGGCTCTTATCCCAAGGAATTTTCTCTCCGCTCGTAGCTGACATGATTCTCTCTTTGGTCACCTTTTAATTGGTCCATTTTGGGCTTAATTTGGGTAGAAAAAGGCATGTCGGCCACTTTTTGACCAAGGCAAGTGGGGAAGGGAGGTGTCCAGTGGACCAAAAGCTTGGGCAGGCGCTTGGGCAGTAGTATGAACTGAAAAAGCGTGCCCTCTCTCTCCTCCAACACCCACGAGCCCTCATTAGCAAGGCAAGGAGGCTTCATTTGCTTCTTTGATACACCCTTAGGGGGTACCCATTCCCCCCCCCCCCTTATACCCTCCAATTTCCACTTGCTCTCCCCCATGTGGGATTACTCCATTGCCACTTGGCACCATCCTCCCACCTCCCAACTTAAGCCAATGAATTTTCTGTTTTGCTCCCCACACCGAGCAACCATGGCGGAGGCGTGGCGGGTGACTACTACGGGCACCGAATGCGACGTTGTAAAGCCCGACTTGGAGCTTATTACTTCGGCTATTTTCAAAAATCCTCAGCCACACCTTTTCTAATTGAATCCATCAAGTCAGCCCACTTGCCTTTCCTCGCATGCATCCACACCCACTTTCTTAAGTAAGGAACCGCCCACTTCAAATGCATGTAAATAAGTCCGATTCACTGGCTATCAAGAACGACTGAAAGTACTCATTGAAAACCACCTTTTACAAGTTTGACCAACCCAAAACTCTTGCAAATGACTAAGCAGAACCAAGCCTTTATACATAAATTTTACAAGAGCACTCTGAAAACTCAAGGCATTATGTACATCTATGTACTCGAGGCTAGTGAGCAAGATTTTTAGGATGGATTAGTGAATTTATCTTCATCCAAAAAATGCCTTAGAATGCATTTGGTTGAAAGCATGTTTCAAGTAGACAGCTTACACATGATATTCGCAGCAGTAGGTATTGCGGTCCCGCAATTTTTGAACAAAAAAGGGCTTCAAATTCTCAAAGAGATCTCAGTGAAATGCGCACCATCACATGCATTTCGTAAAACTTCCTGTAAAATTCCACCTGCACCAAAAAGCAGGCAATAAAGAGATAATGTGACAACAAATAACCAAAATGTTTGGTACCATCACCTACAAGTCATAACAGCCACTTTCGTGTTTGTGAAAGCACATAAGAGGAACATTTACCACTAAGAAGTTGTTTTGCATGTTTGAAAGGGGCTTTAAACTTCTTGAAACCACCTGAAGCACTCTAAATCACCTGAAGGTGACTAAAAAATGTCATCAAACCACTCTCAAGTGGTTTGTTTACCACTTTCAATCACCTTCAGGTGGTTTGAAATCTTCCAAGTCCTTACATAGGTTCTCACTCAAGCTCTTTAAACCACCTATAGGTGATTAAAAGTGGTTTGTTTACCAGTTTCAATCACCTTCAGTTGGATAACACCCAAATCTCGAGTTTTTAAAAGCACTCAAGAGGACATTAACCACTTAGAAGTGGTTTTGCATGTTTGAAACCACTTGAAGCACTTAAAACCACCTAACAATGATTGAAATATTTTATCAAACCACTTTCAAGTGGTTTGATGACTACATTTAGGTGGTTTTAAGTGCTTACATAGGTTTTCACTTGAGCACTTGGCAGATTTCAAACCACCTGAAGCACTTAAAACCACCTAAATGTGATTGAAAAGGGTCATTAAACCACTTTCACTCATCTTCAAGTGGTTTGAAATCTTCAAGGTTCCCACCCAAGCACTTAGCAGATTTCAAACCACCTGAAGCACTTAAAACCACCTGAAAAGGTTGAAAGTGGTTATTAAGTGGTTTATTTTTCATTTTCTATCACCTTCATGTGGTTTGAAAACTTCCAAGCGCTTACATAGGTTCTCACTTAAGCACTTGGCGGATTGCAAGTGGTTTTTTAAATACTTTAAAGTGGTGACAAACTGTTTCAACACTTTACAAAGTACAAGCTTCCACACTTAGGTGGTCGAAAGCAGTATTTTAGGTACTTTAAATCACTGTCAGTACTTTAACTGCTTTGAAAAGTACTTGAAGGGGGATTCAACCACTTTTTGATTGTTTCCTCAGTTCTCATAGATTTTTTACAGTTTGACAGTGGTTCATACAGGTTGAAAGTGGTGAACAGTGTTCACTATACTACTTGACAATGGTTTTTTACAGTTTGATTGTGGTTGTGACAGCTTGATAGTGGTGAACATTGGTCAATATACTACTTGGAAGTGGTTGATAATACTTGAGGTTGATCCAGCAAACGCAATGGATGCATACGAACAGCCTTTCTTCCGATACGTCTTTGGCATATGTCCTCTTGTTCGGAGAGACTCGGGTCTCTACTATCCAGAAACCCAACACAGCCTCCTTCATGTCCTCTGTGATGTTTGTAGAACGATGAACTTGCCGTTGACATGCTAAGACTGGAAAAGGATTGTTCTCAGCCTCTAAATGGAGTCGTGCATTCACAAAACCGATGTTTCTTCTGTGTATGCCCAATGACTTTGCAAGTGCTCTATCCATAAAGGGACGTGCATCTACTTCGTCCCTTGAATTAATGCATGCCATCACTGTTGCCCTCTTGAAAAGAATTTCCGTGGCTGAGTGCGGGACCTTGACTTCTGACAAGGTGTTGTGAACGTTGGAAATAACTGCTCTCTGTATAGATTGTGTCGAGTTCTGCAGGTTGCAAAATACTTGTTGCTGGAGTGACTGTTCAAAAATCTCTCCTTGGAGTTTGGTTGTCAATCCTTGCGTCTGCTCTTCCCAGCACCTTTCCCTTTTCTTTGCCACCCAGTAATTGCGTAAGCAGCGTGTGAATTGCTCAAGAAACTCTGCTCCACTGTGTACTGGTGGGCACGGAGCCGAATCAAGAAAACCTGAAGAAAAAGAGCTCAATGCATGAAAATACATCATGAAGATCCCAAGCATCAACAAGACCAAACATGTCACAGACACTCACACACACCTAACTGGCGAGAAGGCTCCATCCTTAGAGAGAAGAGAGAGAGAGAGAGAGAGAGAGAGAGAGAGAGAGAGAGAGATGGAGAGAGAGAGAGAGAGAGATGGAGAACTAAGCACACATAGTAGAGAACCACGCGCAGAGGAAAGAAAGGGAATATGATGCAGAAACACCACACAGAGAGGGAGAGAAAGGCACTCTGCTCTATGCAAAAACCATGCACAGAGAATACCCTAAACCTGTATGCTTTGTGCCCACACAGAGAAGGAGACACAGGGGGTGCTCGTACGTCCAAGACGTCCAAGAACTACAGGGGGCGATCAAAAAATGCGAACCTCTTTTTTTAAAAATTCCCCCCATCTTCATTACTTGTCATTGAGTTTCCTCCCCCAAAAAATCAAATGTAGACTCAAAAGTTCCCCAAAACTACTTTAAAAAGGAGTGTCCAAGACAACTCTTTTTGGACCACCTATACATGCTTTCACCCGTAGAAGAGATAAAGCCTAGTTGATGTTTCTTAGTGGGTAGAGGATCCCTTTTTACCCCACAATATCATTCCAAGATGGATGGGGCTTGGGAGACTTAGCTGCTGCAAGCATGTCGGCTCTTTAGTCCATATCATAGTTCCAAAGTAGATAAAAAGAGAATTAGTCTTAAAAGACAAAAAAATGATCATTTAAAAGAAACATGTACATTTAAAAGAAACATGTACATTTTCCACTCTAATGTAGCATTGACAAGGTTCATACTATCCTTAAGCTGTATTCCTTGCATCCATCTAGCATCTTCAAAAGGATAATTTTTGAACTTAGTTAGATACCATCAGATAATCTTACCATGTCGTAGTACCTTTTCCTCATGCCAAAGGATAGCTTCACATTGTAGACCTCTTTTTGGTCTTCAATTTTTGGGGGGCCTTCAACATGTTGGTGGCTCTCCTTTGTAGGGCTTAAGTAGGCTCACATGAAAAGCATTAGATATGAGCCAATGGTTGGGAAACTTGAGTTGATAAGCCATGTCATTGATTGGCTTCAAGATTTGAAAAGGACCATAGTATCTTTTTGATAGTTTAGCATAATACTTTTGATGGTCCGTAGGATTTTTTTCCATCGTTTGCCTCAACCAAGCCTTGGGAAACTTAAGTAAGACCCAATCATTTTTTTTGAATGTTAAGGCCCTACTGTGCTTATCATAGCATTAGCTTTTTGCCTTTGTTGAGAGATAAATATAGCCTCCTTAATCTTTTGGAAAGATTCTTGTAGGTCATGGCTATACTCATCGGCAACAAAGATCTTCCCATGTACTTTAAGTAGTAAGGAACTTTTAGGTCTTCCCTCTATGATCTCAAAAGATGCTTTTCTAGTAGTAGTATGGATAATATTATTGTATGCATACTCCACAAGAGGTAAGTACTTTTCCCATTGTGAGCATTGATCTACTTCTATAACATAAGTCTTTAGTAGATCATGTATCGTAAGATTGGCTATCTCACTTTGGCCATCCGTTTATCGGTGATAGGCCAAAGACAAATTCAATCTTGTACCTAGATTTTCAAAGAGACCTTTCCAAAAATTACTGGTCATTCTAGGATCTCTATCTGACACGATGGATGTTGGCAATCCATGGTGTGTGAAAATATCAGATATGAAGAGAGTTGCCATTTGGTGTGCCTTAATGGTCTTTTTGATAGGAATAAAGTATGCTTGCTTGCTACCTAAGCCTGCCAAGTATTGTCCATATTTTTGTATTCCCATGGATAGACTTGGGTAATCCAAAAATAAAATCCATGGATATACTCTCCCATGGTGAATTAGGGATTGGCATGGCTGGATTAATCTAGGTTGCTTCCCTCTATCATACTTGGTCTTTTGGCATACCACACATTTTGAAACATACTCTTGTATGTCCACTTTCATGGTAGGCCAATAGAAGTACACCTCTACTCCTCAAAGAGTAGGTTGAATACCTCTATGCCCCACATAGGGAGGAGCATGGGATTCATACATGACTTTCTCATGAAGGGAGTGGGTAACACATAGTCTATTTCCCTAGAGAAGATAACCATTCTACAGGGTAAATGGTTCTTCTTTCTTCCCCAATGCAAGGTCTAACATTATGTCTTTCAAGTCCGGGTCAGTATCATACTCATCTATTATAGAAGATAGATCATTGTGAGTTGCTATAGACACAACATTGACTCTTGGTCGTCGTGAAAGTGCATTGGCCACTTGATTGTGCTTACCACCAGCAATGTGAGCAATATGAAAATAAAATTGCAAAAGAAAATTTACCCACCTCATTTGTTGGTTGGAAAGCTTGGTTTGCATCATGAAGTACTTGAGACTTTGGTGGTCCGTTCGTAAAATAAATGAAGTCCCCAATAAATAGTGCTTCCATGTGTCTAGGGCATGTAGAACAACTAAAAGCTCTTTTTCGTATATGCCCAAGACTTGTTCATTGGCATTGAGCCTTCGGATCTCATATGCAATGACATGTCCTTCTTGAAGCAAAACTGCTCCAAGGCAATCACCAAAAAGTATCACATTGGACCTCAAATGGCTTTGAGAGATCCTAAAGCATAAGCACTAGCTAGGAGGTAAGCTTTTCTTTGAGCTTGTCAAAAGCATTTTTCTCTTTAGCAGTCCATGAGTACTTAACGGTTTTTTTTGTTAAGTCATCTAATGGTCCTGCTATTTGAGAGAATTTTTCTATGAAGCGTCTAAAGAATACACACATACCTATAAAGCTTCGTAGCTCATGTAGATTCCTTGGATTAGGCCATGCCTTTATAACCTCTAATTTAGATGGATCCATACGAATACCATCCTGAGAGATAATATGACCTAAGTATTAAATCTTTTGAATAAAAAATTCACTTGTCTTGTGATTGATAAAGAGATTGTTCTCTCTCAAAGCTTGAAAAATTACCTAGAGAGTTGCTTGTGCTCCTCCAAGGACTCGGAGTAGATGATAATACCATCAAAGAACACAGTAAAATTGCGATAGGGTCTAAATATTTTCTCCATTAAGTGATTGAATGTGGCTGGTGCATTAGTCAAGCCAAAAGGCATGACTAGATATTCATAAAGATCAAATGTTGTACGAAACGCGGTCTTTACGCTATCTTCATTCACTATCCTTATTTGGTGATAGCCACTTTTAAGGTCAATCCTACTTAAGTAGGTAGAGACTTGTAGCTTATCAGACAAATTTTTGACCCGTGGTACGAGAAATTTGTTTTTGATAGTGATATGGTTTAGTGCTCGATAGTCCACACACATGTGGTATGTACCATCTTTCTTTTGCACTAAAAGGACTGGAGAACCAAAGGGAGAGGAGCTAGGCCTCATCATCCCTTTGTCTACCAATTCTTGTACTTTCCTCATGATCTCCTCTTGTTGAGCTTGAGAAATTTGATAAGGAGGCTTGTTAGGCGGTGAGCTTCCTCGTAGGAGCTCAATTTGATGATCATCATCCCCTCATTTTAGAGGTAAATGTTAAGGAATAATCCGCACACTGCGGATCCTGCAGATGTGCGGACTCTACGGACTAGGACTTCATGCGGCTACGCACAGTTCTTCATGGGATACCATGGGACAAGACGGGTTTGCACCGTTTTTGATCTATGCTGGAGCAACGGTGTATTTGGGGGGCATACCAGTCATTTTGTGGGGATATCAATCAATATCATTCTCATGTAATTGTGTGCTATGTTGTGTATCCATGAGAAAGATGGTGTTTTGTCCCTGTGTACTGTCTATTTTGTCTTCTTATACATTGTTGTTTCATCTAATGTAAGGAAGAGTGAGGGTATCCATTCCCGTAGTGCTTATTGCTCCACTATGGAGCCATAGGCATTACATATGGCGACCACAATGCGTGATGGGTGACTTGATGTGAACATGCATGCACACTAGGGCGGAGGGTCCTCCTCACCCTGTTGTTCCAATAGTGGGCAAACGATGGAGGAGAGGTGGTTCGAATGAATTCCTCTTTTCCCCACCCCATTTTGAGGAACATGTGTCTCCGTCTCCAAGCCTGGTTTGTGGTCGACGTATTTGGAGTGTGCAGCGTATTTCGCGTCATCAATTATGTCCTCCTGCCGTGCGCTCTCACTCACCGACTCATATCGCTCCACCACCGATGCCGATAAGTAGTCCTCCCGGGGTTACCTGCCGCCATCATCTCTGCTTTGTATTGTTCCGAAATTCTTTCTTGGAGGGGGCACAATTGGCCAATGGGCTATGGCGCAACCAGTGGTGGCGGGTGGTCATATTAAGTATAGTCGCTTTCGAGGTCGCTTAAAGGAAGATGTTGATGCACATTTGCGGCAATTCAATAAAGTATCGATTGAATCATCCTGGTGCAGTGGTTACTCTCCATCAACAATCTATGTTTGAGTCCACACTTTCAGGGAAAGTTGCAAAATGGCTATCAGCGTATCCTCCTGATCACTTTCAAGCTTATGTGGAAGGTTCTAGAGCATTCTTGCATCGATTCAAAACAGAAAAGACAGTCCCTCAACATTTGGAAAAGCTTCAGACGTTGCGTCAAAAGTCGTTGCTAGTGAAGGATTATGCTGTAAAGTTTTGGATTCTCTTGCAGCAGGTACCTCAGGCACAACGGCCAGCAACCAAGGTGTTGAATGATTTTTTTCTGTGAGGGCTGAATAAAGATCTCAGAACTGTTATGGCAATAGTGGATAAGATAACCACTCCACTGGATAATGTGATTGCACGAGCTGTTGTAGCAAGTGAATCCTTAGAACATAAAGGATCGCAAGAAATCTCATTGTAAATCTCAAGAAAGTGGTAGTGATAGTTCGGAGTCGGTGAGTATAGACTCAGAATCGTGAGATTCAGGCAGCAGTAGTTCGTTGAAAGAATCGGAGGAGGCACCTCAAAAAAAATACCAGCGTCAAGGGAAAGGTTTTTCATCTGGATCTGCGGAATCTTATGCGACGGTAAAGAGTCTGAAGGAGCTATGGTGTACTCAGTTCTGGAATCCTAGACATTCAGCTCAAGATTGTGCAATGAATCAGAAATGGTGTGCGATTTTCACCACAAATACCCATAATATAGTGGAATGTTATTACAATGGTGGCAGCCGTAGGAGTTAGGATTCTTGTACATGGCAGTCACAACAGTCAGGACAAGAGCCTACATTAGCACTGGCTCACGCTCATGCATCAGAGGTAGCTTATCCAAGACTAGCTGGCGGACGAGATCAAGGGGGGGTCGTGGCCGCGGACGAGGTGGCCGAGATCCGAAACGACCCAAAACCTGCCTTTTCTGTTTAGGAGAGGGGCATTGGCAGTTGGAGTATTCGGAAGCCTTGGAATATGTTTGGAAGAAAAGAAACATGTTGCAAGAAAGTAGCCTACTGTAGCTATGGTTCAGGATGAGGGATTGGAGGAGTCTGGCCCGGTGGTTTCGCTAATTACCCGTTCTGGAAAAAATGTGGTACCAACAAAAAATATTAAGCTTCCAGATTGGTCAACTCAAGAGTATGTACGCAAGAAGACTTAACATGAATGCCGCAGTCAGTGCCGCCATTGCAATCACTAGGATCTTTGGCAAGCTCTTCGAAGAAGAAAGAGAGAAAAGCCAAAAACAGGGCAAGTACCACGAAAGAGGATAATTGGAATTCTGTTTGGAGGGATGCACTAGAATCACCATTACAAGTGCGATTGGGATCGCTCTTGAAACTAGTTTTGAATTTTCATAAATCTTTGTTGAGTCAAGATTTTAACAGAATAAAAGAGATGGAAGTCAATGTTGCAGCAGTTGAGGAAGTGGGGGATGATTTAGTCCCATTTTGCCTACAACTAGGGTTATGGATACATGCATCCCGGAGCTTTCAGTACGATATCATGGAACGTACATCGACAAAGTCCTATTAGATGGAGGTGCGGAAGTTAATATTATTACTCAAGTGGCTTGTGAGCGCTTTGGTCTTGGAGATTGGGAACGTGCTCCCTTTGTAGTTTGCATGGAGGATCAGAGAAGAGTAGAGCTAATAGGATTGCTCACAGGAATTGTGTTGGATGTGGCTGGTCTATCCTTTGTTGTTTCTTAATGGTGTTAAATATTCAAGATTACAGTCAAAATTATCATATTATATTGGGGAGACCATGGCTACACCAACCCAAGGTAAAGCATAATTGGGAGGCAAACATGATGATAGTAAAAACGGGTCGCAAGAAAGTTTGGGTGAGGTTGGGAACCTGCAAACAACCAGTTCAATCATCATGGCCTGTGAGATAGCAGAAATCGTGAATATAGTGGAAGGATTAGAAGAGGATGAAGAGGAGCAATTCCTGAAGGCTAATCCGGATTTAGTTTATCTTTATCTTGCATATGTTTCTATGATTTCACAGGAGAAGTCATTATGGGATCAACAAATGGCAGTGCTAGAGGGGAAAGAAGAAGCCTTGCCTATGCCAAAACCATTGGAGGAGGTTATTCGGCAAGAACGTGACTTTGAAGCATAAATGAGTAAAGTAGCAAGTGTAAAGGAGGATGAACTGGATACAATCTCTCTAGGAGCTCCAGATGAGACTAAGCCAAATCATATTAATCGACGACTTGAGGCCCAATTCCGAGAGGACTTGATTAATCTGTTGATGGAATTTAAGGATGTTTTTTCATCGGAGTATGTAGATATGAAAGGATGGGATCCAAAGTTTTATAAGCATAAGATTCATTTAAAACCAGATGCAGTGCCAATGAAGTAGCATTCATATAAGATGAATCCGAATGTGGCCAAGCAAGTTAAGGTGGAAATTGATCACTTATTGTAAGTGGGTTTTATTACCCCTATTGATAATCCAGAATGGATTTCTCCTCTTGTGGTAGTGCCAAAGAAGAACAAGAAAATTCAAATTTGTGTGGATTATAGGAAGTTGAATGTAGCTACTGTTCCAGACCCTTTTCCGCTTTCATTTCTGAATTCTGTTTTGGATGATGTGGCAGGTCATGAAATATATTCTTTTCTGGATGGATTTAGTGACTATAATCAAATTCGGATGGCTGAAGGAGATAAGGCTAAAACATCTTTCATTATGGCGTGGGGTGTTTTTGCATGCACAATAATGTGGTTTGGATTACAAAATGTGCCCTCAACTTTTTAAAGGGATATGTTTCAAATTTTTGGTCCTTACTTGACAGATTTTATGCGAATCTATTTGGATGACCTTAGTGTCTTTGGAGCGCAATTAGAGCATTTGAAGCAATATGTTTCATGAAATGTCGTGAGGTGAAATTCAGTTTAAATCCTCTGACAAGTGCATTCATAGTGCGGAGTGGGAGATTATTGGGCCATGTGATTTTTGAGGACGGAATTTTAGTGGACCCTGATAAAATAGCAGCGATGATGGAGGCACCTCCGTCGGCAAATCCAAAGCAGTGTGCACTATTTTTGGGTCAAGCTTGGTGGCATGGGAGGCATTTGCCCTTTGTGGCACATTTGGAAAATCCTCTTAACTAGGCAGTGCATGCCAAAGGTTTTGAATGGACCTCGGAATGTCATCTGGCCTACCTGAGATTAAAAATTCAGTTGTCCAAAGCTCCTATCATGATTCCTCTGAATTGGGGTAGGAATTTTTATGTGTTCATGGATGCTTTTGATAGAGCTATTGGTAGTGTACTGATGCAAGAACAAACTCATGGGTGGTTTTGACCTGTCTATGATGCAAGCACGCGATTATCATCCGTAGAGAAAAATTATTCAATGACAACCAGATGCAAGCTCTAAGAGAGGCTAAGTTTGCCCTTGTCTCCTCTATTCAAGATGAGCTTCTTTGTTTGCACAAACAAAATAGCTTGTCTACCTATTTAGAGTCACATCCAGGAGATCTGTTGATCTATCTGAATAATTGCGATGGCCTGGCACTGGAAATGCATCAGGACCTGCATAATTTTTGGGAGGGCCAAAGGAAAAATTGGAGATTGATGTTGACCAATGCAGCGGTAACTCAGCAACAAGAACAACAACTCGTGGTGCACCAGCCTGAGCCGCCTACCAATGACCGAGGTAAGGGCATTGTCCAAGAAGGTTTTGATATTTTTTATTGGGCGAAAGCTACCAAAGAATGTGTTGAAGCCAACGCCCGTGTCTCTCGTTTGCAATGAGTAATTCATTATCTTTGTAAGGAAGGATGGAGGTTCTATTTTTGGGCGGAGACACTTGCTCATTCTTTTTCATCAAGTCTCCCGCCTTGCTCGCCATTTTGGCCTGCTCTAAATCGATATTTGGCTCGACATTACCCTATACATACACATCTTTCTCCTTTACCCCAGGCACCTCAGTCTGTCTCCCTGCCAACAAAATTCATTCCACGGGAACCTTGGCCAGAGCAGCCTAAGATAGACCTGCAGCTGATTGTAGAGGTTTACAGGGCCCATCGGCAAGACTTTCGGGATTTCGGCTACATTGACATTTCATCGTTACTAGAGCGTGAGGAACAGCAGCGACCGAAGCCTTCAGCATGGAGAAGCTAAAGCTGTGGCCATGTTTGCACAGTCCACCTTGTGTGCCAAGTGTTACAGCATAAGCCGCACACTGTGGATCCTGCGGATGTGCGAACTCTACAGACTAGGACTTCATGCGGCTACGGACAGTTCTTCATGGGATACCATGGGACAGGACAGGTTTGCATCGTTCCCGATCTGCACTGGAGCAACTGTGTATTCAAGGGGGCATACCAGTCATTTTGTGGGAATATCAATAATATCATTCTCATGTAATCGTGTGCTCTAATGTGCATCAATGAAGAATATGGTGTTCTGTCCCTGTGTACTATCTATTTTGTCTTCTTATACATTTTTTTTTCATCTAATGTAAGGAAGAGTGAGGGTATCCATTCCCATAATGCTTATTGCTCCACTGCGGAGCCATAGGCATTACAGTAAGTCCAAAGGGATATCATTGATCTTGGAATCCATTTAGAATAATAGACAAGTAACTCTTCTTGATTCCTACCATTTTCATTTGATAAAACATTAGGACCTTAATGGATTGTTTGACAAAAATCATGTACGCAAACACTGAGCTTTTCATTGATTTGCCAAAAGAAAAAGAGTTTACAAAGGGTATGGTACGACCAGGCTCATTAGCATCTATGTACATGTTCTTTTTCTTGTACTTCAAATAAAACCTTCTCTAAGGGAACTTTACATTAACAGCCATACAATCAAACCATGGTGCCCCTAAGATGACATCTTCATGCTTCAGAGGAGAGATGAAGAAATCTTCTTTGTCAACATAGACTTGGACATGAAGCCTCAATTTTCCAATCAAGGGAGTAATTACAGCTTCTTGCCCCTTGAAGGCTCCATAGACTACAACTACATCTCCCATCTCATGCGCTTGAATGCCTAATTTGGTGGCCAACTCCATGGATATAAAATTGTGAGTAGAGACAGGGTCAAACAAGATGAAGGCATCATGATCCCTTACCTTTCCCCAAGCATAGGAGAGAGGTGCTCCTTTGCAATGAGAATCCTCTTTTGGAGCTTTGATCATGGAAGCTCTAGGAGTCTCATTGTAGACATTTCTTTTGGGGCAAGAACGATATCCATGTCCTTTCTTCCCACACTTAAAACATTTGTGGTCCTTACAAAAAGATTCTAGCTCTTCAGGAGAGAGTTTATTTTTACCTTTGTAAACTCACTTCTCCTTGGACCGATTGTTGTTATTGTTATTGGAATTTCCTTGGAAAGAGTTTTGGGCATTGGTTTTCCCCTTTGCATCATTATTGTCTTTGCTTTCCATGGGCTTGGCATTCCTTTTAGACCCTTATTGGAAATTGATGCATGAAGCAACCACAGTGTGGGGGATTACTTCAATGATAGAACTAGGCCGTTGGAAGTTGGAAGTTGACATATTCGGCCATTTCTTCAAGTAACCTCGCACAAAATTGTTGCTTTTTCTCGGCAAAGTCTATCTTTTGAAAGACAGTAGCCTTGAGATGTAAATCCCAAACTTTTCCATATATTTGTGGGTAGACTCATTGGAGAGCAACTTCAAACTCCACCATTTGTTAAGCACTTTGTCCTTTACATTGCTTGCAAAGAATTTCTTCATGATGGAAACTTGTAGATTTTTCCATGTCTTTGGGGCTTCGTCGTTTCCATGAAGGCTAGCCCACCATTGACAAGTAAGGTTTTTAAAGTGCATAGCTACATGGTGTAGCTTGGAGGACTCCATGAAGCCCTCGTCTCCAAAGGCCACATAAGATTGTTGGGTGAAGGCCAATACTTTGTCGGTAGCACCAAAGGTGACATCATAGGTGAGAAAAGAGATACTCTTTCCTCCCTGTTTGAATTTCCTGACCTTTTGAGACCTGCGCCATGCAGGGTAAGATTTTCTATGTCCTCTCCCCTTATATTCTCTAGGAGAATAGATGTTGCTTTCATCGGAAGAGGAGGAAAGTGAAGAAGAAGGAGAAGAGGGTGACATCTTTCCTGCCTTTTTCTTCCTTTGTTTTCTCTCTTCCCTTTTGGAGTGACAAGGAGGACTATGGGTTGACCCTTTCCTCTTGGGAGGAGTTGGCAATTGTCTAGACCGTCGTCTTCATGGAGCCACATCTTCAAAGTAACTTAGTGATTTGCTTATTTCTCGTTCTTTGGATTCCTCCTCTCATACTAGGGAGAGAGTCTTCTTCGTGGATTCTCATCAAGTGCACTCTTAAGCTCTCTCTTCTCTTGGACTGTGAGGTCCCCAACCCCGAGAAGATTGGGGCGACTTGATAGATGGCCTTCCTTTATTCTCCTTTTTCGTTGATGACACCCTACTCCGTTTCCATAAAGTAGAGATAGGAGCAACAGAAGAGAGGAAGTCCTCTATCCATCGTTTATGTGATTATAAGGGTCATACGCCACAAGCCATGTCGATAAATCTAGGATTCTAATAAAATTTGTTTCCTAACATAAAGATGACATCCCATTGATATATTTGGAATCCATAAACAACGCCTTTTTTCACACGTTTAAGAGGCATGACCTCCATCTATAAACCATAAATATGATATGAGACTTGTTCTAAATTAACTCGACTAATCATGTCCATAGCTTTCAGGGGCAAATGTACAATGAGTCTCTAATTTCACTTCTGTTAATAAGAGGGAGTGGCGAGTTTCTCGACTAATCGAGACCACCCATCCTTAACTCGCAACCTGAGCAAGCCCCCACTTTCCACCCCACACTCACACTTTGCTACTTGTTTACTAATTACTACCACATTTTTTCACATACATAAACCATATTCTTTCTTAATTCTAGGAACAGGTTCTTTCATCCAGCCCTTCAGAAAATACCAAAACAATTCAAACAAGGCCTAATGAAGACAGCCCTATAATTCAACAAAAATAACTTTTCCTATTTCGCATGAGTTGTCGCTACCCGCGGACTTCCTCTATCTAACCAACAGAGCTTTTGCAAAGGATTTATTCGCTAACCGCGAATTGCGCAACCTTCCCATCTCGCTAACCACGAGGCATCTTGCTAAACGCCTACCCGCGAAGCATCCCGCTAACCGCGAGGAACAAAAGAGAGCCGATAACTTCATCTTAATCTTCGCTAACCGCTGAATCATCTCGCTACCTGCGAGGAACAAAAGATATTCTTTCAACAATTCTTCTCTTTAAATGATTCTTCAAACATGATAAACCAATTCTTGATATTAATCAGTAACCACTTATCAAACAATAACAGTTTATTAAGCAATAACAATTCAACAAAGAGTGACATTTTATCAAACAATCCTTTCACTAATCTATGAAAACATATGCTTGTTTCTTGTGATAGAATCACGTTTCTTGGACAGTATAAGGGAATCCCTATGCTTAGCTTCCCAGGTCAACACGAATAGCAATGTAGAATTATAAATTTGTCTTACCGGATTAGCAACATGTTCGATTACCTTCCGTGTTTGAGGTTAAACGATTTCACCTTCTTTCGGAGTCGATACCTATGCTTGAGTTATGATTGGAGTAGACGATACCTTCTTTTGCACCTTCTTTGGAGGTAGAACGACATGAGCATCCTTCAAACTTTGAGTCACTTGCTTTGGGGCCATCGTATCGATGTAGAGAAGAGAGAAAGAGAACTCAAGAATTCCAAGGGCAACACGACAATGGTAGAGAAAGACTTGAAGATGGAGATGGCTTGAAGGTAAGAGCTTGAGGGGGAAAGGTTGAGAAAAGAAGGTAACTCCGGTGTCAAGGCAATAGAGATTCCGCTTCTGAGAGTATGTATCTGTGTCTCTAAAGTGAGGAGAGAGGGGTCTTTATATAGACTCTCAAGGCCAGCTAAGAATAGAGGGATAAGTTCGCGTACGTTCGCGGCTCTTTTTTTTCTTTTTGCGGACACGGAATCCGATGCACAATTTCAGGTTCTCCAATTTTAGAAGAAGTTTGGCTTCCAAGACAAGAACTCTAAACTTAACTCCCTCCTCTTTTTTTCCTAAAAATAGTCCTCCTTTTCTAAAATTGCTCTCTCTTTCCTAAAGGGTCAACTCTTATCATTAGGTATAATCTTGAGGCTTAAGTTTTCCATCAATCTATAGTTTTGAAGTGAATAAAGACCATAAGTAATAGTTTCAGAGTCCGATTTTTTATCCGATCATTTTGTTTGAACGCATTATGACTTAACAAAATGAGAATCTTAAATATTTGCAAAGTGAATAAAATACTTTTATTGAAAAATACTGGGTACATTACATTCTCCCCAAGTTAGGGATTCGAGATGTCCTCATCTCGAATACTTTTATTGAAAAATATTGGGTACATTACATTCTCCCCAAGTTAGGGATTCGAGATGTCCTCATCTCAAGGAAAAGTGTGGATACTCCTACTCTAATTACTAGCGACCATCATTATGTCAAAAAGGGTGATGTATTTAGTCTACTTCACTTGCTACTGCTACTCCATTAGTCAGTCGTGGACAAGTGTTCTGATAATGTCCCAACTCTCCACATTCAAAGCATCGAACATTCAAGCATCGAGAATCTTATGCATTAGCGACATAAACCCTTTGTGGTTGACTCTTGTTGAAGCTTTGATCCCGTTCATTTCTTCTTGTAATCCCTTGTTCCTTCATCAAAGGTTTAGCTTGTACTAAAGCATCTTCTACAGTGGTGGGCTTTAGGGCTTCCTATCGCGAGCTAATTGGTTCTCTTAAACCTTGGCAAAAGCGAGCTACCTACTGCTCTATAGTCATTGATGGTGCGTAACATCTAAGTCTTACAAACTTTGAGTAGTACTCTTCCAAGGATAAACTGTATTGTTTCAAGCTAAAGAACTCACTAACCTTTATCGCTTCATGGGCAGGAGGTAAGTATCTTTGCTTCACCGCTTGTTTGATCTCCCACCAACTCTAAGAGTTCTCCAACACTCCCATGTCACGACAATGTTGTTTCCACCATAATTTTGCTTCCCCTGAGAGACGGAACATCCCTAATATCGCTTGATTTACAGGTTTGGTCAGCAGAGAAGTAATCATCCATAGCTTCAATCCATACTTCTGCATCTTTCTCAATATCATCACCCTCTCTTTTAAAAGAAGGTGGTTGCATTTGTTTGAGCAACAAATTCTTCTCTTGAATCTCCATATAGATAGCATCAAGGTTTTCCAACGTAGAAGTGATTTGAGGATTCCCCTGAGTGTACATCGATGTTTATAATAACCCAAATCAATAGGGTACTTTCCAAACTTAGACTTATCCAATCCACTAAAAGCTCAATCGTATGACTTAATCAATCCTTACTTATCCAATTCATTAAAACTCAATCACATGACCTAACCAATATTGACTTAACCAGTCCATCAAAACTTAGTCACATGACTTAACCAGTCATGATTATCTCAATCACATGACTTAACCAGTCATGGGTTATCCAATCACATGACTTATCTAGTCATGACTCATTCAATATATAAAAAAAAAACTCACTTTCATGACTTTAACAGTCAAACAGTTTCTTTGTAGAAAAACAACTCAATCTTCTATTCATAAAATCATCAAAATGTCATATAGGGGTATACAAAAGTTCTCTCCATGAAAAAACATAACAGAGGTTTCAAACATAACTATGGTACATGTCAATTGACATAGAGTAATATCTCTACGAGTCGGATAATGGGTATAGTAACCATACACATGAGGAAGCTTGAAGTAGCCAACTAAATCTTTTTAACTTAGGATCTGATATCAATTGTGAGGTCCCCAACCCTGATAAGATTAGAGCGACTTGATAGATGGCCTTCCTTTATTCTCCTTTTCCATTTACGACACCCTACTCCGTTTCCACAAAGTAGAGATACGAGCCACAGAAGAGAGGAAGTCCTCTATCCATCGTTTACGTGGTTATAAGGGTCATACGCCACAAGCCAGGTCAATAAATCTAGGATTCAAATGAAAGTTATTTGCTAGCATAAAGATGAAATCCCATTGACATATTTAGAATTCATAAAAAATGCCTTTTTCTCCACATTTAAGAGGCACGACTGCCATCCATAAACCATAAATATGATATGAGACTTATTCTAAATTAACTCGACTAATCATTTCCATAGCTTTCATCTCAACTCTTGGCACAATGAGTCACTAATTTCACTTCTCTTACTAAGAGGGAGTGGAGAGTTTCTCGACTAATCAAGACCACCCATCCTTGACTAGTAACCTGAGCCAGCAGCCCCCACTTTCCACCCCACACTCACACTTTTCTACTTGTTTACTAATTGCTACCACACTGTTTCACATACACAAACAATATTCTTTCTTAATTTTAGGCATAGGTTCTTTCATCCAACCCTTCAAACAATACCAAAACAATTCAAACAAGGCCTAATGAAGATAGCCCTATAATTCAACAAAAATAACTTTTCCAATTTCTCATGAGTTGCTGCTACCCGCGGACATCCTCTGTCTAACCAACAGAGCCTTTGCAAAGGATTCATTCGTTAATCGCGAATTGTGTAACCTTCACATCTCACTAACCACGAGGCATCTTCCTAACGGCCAGGCATCCCACTACCCGTGAGACATCTTGCTAGCCACGAGGCACCTCGCTACCCGCGAGGTATCCCGCTAACCGCGAGGAACAAAAGAGAGCTGATAACTTCAGCTTAATCTCCGCTAACCACGAATCATCTCGCTAACCGTGAGGAACAAAAGAGAGCTGATAACTTCAGCTTAATCTCCGCTAACCACGAATCATCTCGCTACCCGCGAGGAAAAAAAGAATTTCTTTCAACAATTCTTCTCTCTAAATGATTCTTCAAACATGAGATCAACCAATTCTTGATATCAATCAGTAACCACTTATCAAACAATAACAGTTTATTAAGCAATAACAATTCAACAAACAATGACAATTTATCAAATAGTTCTTTCACTAATCTATGAAAACATATGTTTGTTTCTTGTGATAAAATCACGTTTCTTGGACAGTTTAAGGGAATCCCTATGCTTAGCTTCCCAAGTCAACATGAATAGCAATGCAAAATGATAAATTTGTCCTACCGGATTAGCGACATGTTCAATTACCTCCCGTGTTTGAGGTTGGACGATTTTACCTTCTTTCGGAGTCGAAACCTCCGCTTGCGTTATGATTATAGTAGACGATACCTTCTTTTGTACCTTCCTTGGAGGTGGAACGACATGAGCATCCTTCGAACTTTGAGCACTCGCTTCGGGGCCATTGTATGGATGTAGAGAAGTGGGAAAGAGAGAAAGAGAACTCAAGAATTCCAAGGGCAACACGATGATGGTAGAGAAAGACTTGGAGATGGAGATGGCTTGAGGGTAAGAGCTGAGGGAGAATGGTTGAGGAAAGAAGGTAACTCTGACGTGAAGGCAATAGAGCTTCCACTTCTGAGAGTGTGTGTCTCTGTCTCTAAAGTGAGGAGAGAGGTGTCTTTATATAGACTCTCAAGGCCAGCTAAGAATAGAGGTATAAGTTCACATACGTTCGCGGATCTTTTTTTTTTTGCGGACACAAAATCTGATGCACGATTTCGGTTCTCCAATTTTAGAAGAAGCTTGGCTTCCAAGACAAGAACTCTAAACTTAACTCCCTCTTCTTTCTTTCCTAAAAATACTCCTCCTTTTCTAAAATTGCTCTCTCTTTCCTAAAGGGTCAACTCTTATCATTAGATACAATCTTGAGACTTAAGTTTTCCATGAACCTATAGTTTTGAAGTGAATAAAGACCATAAGTAATAGTTTCAGAGTCGTATTTTCAATCCAATCGTTTTGTTTGAATGCATTATGACTTAACAAAATAAAAATCTTAAATATTTGAAAAGTGAATAAAATAATTTTATTGAAAAATGTTGGGTACATTACATGGATAGATAGGGAAATCCCATCAGCACGAAGTTATTGAGTAACTTCGACTTGCAAAGCAGGGTTTCCCATAGCTTGTTGCAACCTAATAAGAAGATAATTAACAAACATGGGGGAATCATCATTAGCACCTTCATGTGCAAAATCAAAGTTGTCAATATTCATTCTACTCGCTCGGTTATTGTCAACCATGCTAATTAAACTTAGGTATAAATTACTTTGTGCTTTGGTACCCTCAAAAACCTTAGTCGCTGTTATGAGCGCGTATAGAGCTAGAAGAGAGCAAGAGGAGGCGCTCACAATGTACAAGAACTTGGACTTGATGATAAGCTTAATATTAATTATAAGACTTAATACTTTATTAAGAGAGCTAGATACAAGACTGGGATTACATAACTTGAGCACAAGACAAGTCTTGATTGCAAGGACAAGACTTGAACATAAGAACTAGAAGAGGGATTTCCTCATAGGAGCCTCACAACTGGTGTTGACAAGATTGAGGGGCTTGTAGCCCAAGACCCCTATTTATACTAGTGCTTGAAGAGGTTACTTGAGGAGGTTAGGAATTTCTAGGTTCTTCTTGAGGAGGTTAGAATCTTTTGGAACCTTCTTGATCCTGCTAGTTCTTCTCGAACCTACTAGATCCTTCTTCAACTTTGTAGAGCTTTCCAAAAACTTCTAGATTCTTCTAAAATCTTATCCATGCTTCTAAAAACTTCCAGAATCTCCTTGATACTTTCTAGAATCTTCTAGAATCTTCTAGATCCTTCTAGATTCTTCTAGAGCCTTCTAGTGATGATGTAGGTGACGGCACAGGCAATGATGCAGGTAGCGGCTGACTCTCAAGCATCCATGACATTACCCCCTCATCTAGAGACGAGTTCCACGAGGAGCAGTGGTGTTCCTTGACGGGGGCTTGCATGGATTTTTTTGATGGAACTCTTGGACTTTGAGAGATGCATGTTGAAGATTGTGTGCTGGTTACCAGGTGCGTTCACTGACATCATAGCCTTTCCAATGCACCAAGTACTGTAACCTGCCATGTGAAACTCAAGAATCTAGGACTTTCTTGACCTCATATTTGACATGTCCTTAAAGCTCAACCGGAGTAGGGCTCTTCATGGGATCTTATATGTGTGACAAGGTTCTAGGATTGAGACATGAAAGACCGAATGGATTTTCATGGATGAGGGCAATCAGAGTCAATAGGTGACTGGATTGACTTGACGGATAATTTTAAATGGCCCAAGCCTTCCATAATCAAGCTTTTGACAGGGACGAGATGAATGCAGATCACGTCGTAGGAGCCACACTTTATCTATCCCCTTCTTTGTATTTTGGATGTTGCATGCGATGGAGATCTGCACTTTCCTTATACTTGGATTGAGATTCTTTGATATGAATTGTAAGTTCTTTGTGAATTGTAGATAATTGTTGTGTAAGATGAATAGCATATGGATTCTTGACTTGATGGTGTCTGTGGATATCCTGTTTGGGATGTTGACCATAATTAGAAAATAATGGACTGTGACGGGTGGAGGCATGACAATTGTTGTTATAGGAGAATTCTCCTAGCGGTAGGAGCTTGACCCAATTGTCCTAGTGATAATTGATGGTACAAGAGAGATACTGTTCCAAAACTTGATTTACTCTCTCTATTTGTCCATCACTTTGTGGGTGATTGGCTGAGGAGAGGTTGATTTGTACTCCGAGTAGCTTGAATAAGCTTTTCCAAAAGCTAGAGATGAATTGTGGGCCTCGATCAGAAACTACATCATCCGGTAATCCATGATAACGATAGATATGTTGTAGAAAGAGTTTGGTCGTACCTTCGCAGGTGATGGTTTTAGTGGTTGTAATGAAGTGTTCCATTTTTGTAAACCAATCCACGACTACTAAAATGGAGGAGTTAAATCCTTGTGACAAGGGTAGCTCTACAATGAAATCCATGGAGATGGATGACCATGGTTTGTTTGGATTGGGCAAGGGATGGACGGTAACCCATGAGGACGATGACGAGGGGCCTTTGATCTATTGAAAGTGTCACAAGTGCCTACATACTCCTTGACAAGCTTCCACATTTGAGGCCACCAAAAGTCACGGGAGAGAAGCTTAATTGTCTTATTAACCCCAGAATTCCCTGCTGATAGAAGATCATGCCGTTGTTGAAGTACCTCCAAGCGTGTTGGTCCTAGCGAAATATAGAGAAGACCCTTATAGTAAATTAGTCCATCAATTTCTTGAAAGTCCTCATTAACCTCTTGTCCTTGTAGTTGTTGTCTAATATTTTGAGCAAGTGGGTCTTTGGCAATTTGCATCTTAACCTTAGAAGGAAAGGTAGAATCTTCAGGATCTTGGCTCATGGTGGCGTTTAGCTTAAGCTGCTCAGGTTTCAAAATCACTGACTCTTGTTGATCAAATGCTACATCGCCTGAAAAGGCATCTAGCTACCTTGTTGACGGCCAGGTCTATAAGAGATAAGAAAATCAACCTTTGATAGGATACCACTCCACCTGGCTTGGCCATGATTCAAAACGCAAGATGCCATGAAGTATTCCTAATTCTTGTGATTTGTATAGACCACTAGTGATCTTATGACGATCTCCTTCAAGTAGGTGACGCCAAGTGTTGAAGGAGTCGATGATTGCTAAGAGCTCTTTTTCATGGATATCTGCAACTGATAACTTGCAAGAATGAAAAGCCACTGGATGTACTCGACCATCCTCTCCTACCTGGGATAGAATAGTGCCAAGGGAAAAATCTAAAGCGTTTGTTTCTAAGATGAAAGGATTTGTAGGATCTACTTCAATTAGAATGGGTGCGGTCGTGAAAACTTACTTAAGAGCTAAAATTCTTTCGCGGCCTCTGAGTCCCAGACAAACTTATTATGGCATGTCAACCTTGTGAGTGTTGTAGCCACCTTGGAGTATCCTTGTATAAAGATATGATAAAAATTTGCAAATCCGAGGAAACATTGAACATCTCTTACCAAGGTGTGTGTTCTCCAATCAAGGATGGTTTGAACCTTCTTTGGATCCATGGAGATTCCCTTTTCAAAAATTACATAACCAAGAAATTCCACCTTAGATTGATGAAAAGAGCACTTCTCCAACGTTGCATACAACCTTGATGCACGAAGCTTTTCAAGCACTAATCATACATGATGCTCATGCTCTTCTTGATCCTTGGAAAATATCAGGATATCATCCAAATATATTACCACAAAATAATCCAAATACTCCTGAAAGATATCGTTCATTAAATGTTGACAAACAGCTGGGGCATTTGTAAGGCCAAAAGGCATGACAGTATATTCAAAGTGGCCATACCTTGTGCGAAAGGCTGTCTTCCATTCATCACCTTCTTTGATTCTGACTAGGTTGTAAGCACCACAAAGGTCTATTTTTGTAAATATTCTTTCCTTTCCAAGGCACTCAAGAAGCCCTGGGATTAAGGGAAGGGGATAGCGATTCTTGACAGTGATCTTGTTCAGGCCACTATAATCCACGCACATCCGGAGAGTTCCGTCCTTCTTTTTTACAAAGAGTATTGGAGCTCCTACTGG
This sequence comes from Adiantum capillus-veneris, assembly GCF_014529385.1. NCBI lineage: Eukaryota > Viridiplantae > Streptophyta > Polypodiopsida > Polypodiales > Pteridaceae > Adiantum > Adiantum capillus-veneris. The sequence continues at coordinate 85,464,196 of NC_140954.1, forward strand.
GGACTTTGAATGCCTTATGAGCCCCTTAGCAAGATTCTCATCAATATTTTTTTGTAATTCTACCAATTCATCTTGAGATAGCTTGTATATTGGCCCAAAAGGGGGTTGGGTTCCCTCTTGAATCTCTATAGCACAATCATAGGGTCGATGCTCCAGTAAGAGGTCTGCATTCTTCTTCTCAAAAACATTATTGTAATCTTGATATTGACGTGGCAATGCCTCCATGATTTTTTTGTCAACGTGTCTATTGATGTTGCAAATATCAGGAAAGTTGGATACTTTTTGGCTGCACGCATGAAGACCTTGGCTTCTAGATATATAGGCCTATTATGCCTTCCCTTCCTCTTTTGGACTTTTTGTGGTTCAATTCTCTGAGCCCTCCAATTAATGTCAAGATTATGTAATTCAAGCCACAGTAGCCCAATAACAACTTTACTGCTTGGGCTTTGTATAATATTGAACGCTATTCTTAAAACATGCTCCTTCAATGTTACTTCTATGGGGCGAGTTTCATACATGACATCCCCTGAAGCGAGGGGACGACCATCAATGACTTCTAGAGTTGGTGGATTAGACTTTTTCACAAGTGGTATGCCTTGTTATTTTGCAAATTTTTTGTCTATAAAGCACTCCGTTGCGCCTGAATCTAGTAATGCTTCACAATCCATGTGCCTACCCGGCATATGGATCTTGATTGATAGCATAAAACTTGAACTAGAATCAGCGGGAAGAAAGAGACCTTTTTTTTGCTTGTCTTTTGTCCAACCGGCCGGTCTCTATTGGGGTTGGACGTCCATGTTTTCCGAACATGTTGAGGCCATTGCACCATGAACTTCATGCTTCTCTTCCTTGGACACTTTTGAACTATGTGCCCCTGCTCTCCGCAATACATACATAAGCCATTAATGCGTCGCCTTTGCTTCTCCTGGGTTGAGAGAGGTTGAAACCATGCTGAATCAATTTGCATGGGCTCAATGCTTGATTCATGGCCCTATTGAGGTGTGTAGCCATTATGCGTCACTTTTGTTTGGGGTCGCAATGGTGCCGCAAGACGCCTCTCTTGTCTCCTCTCAAATAGTCGATTATCAGATTCTATTGCTTGAGAGCTTTAGCGTGTGAACCTTTGGCATAGTCAATAAAATATCTTTTACATCATCCTTTAATTCCCACCAAAACTGGCTAATGAAATATTCCTCATGCCAAGTCATATCACAAGTGAGCTATTGAAATTCGGATGCAAAGACGGATGCAAGTCTTGATCCTTGGCGGAGATTTCTAAGTTTGGTTTCAACAATCCTTGCTCTATCAGTATCCCCAAAGGTTGCAGACAACTCCCGCACAAAAGCTTCAAAGTCATGAAGGAGAGGAGATTCTTTTTCAAGTAAGGGAGCAAACCAAGAGAGAGCCGTACCCAAGAGGAGGGTCCCAATAAGGCCTACTTGAGAGGCATCATATGGATAAAGCTCTCGTTGCATTTGAATGAAGAGACGCACTTGTTGGAGAAAACCTCTAAACTTTGATCTAGTCCCATCAAATTTTTCAGGCATTCTGACCTTCGGCTCCTTCTTATGTTGCTGAGAATAGCTGGATCTTGCAGCTTGTGCTTGCCATGTGCTTGTCTCTTGAAGCTCTTGAATTTGACGTTGAAGATCTTGCAACACCGGTCCCAAGATTAGGGGTTGCTCTATTTGAAGTTGAGCATTACTCTCACGAAGTTCTTGTAACTGAGCTTGGATGATTTTCAATGCGGTGATGACACCTTCCATCATCGGCCCCATGATGGCTCGAGAAGATTAAGAGATGGTAGTCTTGCTAAACTGTTATGAGAACGTATAGAGCTAGAAGAGAGCAAGAGGTGGTGCTCACAATGTACAAGAACTTGGACTTGATGATAAGCTTAATATTGATTATAAGACTTAATACTTTATTAAGAGAGCTAGATACAAGGCTTGGATTACATGACTTGAGTACAAGACAAGGCTTGATTGCAAGGGCAAGACTAGAACATAGGAACTAGAAGAGGTATTTCCTCATAGGAGCCTCACAGCTGGTGTTGGCAAGACTGAGGGGCTTGTGGCCCAAGACCCCTATTTATACTAGTGCTTGATGAGTTTACTTGAGGAGGTTTGGACTTTCTAGGTTCTTCTTGAGGAGGTTAGAATATTCTAGAACCTTCTTGAGCCTTCTAGTTCTTCTAGAATCTTCTAGATCCTTCTTCAACTTTCTAGAGCTTTCGAAAAACTTCTAGATTCTTCCAAAATATTCTCCATGCTTCTAGAAACTTCTAGAATCTCCTAGATACTTTTTAGAACCTTCTAGAATCTTCTAGATTCTTCTAGAGCCTTCTAGTGATGATGTAGGCGATGGCACATGCAATGATGCAGGCAGCGACTGACTCTCAAGAATCCATGACAGTCGCTACTCTTCTTTACCTTTGAAAATTAGTTCTCAAGCAACCACACACGTGGTTTAGACATCGCTGATTGCACATAATAGTGGAGAGGGTCTAACATTTCTTGGTTGATTATGGTTCTTGTTGAGCTTGCTAGTAGCTCAATAATGCTTAATCCAAAGGCAAGCCCGGAGAGACTCCATTATTAAGACTATAGTTTCCAACAATGTACCTTGAACTAAGTCCTTTTCAACGAAGATAATAGATCCCTGTCCCACTTACCCTATTGCTATGAACAAGTCGAACCTTTCATGGACAATTTAAGGACCTCTCTTCTTAAGCAAGAAAAGAGAAACCAATAGCTCTGATACCAATGTAATGGAAATGGCCTATGAACATTGATAATAGCAGAATTAAGAGAATTATAGTGAAGATTTTTATGAGACTACTTGGAGAACATAGAGGTTGAACTTTATTAGCGGTAGCAATACAATCACTATACTTAATTAACTTGGCAAGAAAAATACTTTTGCAAGAGAGGTAATCAAAGAACATGACAACAGTTGAGGACCGGATTTATGTGGAGCCGGTCCCCTCTCCAATAGGCTTTTGTATTATATATTCTCCCATAAAGAGAGACTTGGTACAATACAATCTTTGTGTTCCTTGTGACCTAGGTGATGCAATGAAGATGGAAAGCTTCATGCATCACAAGCAGAACATAAACTTTGTAAAAGCATTAACCATCCCCAGCCTTAGTCCCAAGGGCTCAAACACCTTTGAAGGTGGGAATGAGTGTAGGGAAGAGGAAGAAGGAGTAACATACGAGAAAGAGATAGTTCCTCACTTATCATCACTCTTATTGCATAGCATAGCATAATAGCATAATAATGATGATGAAGAAGATGGCAAGCTTAAGCATTGGAGCATGGCTCTTGGTTGGATTTGCATTCCATAGCCAAGAGTGTGGGTGTAGGATCTCAACTTCTCAACAAGCTTCGAGAAGGAGATGGAGCTCTTGCACTTTGCACTTCACATAATGAGAGAGAGAGAGAGAGAGAGAGAGAGAGAGAGAGAGAGAGAGAGAGAGAGAGAGTGTGTGGGGGGGGGGGGGGGTATTCCCTGCAAGCAAGCCCCACGGATTCCTTGGTCAACCCCTCATTGTAGCTCAAGCTTCAAATTGATTGGACCCCTACAAGCTTAGCCGATCACATGCAGAGTGCATATCAAGCAACCATGCTAGCCTTGGGACAAGTGTCCCCCTTTTCCCTTTTTGAGAGAGGACTTGATAAATGCATAAATAATTAATTTTAATCAGCTAAATTATCATTGGACCCTTGAGAAGCCAACCAATAGACTTTAGGCACACCACAAGGGCAACATGGAGAGGAACTTCACATATGTCCTTCTTGCTTATTTAGGCTAGGCTTGTCTTGTGTGAGTGTGTGTGTGTTCTCTCTCATGCCTCTCCAATGAGGGCTCACCCCCCCATGAGTAGGGATACTTGTTGACTTTTGGAACACCTTAAGCCCCTCAAGCACCTTACTCATGGAGCACCTTAAGCACCTTAGTCATAAAGCACCTCAAGTACCTTAGTCAGCAAGCACCAAAAACACCTCAAGCACCTTAGTCAGCAAGCACGACAAGCACGTCAAGCTTGGTCTGGGTTCCCACCTCAAGTATAGCCCTAGCTTGCCTAAAGTCTAAGGACTTTTAACACTAACTTTTGGAGGTATTTTAATGAATTTGGACCCCTTTAACCTTGGCCCCGTGTTGAGATATATCCATAAGCACATGTATATATTCAATTGCTGCATTTTTTAGCTCAAAAAAGGGATTTACACACTCCAAATGCGTCAAATTTTGACCTAATTTTGTCGATTTTAATTGCCTAGTTTTGATTTTTATTGGTGAAACTATTTGGCAATTGAATTAATGTGCTAGTTGTGATTTGATTTGGCTGCACTAATCCCCTAACTTGATTCTAAGCATGCATACTACTTAATTTTTATGCACAGTAAAGAAAAAGAGAGAGTCTTACAAGACAAAAACTTTGTTCATTATAAACATTTGTACATTTGCTTACTCTAGGGAACCATTGTAAGCATTGACAAGGTTTCGGTTATCCTTTAATTCTATGCCTTGCATCCATGGAGCATCTTCAAAAGGATAATTCTTAAACTTAATAAGATATCATCGGATAGACTTACCGCCTCTTAGTACCTTGTCTTCATGTCGTAAAATGGACTTGGGGCTGCAACACCTCTTCTTGGTCCTCGATCTTTTGTGGGCCTTCCATAGTTGGTTCTTGAGGTGGCTCTCCTTTGTAAGGATTTAGTAGGCTCACATGGAAATCATTGTGTATGAGCCAAAGGCTGGGCAACTTGAGTTGATAGGCCATCTCTCATTGATTGGCCTTCGAATCTAGAAGGGACCATAGTACCTTTTTGCTAACTTAGCATAATACTTTTGGTGTCCCATAGGATTCTTGCCCATCATGTGCCTTAACCGAGCCTTGGGAAATTTGAGTAAGACCCAATCATTTTCTTTAAAGGTTTGGGCTCTTCTGTGCTTATCAGCAGTCGCCTTTTTCCTTTGCTGTGAGATAGAGATAGCATCCTTAATCTTTTGGAAAGATTCTTGTAGGTCTCGATTATACTCATCTGCAATGAAGATCTTTCCATGTACCTTAAGTAGCAGGGGCCTTTTTTATCTTCCCTCAATAACCTCGAAAGGTGCTTTTCCCGTGGTAGTATGTGCAGTGTTATTGTAGGCATACTCCACTAAGGGTAAGTACTTATCCCATTGGAATCTTTGATCTACTTTTGTTACATAGGCTTTTACTAGATCACGAATTGTTAGCTGAAGACTTTTTGTACACTCAGAAAGCATCCAATTCCACTAAGCTTGACCATTTGGACTTACCTTTGAATTTTGAAACCTTAGCATTTTGAAAGCCTTAATGGGATGAACCATAAGGTCTTTGGAGCCCATTTTTGCACATTGCTCTTTTTCAAATGCCCCCCCCCTTTGGGACCCTATTTTCCCTCGTTTGGATCCCTATTGTGGCCAGTCTGCCAGCTTAACCAATATTCTAGCTTTTTCTCCCCTAGCACTTTCCCATAATAAATGATCAGTTTAACATGAGCAAATCATTTAGCAGAATTAGATATTAGTTATTATGACACACGACGTACATCATGATGTTTGAAAAGAATGTGTATACTCTAATCCGGGTGTTTTTTGTGTTTGTATATGAGTGTGCATGTGTATGAGTGCACACAAGTTGGACGAAAAAGAGAAATATTTATGAGGAAAAAAGTAAGATTGGATTACTTTAGATTGCAAACCCTTAAAATTGGATTGTTGCAAATGAGTCAGGTGTGTGCCTCGTTGTCCGGTTGGTGTTTAAGCTTGTTGCTCGATGTATATTATGATGTTGTTGGAAGTTTTTCGGAGGAAGTGATTGCACATATGTACATACCCATGCATGGTGCATCGAAAAATAATTGCCCATTTTCCAGAGCCAGGTGGTTACGTGGTGCCATATATGTACAGGTAGGACAGCATGTACATAGTGCATCAATTTTCATCGTCACCAATATCAATGTGTTTTTCTTATAATAATGAGGAATTGGTAGCGTGTAAAACTTCTCAAGGAATCTATCCGCGGGTCGACAACATGAGGTAAGTAGATGCGTTAGATGGCATCCAGTGGCGTCAGGAGGTCGAATGGGGTCAATACTTGCACGTGGATAAGTACGGACACAACGTGGGTGTTTTCTTGCGATAATTATGCAAAAAGATCATCATAAGGACTATATTTGGGGGCCACTTCACGTGGCTTCGGGATGCATTATTGGAAAAATTTGAGTGCCAGGTGTGTGGATGATGCAAAAAGGTAACAAAAATGCACTACGTGGCCAGTTTTTGGTCTGTTCGGGGTCTGTTTGAGGTCACTAAAAGGCCAAAGGTGCCCAAGGTATAAAGTGAAGTGTGGACATTGAAAAACCTAGGAAAAAGACCAGAAAAATGTGGAGAGAAGAGAAGGAACAGCCGCAACTGAGTTTTTGTTGTTTTTGGAGCTTGTTTTGGCCATAAATTGCTCATCCGAGATCGGATTTGAGCACTTTGATATTGCAGACTGGGGTTTTTGGCTGCTCCGAACGCAATGGTGCTGTCCATTTTGCCAAATTCCTCACGTTTTCTTGCTATTTTGGATGTGTAAGTTTCTCTTGTGAGCGAAGCCTGTGTTCAAATTTGTGACTGTATCTGGCATATTTCATCCATATTGTGTGAGCTATTTGCCCCATTGGTGTTGGCCCAAACTCAATTGTACCTAAACATAAAAAAATTCTCCTCTTTTGAGCTGAGTTATTCGGGTGGGTGTGTGTGTCTCTGTGTTGAGTGGGAAAATGGATAGTCTCTCTCCTCTCACTCCATCGGTGTGTTCCCTGTCTCGGCTAGGTGGATTGTGTAAGCTGAGTGGTGACCCATAGTGTGTGTATGTATCATCCCAAGAGTGTGTGTCGGGTGATTATAGAGGCGGACTTTGAAGATTTTGTGTGGGAGTTCTCTGCAGCCTTTGGGGATACTGATAGAGCAAGGGTTGCTGAAACCAAACTTAGAAATCTCCGCCAAGGATCAAGACTTGCATCTGTCTATGCATCCGAATTTCAATAGCTCACTTGTGATCTGACTTGGCATGAGGAATTTTCATTAGCCAATTTTGGCGGGGATTAAAGGATGACGTAAAAGATCTTTTATTGACTATGCCAAAGGTTCACACACTAAGCGAGTTCATCTCTCAAGCAATAGAATGCGATAATCAACTATTTGAGAGGAGACAAGAGAGGCATCCTGGGGCACCATTGCGACCCCAAACAGAAGTAACACATAATGGCTACACACCTTAACAGGGCCATGAATCAAGCATTGAGACCATGCAAATTGATTCAGCACGGTTTCAACCTCTCTCAGCCCAAGAGAAGCAAAGGTGACGCATTAATGGCCTATGTATGTATTGTGGAGAGCAGAACACATGGTTCAACAAGTGTCCAAGGAAGAGAAGGATGAAGGTTCATGGTGCAATTGCCTCAACGTGTTCGGAAAACATGGACGTCCAACCCCAATAGAGACTGGCCGGTTGGACAAAAGACAAGCAAAAAAAGGTCTCTTTCTTCCCACTGATTCCACTTCAAGTTTTATGCTATCAATCAAGATCCATATGCCGGCTAGGCACATGGATTGTGAAGCATTACTAGATTCAACAATGGCATGATCTTCCATCAGGCAGGGCATTTTGGGGTTAATAAGACAATTGAGCTTCTCTCCCGTGACTTTTGGTGTCTACAAATATGGAAGCTTGTCAAGGAGTATGTAGGAACTTGTGACACTTGCAATAGATCAAAGGTCCCCTCGTCATCGTCCTCATGGATTACTCCATCCCTTGCCCATTCCAACCAATCCATGGTCATCCATCTCCATGGATTTCATTGTAGAGCTACCCTTGTCACAAGGATTTGACTCCATTTTAGTAGTCGTGGATCAGTTCACAAATGGCACACTTCATTCCAACCACTAAAACCATCACCAGCGAAGGTATGGCCAAACTCTTTCTATAGCATATCTATCGTTATCATGGATTACCGGATGACTGATCGAGGCACACAATTCATCTCTAGCTTTTGGAAAAGCTTATTCAAGCTACTCGGAGTACAAATCAACCTCTCCTCAGCCAATCACCTACAAAGTGATGGACAAACAGAGAGAGTAAATCAAGTTTTGGAATAGTATCTCCGTTGTACTATCAATTATCACCAGGATAATTGGGTCGAGCTCCTACCACTAGCAGAATTCTCCTATAATAACAGTTTTCATGCCTCCACCCGTCACACTCCATTCTTTGGTAATTATGGTCAACATCCCAAACAGGATATCCACAGACACTATCAAGTCAAGAATCCAGCTACTATTCATCTTACACAACAATTATCTGCAATTCACAAAGAACTTACAATTCATATCAAAGAAGCTCAATCCAAGTATAAGGAAAGTGTAGATCTCCATTGCATGCAGCATCCAAAATACAAAGAAGGGGATAAAATGTGTCTCCTCCGACGTGATCTGCGTTCATCTCGTCCCTGTCAAAAGCTTGATTATCGAAGGCTTGGCCCATTTGAAATTATATGTCAAGTAAATCCAGTCACCTATCAACTCCTATTGCCCTCATCCATGAATCCATCGGGTATTTCATGTCTTAGTCCTAGAACCTTGTCACACATCTAAGATCCCAGGAAGAGCCCTACAACCATCTCCTGCGGTTGAGATTCAAGGACATGATGAATATGAGGTCGAGAAAGTCCTAGATTCTCGAGTTTCGCATGGCAAGTTACAGTACTTGGTGGATTGGAAAGGCTATGATGTTGGTGAATGAACCTAGGAACCAGCATGCATCTCTCAAAGTCCAAGAGTTCCAGCAACAACATCCATGGAAGCCCAACTCAAGGAACACCATTGCTCCTCGTGGAAATCGTCGCTAGAGGAGGGGGTAATGTCATGGATGCTTGAGAGTCAGTCGCTCATCGCTGCCTGCATCATCGCCTATATCATCTCTAGAAGGCACTAGAAGAATCTAGAAGGATCTAGAAGATTTTAGAAGTTCTAAAAGTATCAAGGAGATTCTAGAAGTTTCTAGAAGCATGGAGAAGATTCCAGAAGAATCTAGAAGTTTCTAGAAAGCTCTAGAAAGTTGAAGAAGGATCTAGAAGCTTCTAGAAGAACTAGAAGGATTAAGAAGTTTCTAGAAGCTTAGAGAAAATTCCGGAAGAATCTAGAAGTTTCTGGAAAGCTCTAGAAAGTTGAAGAAGGATCCAGAAGGTTCTAGAAGAACTAGAAGGATCAAAAAGGTTCTAGAAGATTCTAACCTCCTCAAGAAGAACCTAGAAAGTCCTAACCTCCTCAAGTAACCTCCTCAAGCACTAGTATAAATAGGGGTCTTGGGCCACAAGCCCCTCAGTCTTGCCAACACCAGTTGTGAGGCTCCTATGAGGAAATCCCTCTTCTAGTTCTTATGTTCAAGTCTTGTCCTTGAGATCAAGCCTTGCCTTGTACTCAAGTCATGTAATCCAAGCCTTGTATCTAGCTCTCTTAATAAAGTATTAAGTCTTGTAATCAATATTAAGCTTATCATCAAATCCAAGTTCTTGTACATTGCGAGCGCCTCCTCTTGCTCTCTTCTAGCTCTATACGTGCTCATAACATTGATCAAGAGAGCTTGAGAAGATGAAGTATAACTCATTCAAGATCGTTATGATGATATTTTTGTGAACAGTGTGGATATAACATAGGTTGTGATTATGCAATTATGATGCTTAACTCTTTCTTGTTTCATGGAAATGCATTTCTGGTATATACCAAGCTAAACACAAGAACAGTGACAAGTGATCTACAGAATGATTATGACTTTGACTTGCAATGCCTTTGTTGAGGATGAATGTGACTGCTTGTAGATGCCACAATCATTGGTAGTTTGTGGGTCTTTCCACAGTGACATCTCTAGAGATTATTAAGTTTTTTTGGGATTTCTTTCACGTGAAAACACACCTTTAAGTTCTTTTAAATATACACTTTAGTTTCATATTTGAGCTAAATCAAATAGCATGCATGATCTAGATATGTAGTTATGGTTTTACGTTAGAGTTGTGAGATATATGGTGCCTTCATTTGCATTGATTGTTACTTGGTGTGACTCGTTTATTTGATTGTGAGTCATGAGATTTGTGGTTGTTATACATAGTTGACTGATGTATAAAATATGTGAAATATCAAACATGTAATTACATCTTGGAAACGACAATAAGAAGACAATAGATTTAAGGACCCTCCAACTATCAAACTACCATCACCAAACCTCTTGAAGAATAGCAATAGGAGGAATTGAAGAGGCTAGAAAACAAAGAATCAAAGTTGGTGCAATCAGAAGGACATTGAAGATCCACTATACTAAGTTGAGTTATACACAAGGCCATAGACTAAAAGTTATAAAATTAAAAAACTCATCAATTTGCACCTCGGGGAGTACACTATGTAGAACCTCGCTATATAACGTGCATTGGAGGGATAATAACAAAACTCCTTTATTACATGTTTAGATGAATTAAATGACTCCTTATTTTAAGATTTTTTTCAAAATGGAATATAAAAACCTTGTTTGCTATTGTATCTCTAAAATTTTTGCATTGAGAAAACCCTCCTAGTGGGTTCACGTGGTACATTAACATGAGTACATAGTGAACCCCCCGAGATTTTCACTTGAAAATCTGTGGTATCTTTTCTTGCATCACAAGGCCAAAGCATGCTCATATCAAGGAGATTAGCAATAATTGTTGTCTTATCTTACATATGCAGGTCCTTGTATGCCCTCAAAGTACATATACAAAGAAGGGGCATTGAAATCATGCATGACAACTCTTGAGGGAGGGGGAGTGAAATTAGAGATCTCTTAATGTAGGGATGTTAAGCCAGTGAAATTTGGGCTCATCCAATTATCATAATGAGCATGTGTGGGCATGATTGTGGTAACCATATGGGAATCATGAAGATCACCAAAAAACAACCTTCCCGATATGCCACAAGCTAGGAACAAAGTCAAAGAGGGTGCATATCCAACGAGAGAATTGGCAGTAAGGATGTGGTAACGAGTGCACCAGCTATGAACAATATGTTGTTAGGGATGTAACTATGCCAAAATCGGCACAGTTACAAATTGCATAATTGCATATGAGACAAATCGGCGGGGTGCATGTGACAAAGTATGAGGCAAGAGTCATTTCAAAAGTGATTGATAACTATGCATCGTGTGACCACTGCCTCAAGTCACAAGTGTATAATAAACCCACTCTCCATGTGACTCACTCACAATTGTGACGTTGCAGGCGTGCCACGAAGACCCAAGCTCGACCCCCCGCGCAATATTCTTCGAAATAAAAATGCATCTAGCACCCAAACCATCAAATGCTTTGCTATCAATTGACAATTCACACTCACAATAGCTCGGAATGCTCGAACTTTTCCTCATCAAAGTACTCATCCACAATATAGCCTTTGCTAAAGATGGCGGACAACTCCGGAAGCTCTCCAAGGTTGTCAAACACATCATCCCCAGCTTCTCTGCTTGATGTTCTAGACAAGCACAAATCCACATCCCTCTGCAAGAGAGAGCTCTCCCCAGCTTCATGAAGAGGGCCCACCGAAGAGACCGCCTGCTCCTCTACTCCATTTGGGGAGTTGATGATAGATGAGAAGATGTTTTCTGCATTTTGATGATGGACGTGGCTACTGGAGTTCTCCATTGCGCTCTGACTTTGCTCTGCTTGATTTCCTACTTTCGATGAGCTTGATTGTTTGTTGAGAGGCCAAGCTGGATGGTTATGTTCTGCAGTGTAAGTCACCATGACCATGCTCGGGTCGATGCGGATGCGAACAACCTACTTTCGTGCAGGGCAACCTTTTAAGAAAGCAAGAGCCATGTCTTCTGACTCTGAAATCTCATATGAGGGGAGAGCCTAGTATCCCTGCTACCTAGATTGTTATTTGAAATCCTCTAATAAACACCAAGTTGCAAGGTTAGTTCGAAACAGAGGACTCCTTCTACAAAGAGCTTCATGAATTGACAAGTCAGAGATAAGAAAACTTTCTCGGTCACCTACCAATTTAGTGGATATTTTGATGACTCAAGTCTAAATGGAAAAAGGAAAAGAGTTTTGATCCTAATAGAGCATCAGTTTCTTTTTTGAAACCTTCTAAAAGTCATTAAAAATGATTCAATCAATTTATGGTTTCTCTTTGAACTACAAAGGTTTGACAAATCCTTCTAGAGCAACCAAGATCAGGCAGTGGATGATGGATATTACTTTAAAGGCTGACTTCATATGCCTACAGGAAATTAAAGCAAAAGGTTAGCAGAAGTCACAAGTGGGTTTTTACTGATCATACTATAGCAAAGGGAGGGGCTGCAAGTGGTATAAGTCTAAAGCCTTAAAAGTTGATTACTCATGTGTCTCTAGGCTTTAAAAACACTGATTGTGTTGCAATTACTCTCAAAGAGCCTTTCAACTACACTGTTGTTAGTCTTTATGCATCCCATTCCATTTCAAAAAAAATAAACATTGGTCTGAGCTTTGTTCTCTTTATGATCCTCTCCTTCTTATAGGGGATTTCAATATGGTTACTTCTATGACAGATATAACGCTTTAGGGTAGGTCATACAAGGCAAAGAAAAGGAATGTTGGGAGGATCTAGCTGACCAGTTAACTTTAGTTGACTCATCATCATCTTCAGGATTCACTTGGTCCAACAACCAACAATCTAGCTGCTACAAAGCAGCAAGGCTAAGTAGAATGTATATGTATGCAAATCTCCTTCAAACTCATGCATTGGTGAGTTGCAATTCGGACTCCTCTTTGGTAATGTCTTACCATAAATCCTTGATGTTTGAATTGCATAAAGAAGAGTATGTATTCAAATCAGGATGTCCTCATCTAGACAGTTCTCTATTTAAGCTTGCTTCAGTAAAGACCAGAGTCAAAGGAATTTTTGAAGATGATTTTTTCAACTAGAGTAATTCCTTTAAGGCCTGGGATGAGGCTATTGAAAAAACTCACAAGGCCCTTACTCAATTTAAAGTTAAAGCTAGGGCTATAAGATCTAATATAAGGATGATGATAAGCCATCAAATCTCTATAGTTGAGAGCAACTCCATTTCTGAACAATCATCTCTTGAGCTTTTATCTCTAAAAGACTAACTTAGGAAGGAGGAGCTGCTGGAGGCACAAGGTGTGTTTGCTTGGACTAGACAGTTTTGGGCAGGGAAATTTGACAAACACAACAAGAATAAGTTTGCTTTTCTTATAAAGAAAAAGTCTAGGGACTATATATCCCTCTATTGAGAAATAATGATGGCATTCAAGCCACTATTCATAAGGAAAACATGGATTTTGCCAAGGATTATTTTTTCAATATGTTCTCTATTCTCCCCCATAGAAATAATTACATTACACATTCAAGAGAAAATATTTCTATGGTAAGGAAAAAGACTTCCTTGCCCCATTTTTACTGCTAGTCTGGAAAGAAGCCTTGTCTGTAGGAGCTCTCTCCTTTTTCATCAATGTTGGTGTAGTCAAATTGATTCACAAACAAGGCTCAAGAGATGATTTGGACAATTGGAGACCAATAACTTGTCTGAATTCTATTTACAAGATCTTTGCCTTTACTTTATCTAGAAGATTGAGCTCTTTGATGGACCGGTTTATTCTCAAAGATTCATAAAAGAAAGACTTATTTTAGATGCCATCATTTCTCTTTGGGAAGGCATGGAGTATGCAGAAGAGTCTGAATAGGAATTCATGTTTTTTTTAATTGATTTGATAAAGCATATGACAAAATTGAGTGGGAGTTTATCCTGCAAAGTCTGCATGACATGTGTTTGGGCAGATGGTTCATTAAATTTGTGCACACTCTGTTTGGAAATCCATATGCTAGGATTGCTATAAATGGATCTCTAATAGAGCCAATTTCTCTACACAAATCTATCAGACAAGGCTTTCCACTTTCTCCCTTGTTGTATGCCATATATTTTGATGCTCGTGGTCAAAGATGCCATGAAGAAAGGTAATCTCAAAGCCATTGACGTTCCTAACTCTCTAGATCGATTATGTCCGCAACAATTTGCAGATGACTCTAATGCCATTGTGAAAAATGATGCTCAATCTATTTATTATTTTTGGGACTGCCTCAACAGTTTTTGCCTGGCAAGTGGGCCTATTATCAATCACTCAAAAACAGGATACAGAATTTCAAGAGGACCCTTTCTTGATATCATCATTCAACCTGGATGTAAGGTTATTGAAGAAGGGTAGATATTCAGGATCCTGGGTATACATACGGTTCAAAGTTTCTTTTAATCTCAGATGGAATTGGGTTCTAAAAAAATTCAATAAAAAGCTCTTTGCCTGGAAAAGTCATCAGCCAAATTTATCTGCAAGAGTTTTTGTATTAAATCATTATTCTCTCTCATCTTTGGTCTCCTTTTTGTCTTGTTGGGTGCCCTCACAATATCAGATGAACAAATTCCACTCATTGGCAAGAAGGTTTCTTTGGGGAGGATAATAAGAAGTCAATAAAATTCTTAAAGTCTCATGGGGCTCTTGCTGCAAACCAAAAGAAGTGGGAGGTCTAGGTGTACTAAATCTGCAACACCTATCAAACAAAATGGCCAGCAAATGGATTGCCAGAGCCTCTTCTTCCTCAAACTTCTGGGTTGTTTTGATCATAGGAATGTCCATCTCTTCCACAATTAAGGGTACAAGGCTTCGAGTGGCTTAACACTAGTTTGGTATCAAAAAGGACACTTTAGTGTCCTTTTTTTTCCAATTTAAATAAAATGGTACATGAAATCTAGAACACATCTCAAGAAATGTTTTTGCAAACTTATAAAATGTTATTCAAAGTACTCATAGAAATTATAATCCCTCACTTTTGATCATAACCTCAATAGTAACTACACTCATGAAAAGGACCTACACAAAATAGCATTCACTGTTTCATTAAAACTCGTACTCTAGCCTAAGAAAAAAATGAGCAACGTGCATGCAATAATCCGTGGTAGCTACTTATATATTTGTTTGATTTTTTCAATTGTCATGTGCAAAAAAAATCCTTTGTGCCTAGAATTAAATATAGAAAGTCCTGTGGGTCAAATATGCAACATTCAAAAATTCAATTAACAATCACAAAAAATATTTAGTTCATCTAAATTTACAATGTCTTATGATGCATATATACTAGATCTATGACTCCATTAATAAGGTGATAATTTTTAATAGTTATGGAAGCCACATTTGGTGATTTATGGCGTATCCAAAAAATTGTGCATGTTGTAATTATGATTTGTTATTTATCAAAGATAAGCATCTCACTTATTTGTATACAAATACCTCATATGGACACACTTGGGAGATTTATATACACACTTTTATTAGTTTTTCATAGTAATGTTTTTTTTTCAAGAAATTACGCACTACAATTTTTTTTAAATGAGCTTAAATTACAAGATGCCTATGAGTTTGAACCCTTGAAAAATGCTTAGTTGATGGGTATTGACATATAGATACATTATATACCTTAGATTTTGTCCCATAACCTCATCATGTTAACGAAAGAGGCCTTGAAAAACCATAATTTTTCTCTTTGTCAGCATTTTTAAGATTTTGGTCTTTTGATTATAACAAAAATCTAGTTTTTCAGATCAATTTCACCAAAAAGGATGTTAGACTATTTATTGTTCTGGGGGAGACCAAGTAGGCAACAAGCTGCTAATTGTGGGATGCGTTAAGCTAGAGTACTTAAGACATTGCAAAGTTGATGATACTCAATTTACTTTTAATTAACTTTTCACAAATAGGGATAATTATGAATCATCTATATATAAGTTAATCCAAAATCCAAGCTAAATAACCAAACTAGTCTCATCAAATATATATACAATATCTTGATCGGTAATCACCTGGAAAAGATCACCCTAATCTACGCTTAAGTTTAGTCTATATTTCTCCCAGCTTTCGAGCACTTGATCAACAACGGAATTTTCCCTTGATATCTCTACCACTTCCCTCTGCTCAAGAGTGCTTGAGAAGATGAAGTATAACTCATTCGAGATCGTTATGATGGTATTTTTGTGAAGAGTGTGGATATAACATAGCTTGTGATTATTCAATTATGATGCTTAACTCTTTCTTGTTTCATGGAAGTGCATTTCTGGTATACCAAGCTAAACACAAGAACAGTGACAAGCAGTGATTCACAAAATGATTATGACTTTGACTTGCAATGCCTTTGTTGAGGATGAATGTGACTCCTTCAAGATGCCACAATCATTGGTAGTTTGTGGGTCTTTCCACAGTGACATCTCTAGAGAGTATTAAGTTTCTTTGGATCTTCTTTCACGTGCAAACACACCTTTAAGTTCTTTTAATACACTCTACTTTCAAATTTGAGCTAAATCAAATAGCATGCATGATCTAGATATGTAGTTATGGTTTTACGTTAGAGTTGTGAGATATATGGTGCCTTCATTTGCATTGATTGTTACTTGGTGTGACTTAAGTACATATTGGAAACGACAATAAGAAGATAATAGATCTGAGGACCCTCCAACTATCAAACTATCATCACCAAACCTCTTGAAGAATAGCAATAGGAGGAATGGAAGAGGCAATCACAAGGACATTGAAGATCCACTATACTAAGTTGAGTTATACACAAGGCCATAGACTAAAAGTTATAAAATTAAAAAACTCATCCATTGCAACTGGGGAGTACACTATGTAGAACCTCGCTATATAACGTGCATTGGAGGGATAATAACAAAACTCCTTTATTACATGTTTAAATGAATTAAATGACTCCTTATTTTAAGATTTTTTTCAAAATGGAATATAAAAACCTTGTTTGCTATTGTATCTCTAAAATTTTTGCATTGAGAAAACCCTCCTAGTGAGATCACGTGGTACATTAACATGAGTACATAGTGAACCCCCCGAGATTTTCACTTGAAAATCTGTGGTATCTTTTATTGCATCACAAGGCCAAAGCATGCTCATATCAAGGAGATTAGCAATAATTGTTGTCTTATCTTACATATGTAGGTCCTTGTATGCCCTCAAAGTACATGTACAAAGAAGGGGCATTGAAATCATGACAACTCTTGAGGGAGGGGGAGTGAAATTAGAGAGCTCTTAATGTAGCGATGTTAAGCCAGTGAAATTTGGGCTCAGCCAATTATCATATTAAGGAAAAATTACCAAAATGCCCCTCTAATTTGTGGAAATTCCCAAAATACCCTTCAAATTTCAAAAATCCCTAGTATACCCCTCATATTTTGTCATAAATTCCCAAAATGCCCTTCAAATTTTCCAAAATTCCCAAAATACCCTTGGTTGTGAGAGTAAATTTCACTACAAGAGGTTCTTCATATTAGCGACGCTCACACAGCGACGCTCAAAAAAATTTTTCCTGGCGTCGCTATAAGCGTCGCTATGAGCGTCGCAAATTTATTTGTAAATTTGCGACGCTCATAGCGACGCTTATAGCGACGCTCATAGCGACGCCGGCTGGGGTAAAAAAAATAACCGAGCGCGCCCAAAAACTCAGATCTCAGATCTGAGTTTTTCGACGCCCTCAAGCAAAGAGCAGGTAACGCTCTCCCTGACTCTCTCTCTTTCTCTCTCTTTTTCTTCTCCACACACACACAAACACACACACACACACGAGGAGAGGAAGGAGAGCCAGGTATTCGTTATAAAGAAGGTATTTGTGTGGATTATAGGAAGCTGAATGTAGCTACTGTTCCAGACCCTTTTCCGCTTTCATTTCTGAATTCTGTTTTGGATGATGTGGCAGGTCATGAAATATATTCTTTTCTGGATGGATTTAGTGACTATAATCAAATTCGGATGGCTGAAGGAGATAAGGCTAAAACATCTTTCATTATGGCGTGGGGTGTTTTTGCATGCACAATAATGTGGTTTGGATTACAAAATGTGCCCTCAACTTTTTAAAGGGATATGTTTCAAATTTTTGGTCCTTACTTGACAGATTTTATGCGAATCTATTTGGATGACCTTAGTGTCTTTGGAGCGCAATTAGAGCATTTGAAGCAATATGTTTCATGAAATGTCGTGAGGTGAAATTCAGTTTAAATCCTCTGACAAGTGCATTCATAGTGCGGAGTGGGAGATTATTGGGCCATGTGATTTTTGAGGACGGAATTTTAGTGGACCCTGATAAAATAGCAGCGATGATGGAGGCATCTCCGTCGGCAAATCCAAAGCAGTGTGCACTATTTTTGGGTCAAGCTTGGTGGCATGGGAGGCATTTGCCCTTTGTGGCACATTTGGAAAATCCTCTTAACTAGGCAGTGCATGCCAAAGGTTTTGAATGGACCTCGGAATGTCATCTGGCCTACCTGAGATTAAAAATTCAGTTGTCCAAAGCTCCTATCATGATTCCTCTGAATTGGGGTAGGAATTTTTATGTGTTCATGGATGCTTTTGATAGAGCTATTGGTAGTGTACTGATGCAAGAACAAACTCATGGGTGGTTTTGACCTGTCTATGATGCAAGCACGCGATTATCATCCGTAGAGAAAAATTATTCAATGACAACCAGATGCAAGCTCTAAGAGAGGCTAAGTTTGCCCTTGTCTCCTCTATTCAAGATGAGCTTCTTTGTTTGCACAAACAAAATAGCTTGTCTACCTATTTAGAGTCACATCCAGGAGATCTGTTGATCTATCTGAATAATTGCGATGGCCTGGCACTGGAAATGCATCAGGACCTGCATAATTTTTGGGAGGGCCAAAGGAAAAATTGGAGATTGATGTTGACCAATGCAGCGGTAACTCAGCAACAAGAACAACAACTCGTGGTGCACCAGCCTGAGCCGCCTACCAATGACCGAGGTAAGGGCATTGTCCAAGAAGGTTTTGATATTTTTTATTGGGCGAAAGCTACCAAAGAATGTGTTGAAGCCAACGCCCGTGTCTCTCGTTTGCAATGAGTAATTCATTATCTTTGTAAGGAAGGATGGAGGTTCTATTTTTGGGCGGAGACACTTGCTCATTCTTTTTCATCAAGTCTCCCGCCTTGCTCGCCATTTTGGCCTGCTCTAAATCGATATTTGGCTCGACATTACCCTATACATACACATCTTTCTCCTTTACCCCAGGCACCTCAGTCTGTCTCCCTGCCAACAAAATTCATTCCACGGGAACCTTGGCCAGAGCAGCCTAAGATAGACCTGCAGCTGATTGTAGAGGTTTACAGGGCCCATCGGCAAGACTTTCGGGATTTCGGCTACATTGACATTTCATCGTTACTAGAGCGTGAGGAACAGCAGCGACCGAAGCCTTCAGCATGGAGAAGCTAAAGCTGTGGCCATGTTTGCACAGTCCACCTTGTGTGCCAAGTGTTACAGCATAAGCCGCACACTGTGGATCCTGCGGATGTGCGAACTCTACAGACTAGGACTTCATGCGGCTACGGACAGTTCTTCATGGGATACCATGGGACAGGACAGGTTTGCATCGTTCCCGATCTGCACTGGAGCAACTGTGTATTCAAGGGGGCATACCAGTCATTTTGTGGGAATATCAATAATATCATTCTCATGTAATCGTGTGCTCTAATGTGCATCAATGAAGAATATGGTGTTCTGTCCCTGTGTACTATCTATTTTGTCTTCTTATACATTTTTTTTTCATCTAATGTAAGGAAGAGTGAGGGTATCCATTCCCATAATGCTTATTGCTCCACTGCGGAGCCATAGGCATTACAGTAAGTCCAAAGGGATATCATTGATCTTGGAATCCATTTAGAATAATAGACAAGTAACTCTTCTTGATTCCTACCATTTTCATTTGATAAAACATTAGGACCTTAATGGATTGTTTGACAAAAATCATGTACGCAAACACTGAGCTTTTCATTGATTTGCCAAAAGAAAAAGAGTTTACAAAGGGTATGGTACGACCAGGCTCATTAGCATCTATGTACATGTTCTTTTTCTTGTACTTCAAATAAAACCTTCTCTAAGGGAACTTTACATTAACAGCCATACAATCAAACCATGGTGCCCCTAAGATGACATCTTCATGCTTCAGAGGAGAGATGAAGAAATCTTCTTTGTCAACATAGACTTGGACATGAAGCCTCAATTTTCCAATCAAGGGAGTAATTACAGCTTCTTGCCCCTTGAAGGCTCCATAGACTACAACTACATCTCCCATCTCATGCGCTTGAATGCCTAATTTGGTGGCCAACTCCATGGATATAAAATTGTGAGTAGAGACAGGGTCAAACAAGATGAAGGCATCATGATCCCTTACCTTTCCCCAAGCATAGGAGAGAGGTGCTCCTTTGCAATGAGAATCCTCTTTTGGAGCTTTGATCATGGAAGCTCTAGGAGTCTCATTGTAGACATTTCTTTTGGGGCAAGAACGATATCCATGTCCTTTCTTCCCACACTTAAAACATTTGTGGTCCTTACAAAAAGATTCTAGCTCTTCAGGAGAGAGTTTATTTTTACCTTTGTAAACTCACTTCTCCTTGGACCGATTGTTGTTATTGTTATTGGAATTTCCTTGGAAAGAGTTTTGGGCATTGGTTTTCCCCTTTGCATCATTATTGTCTTTGCTTTCCATGGGCTTGGCATTCCTTTTAGACCCTTATTGGAAATTGATGCATGAAGCAACCACAGTGTGGGGGATTACTTCAATGATAGAACTAGGCCGTTGGAAGTTGACATATTCGGCCATTTCTTCAAGTAACCTCGCACAAAATTGTTGCTTTTTCTCGGCAAAGTCTATCTTTTGAAAGACAGTAGCCTTGAGATGTAAATCCCAAACTTTTCCATATATTTGTGGGTAGACTCATTGGAGAGCAACTTCAAACTCCACCATTTGTTAAGCACTTTGTCCTTTACATTGCTTGCAAAGAATTTCTTCATGATGGAAACTTGTAGATTTTTCCATGTCTTTGGGGCTTCGTCGTTTCCATGAAGGCTAGCCCACCATTGACAAGTAAGGTTTTTAAAGTGCATAGCTACATGGTGTAGCTTGGAGGACTCCATGAAGCCCTCGTCTCCAAAGGCCACATAAGATTGTTGGGTGAAGGCCAATACTTTGTCGGTAGCACCAAAGGTGACATCATAGGTGAGAAAAGAGATACTCTTTCCTCCCTGTTTGAATTTCCTGACCTTTTGAGACCTGCGCCATGCAGGGTAAGATTTTCTATGTCCTCTCCCCTTATATTCTCTAGGAGAATAGATGTTGCTTTCATCGGAAGAGGAGGAAAGTGAAGAAGAAGGAGAA
Source organism: Adiantum capillus-veneris (assembly GCF_014529385.1). Taxonomy (NCBI): domain Eukaryota; kingdom Viridiplantae; phylum Streptophyta; class Polypodiopsida; order Polypodiales; family Pteridaceae; genus Adiantum; species Adiantum capillus-veneris. The sequence goes on from NC_140954.1 coordinate 85,485,516, forward strand.
GAGGGTGACATCTTTCCTGCCTTTTTCTTCCTTTGTTTTCTCTCTTCCCTTTTGGAGTGACAAGGAGGACTATGGGTTGACCCTTTCCTCTTGGGAGGAGTTGGCAATTGTCTAGACCGTCGTCTTCATGGAGCCACATCTTCAAAGTAACTTAGTGATTTGCTTATTTCTCGTTCTTTGGATTCCTCCTCTCATACTAGGGAGAGAGTCTTCTTCGTGGATTCTCATCAAGTGCACTCTTAAGCTCTCTCTTCTCTTGGACTGTGAGGTTCCCAACCCCGAGAAGATTGGGGCGACTTGATAGATGGCCTTCCTTTATTCTCCTTTTTCGTTGATGACACCCTACTCCGTTTCCATAAAGTAGAGATAGGAGCAACAGAAGAGAGGAAGTCCTCTATCCATCGTTTATGTGATTATAAGGGTCATACGCCACAAGCCATGTCGATAAATCTAGGATTCTAATAAAATTTGTTTCCTAACATAAAGATGACATCCCATTGATATATTTGGAATCCATAAACAACGCCTTTTTTCACACGTTTAAGAGGCATGACCTCCATCTATAAACCATAAATATGATATGAGACTTGTTCTAAATTAACTCGACTAATCATGTCCATAGCTTTCAGGGGCAAATGTACAATGAGTCTCTAATTTCACTTCTGTTAATAAGAGGGAGTTGCGAGTTTCTCGACTAATCGAGACCACCCATCCTTAACTCGCAACCTGAGCAAGCCCCCACTTTCCACCCCACACTCACACTTTGCTACTTGTTTACTAATTACTACCACATTTTTTCACATACATAAACCATATTCTTTCTTAATTCTAGGAACAGGTTCTTTCATCCAGCCCTTCAGAAAATACCAAAACAATTCAAGCAAGGCCTAATGAAGACAGCCCTATAATTCAACAAAAATAACTTTTCCTATTTCGCATGAGTTGTCGCTACCCGCGGACTTCCTCTATCTAACCAACAGAGCTTTTGCAAAGGATTTATTCGCTAACCGCGAATTGCGCAACCTTCCCATCTCGCTAACCATGAGGCATCTTGCTAAACGCCTACCCGCGAAGCATCCCGCTAACCGCGAGGAACAAAAGAGAGCCGATAACTTCATCTTAATCTTCGCTAACCGCTGAATCATCTCGCTACCTGCGAGGAACAAAAGATATTCTTTCAACAATTCTTCTCTTTAAATGATTCTTCAAACATGATAAACCAATTCTTGATATTAATCAGTAACCACTTATCAAACAATAACAGTTTATTAAGCAATAACAATTCAACAAAGAGTGACATTTTATCAAACAATCCTTTCACTAATCTATGAAAACATATGCTTGTTTCTTGTGATAGAATCACGTTTCTTGGACAGTATAAGGGAATCCCTATGCTTAGCTTCCCAGGTCAACACGAATAGCAATGTAGAATTATAAATTTGTCTTACCGGATTAGCAACATGTTCGATTACCTTCCGTGTTTGAGGTTAAACGATTTCACCTTCTTTCGGAGTCGATACCTATGCTTGAGTTATGATTGGAGTAGACGATACCTTCTTTTGCACCTTCTTTGGAGGTAGAACGACATGAGCATCCTTCAAACTTTGAGTCACTTGCTTTGGGGCCATCGTATCGATGTAGAGAAGAGAGAAAGAGAACTCAAGAATTCCAAGGGCAACACGACAATGGTAGAGAAAGACTTGAAGATGGAGATGGCTTGAAGGTAAGAGCTTGAGGGGGAAAGGTTGAGAAAAGAAGGTAACTCCGGTGTCAAGGCAATAGAGATTCCGCTTCTGAGAGTATGTATCTGTGTCTCTAAAGTGAGGAGAGAGGGGTCTTTATATAGACTCTCAAGGCCAGCTAAGAATAGAGGGATAAGTTCGCGTACGTTCGCGGCTCTTTTTTTTCTTTTTGCGGACACGGAATCCGATGCACAATTTCAGGTTCTCCAATTTTAGAAGAAGTTTGGCTTCCAAGACAAGAACTCTAAACTTAACTCCCTCCTCTTTTTTTCCTAAAAATAGTCCTCCTTTTCTAAAATTGCTCTCTCTTTCCTAAAGGGTCAACTCTTATCATTAGGTATAATCTTGAGGCTTAAGTTTTCCATCAATCTATAGTTTTGAAGTGAATAAAGACCATAAGTAATAGTTTCAGAGTCCGATTTTTTATCCGATCATTTTGTTTGAACGCATTATGACTTAACAAAATGAGAATCTTAAATATTTGCAAAGTGAATAAAATACTTTTATTGAAAAATACTGGGTACATTACATTCTCCCCAAGTTAGGGATTCGAGATGTCCTCATCTCGAATACTTTTATTGAAAAATATTGGGTACATTACATTCTCCCCAAGTTAGGGATTCGAGATGTCCTCATCTCAAGGAAAAGTGTGGATACTCCTACTCTAATTACTAGCGACCATCATTATGTCAAAAAGGGTGATGTATTTAGTCTACTTCACTTGCTACTGCTACTCCATTAGTCAGTCGTGGACAAGTGTTCTGATAATGTCCCAACTCTCCACATTCAAAGCATCGAACATTCAAGCATCGAGAATCTTATGCATTAGCGACATAAACCCTTTGTGGTTGACTCTTGTTGAAGCTTTGATCCCGTTCATTTCTTCTTGTAATCCCTTGTTCCTTCATCAAAGGTTTAGCTTGTACTAAAGCATCTTCTACAGTGGTGGGCTTTAGGGCTTCCTATCGCGAGCTAATTGGTTCTCTTAAACCTTGGCAAAAGCGAGCTACCTACTGCTCTATAGTCATTGATGGTGCGTAACATCTAAGTCTTACAAACTTTGAGTAGTACTCTTCCAAGGATAAACTGTATTGTTTCAAGCTAAAGAACTCACTAACCTTTATCGCTTCATGGGCAGGAGGTAAGTATCTTTGCTTCACCGCTTGTTTGATCTCCCACCAACTCTAAGAGTTCTCCAACACTCCCATGTCACGACAATGTTGTTTCCACCATAATTTTGCTTCCCCTGAGAGACGGAACATCCCTAATATCGCTTGATTTACAGGTTTGGTCAGCAGAGAAGTAATCATCCATAGCTTCAATCCATACTTCTGCATCTTTCTCAATATCATCACCCTCTCTTTTAAAAGAAGGTGGTTGCATTTGTTTGAGCAACAAATTCTTCTCTTGAATCTCCATATAGATAGCATCAGGGTTTTCCAACGTAGAAGTGATTTGAGGATTCCCCTGAGTGTACATCGATGTTTATAATAACCCAAATCAATAGGGTACTTTCCAAACTTAGACTTATCCAATCCACTAAAAGCTCAATCGTATGACTTAATCAATCCTTACTTATCCAATTCATTAAAACTCAATCACATGACCTAACCAATATTGACTTAACCAGTCCATCAAAACTTAGTCACATGACTTAACCAGTCATGATTATCTCAATCACATGACTTAACCAGTCATGGGTTATCCAATCACATGACTTATCTAGTCATGACTCATTCAATATATAAAAAAAAAACTCACTTTCATGACTTTAACAGTCAAACAGTTTCTTTGTAGAAAAACAACTCAATCTTCTATTCATAAAATCATCAAAATGTCATATAGGGGTATACAAAAGTTCTCTCCATGAAAAAACATAACAGAGGTTTCAAACATAACTATGGTACATGTCAATTGACATAGAGTAATATCTCTACGAGTCGGATAATGGGTATAGTAACCATACACATGAGGAAGCTTGAAGTAGCCAACTAAATCTTTTTAACTTAGGATCTGATATCAATTGTGAGGTCCCCAACCCTGATAAGATTAGAGCGACTTGATAGATGGCCTTCCTTTATTCTCCTTTTCCATTTACGACACCCTACTCCGTTTCCACAAAGTAGAGATACGAGCCACAGAAGAGAGGAAGTCCTCTATCCATCGTTTACGTGGTTATAAGGGTCATACGCCACAAGCCAGGTCAATAAATCTAGGATTCAAATGAAAGTTATTTGCTAGCATAAAGATGAAATCCCATTGACATATTTAGAATTCATAAAAAATGCCTTTTTCTCCACATTTAAGAGGCACGACTGCCATCCATAAACCATAAATATGATATGAGACTTATTCTAAATTAACTCGACTAATCATTTCCATAGCTTTCATCTCAACTCTTGGCACAATGAGTCACTAATTTCACTTCTCTTACTAAGAGGGAGTGGAGAGTTTCTCGACTAATCAAGACCACCCATCCTTGACTAGTAACCTGAGCCAGCAGCCCCCACTTTCCACCCCACACTCACACTTTTCTACTTGTTTACTAATTGCTACCACACTGTTTCACATACACAAACAATATTCTTTCTTAATTTTAGGCATAGGTTCTTTCATCCAACCCTTCAAACAATACCAAAACAATTCAAACAAGGCCTAATGAAGATAGCCCTATAATTCAACAAAAATAACTTTTCCAATTTCTCATGAGTTGCTGCTACCCGCGGACATCCTCTGTCTAACCAACAGAGCCTTTGCAAAGGATTCATTCGTTAATCGCGAATTGTGTAACCTTCACATCTCACTAACCACGAGGCATCTTCCTAACGGCCAGGCATCCCACTACCCGTGAGACATCTTGCTAGCCACGAGGCACCTCGCTACCCGCGAGGTATCCCGCTAACCGCGAGGAACAAAAGAGAGCTGATAACTTCAGCTTAATCTCCGCTAACCACGAATCATCTCGCTAACCGTGAGGAACAAAAGAGAGCTGATAACTTCAGCTTAATCTCCGCTAACCACGAATCATCTCGCTACCCGCGAGGAAAAAAAGAATTTCTTTCAACAATTCTTCTCTCTAAATGATTCTTCAAACATGAGATCAACCAATTCTTGATATCAATCAGTAACCACTTATCAAACAATAACAGTTTATTAAGCAATAACAATTCAACAAACAATGACAATTTATCAAATAGTTCTTTCACTAATCTATGAAAACATATGTTTGTTTCTTGTGATAAAATCACGTTTCTTGGACAGTTTAAGGGAATCCCTATGCTTAGCTTCCCAAGTCAACATGAATAGCAATGCAAAATGATAAATTTGTCCTACCGGATTAGCGACATGTTCAATTACCTCCCGTGTTTGAGGTTGGACGATTTTACCTTCTTTTGGAGTCGAAACCTCCGCTTGCGTTATGATTATAGTAGACGATACCTTCTTTTGTACCTTCCTTGGAGGTGGAACGACATGAGCATCCTTCGAACTTTGAGCACTCGCTTCGGGGCCATTGTATGGATGTAGAGAAGTGGGAAAGAGAGAAAGAGAACTCAAGAATTCCAAGGGCAACACGATGATGGTAGAGAAAGACTTGGAGATGGAGATGGCTTGAGGGTAAGAGCTGAGGGAGAATGGTTGAGGAAAGAAGGTAACTCTGACGTGAAGGCAATAGAGCTTCCACTTCTGAGAGTGTGTGTCTCTGTCTCTAAAGTGAGGAGAGAGGTGTCTTTATATAGACTCTCAAGGCCAGCTAAGAATAGAGGTATAAGTTCACATACGTTCGCGAATCTTTTTTTTTTTGCGGACACAAAATCTGATGCACGATTTCGGTTCTCCAATTTTAGAAGAAGCTTGGCTTCCAAGACAAGAACTCTAAACTTAACTCCCTCTTCTTTCTTTCCTAAAAATACTCCTCCTTTTCTAAAATTGCTCTCTCTTTCCTAAAGGGTCAACTCTTATCATTAGATACAATCTTGAGACTTAAGTTTTCCATGAACCTATAGTTTTGAAGTGAATAAAGACCATAAGTAATAGTTTCAGAGTCGTATTTTCAATCCAATCGTTTTGTTTGAATGCATTATGACTTAACAAAATAAAAATCTTAAATATTTGAAAAGTGAATAAAATAATTTTATTGAAAAATGTTGGGTACATTACATGGATAGATAGGGAAATCCCATCAGCACGAAGTTATTGAGTAACTTCGACTTGCAAAGCAGGGTTTCCCATAGCTTGTTGCAACCTAATAAGAAGATAATTAACAAACATGGGGGAATCATCATTAGCACCTTCATGTGCAAAATCAAAGTTGTCAATATTCATTCTACTCGCTCGGTTATTGTCAACCATGCTAATTAAACTTAGGTATAAATTACTTTGTGCTTTGGTACCCTCAAAAACCTTAGTCGCTGTTATGAGCGCGTATAGAGCTAGAAGAGAGCAAGAGGAGGCGCTCACAATGTACAAGAACTTGGACTTGATGATAAGCTTAATATTAATTATAAGACTTAATACTTTATTAAGAGAGCTAGATACAAGACTGGGATTACATAACTTGAGCACAAGACAAGTCTTGATTGCAAGGACAAGACTTGAACATAAGAACTAGAAGAGGGATTTCCTCATAGGAGCCTCACAACTGGTGTTGACAAGATTGAGGGGCTTGTAGCCCAAGACCCCTATTTATACTAGTGCTTGAAGAGGTTACTTGAGGAGGTTAGGAATTTCTAGGTTCTTCTTGAGGAGGTTAGAATCTTTTGGAACCTTCTTGATCCTGCTAGTTCTTCTCGAACCTACTAGATCCTTCTTCAACTTTGTAGAGCTTTCCAAAAACTTCTAGATTCTTCTAAAATCTTATCCATGCTTCTAAAAACTTCCAGAATCTCCTTGATACTTTCTAGAATCTTCTAGAATCTTCTAGATCCTTCTAGATTCTTCTAGAGCCTTCTAGTGATGATGTAGGTGACGGCACAGGCAATGATGCAGGTAGCGGTTGACTCTCAAGCATCCATGACATTACCCCCTCATCTAGAGACGAGTTCCACGAGGAGCAGTGGTGTTCCTTGACGGGGGCTTGCATGGATTTTTTTGATGGAACTCTTGGACTTTGAGAGATGCATGTTGAAGATTGTGTGCTGGTTACCAGGTGCGTTCACTGACATCATAGCCTTTCCAATGCACCAAGTACTGTAACCTGCCATGTGAAACTCAAGAATCTAGGACTTTCTTGACCTCATATTTGACATGTCCTTAAAGCTCAACCGGAGTAGGGCTCTTCATGGGATCTTATATGTGTGACAAGGTTCTAGGATTGAGACATGAAAGACCGAATGGATTTTCATGGATGAGGGCAATCAGAGTCAATAGGTGACTGGATTGACTTGACGGATAATTTTAAATGGCCCAAGCCTTCCATAATCAAGCTTTTGACAGGGACGAGATGAATGCAGATCACGTCGTAGGAGCCACACTTTATCTATCCCCTTCTTTGTATTTTGGATGTTGCATGCGATGGAGATCTGCACTTTCCTTATACTTGGATTGAGATTCTTTGATATGAATTGTAAGTTCTTTGTGAATTGTAGATAATTGTTGTGTAAGATGAATAGCATATGGATTCTTGACTTGATGGTGTCTGTGGATATCCTGTTTGGGATGTTGACCATAATTAGAAAATAATGGACTGTGACGGGTGGAGGCATGACAATTGTTGTTATAGGAGAATTCTCCTAGCGGTAGGAGCTTGACCCAATTGTCCTAGTGATAATTGATGGTACAAGAGAGATACTGTTCCAAAACTTGATTTACTCTCTCTATTTGTCCATCACTTTGTGGGTGATTGGCTGAGGAGAGGTTGATTTGTACTCCGAGTAGCTTGAATAAGCTTTTCCAAAAGCTAGAGATGAATTGTGGGCCTCGATCAGAAACTACATCATCCGGTAATCCATGATAACGATAGATATGTTGTAGAAAGAGTTTGGTCGTACCTTCGCAGGTGATGGTTTTAGTGGTTGTAATGAAGTGTTCCATTTTTGTAAACCAATCCACGACTACTAAAATGGAGGAGTTAAATCCTTGTGACAAGGGTAGCTCTACAATGAAATCCATGGAGATGGATGACCATGGTTTGTTTGGATTGGGCAAGGGATGGACGGTAACCCATGAGGACGATGACGAGGGGCCTTTGATCTATTGAAAGTGTCACAAGTGCCTACATACTCCTTGACAAGCTTCCACATTTGAGGCCACCAAAAGTCACGGGAGAGAAGCTTAATTGTCTTATTAACCCCAGAATTCCCTGCTGATAGAAGATCATGCCGTTGTTGAAGTACCTCCAAGCGTGTTGGTCCTAGCGAAATATAGAGAAGACCCTTATAGTAAATTAGTCCATCAATTTCTTGAAAGTCCTCATTAACCTCTTGTCCTTGTAGTTGTTGTCTAATATTTTGAGCAAGTGGGTCTTTGGCAATTTGCATCTTAACCTTAGAAGGAAAGGTAGAATCTTCAGGATCTTGGCTCATGGTGGCGTTTAGCTTAAGCTGCTCAGGTTTCAAAATCACTGACTCTTGTTGATCAAATGCTACATCGCCTGAAAAGGCATCTAGCTACCTTGTTGACGGCCAGGTCTATAAGAGATAAGAAAATCAACCTTTGATAGGATACCACTCCACCTGGCTTGGCCATGATTCAAAACGCAAGATGCCATGAAGTATTCCTAATTCTTGTGATTTGTATAGACCACTAGTGATCTTATGACGATCTCCTTCAAGTAGGTGACGCCAAGTGTTGAAGGAGTCGATGATTGCTAAGAGCTCTTTTTCATGGATATCTGCAACTGATAACTTGCAAGAATGAAAAGCCACTGGATGTACTCGACCATCCTCTCCTACCTGGGATAGAATAGTGCCAAGGGAAAAATCTAAAGCGTTTGTTTCTAAGATGAAAGGATTTGTAGGATCTACTTCAATTAGAATGGGTGCGGTCGTGAAAACTTACTTAAGAGCTAAAATTCTTTCGCGGCCTCTGAGTCCCAGACAAACTTATTATGGCATGTCAACCTTGTGAGTGTTGTAGCCACCTTGGAGTATCCTTGTATAAAGATATGATAAAAATTTGCAAATCCGAGGAAACATTGAACATCTCTTACCAAGGTGTGTGTTCTCCAATCAAGGATGGTTTGAACCTTCTTTGGATCCATGGAGATTCCCTTTTCAAAAATTACATAACCAAGAAATTCCACCTTAGATTGATGAAAAGAGCACTTCTCCAACGTTGCATACAACCTTGATGCACGAAGCTTTTCAAGCACTAATCATACATGATGCTCATGCTCTTCTTGATCCTTGGAAAATATCAGGATATCATCCAAATATATTACCACAAAATAATCCAAATACTCCTGAAAGATATCGTTCATTAAATGTTGACAAACAGCTGGGGCATTTGTAAGGCCAAAAGGCATGACAGTATATTCAAAGTGGCCATACCTTGTGCGAAAGGCTGTCTTCCATTCATCACCTTCTTTGATTCTGACTAGGTTGTAAGCACCACAAAGGTCTATTTTTGTAAATATTCTTTCCTTTCCAAGGCACTCAAGAAGCCCTGGGATTAAGGGAAGGGGATAGCGATTCTTGACAGTGATCTTGTTCAGGCCACTATAATCCACGCACATCCGGAGAGTTCCGTCCTTCTTTTTTACAAAGAGTATTGGAGCTCCTACTGGGGACTTTGAATGCCTTATGAGCCCCTTAGCAAGATTCTCATCAATATTTTTTTGTAATTCTACCAATTCATCTTGAGATAGCTTGTATATTGGCCCAAAAGGGGGTTGGGTTCCCTCTTGAATCTCTATAGCACAATCATAGGGTCGATGCTCCAGTAAGAGGTCTGCATTCTTCTTCTCAAAAACATTATTGTAATCTTGATATTGACGTGGCAATGCCTCCATGATTTTTTTGTCAACGTGTCTATTGATGTTGCAAATATCAGGAAAGTTGGATACTTTTTGGCTGCACGCATGAAGACCTTGGCTTCTAGATATATAGGCCTATTATGCCTTCCCTTCCTCTTTTGGACTTTTTGTGGTTCAATTCTCTGAGCCCTCCAATTAATGTCAAGATTATGTAATTCAAGCCACAGTAGCCCAATAACAACTTTACTGCTTGGGCTTTGTATAATATTGAACGCTATTCTTAAAACATGCTCCTTCAATGTTACTTCTATGGGGCGAGTTTCATACATGACATCCCCTGAAGCGAGGGGACGACCATCAATGACTTCTAGAGTTGGTGGATTAGACTTTTTCACAAGTGGTATGCCTTGTTATTTTGCAAATTTTTTGTCTATAAAGCACTCCGTTGCGCCTGAATCTAGTAATGCTTCACAATCCATGTGCCTACCCGGCATATGGATCTTGATTGATAGCATAAAACTTGAACTAGAATCAGCGGGAAGAAAGAGACCTTTTTTTTGCTTGTCTTTTGTCCAACCGGCCGGTCTCTATTGGGGTTGGACGTCCATGTTTTCCGAACATGTTGAGGCCATTGCACCATGAACTTCATGCTTCTCTTCCTTGGACACTTTTGAACTATGTGCCCCTGCTCTCCGCAATACATACATAAGCCATTAATGCGTCGCCTTTGCTTCTCCTGGGTTGAGAGAGGTTGAAACCATGCTGAATCAATTTGCATGGGCTCAATGCTTGATTCATGGCCCTATTGAGGTGTGTAGCCATTATGCGTCACTTTTGTTTGGGGTCGCAATGGTGCCGCAAGACGCCTCTCTTGTCTCCTCTCAAATAGTCGATTATCAGATTCTATTGCTTGAGAGCTTTAGCGTGTGAACCTTTGGCATAGTCAATAAAATATCTTTTACATCATCCTTTAATTCCCACCAAAACTGGCTAATGAAATATTCCTCATGCCAAGTCATATCACAAGTGAGCTATTGAAATTCGGATGCAAAGACGGATGCAAGTCTTGATCCTTGGCGGAGATTTCTAAGTTTGGTTTCAACAATCCTTGCTCTATCAGTATCCCCAAAGGTTACAGACAACTCCCGCACAAAAGCTTCAAAGTCATGAAGGAGAGGAGATTCTTTTTCAAGTAAGGGAGCAAACCAAGAGAGAGCCGTACCCAAGAGGAGGGTCCCAATAAGGCCTACTTGAGAGGCATCATATGGATAAAGCTCTCGTTGCATTTGAATGAAGAGACGCACTTGTTGGAGAAAACCTCTAAACTTTGATCTAGTCCCATCAAATTTTTCAGGCATTCTGACCTTCGGCTCCTTCTTATGTTGCTGAGAATAGCTGGATCTTGCAGCTTGTGCTTGCCATGTGCTTGTCTCTTGAAGCTCTTGAATTTGACGTTGAAGATCTTGCAACACCGGTCCCAAGATTAGGGGTTGCTCTATTTGAAGTTGAGCATTACTCTCACGAAGTTCTTGTAACTGAGCTTGGATGATTTTCAATGCGGTGATGACACCTTCCATCATCGGCCCCATGATGGCTCGAGAAGATTAAGAGATGGTAGTCTTGCTAAACTGTTATGAGAACGTATAGAGCTAGAAGAGAGCAAGAGGTGGTGCTCACAATGTACAAGAACTTGGACTTGATGATAAGCTTAATATTGATTATAAGACTTAATACTTTATTAAGAGAGCTAGATACAAGGCTTGGATTACATGACTTGAGTACAAGACAAGGCTTGATTGCAAGGGCAAGACTAGAACATAGGAACTAGAAGAGGTATTTCCTCATAGGAGCCTCACAGCTGGTGTTGGCAAGACTGAGGGGCTTGTGGCCCAAGACCCCTATTTATACTAGTGCTTGATGAGTTTACTTGAGGAGGTTTGGACTTTCTAGGTTCTTCTTGAGGAGGTTAGAATATTCTAGAACCTTCTTGAGCCTTCTAGTTCTTCTAGAATCTTCTAGATCCTTCTTCAACTTTCTAGAGCTTTCGAAAAACTTCTAGATTCTTCCAAAATATTCTCCATGCTTCTAGAAACTTCTAGAATCTCCTAGATACTTTTTAGAACCTTCTAGAATCTTCTAGATTCTTCTAGAGCCTTCTAGTGATGATGTAGGCGATGGCACATGCAATGATGCAGGCAGCGACTGACTCTCAAGAATCCATGACAGTCGCTACTCTTCTTTACCTTTGAAAATTAGTTCTCAAGCAACCACACACGTGGTTTAGACATCGCTGATTGCACATAATAGTGGAGAGGGTCTAACATTTCTTGGTTGATTATGGTTCTTGTTGAGCTTGCTAGTAGCTCAATAATGCTTAATCCAAAGGCAAGCCCGGAGAGACTCCATTATTAAGACTATAGTTTCCAACAATGTACCTTGAACTAAGTCCTTTTCAACGAAGATAATAGATCCCTGTCCCACTTACCCTATTGCTATGAACAAGTCGAACCTTTCATGGACAATTTAAGGACCTCTCTTCTTAAGCAAGAAAAGAGAAACCAATAGCTCTGATACCAATGTAATGGAAATGGCCTATGAACATTGATAATAGCAGAATTAAGAGAATTATAGTGAAGATTTTTATGAGACTACTTGGAGAACATAGAGGTTGAACTTTATTAGCGGTAGCAATACAATCACTATACTTAATTAACTTGGCAAGAAAAATACTTTTGCAAGAGAGGTAATCAAAGAACATGACAACAGTTGAGGACCGGATTTATGTGGAGCCGGTCCCCTCTCCAATAGGATTTTGTATTATATATTCTCCCATAAAGAGAGACTTGGTACAATACAATCTTTGTGTTCCTTGTGACCTAGGTGATGCAATGAAGATGGAAAGCTTCATGCATCACAAGCAGAACATAAACTTTGTAAAAGCATTAACCATCCCCAGCCTTAGTCCCAAGGGCTCAAACACCTTTGAAGGTGGGAATGAGTGTAGGGAAGAGGAAGAAGGAGTAACATACGAGAAAGAGATAGTTCCTCACTTATCATCACTCTTATTGCATAGCATAGCATAATAGCATAATAATGATGATGAAGAAGATGGCAAGCTTAAGCATTGGAGCATGGCTCTTGGTTGGATTTGCATTCCATAGCCAAGAGTGTGGGTGTAGGATCTCAACTTCTCAACAAGCTTCGAGAAGGAGATGGAGCTCTTGCACTTTGCACTTCACATAATGAGAGAGAGAGAGAGAGAGAGAGAGAGAGAGAGAGAGAGAGAGAGAGAGAGAGTGTGTGGGGGGGGGGGGGGGGTATTCCCTGCAAGCAAGCCCCACGGATTCCTTGGTCAACCCCTCATTGTAGCTCAAGCTTCAAATTGATTGGACCCCTACAAGCTTAGCCGATCACATGCAGAGTGCATATCAAGCAACCATGCTAGCCTTGGGACAAGTGTCCCCCTTTTCCCTTTTTGAGAGAGGACTTGATAAATGCATAAATAATTAATTTTAATCAGCTAAATTATCATTGGACCCTTGAGAAGCCAACCAATAGACTTTAGGCACACCACAAGGGCAACATGGAGAGGAACTTCACATATGTCCTTCTTGCTTATTTAGGCTAGGCTTGTCTTGTGTGAGTGTGTGTGTGTTCTCTCCCATGCCTCTCCAATGAGGGCTCACCCCCCCATGAGTAGGGATACTTGTTGACTTTTGGAACACCTTAAGCCCCTCAAGCACCTTACTCATGGAGCACCTTAAGCACCTTAGTCATAAAGCACCTCAAGTACCTTAGTCAGCAAGCACCAAAAACACCTCAAGCACCTTAGTCAGCAAGCACGACAAGCACGTCAAGCTTGGTCTGGGTTCCCACCTCAAGTATAGCCCTAGCTTGCCTAAAGTCTAAGGACTTTTAACACTAACTTTTGGAGGTATTTTAATGAATTTGGACCCCTTTAACCTTGGCCCCGTGTTGAGATATATCCATAAGCACATGTATATATTCAATTGCTGCATTTTTTAGCTCAAAAAAGGGATTTACACACTCCAAATGCGTCAAATTTTGACCTAATTTTGTCGATTTTAATTGCCTAGTTTTGATTTTTATTGGTGAAACTATTTGGCAATTGAATTAATGTGCTAGTTGTGATTTGATTTGGCTGCACTAATCCCCTAACTTGATTCTAAGCATGCATACTACTTAATTTTTATGCACAGTAAAGAAAAAGAGAGAGTCTTACAAGACAAAAACTTTGTTCATTATAAACATTTGTACATTTGCTTACTCTAGGGAACCATTGTAAGCATTGACAAGGTTTCGGTTATCCTTTAATTCTATGCCTTGCATCCATGGAGCATCTTCAAAAGGATAATTCTTAAACTTAATAAGATATCATCGGATAGACTTACCGCCTCTTAGTACCTTGTCTTCATGTCGTAAAATGGACTTGGGGCTGCAACACCTCTTCTTGGTCCTCGATCTTTTGTGGGCCTTCCATAGTTGGTTCTTGAGGTGGCTCTCCTTTGTAAGGATTTAGTAGGCTCACATGGAAATCATTGTGTATGAGCCAAAGGCTGGGCAACTTGAGTTGATAGGCCATCTCTCATTGATTGGCCTTCGAATCTAGAAGGGACCATAGTACCTTTTTGCTAACTTAGCATAATACTTTTGGTGTCCCATAGGATTCTTGCCCATCATGTGCCTTAACCGAGCCTTGGGAAATTTGAGTAAGACCCAATCATTTTCTTTAAAGGTTTGGGCTCTTCTGTGCTTATCAGCAGTCGCCTTTTTCCTTTGCTGTGAGATAGAGATAGCATCCTTAATCTTTTGGAAAGATTCTTGTAGGTCTCGATTATACTCATCTGCAATGAAGATCTTTCCATGTACCTTAAGTAGCAGGGGCCTTTTTTATCTTCCCTCAATAACCTCGAAAGGTGCTTTTCCCGTGGTAGTATGTGCAGTGTTATTGTAGGCATACTCCACTAAGGGTAAGTACTTATCCCATTGGAATCTTTGATCTACTTTTGTTACATAGGCTTTTACTAGATCACGAATTGTTAGCTGAAGACTTTTTGTACACTCAGAAAGCATCCAATTCCACTAAGCTTGACCATTTGGACTTACCTTTGAATTTTGAAACCTTAGCATTTTGAAAGCCTTAATGGGATGAACCATAAGGTCTTTGGAGCCCATTTTTGCACATTGCTCTTTTTCAAATGCCCCCCCCCTTTGGGACCCTATTTTCCCTCGTTTGGATCCCTATTGTGGCCAGTCTGCCAGCTTAACCAATATTCTAGCTTTTTCTCCCCTAGCACTTTCCCATAATAAATGATCAGTTTAACATGAGCAAATCATTTAGCAGAATTAGATATTAGTTATTATGACACACGACGTACATCATGATGTTTGAAAAGAATGTGTATACTCTAATCCGGGTGTTTTTTGTGTTTGTATATGAGTGTGCATGTGTATGAGTGCACACAAGTTGGACGAAAAAGAGAAATATTTATGAGGAAAAAAGTAAGATTGGATTACTTTAGATTGCAAACCCTTAAAATTGGATTGTTGCAAATGAGTCAGGTGTGTGCCTCGTTGTCCGGTTGGTGTTTAAGCTTGTTGCTCGATGTATATTATGATGTTGTTGGAAGTTTTTCGGAGGAAGTGATTGCACATATGTACATACCCATGCATGGTGCATCGAAAAATAATTGCCCATTTTCCAGAGCCAGGTGGTTACGTGGTGCCATATATGTACAGGTAGGACAGCATGTACATAGTGCATCAATTTTCATCGTCACCAATATCAATGTGTTTTTCTTATAATAATGAGGAATTGGTAGCGTGTAAAACTTCTCAAGGAATCTATCCGCGGGTCGACAACATGAGGTAAGTAGATGCGTTAGATGGCATCCAGTGGCGTCAGGAGGTCGAATGGGGTCAATACTTGCACGTGGATAAGTACGGACACAACGTGGGTGTTTTCTTGCGATAATTATGCAAAAAGATCATCATAAGGACTATATTTGGGGGCCACTTCACGTGGCTTCGGGATGCATTATTGGAAAAATTTGAGTGCCAGGTGTGTGGATGATGCAAAAAGGTAACAAAAATGCACTACGTGGCCAGTTTTTGGTCTGTTCGGGGTCTGTTTGAGGTCACTAAAAGGCCAAAGGTGCCCAAGGTATAAAGTGAAGTGTGGACATTGAAAAACCTAGGAAAAAGACCAGAAAAATGTGGAGAGAAGAGAAGGAACAGCCGCAACTGAGTTTTTGTTGTTTTTGGAGCTTGTTTTGGCCATAAATTGCTCATCCGAGATCGGATTTGAGCACTTTGATATTGCAGACTGGGGTTTTTGGCTGCTCCGAACGCAATGGTGCTGTCCATTTTGCCAAATTCCTCACGTTTTCTTGCTATTTTGGATGTGTAAGTTTCTCTTGTGAGCGAAGCCTGTGTTCAAATTTGTGATTGTATCTGGCATATTTCATCCATATTGTGTGAGCTATTTGCCCCATTGGTGTTGGCCCAAACTCAATTGTACCTAAACATAAAAAAATTCTCCTCTTTTGAGCTGAGTTATTCGGGTGGGTGTGTGTGTCTCTGTGTTGAGTGGGAAAATGGATAGTCTCTCTCCTCTCACTCCATCGGTGTGTTCCCTGTCTCGGCTAGGTGGATTGTGTAAGCTGAGTGGTGACCCATAGTGTGTGTATGTATCATCCCAAGAGTGTGTGTCGGGTGATTATAGAGGCGGACTTTGAAGATTTTGTGTGGGAGTTCTCTGCAGCCTTTGGGGATACTGATAGAGCAAGGGTTGCTGAAACCAAACTTAGAAATCTCCGCCAAGGATCAAGACTTGCATCTGTCTATGCATCCGAATTTCAATAGCTCACTTGTGATCTGACTTGGCATGAGGAATTTTCATTAGCCAATTTTGGCGGGGATTAAAGGATGACGTAAAAGATCTTTTATTGACTATGCCAAAGGTTCACACACTAAGCGAGTTCATCTCTCAAGCAATAGAATGCGATAATCAACTATTTGAGAGGAGACAAGAGAGGCATCCTGGGGCACCATTGCGACCCCAAACAGAAGTAACACATAATGGCTACACACCTTAACAGGGCCATGAATCAAGCATTGAGACCATGCAAATTGATTCAGCACGGTTTCAACCTCTCTCAGCCCAAGAGAAGCAAAGGTAACGCATTAATGGCCTATGTATGTATTGTGGAGAGCAGAACACATGGTTCAACAAGTGTCCAAGGAAGAGAAGGATGAAGGTTCATGGTGCAATTGCCTCAACGTGTTCGGAAAACATGGACGTCCAACCCCAATAGAGACTGGCCGGTTGGACAAAAGACAAGCAAAAAAAGGTCTCTTTCTTCCCACTGATTCCACTTCAAGTTTTATGCTATCAATCAAGATCCATATGCCGGCTAGGCACATGGATTGTGAAGCATTACTAGATTCAACAATGGCATGATCTTCCATCAGGCAGGGCATTTTGGGGTTAATAAGACAATTGAGCTTCTCTCCCGTGACTTTTGGTGTCTACAAATATGGAAGCTTGTCAAGGAGTATGTAGGAACTTGTGACACTTGCAAAAGATCAAAGGTCCCCTCGTCATCGTCCTCATGGATTACTCCATCCCTTGCCCATTCCAACCAATCCATGGTCATCCATCTCCATGGATTTCATTGTAGAGCTACCCTTGTCACAAGGATTTGACTCCATTTTAGTAGTCGTGGATCAGTTCACAAATGGCACACTTCATTCCAACCACTAAAACCATCACCAGCGAAGGTATGGCCAAACTCTTTCTATAGCATATCTATCGTTATCATGGATTACCGGATGACTGATCGAGGCACACAATTCATCTCTAGCTTTTGGAAAAGCTTATTCAAGCTACTCGGAGTACAAATCAACCTCTCCTTAGCCAATCACCTACAAAGTGATGGACAAACAGAGAGAGTAAATCAAGTTTTGGAATAGTATCTCCGTTGTACTATCAATTATCACCAGGATAATTGGGTCGAGCTCCTACCACTAGCAGAATTCTCCTATAATAACAGTTTTCATGCCTCCACCCGTCACACTCCATTCTTTGGTAATTATGGTCAACATCCCAAACAGGATATCCACAGACACTATCAAGTCAAGAATCCAGCTACTATTCATCTTACACAACAATTATCTGCAATTCACAAAGAACTTACAATTCATATCAAAGAAGCTCAATCCAAGTATAAGGAAAGTGTAGATCTCCATTGCATGCAGCATCCAAAATACAAAGAAGGGGATAAAATGTGTCTCCTCCGACGTGATCTGCGTTCATCTCGTCCCTGTCAAAAGCTTGATTATCGAAGGCTTGGCCCATTTGAAATTATATGTCAAGTAAATCCAGTCACCTATCAACTCCTATTGCCCTCATCCATGAATCCATCGGGTATTTCATGTCTTAGTCCTAGAACCTTGTCACACATCTAAGATCCCAGGAAGAGCCCTACAACCATCTCCTGCGGTTGAGATTCAAGGACATGATGAATATGAGGTCGAGAAAGTCCTAGATTCTCGAGTTTCGCATGGCAAGTTACAGTACTTGGTGGATTGGAAAGGCTATGATGTTGGTGAATGAACCTAGGAACCAGCATGCATCTCTCAAAGTCCAAGAGTTCCAGCAACAACATCCATGGAAGCCCAACTCAAGGAACACCATTGCTCCTCGTGGAAATCGTCGCTAGAGGAGGGGGTAATGTCATGGATGCTTGAGAGTCAGTCGCTCATCGCTGCCTGCATCATCGCCTATATCATCTCTAGAAGGCTCTAGAAGAATCTAGAAGGATCTAGAAGATTTTAGAAGTTCTAAAAGTATCAAGGAGATTCTAGAAGTTTCTAGAAGCATGGAGAAGATTCCAGAAGAATCTAGAAGTTTCTAGAAAGCTCTAGAAAGTTGAAGAAGGATCTAGAAGCTTCTAGAAGAACTAGAAGGATTAAGAAGTTTCTAGAAGCTTAGAGAAAATTCCGGAAGAATCTAGAAGTTTCTGGAAAGCTCTAGAAAGTTGAAGAAGGATCCAGAAGGTTCTAGAAGAACTAGAAGGATCAAAAAGGTTCTAGAAGATTCTAACCTCCTCAAGAAGAACCTAGAAAGTCCTAACCTCCTCAAGTAACCTCCTCAAGCACTAGTATAAATAGGGGTCTTGGGCCACAAGCCCCTCAGTCTTGCCAACACCAGTTGTGAGGCTCCTATGAGGAAATCCCTCTTCTAGTTCTTATGTTCAAGTCTTGTCCTTGAGATCAAGCCTTGCCTTGTACTCAAGTCATGTAATCCAAGCCTTGTATCTAGCTCTCTTAATAAAGTATTAAGTCTTGTAATCAATATTAAGCTTATCATCAAATCCAAGTTCTTGTACATTGCGAGCGCCTCCTCTTGCTCTCTTCTAGCTCTATACGTGCTCATAACACTGATCAAGAGAGCTTGAGAAGATGAAGTATAACTCATTCAAGATCGTTATGATGATATTTTTGTGAACAGTGTGGATATAACATAGGTTGTGATTATGCAATTATGATGCTTAACTCTTTCTTGTTTCATGGAAATGCATTTCTGGTATATACCAAGCTAAACACAAGAACAGTGACAAGTGATCTACAGAATGATTATGACTTTGACTTGCAATGCCTTTGTTGAGGATGAATGTGACTGCTTGTAGATGCCACAATCATTGGTAGTTTGTGGGTCTTTCCACAGTGACATCTCTAGAGATTATTAAGTTTTTTTGGGATTTCTTTCACGTGAAAACACACCTTTAAGTTCTTTTAAATATACACTTTAGTTTCATATTTGAGCTAAATCAAATAGCATGCATGATCTAGATATGTAGTTATGGTTTTACGTTAGAGTTGTGAGATATATGGTGCCTTCATTTGCATTGATTGTTACTTGGTGTGACTCGTTTATTTGATTGTGAGTCATGAGATTTGTGGTTGTTATACATAGTTGACTGATGTATAAAATATGTGAAATATCAAACATGTAATTACATCTTGGAAACGACAATAAGAAGACAATAGATTTAAGGACCCTCCAACTATCAAACTACCATCACCAAACCTCTTGAAGAATAGCAATAGGAGGAATTGAAGAGGCTAGAAAACAAAGAATCAAAGTTGGTGCAATCAGAAGGACATTGAAGATCCACTATACTAAGTTGAGTTATACACAAGGCCATAGACTAAAAGTTATAAAATTAAAAAACTCATCAATTTGCACCTCGGGGAGTACACTATGTAGAACCTCGCTATATAACGTGCATTGGAGGGATAATAACAAAACTCCTTTATTACATGTTTAGATGAATTAAATGACTCCTTATTTTAAGATTTTTTTCAAAATGGAATATAAAAACCTTGTTTGCTATTGTATCTCTAAAATTTTTGCATTGAGAAAACCCTCCTAGTGGGTTCACGTGGTACATTAACATGAGTACATAGTGAACCCCCCGAGATTTTCACTTGAAAATCTGTGGTATCTTTTCTTGCATCACAAGGCCAAAGCATGCTCATATCAAGGAGATTAGCAATAATTGTTGTCTTATGTTACATATGCAGGTCCTTGTATGCCCTCAAAGTACATATACAAAGAAGGGGCATTGAAATCATGCATGACAACTCTTGAGGGAGGGGGAGTGAAATTAGAGATCTCTTAATGTAGGGATGTTAAGCCAGTGAAATTTGGGCTCATCCAATTATCATAATGAGCATGTGTGGGCATGATTGTGGTAACCATATGGGAATCATGAAGATCACCAAAAAACAACCTTCCCGATATGCCACAAGCTAGGAACAAAGTCAAAGAGGGTGCATATCCAACGAGAGAATTGGCAGTAAGGATGTGGTAACGAGTGCACCAGCTATGAACAATATGTTGTTAGGGATGTAACTATGCCAAAATCGGCACAGTTACAAATTGCATAATTGCATATGAGACAAATCGGCGGGGTGCATGTGACAAAGTATGAGGCAAGAGTCATTTCAAAAGTGATTGATAACTATGCATCGTGTGACCACTGCCTCAAGTCACAAGTGTATAATAAACCCACTCTCCATGTGACTCACTCACAATTGTGACGTTGCAGGCGTGCCACGAAGACCCAAGCTCGACCCCCCGCGCAATATTCTTCGAAATAAAAATGCATCTAGCACCCAAACCATCAAATGCTTTGCTATCAATTGACAATTCACACTCACAATAGCTCGGAATGCTCGAACTTTTCCTCATCAAAGTACTCATCCACAATATAGCCTTTGCTAAAGATGGCGGACAACTCCGGAAGCTCTCCAAGGTTGTCAAACACATCATCCCCAGCTTCTCTGCTTGATGTTCTAGACAAGCACAAATCCACATCCCTCTGCAAGAGAGAGCTCTCCCCAGCTTCATGAAGAGGGCCCACCGAAGAGACCGCCTGCTCCTCTACTCCATTTGGGGAGTTGATGATAGATGAGAAGATGTTTTCTGCATTTTGATGATGGACGTGGCTACTGGAGTTCTCCATTGCGCTCTGACTTTGCTCTGCTTGATTTCCTACTTTCGATGAGCTTGATTGTTTGTTGAGAGGCCAAGCTGGATGGTTATGTTCTGCAGTGTAAGTCACCATGACCATGCTCGGGTCGATGCGGATGCGAACAACCTACTTTCGTGCAGGGCAACCTTTTAAGAAAGCAAGAGCCATGTCTTCTGACTCTGAAATCTCATATATGAGGGGAGAGCCTAGTATCCCTGCTACCTAGATTGTTATTTGAAATCCTCTAATAAACACCAAGTTGCAAGGTTAGTTCGAAACAGAGGACTCCTTCTACAAAGAGCTTCATGAATTGACAAGTCAGAGATAAGAAAACTTTCTCGGTCACCTACCAATTTAGTGGATATTTTGATGACTCAAGTCTAAATGGAAAAAGGAAAAGAGTTTTGATCCTAATAGAGCATCAGTTTCTTTTTTGAAACCTTCTAAAAGTCATTAAAAATGATTCAATCAATTTATGGTTTCTCTTTGAACTACAAAGGTTTGACAAATCCTTCTAGAGCAACCAAGATCAGGCAGTGGATGATGGATATTACTTTAAAGGCTGACTTCATATGCCTACAGGAAATTAAAGCAAAAGGTTAGCAGAAGTCACAAGTGGGTTTTTACTGATCATACTATAGCAAAGGGAGGGGCTGCAAGTGGTATAAGTCTAAAGCCTTAAAAGTTGATTACTCATGTGTCTCTAGGCTTTAAAAACACTGATTGTGTTGCAATTACTCTCAAAGAGCCTTTCAACTACACTGTTGTTAGTCTTTATGCATCCCATTCCATTTCAAAAAAAATAAACATTGGTCTGAGCTTTGTTCTCTTTATGATCCTCTCCTTCTTATAGGGGATTTCAATATGGTTACTTCTATGACAGATATAACGCTTTAGGGTAGGTCATACAAGGCAAAGAAAAGGAATGTTGGGAGGATCTAGCTGACCAGTTAACTTTAGTTGACTCATCATCATCTTCAGGATTCACTTGGTCCAACAACCAACAATCTAGCTGCTACAAAGCAGCAAGGCTAAGTAGAATGTATATGTATGCAAATCTCCTTCAAACTCATGCATTGGTGAGTTGCAATTCGGACTCCTCTTTGGTAATGTCTTACCATAAATCCTTGATGTTTGAATTGCATAAAGAAGAGTATGTATTCAAATCAGGATGTCCTCATCTAGACAGTTCTCTATTTAAGCTTGCTTCAGTAAAGACCAGAGTCAAAGGAATTTTTGAAGATGATTTTTTCAACTAGAGTAATTCCTTTAAGGCCTGGGATGAGGCTATTGAAAAAACTCACAAGGCCCTTACTCAATTTAAAGTTAAAGCTAGGGCTATAAGATCTAATATAAGGATGATGATAAGCCATCAAATCTCTCTAGTTGAGAGCAACTCCATTTCTGAACAATCATCTCTTGAGCTTTTATCTCTAAAAGACTAACTTAGGAAGGAGGAGCTGCTGGAGGCACAAGGTGTGTTTGCTTGGACTAGACAGTTTTGGGCAGGGAAATTTGACAAACACAACAAGAATAAGTTTGCTTTTCTTATAAAGAAAAAGTCTAGGGACTATATATCCCTCTATTGAGAAATAATGATGGCATTCAAGCCACTATTCATAAGGAAAACATGGATTTTGCCAAGGATTATTTTTTCAATATGTTCTCTATTCTCCCCCATAGAAATAATTACATTACACATTCAAGAGAAAATATTTCTATGGTAAGGAAAAAGACTTCCTTGCCCCATTTTTACTGCTAGTCTGGAAAGAAGCCTTGTCTGTAGGAGCTCTCTCCTTTTTCATCAATGTTGATGTAGTCAAATTGATTCACAAACAAGGCTCAAGAGATGATTTGGACAATTGGAGACCAATAACTTGTCTGAATTCTATTTACAAGATCTTTGCCTTTACTTTATCTAGAAGATTGAGCTCTTTGATGGACCGGTTTATTCTCAAAGATTCATAAAAGAAAGACTTATTTTAGATGCCATCATTTCTCTTTGGGAAGGCATGGAGTATGCAGAAGAGTCTGAATAGGAATTCATGTTTTTTTTAATTGATTTGATAAAGCATATGACAAAATTGAGTGGGAGTTTATCCTGCAAAGTCTGCATGACATGTGTTTGGGCAGATGGTTCATTAAATTTGTGCACACTCTGTTTGGAAATCCATATGCTAGGATTGCTATAAATGGATCTCTAATAGAGCCAATTTCTCTACACAAATCTATCAGACAAGGCTTTCCACTTTCTCCCTTGTTGTATGCCATATATTTTGATGCTCGTGGTCAAAGATGCCATGAAGAAAGGTAATCTCAAAGCCATTGACGTTCCTAACTCTCTAGATCGATTATGTCCGCAACAATTTGCAGATGACTCTAATGCCATTGTGAAAAATGATGCTCAATCTATTTATTATTTTTGGGACTGCCTCAACAGTTTTTGCCTGGCAAGTGGGCCTATTATCAATCACTCAAAAACAGGATACAGAATTTCAAGAGGACCCTTTCTTGATATCATCATTCAACCTGGATGTAAGGTTATTGAAGAAGGGTAGATATTCAGGATCCTGGGTATACATACGGTTCAAAGTTTCTTTTAATCTCAGATGGAATTGGGTTCTAAAAAAATTCAATAAAAAGCTCTTTGCCTGGAAAAGTCATCAGCCAAATTTATCTGCAAGAGTTTTTGTATTAAATCATTATTCTCTCTCATCTTTGGTCTCCTTTTTGTCTTGTTGGGTGCCCTCACAATATCAGATGAACAAATTCCACTCATTGGCAAGAAGGTTTCTTTGGGGAGGATAATAAGAAGTCAATAAAATTCTTAAAGTCTCATGGGGCTCTTGCTGCAAACCAAAAGAAGTGGGAGGTCTAGGTGTACTAAATCTGCAACACCTATCAAACAAAATGGCCAGCAAATGGATTGCCAGAGCCTCTTCTTCCTCAAACTTCTGGGTTGTTTTGATCATAGGAATGTCCATCTCTTCCACAATTAAGGGTACAAGGCTTCGAGTGGCTTAACACTAGTTTGGTATCAAAAAGGACACTTTAGTGTCCTTTTTTTTCCAATTTAAATAAAATGGTACATGAAATCTAGAACACATCTCAAGAAATGTTTTTGCAAACTTATAAAATGTTATTCAAAGTACTCATAGAAATTATAATCCCTCACTTTTGATCATAACCTCAATAGTAACTACACTCATGAAAAGGACCTACACAAAATAGCATTCACTGTTTCATTAAAACTCGTACTCTAGCCTAAGAAAAAAATGAGCAACGTGCATGCAATAATCCGTGGTAGCTACTTATATATTTGTTTGATTTTTTCAATTGTCATGTGCAAAAAAAATCCTTTGTGCCTAGAATTAAATATAGAAAGTCCTGTGGGTCAAATATGCAACATTCAAAAATTCAATTAACAATCACAAAAAATATTTAGTTCATCTAAATTTACAATGTCTTATGATGCATATATACTAGATCTATGACTCCATTAATAAGGTGATAATTTTTAATAGTTATGGAAGCCACATTTGGTGATTTATGGCGTATCCAAAAAATTGTGCATGTTGTAATTATGATTTGTTATTTATCAAAGATAAGCATCTCACTTATTTGTATACAAATACCTCATATGGACACACTTGGGAGATTTATATACACACTTTTATTAGTTTTTCATAGTAATGTTTTTTTTTCAAGAAATTACGCACTACAATTTTTTTTAAATGAGCTTAAATTACAAGATGCCTATGAGTTTGAACCCTTGAAAAATGCTTAGTTGATGGGTATTGACATATAGATACATTATATACCTTAGATTTTGTCCCATAACCTCATCATGTTAACGAAAGAGGCCTTGAAAAACCATAATTTTTCTCTTTGTCAGCATTTTTAAGATTTTGGTCTTTTGATTATAACAAAAATCTAGTTTTTCAGATCAATTTCACCAAAAAGGATGTTAGACTATTTATTGTTCTGGGGGAGACCAAGTAGGCAACAAGCTGCTAATTGTGGGATGCGTTAAGCTAGAGTACTTAAGACATTGCAAAGTTGATGATACTCAATTTACTTTTAATTAACTTTTCACAAATAGGGATAATTATGAATCATCTATATATAAGTTAATCCAAAATCCAAGCTAAATAACCAAACTAGTCTCATCAAATATATATACAATATCTTGATCGGTAATCACCTGGAAAAGATCACCCTAATCTACGCTTAAGTTTAGTCTATATTTCTCCCAGCTTTCGAGCACTTGATCAACAACGGAATTTTCCCTTGATATCTCTACCACTTCCCTCTGCTCAAGAGTGCTTGAGAAGATGAAGTATAACTCATTCGAGATCGTTATGATGGTATTTTTGTGAAGAGTGTGGATATAACATAGCTTGTGATTATTCAATTATGATGCTTAACTCTTTCTTGTTTCATGGAAGTGCATTTCTGGTATACCAAGCTAAACACAAGAACAGTGACAAGCAGTGATTCACAAAATGATTATGACTTTGACTTGCAATGCCTTTGTTGAGGATGAATGTGACTCCTTCAAGATGCCACAATCATTGGTAGTTTGTGGGTCTTTCCACAGTGACATCTCTAGAGAGTATTAAGTTTCTTTGGATCTTCTTTCACGTGCAAACACACCTTTAAGTTCTTTTAATACACTCTACTTTCAAATTTGAGCTAAATCAAATA
Organism: Adiantum capillus-veneris; assembly: GCF_014529385.1. Lineage (NCBI taxonomy): Eukaryota > Viridiplantae > Streptophyta > Polypodiopsida > Polypodiales > Pteridaceae > Adiantum > Adiantum capillus-veneris. The sequence continues at coordinate 85,511,441 of NC_140954.1, forward strand.
GCATGCATGATCTAGATATGTAGTTATGGTTTTACGTTAGAGTTGTGAGATATATGGTGCCTTCATTTGCATTGATTGTTACTTGGTGTGACTTAAGTACATATTGGAAACGACAATAAGAAGATAATAGATCTGAGGACCCTCCAACTATCAAACTATCATCACCAAACCTCTTGAAGAATAGCAATAGGAGGAATGGAAGAGGCAATCACAAGGACATTGAAGATCCACTATACTAAGTTGAGTTATACACAAGGCCATAGACTAAAAGTTATAAAATTAAAAAACTCATCCATTGCAACTGGGGAGTACACTATGTAGAACCTCGCTATATAACGTGCATTGGAGGGATAATAACAAAACTCCTTTATTACATGTTTAAATGAATTAAATGACTCCTTATTTTAAGATTTTTTTCAAAATGGAATATAAAAACCTTGTTTGCTATTGTATCTCTAAAATTTTTGCATTGAGAAAACCCTCCTAGTGAGATCACGTGGTACATTAACATGAGTACATAGTGAACCCCCCGAGATTTTCACTTGAAAATCTGTGGTATCTTTTATTGCATCACAAGGCCAAAGCATGCTCATATCAAGGAGATTAGCAATAATTGTTGTCTTATCTTACATATGTAGGTCCTTGTATGCCCTCAAAGTACATGTACAAAGAAGGGGCATTGAAATCATGACAACTCTTGAGGGAGGGGGAGTGAAATTAGAGAGCTCTTAATGTAGCGATGTTAAGCCAGTGAAATTTGGGCTCAGCCAATTATCATATTAAGGAAAAATTACCAAAATGCCCCTCTAATTTGTGGAAATTCCCAAAATACCCTTCAAATTTCAAAAATCCCTAGTATACCCCTCATATTTTGTCATAAATTCCCAAAATGCCCTTCAAATTTTCCAAAATTCCCAAAATACCCTTGGTTGTGAGAGTAAATTTCACTACAAGAGGTTCTTCATATTAGCGACGCTCACACAGCGACGCTCAAAAAAAAATTTCCTGGCGTCGCTATAAGCGTCGCTATGAGCGTCGCAAATTTATTTGTAAATTTGCGACGCTCATAGCGACGCTTATAGCGACGCTCATAGCGACGCCGGCTGGGGTAAAAAAAATAACCGAGCGCGCCCAAAAACTCAGATCTCAGATCTGAGTTTTTCGACGCCCTCAAGCAAAGAGCAGGTAACGCTCTCCCTGACTCTCTCTCTTTCTCTCTCTTTTTCTTCTCCACACACACACAAACACACACACACACACGAGGAGAGGAAGGAGAGCCAGGTATGCTCCTTCCCTCTCCTCGTTCTCATGTTCCCTTCCCCTCTTTCTCTCTCCCTCTCTTTCTCTCTCACACACACACATACACACACACACAGTGTTTTGTGAGAGAGAGAGAGAGAGAGAGAGAGAGAGAGAGAGAGAGAGAGAGTACAAACAAAAACAAAAACGCACACACACATACATAAACAAAGAATGCACACACATTGAGAGAGAAAAAGAGAGAGAGAGCATGCATAAACAAAAAACGCACGCATTGAGAGAGGAAAAGAGAGAGAGAACATACATAAACAAAAAACGCACACATTGAGAGAGGAAAAGAGAGAGAAAACATGCATACGATCCAAAAAAACGCACACACATTGAAAGAGAAAGAGAGAGAAACTAATTTAACGTCGTAGGAAACTAATTAAAATTAAAAGACCTAAAGATCTAACCGACGAGGAGTTGAACTGAAGACCTATTATTCAAGAGGGAAATGGCATAATCAATCTATCATACTTGGCATGGGTGATAGAAAGGTTATACCGTTTATCTCTTTTTATTGGCACACACATCCACACACGCGTACACACACAAGAAGAAGAGAGTTATAACGCCGTAGGAAACTATCTTAAAAGACGTTAAAGATTAGGTTATATGTAGACTTACATTAAATTAGATTTAGGTTTATTTTTAACTAGATTTACGTTTATTTAAGCTAGATTTAGATTTACGTTATATTAGATTAGATTTAGGTCTCCATAGACTGCGATGCCTGTATGAAGCGGGTGAAGAAAGCCCTCAATGGAATATAGGGTATTGTTGTCTTCACTCATGGTGGGCTCCGTCAATCCAAAAGTACTGGTGAAATGTCTTCAGAAGATAGGGAAGAAGGTGGATCTTCAGGGCGGCAAGAGTCACTACATCCCCGACACAATGACCATCTAGACAACCTCTAGTCATTAGACTTACGTTAAATTAGATTTAGCTTTATTTTTAGTTAGATTTACGTTTATTTAGATTTACGCTTATTTACGTTAGATCGAGTCCACGCAAGAATTACTTACGGTTTAGGGTTTAGAGTTAGACGAACAGTGAAAAGATCTACTGTGAAAAGATGTTAAGATGAAGTGAAGTGCTACAGCTAGAGAAGAGGCAAAGGGATTTTGTCCACTACATGCAGTATCATGTAGACGTGGGTGTGTAGATTTCTTGTACCCACAAATATAGGTATTGACCAATAAAGACGAGATTATAACCCGGTGGTTCTGATCTCCGTGCACCTCTAGACCGAGGTGTGCGGGGATTGGACATGACTAGAGAATGTGAGATAAAGAGAGAGAGAGAGAGAGAGAGAGAGAGAGAGAGAGAGAGAGAGAGAGAGAGAGAGATAAGACGAAGAATGCCAATAGAATATTAAATTTGTTGTCCAGGTTATAAGTTTTTTATCCTCATTATGAGTAGCGACGAGGATGTGGGACCGTCCAATCGAAACACCTATCTCTCAACGAGGGTCTTATGTCCTTGTAATCAATGCAAGCATGCTGTGCGACGGACAAGACGTGTTTCTTTGCAGCACGTTCGCGAATTTGGCGAGTTCGATCCATCTATTATAGATCGAGTTGTTGCCAATTATAACTCGTCGGACTCTGACGCTGGCCAACAAGCAGCAATCTTGCAACCCAATAGACGTGTTCGCAGGCGATTTGGTCAAGCAGCATATGTGAGGCCACAAGATGTAGCCTCTGACAGCTCGGGGGATGATCATGCAGAGCACATTCCCAACGAGGCAATGTCTGAGCCCGAGATTGATGAAATGATCGAGACGATCATGGATTCAGAAAGGCTTATCTATGATGATATGAAAAGTGAAGCCGATACGTCATTGTATAATGGAGCACGTATGTCTAGATTGAAAGCACTCCTGGTTCTTCTCAACATGCAGGCAAAGTTTGGATGGAGTGACACTAGCGTCACAGCGCTTTTCAGGTGATCTATTACAATTAGTTTACTTTAATAGAACTCTAAATGTATAATGATCTGATAGATTTTTACACGACTGTATCATATTTTTATGTTGTGTAGATTGCTGAAAGAGCACATACTACCAGCTGACAATGTGATGCCAGATTCCCGAGATGAAGCAAGAAAGATTTTGCGAAACTTGGGGATGGATTACAATTCTATCCACGCTTGTCCTAATGACTGCATTCTTTTCAGAGGGGAATACACAGACATGGAGAAGTGTCCGAAATGTGATTCCGAAAGATATCGAGTAGATCTCCACGGGACAAAAATTCCACAAAAGGTTTTGCGACATTTTCCTTTGCTTCCTCGCATCAAGCATTTCTTCGAATGTAAGTCCATGACCGCCCTAGCATCATGGCATGAGGAGAATAAATCTTCGGATGGTGTGCTACGAATTCCTGCAGATTGCGCAGCCTGGAAACATATAGATGGAACATGGTCGGATTTTGCCAGGGAAGCTCGAAATTTGCGCTTAGGCCTGGCTATGGATGGCGTAAATCCATTTGGTCAAAGATCAACATCTTACAGTGTATGGCCCGTTGTCATCGTCAACTACAACATTCCCCCGTGGTTGACTACGAAGAAGGGGCACCTATGGCTAAGCTTGATTGTGCCAGGGCGATATAAAGTGGGGAATATGGATGTGTATCTTCGTCCACTATTGGAAGAGCTACAACAATTGTGGATTGGCATAGAGGTGGTGGATATGAGCCGACACACAGGACGACGGAATGCTTTGATCAGAGGTATTCTAATGTGGACCATGCATGACTATCCCGGGCTAACAGAATGCTCAGGTGATCTATTGACACTCCTCACTCAGACACTGTAAATCTTGTTTTTTCCCATAGTTGATCTATTATCATGTGTATACATGCAGGGCTTCAAACAAGCGGATACAGAGCATGTGTCACATGTGGACCTAGACTGAATGCACGTAGGGCACCCTCACTGAAGAAGCAAATCTACGAAGGTCATCAAGCGTATCTTCCAGAGAATCATGTGTTACGCGATGGCTTTTTGGGAAGAGAGCCACCAAGGATGTCTGCACAAGCATGGTTAGAGCAGAAGGAGATGTGCGATGACGGATTGCCTCCAGGGATGAAGAGACTATCTCTATGGTACGAGTTACCATACTGGCCCCGACTCGTGATCAATCACTTGCTCGATCCAATGCACATATTCAAGAATGTGGGTAATCTACTATGGGACCATTTGACCGGCAAGAAAGATACTTTGGGAGCCAGAGTTGACCTTAGAAATGTGGATCGTATGGAGCAATATTGGCCGCAAACAGCGTCTGATGGATCGATAAAACTCCCTAAAGCACCATGGATTTTCACAAGAGCCCAAGAACGCAAAGTAAAAGGGCCATTCGATCTTTGCGGACCCCCACTGGCGTAATGCACTCGCTCCGAACGTGTTTTACTAAAGAAGGAAAGCTTACCGGTTTGAAGTCACACGATTGGCATAAAATGTGTCAGGTACGTTCATAGTGGACTTTAATATCATTGCATAAAATGTGGACTTTAATATCATTGCTACACATACTTTACAGTTTATCTTACCGGTTGCCATTGAGGGATGTTTGTCTCTCGACATCCGTAACACAATCTACAAACTTGCAAAGCTGGTGCAATGGATCTCACAAAAGGAGATCGACGTAGACTCCATACCATTCGCCAAACTAAATGCTGCGGAGCTTGTGTGCATGTTTGAGAAACATTTTCCTACTACAATGCTAACCATTCAGGTGCATCTTCTTGTTCACATAGTTGATGAGGTGGAAATAGCTGGCACAGTTCATTCCATATGGATGTTCTTCTTAGAGCGTTTCATGAAAACGCTTAAGGGATATGTGCGTCAAAAGGCACGTCCGGAGGGTAGCATGGCAGAAGGTTGGTTGGTATCAGAGTCCCTAGTGTACATTGGAGAGTGGCTAGACGGATTTGATAAATCCCGGGACACGCTATGGCGAACCATAGATGATGAGCGCATATCTGGGATTGTCATGTGCAATCTCGGTGTTGAGAAGAAGATGACGGAAGATCTAGAGGCTAAAATCAACCGATTTTGCATGCTTCACAATCCAGTGATGCAAAAGTGGATTTCACAATATGAGGATGCAAAGCAAGAGCGACAAAGGGCACGAATCGAGTGGAGACGGGGAAGACGATCACCGATGCACTATCCAGCGATTCTGGAGAGCCTACCAACCTTCATGAGCTTAAGATGGTTGCACAACCAATTGAAAAGCGCACAACAATGCGGTGACGAAGTGACTGAAGAAGAGTGGGAGTACTCTCGGGGTTGCGCGACCAAGGTAAGTTTGCAATGTACGACTAGCAAGTGACTTTATTTATAAACGTTTGAACGGCCACTCATAATCTTTGTTCGTTGTAGTATAAGTCATACACAGCAGCATGGTGTAAAGGTCGACATTTTAGGGTGGAACGAATCGACAAAAAGCGTTTTACTCAAGATTGTGGAATCATGGCAAAATTTGAACAGTCTAGTCGACGACGTTCCTCTGATGCAGATCCTGTGGTGGCGGAACTCACTTACTTCGGCACGCTGCAAGAGATTTTGAGGATCGATTACAGAGGATTTTTTGTCGCCTTATTCGACGTGCAATGGTTCAAGATAATCATGGAGGGTCGCAACGCTACTGTGCGTAGAGGAGAGTCTGGTTTTCTTGAGGTGGATTCTACTAAGAAATGGACTGACCTAAGAGACACTTTCGTACTACCCGAGCATTGTGAACAAGTAAGTATATAAATAGTTAACATCCCCCTTTTACAAGTTATGTGCTTGAAAGCTCTCATGTAAGTTATGTGGCTCTGGCAGGTAGTATTTCATCCTACAAAGTCTACATCAAACTGGTGGTACGTCATAGAGGTAGCCCCTCGTAGTGCAAGGACGTATGAAGGCTACCATGTGCCAATCACAACGACATCAATGGAGGAGATTAGAGAAGATGCTCAATCAGAAGCCGCTGCGGTGGTGCCAGACGAGCATCAAGATGCTACTACTCTATATGGGGTGCATGCAGAGGAGCTACAAAATGAAACAGAGGATATGTGTTTAAACGGAGAGCTCTATATAGATATAGGAAGTTATGCTGAGTTATGCGAGGATGAGAGAGAGATCTCTTAAAGCCACAAATATTGTATTTGAACAATTTTGCTCCGTGCTGTAAAAGCTCTGGCTCTCTAAGTACCTTCCATGGTGTATAACGCTCTTTTAGACTCGCGCTCACATCTTTTGATTGAAAATTCTGAGTTTTCGACTTGCCTCTTCTATCACTCGATTCATTGCGTCATTGTATTTATATGCGTCATTACGTCATTGTATTTAATGGTCTTTGCGTCATTGTCTACTCTATTCATTCAATATTAAGTTTAAATATTCGTGTGTTTAATGCAGGTATGGATGATGAGGAGTTTCTTTCTTCTTTGTCACCCCAGCAGAGACAGTGGTACGTGGAGCGTCATCGCTCTGGCGCATCATCGCGCGTTCCTACACCATCCGCATCTCCCTCTCTTTCGGAGCATTCGCGCGCTCCGAAGCTTCGGCGTCGACGAGACGAGCGTCACACTCGTCTAGACACCGGCGCTCTAGTGGTGGCGGTGGCGGTTGTTGTGGGGATTCCGCCACCGATGCCTCCACACCGCCTCGTGTTCGACGAGGCTCTTTACCCTCCCCTTCTTTGCCCGCCCCCACACCAGCCACAGCATCGCCGTCTACGCCAGGTTTTGCACGGCTGACTGTTCCTAGAAGCTACACACCTCTACCTACTCCGCCAGGAGCCACCCCACTCGACACTCCTCGCTTCGGGGCCCAGACGCCGGTGGAGACACCTGACGTCCGTACCCCCATCGACACGCCGCTAGAGACCCCTGCCGGGACACCCAGGTTCACGCGTCACCGGCCAGAGGGCTTGCCTTACTCCGTCGACATCAGCGGCGGCATCATCATGGATGATGACGACAAGAAGGTGATCTCGCGCATGCGTGGTCTTTGCTCTCAGCTGTTTAGACACTATATACTAAACAAATGGAGTGAAGTACCAAGTGATTTAAAAAACAGAGTCATCAGCATACTTCATGATGAGTTTCCCGTTCCAACACGGGATCAGCGCTTCAATGAAGACCTGATGAAGATTCGAATGCGCGAATACTGCAAACACAAGCGTTCCGAAGTGCAAAAAGCAATCAAGAATGGGTGGAACAGGCCAGATTGGCTGGCCAAAGAAGATTGGAAGAATGCGAAGAAAGCAGCGCGCGAGAATCCCGACAAGTGGAAGCAACAAAAGGATGCAGCCAGAGCGCGAGTAGAGGCAGGGAGCTCGCACCACTTGGGGAGCGGTGGATGGGCATCATTTGAGGCCGATTTTGTAAGTCTTTTCACATTGCTCTTTATGCATGTTCGATAGTTTAGGGTTTATGAGTTTTTTAGTTCTAACATAATGAAATCTTTGTATGTTTTGACAGTGGTCGATGACAGGACGTGATCCCACACCGTACGAGCGCGAGTACGCAGGCAGGAAGGGCTTAAACGCCCTGATGGACATTCTCAGTTCTCGCGGCGGCATGGTTAGTATTAGGGTTTACTCTTTTTTATTTTTTGTATTGTTTTATAAATGTCGTTATATGTTTATATTTACTGAAAACTGTCTTATTGTCTTTTTTTGCAGAATCCGACAGATACGCCGCTTGGACGCGATGAGACGTCTGACTAGACGACGTCAGTTTAGCCGTAGCTAGATAGCATTAGTTTAGGGTTTCTCATAGCTTATGTATCATGAGACGGATTTTATACGTCTTTTTGAACCATGTATATTATTACATTTGTCACCGCAGTTCCTTTTGCCAATAAATTCTTTATGCCTATGATGTTGTACAATTGTCATTATTACATTTGCCAATCAATTCATTTTGCCTATGATGTGTACAATTGTCAATTTTGCAAACAATGCATCTTGTGGGTGACTATTTTGGGTCTCTTATCTACCTTTGCACTTTTTTTTAAAAAGTGAATCAAGTACAATATGGTTGATGGGTGGCAGGGCATTGAATGCCCTGCCACCAAAAAAATATTCTCTCGGGCGTCGCTATAAGCGTCGCTATTTATGGCTCTGTAGCGTCGCTATGAGCGTCGCTATAGTCTTCTGTGAGAGCGTCGCTATAGGCGTCGCTATATGCGTCGCTATATAGCGACGCATATAGCGACGCCTATAGCGATGCTCTCGTAGCGACGGTTTTAGCGACGCCGGGGGTTATAAAAACCCAATGTATTTCCGTCGCTAACAGCGTCACAAGAGCACACAACCTCTTGTAGTGTTTATCCAAAGATTAAAAAATTTGTAGCTTTTCATTAGAAGACTGGTTGTCTATCAATACAAGATACTAAAACTAGAATTTGAGCCAGTTATGTAGGCTTTGGAGATGAATTGCTTCATTATTTTTAGATATAATTGTCTTTTTTTGGGAGGTAATTTGTGACAAATTACATGGTAAGCACTAAAAATCGGATCTCCATTGTCAAAAAAAATAAAGATTAGGAAATCGTGAACAATCCAACTAAAATAGATACAAGGGTATGTTGGGAATTTTTGAAATTTGAGGGGTATTTTGGGAATTTCCACAAATTAGAGGAGTATTTTGGTAATTTTCCCTTATCATGTGTGGGCATGATTGTGGTAACCATATGGAAATCATGAAGATCACCAAAAAACAACCTTCCCAATATGCCACAAGCTAGGAAGAAAGTCAAAGAGTGTGCATATCCAACGAGAGAATTTGCACTAAGGATGTGGTAACGAGCGCACCAACTATCAACAATATGTTGTTAGGGATGTAACTATGCCAAAATTGTCACGGTTACAAATTGCATAATTGCATATGAGACAAATAGGTGGGGCGTGTGTGACAAAGTATGAGGCAAGAGTCATTTCAAAAGTGATTGATAACTATGCATCGTGTGACCACTGCCTCAAGTCACAAGTGTATAATAAACCCACTCTCCGTGTGACTCACTCACAATTGTGACGTTGCAGGCGCGCCACGAAGACCCAAGCTCGACCCCCGCGCAATATTCTTCGAAAGAAAAATGCATGTAGCACCCAAACCATCAAATGCTTTGCTATCAATTGACAATTGACTCAGTACAATAGCTCTGAATGCTTGAACTTTTCCTCATCAAAGTACTCATCCACAATATAGCCTTTGCTAAAGATGGCGGACAGCTCCGGAAGCTCTCCAAGGTTGTCAAACACATCATCCCCAGCTTCTCTGCTTGACGTTCTAGACAAGCACAAATCCACATCCCTCTGCAAGAGAAAGCTCTCCCCAGCTTCATGAAGAGGGCCCATCGAAGAGACCGCCTGCTCCTCTACTCCATTTGGGGAGTTGATGATAGATGAGAAGATGTTTTCTGCATTATGATGATGGACGTGACTACTGGAGTTCTCCATTGCGCCCTGATTTTTCTCTGCTTGATTTCCTGCTTTGGATGAGCTTGATTGTTTGTTGAGAGGCCAAGCTGGATGGTTATGTTCTGCAGTGTAAGTCACCATGACCATGCTCGGGTCGCTGCGGCTGCGCTCAACCTGCTTTCGTGCAGGGCAACCTTTTGAGCTGCTGCACCTATAATATCCTCTGCAACCAGCAATATTAAAGATGAGAAAATACTACAGAGACGAGCATGGTTTCTCAACATAGATAAATTAGCACAGCTCAAAATCCAAATTAGGGTTGATTGATAAGTAGGACTTTTGTGCATCTCTACATAAAATTCAAATATTGTATGCTAGACTTCATACTGAGCAGAATTGAGTGCATAATGCAAGAGATCACAATAAGAAAAAATTCTGTATGATTAATGATAATTTTACATATGCATGATATGCATCGAAAGCAATATATGTATCCTACCCATATCCTATGCAGATAGATCACAGCCCAATTAGGGAGTCACTAGTAGTGACAAGCGACATCGCGTGCATGCATGAAAAACCCCTTTTAGATTTCCCTTGGGGATGACACTCAGAGAAACACCCATCCATTCATTCAGGTATTAATCCTGGCCTCCTTGCAAAAATATATTGCACACACATGCCCTTTCCTACACATAGCCTTCCACCCAAATCAAGAGTCTGAACAATACATAGCATTCAGAATTATCATTAGCTTACCTCGGATAGGGCGAACCCTTTATTGGCTTCTGACCATACTTGCGCCACGCCCATGTGTCTGATGGTGGAGGCTCCCCCCTTTGCTTGTTTTCACAAAAGGGTACTTGTACTACTCTCTTCTGCTGTGACTTTCTATGTCCACAGTTCCTGGCACAATCAAGTAAACACATATCCTATTATAATGAGAGTAAATGGCACTCATAGTATCCTCCAAAACATGCATGAATCTAGTGTGAATACATGAAATTCACTATGAGCACATCACACAGAAACTCTTCCAGTCTTTTTTTTACAATACAAGCTTCAACTAAGCATGCACTCTTCTCATTCTCATCAAGATGAGCACTATGTGCATACCTCCGTTTAGTACCATTGTTACTTGAGAGCTTTTGGTCTCCATCAGAATCTTCAGCACTGACCAATACTGAAGAGTCCTGCTTACTTGGAGAGTTGGGACAATGTGATGGATCGGACTGGGCCGTGACCGCCAGAAATTTCTGAATCATAGGGCCTTTGGAACGCCAAGCACGTCCCTTTGTAATTGATGGCGCTTGATCATCTGAAGAGGTTTCTGGATCAGGCAAGCTCTTCTCAGAAATAATCCTGTTTCTATTTGCTTCAGAAATCTCCATTGCATGAAGCATGATCTCTGAGAAGCTTGCTGGAGAGATTAGGCTGTAGGCCTCATTCTCTGGATCGACATGCAGCAACTGCAGGGTGTCCTGGTCTCGCGCCATCGATTGTGGGTTCACTGTAGATGGGACCATATTCATGTAGCTGGAGGCACTGAGGTACATATTTGGGTTGCTTGTTGGAGCTATCATGCTCATGGTATCAGACGTGGATGTCGTACATGTTGCGGTCGCTACCACCTGTTGCAAATTTGTTCGAAAATCGCATGTTGTCAATGGTGGTGAGCTCTGGGACACATCCGCATAATGCTTTGCATGTTGGCTCTGCATGTAGCGATGTGTCGTGGCTCTGGCGAAAATGCTGCTCATGTCCTCACCCTTCATTCTGGAACTTGCTTCGAAGAGGCCAGGAAGGGGTAAATTACTGCCAGCCATCGACAATGGCAAGGGTTGTCTTACTAGACCAGCAAGATTATCGAGCTATGGTGCTGCACTGTTGATAGTTGGTGAAATTCTTGCTTTCAATATTGTGGAATTGGAACCCACATATGCCGTTTCCATACGAAGTGCACCTCAGATGTCTCGAAGTGTGGCGCTGGTCAAAGGCTCTTAAAGTTCATCTCCATCCTCCTAGAAAGTAAGCCCCATGGCTTAGGCTTTCCAGGTGGCTGACCTTCAACTTCCTTTAACGAGGAAGCAGAATCAAAGGGAAGCTGGCTTTCCTCTTGTTCAGACTCCACTAGAGCATTCAGCAATTTAGTAAGTACAATTGCAAGTGGATGGACAGATACATGTGCAGACAATTGGTGTGATCATTGATGATGATATGGTGATGGTGTAGATTTTTAGCAGGGCATGAATAAGAAATGCTTTTCTATAGGCTGGGAGCAGATCAGCCTAGAGGAGCCAAATTAAGTGGAGGGCCAAAAAAGAAAAAGAAGAAAAAAGGAATGATATAGGGCTATTGGTGAGGTGATCAATGCGATGATGATGATAGTGGGGGAAAGAGTGTGAGCCTGTGAGGTGGCCGGTGGCTTAAGGAATGGTGATGATGATGGTGATGAAAGCTGCTGTGTGTCTTAGACGTTCTAATGGCAGCTAGTCGACACTACAAGTACTACTAGTTGCCTTTTGTACGCTAGTCACTACGTGAATTCTAGTAGGGGCCGATGGCTATCTATTACATTCTATCGAGTATGGTGTAGCTTGGCTAGGCTACATGATGGTAGTATGCTACTCAACAACAGCGATATTATCTCGTCTGCTGGCGGTTGAAGCTTGGGCGGTTGGCCGGCTCACGCTGCTACAATCGATCAGTGTGTGTATGTGTGTGTGTGCGAGAGAGAGAGAGTTGCAACTTGCAACGGTGGGCACTGCTCGTGGCTCTCCCGTCCTATTGTCGTGTGTGGGTTTGTTGTGAATTTGTCAAGCGTGTGCGTGTGTCCTGCGTGTGGAGAGAGAAAAATGAGAGACTTTTAGGAGTGAGAAAGAGCGCATAGCGGGTGCCTGTGGGGCTGAAGGTGAGGACTTGTGACGGAGTCGCGGCGGGTGTGCGAGAGAGAGAGAGAGAGAGAGAGAGTTTCTCTGTACTTTCCGGGACTAGGTCCCGGATAGCTTGAGCACTCTCACTTCAGAAGCAGGAAGGATGGAGAATGGAGATCAGATCCCTTTCATCATCAACAGGGTCCACTATATTGCAGCTAGCCAGCTAGCTGCTGAGAACGCGAGAGAGAAATTTAGCCCTCGCCACCCTTGTGCTGCTGCAAGTATCGTAAGATTCACGGTATCGTAAGATTCACGGTATCAATAATGCCTGTGAAACCAAATAATGGCAAGCAAATAAGAAAATAATGTCTGTATGTCAAATATCTCGCCGGAAATACTTTATATGAATATGGGAAATGTGATGGATGAGAGAGTAACGTGGGCGAGCGTGTGGGGTCAAAAATCGGTTCCAACTTCCGATTTTTCCGCCGCAAACATGGATCGTGCCTCCTCATCCTGACCTCATCCTCCTTTGGGCCCACCAGCCCCCCATACCTGGCTCGGGAAACATTTTTTATGGACCAAGCTTTGCACCCTTTTCACGCGCATATGAACATGCTGCCTCTAAATTTGAGAGGGATAATCACACTAAAAATATCATATTATAACTAAAAATTCCATAATTTTGAACCCGCTTGAGAACCTTCTTGCCTAAATTTGAGCCGACCATTTTTCATTTTAAACAAGCTTTGGATAAAGCAAACCTATCTTTTCTCAAGCCCTGACTAGGGGTTAAGGCGAGAGGTCCTCATGCTTTGTAACCAATGTTCGAGAAAAATCAATTTCACAAACATACAAAATTCCCTTTAAGGTAGATTCAAGTAGAAACTAATCAGTATTTTTTGCAATTTAACTCTATTTTTAAAAATTTTCCAAGTGCATTTTCTCCTTCACCCCCTCCTTTCAACCGGTTGCTTTGATTTTCCAACCGGCTCAAGGCTATGTTGAGGCACGCTTTTCCCAAACATTGTTTGTAACCTCATTTTCTCGTCAAGTTGAATGCAAATAAGAACGATCCACTTGCGACTTTCACCTAGCCTTTGCTCAAAAAGCTATGATTGGTTTGCAACCATACAACCCTTACTTTTCTTGGCATCATCAATGTTTTCTTCTTGTATGTGCCATAAAATTGTAGCTTGAGCAGAGATTTTGTAGTGGCTAGAGCGCAAGCACGCAGCCACCATATGTGTTGTAGAGACTAGGCAAGGACCACTCTGCAAAGTGTGTACAACATCTTTAGCCCCCCATATGTGCCCGATGGGATAGGACCCTAACTCTTATCTTCCAACTTGTACTCACCTCCAGAATCCCATGCTAGTTAGGCCTTGTTTACATGTTGAGTCCTAATAACCTTCACACATACATTGATTTGAGAACAACCCCCCCCCCCCCCCCCCCCCCCCCAAAAAAAAAAAGGATTATCTCCACGCAGAACAGAATAGTTCAAATCTCCTAGGTTTATGCGAGAGAATCGATTGACGATAGTGCTAAAGGCGTTTGATCAATGTGGGGAATTGAGGCACCCCTAGCTAAAAGGTAGTAGTCACCTTGGTAACCCTGTGAATAATGATCAAATTCTATTGGAAAGCTTCCCAACTTACCTTTATCAAGTGGTTAGCACAATGTACAAAGCTTACATAACTTTGTGTGCATTTCGATGGCATGTTTTTGGGGAGTTGGGGCCCTGAATGCAATGCTTCTTTTTTGCTTGGGATGCTTTAGAACATGTAACTAGGTGAAGCCTCATGTGGGCATTCTAAAACAAAATTGAAATAGAGGTCACATGAGTCTCTTAAAAGGATGAGCCTTCCACTAGCCCAAACAAGGTTAGAATTCAAGAGGCTTGATAAACATTGAATGTGGGGAGAGATGAGCTACATTGATTTATTAAGAGAGAAAGAGAGAGCTTGAGCTCTTGCTAAAGCGCATGCATGCACGCGTGCACACACCATTAGGAAGAGGATGGGGTCTAGGAGGGCCTCTTCATTTGCCATGAGATTATGGAGGTGATTAATTTGGACAAATAGATACATGCCACGTCTGCAAGAATGGTGGGTGTGTAAGAGTGGTCAAAGGATGCACTTTTTTCCCCAAAAAGAGAGAGGACAAATTTATGATTTTCGGCCTTTCATAACTTCTACATATGATCTCTGATTTGAGCGGAGATTATAGATCTAGAATCTACACGCAGAGCTCTTTCCATAGATATGTTACATAATATACTTTTGCCCGCTAGATTAAAAATTTCATTTTGGGGGGAGAAATTGAAGTCAAATAAACTAGCCGTTTGAATTCAAAAGTTGTCCTTTGATTGCTTTCTTAATGCTAAAGGTTTGACTCCCTAAATTGCCAAATAAAGAGGCCCTCCTATGCTCCATTCTCTTCCTAATGCACTCAAAGATGGAGGCAAAAGATTGTTTTTCTTCTTCTTCTTCACTAACTCAAGATAAGAGGTCTACAATACATAAGGGACAAAATAACAACATAAAAGGAAACTAGTACAACATCTAGTGCAAACTGCTAGTGAGTGAGGTGAAACGATAAGTGTGCCTTCAATTCGTAGGTAGACCAGCTCAGTGTAGTACAATTGTAGTATCACTGGCGAAGATATGTGTATCCACCAAGGTGTGCCAGTGATGATGATTGTCGATGATAGTCATCTATGAGTCGTATATGTTGAGCTTAACATATCAACACTGCCCCTCTAGCTCAATGTCATCTCCCATATACCAAGCATCACTTGAATCATCGTAGCTTCTTTGCTCGTAGGTGAGACGATAAGTGTGCCTTCAGTTCGTAGGTAGACCAGCTCAGTGTAGTACAACTGTAGTATCACTGGCGAAGATATGTGTATCCACCAAGGTGTGCCATTGATGATGATTGTCGATGATAGTCATCTAGGAGTCGTATATGTTGAGATTAACATATCAACACTGCCCCTCTAGCTCAATGTCATCTCCCATATACCAAGCATCACTTGAATCATCGTAGCTTCTTTGCTCTGAGAGTCTTCGTGAAGATATTTGCAACCTGCTCATTCGTCGCCACGTACTCAAACTGTGTGTCACAATAGATGACAACCAATCTTTATACTTGTACTCAAAAGGCCTAAAGTAGAAATCTCAACCATGCGCAACACTCATGTTCTCTGCTTCTATACTCCCAAGTGAAAACATAAATCCACTGGTAGACTAGCAATTGTATGTACTACCAGTCCAATCCGCATCTGTGTAACCATAGAGCTGTAACTTCACATCAGCCCTATAAAGAAGTGCATAATCCAAAGTAGCACTCACATAGCGCAATGTGTGTCTCACTCCATCCAAGTGTGGTTTATTGGGAGATTGTATAAACTGACTCACCAATCCAACTGTGTAGCCCAAGTATAGACAAGAGATAGTCAAGTAGATCAAGATGTCCCAAATCTTCTTCTACATGGTAGCATTATCAAGCACTTGACCTACATAATTTCCCAACTTCAAATTTTAAGGGCATCGCAATTGGCTTGCAATCAGTCATACCATACTTTTCAACATGTCCAAGGTATATTGCTTTTGTGACAGCCATACATCCTCTTATATGCAAATAGTTTCAGTGCCCAAGAAATATCGTAAGTCTCCAAGTCCTTCATCTCAAACTCCTACATAAGTAAAGCTTCCACATCCTCTACTTCAACCTCATTATCACCAACAATCAAGTCATCCACATAGATGCATATCACAAAAATTCCTTCCTCATTCTTCCGGCCATACAATGAATTATGATCTGCATTAGACATTTCAAAGTCCAATGAAATGAGGAATGCCACAATCCTCTCATACCAAGCTCTAGGTGTTTGCTTCAACCCCATTAGGAAGAGGGTGGGGTGTAGGGGGGCCTCTGTATTTACATGAGCTTATGGAGGTGATTAAAATTATGACGAATAGGTGTGCGCCACGTGTGTGCAAGAATAAAGGGTGTGTTAGAGTGGTCAAAGGATGCACTTTTCCCCCCAAAAACGAGGTGGATAGTTTTATGATTTTCGGCCTTCCATAACTTCCACATATGATCTCTCCGATTTCATCGGAGATCATATTTTTACAATCTACACCTCGAGCTCGTTCCATAGATATGCTACATGATATGGTTTTACCCGCTAGATTTTAAATTTTATTTTGGAGGGAAACTTTGAATTCAAATAAACTAGCCGTTTTGGCTGTTTGAATTCAAAAGTTTTCCTTTGATTACTTTCTTAATACAAAAGGTTTGACTTCCTTAAACTACCAAATAAAGAGGCCCTCCTAGACCCCATTCTCTTCCTAATATATAATGCTTTCTTTAACCTGCATACAAGGTCACATAGCCTTATATTTGTTAGGGTATGGATCCATGCATTCGAGGCATGCACAATAATTGTTTTCACAAATCCCCACTCTCCCTTTCCTCCTCATTTTCACACACTCCTGAGTCTACTGATAGGCTTGAGCTCCCTTCCCCTTTGGGGCGGGGTCATGGCGCTACAAGACGTGCTTGTAAATGGGCTTGTCAGAGGTGAAGCACAACAAGGGTTGCAGAGTATGCTGCTCACTTTCTCCACATCCCCGAAGGGGGAAATTTCCAATTCTACTTAAATATTGGCATTGGAGCCTCTGCGTTCTCGGACAGACCAATTATGCAAGGCGCGCTATCTTATGCACATGCAGTGCAGGCCAAACCCTCAACTAACCCCATTCAGATCTCACCTCACTTCATGAAACATGACATTCTTAGAGGTCTTTCACCACGACCACTGAATGTTGAACTCAACCATACTTCCGTGTTGGGAACAATATTGAAACCTCACCCGGTAAATCAGAACTCTCCTCTTCTCAATGGTCACTTCTCTTTCATTTCCAATGTTTGGAAAAACATTGATAACCCAATGCTAATCCCTCGCTATAATCCTAGTATTCTTCAAGAGCAAAGTGATGGCCCCAACCATCAGGCTAACCCTATAAGCCCAATAGGGGAAACAGAAAAAAAAGTAACTGGGGAGGATCTGTCTGAGGATAACCAAAGTGCTTGCCATAATGAAGGGAATAAAGCTCAGATTGAAGGGGAAGTCATCGTCGACCTAGCGAAGCTCAATAGCTGGTTCAAACACCCGCAAGAGAGAGTGGCAATAGGCTTATGTCATGGGATTAGGCCTCCAATTGAATTTATTAAGTAATGGATAGGGCAAGAGTGGAAATCCAAGAATCTGTTCCCCGCCCATGTTCAATATCTTCCCAATAATTACTACCTCTTCCTTTTTTATGATGCTGACATTGTTCTTCAAGTCATAAGTAGAGGGCAATGGTTAGTTAAGAATACCCCCATTTTTGTGTATTCAAGTGGCATAAAGGTTTTGACCCAAAGGGCAAGAAAACTTCAAAGGTTCCTATGTGGGTGGACTTTCCAGACTATCCGATTGAGTACTTTCCTTGATTGAAACAGTTGGGGACTCAAATTGGAAAAGTTCTGGGCCAAAAACCAGCTAATGATATCAACCCAAAGTGGGACCCACAACTTCTGATAGTGGTGAACACTAATGCTCCTCTAAGAGATTTTGTTTAGTTCAAAGAACAAACTAGTCAAGTCTTGCACAACCAGAAATTCATTGACAGGAACTTGCCCAATGCTTGTTTTCACTGCATGAAGCAGGGGCACCTAATTAAAGATTTCCTTGAAATGGAGAATAAGGTTCAGAAGGAGGTCGACAAAAACAAAGAGGCCAAAGAAAAAAATCAATTTTCAGAGAATCAACAAAAGGGGCAATAATAGGAACAAGAAAACATCAAGGGGAAACAACCACATATATATATGTCAATCGGTTTGGGACTCTCCTTGATGATGTTTTTGACCCCTCCCTACATGAGGAGGAGGAGGAACTAGAAGATAAAAACTCTTCCTCACAGACTCCCAATATATGAGGACAGGCAAAAGTGCAAACTAGTGAAGAAAAACATTCTTCTCCTAATGAACCTTTGGTCCCTCCTAAGAGCCCTCTTGAGAAAGCAAGAGCCATGTCTTCTGACTCTGAAAGCTCATATGAGGGAGAGCCTAGCATCCCTGCTACCCAGATTGTTATTCGAAATCCTCTAATGAACACCAGATTGCAAGGTTACTTCCAAACAAAGGACTCCTTCTACAAAGAGCTTCATGAACATGACAAGTCAAAGATAAATAAACTTTCTCGGTCACCTGCCAATTCAGTGGATATTTTGATGACTCAAGATAAAGAAGAGACACTGCGTCATCTGGGTAGTAAGTCTAAAAGGAAAAAGGAAAAGAGTTTTGATCCTGATAGAGCATCAGTTTCTTTGTTGAAACCTTCTAAAACTCATTAAAAATGACTCAATCAATTTATGGTTTCTCTTTGAACTACAAAGATTTGATAGATCCTTCTAGAGCAACCAGGATCAAGCAG
The DNA here is from genome assembly GCF_014529385.1 of Adiantum capillus-veneris. Taxonomy (NCBI): domain Eukaryota; kingdom Viridiplantae; phylum Streptophyta; class Polypodiopsida; order Polypodiales; family Pteridaceae; genus Adiantum; species Adiantum capillus-veneris. The sequence continues at coordinate 85,530,528 of NC_140954.1, forward strand.
TGGATGATGGATATTACTTTCAAGGCTGACTTCATATGCCTATAGGAAATTAAAGCAAAAGGTTTTCAACTCGAAGCTAACTTGCAAAAGATTAGCAAAAGTCACAAGTGGTTTTTTACTGATCATACTATAGGAAAGGGAGGGGCTGCAATTGGTATAAGTCTAAAGCATGAAAAATTGATTACTCAGGTGTCTCTAGGCTCGAAAAACAATTGGGTTGTAGTTTCTCTCAAAGAGCCTTTCAATCACACTATTGTTAGTCTTTATGCTTCCAATTCCATTTTAGAAAGAATAAACATTTGGCCTGAGCTTTGTTCTCTTTATGATCCTCTCCTTCTTATAGGGGATTTCAATATGGATTTTGCCAAGGATTATTTTTCCAATATTTTCTCTATTCTCCCCCTGAGAAATAATAACATTACAAATGCAAGAGCAAATATTTCTCAGGTAAAAGACTTCCTTGCTACATTTTTACTGATAGTCTGGAAAGAAGCCTTGTCTGTAGGAGCTCTATCCTCTTTCATCAATGTTGGTGTAGTCAAATTGATTCATAAACAAGGCTCAAGAGATGATTTGGCCAATTGGAGACCAATAACTTTTCTGAATTCTATTTACAAGATCTTTGCCTTGACTTTAGCTAGAAGATTGAGCTCTTTGATGGACCGGTTTATCTCAAAGATTCATAAAAGAAAGATTTATTTTAGATGCCATCGTTTCTCTTTGGGAAGGCATGGAGTATGCAGAAGAGTCTGAATAGAAATTCATTTTTGAAAAAATTGATTTGATAAAGCATATGACAAAATTGAGTGGGAGTTTATCCTGCAAAGTGTGCATGCCATGTGTTTGGGCAAATGGTTCATTAAATTTGTGCACACTCTGTTTGGAAATGCATATGCTACGATTGCTATAAATGGATCTGTGATAGAGCCAATTTCTCTACACAAATCTATCATACAAGGCTATCCACTTTCTCCCTTGTTGTATGCCATATCTTTTGATGCTCTTGGTCAAAGATGCCATGAAGAAAGGTAATCTCAAAGCCATTGACATTCCTAACTCTTTGGATCACTTATGTCCACAACAATTTGCAGATGACACTAATGCCAATGTGAAAAATGATGCTCAATATATTGATTATTTTCGGGACTGCCTCAACACTTTTTGCCTGGCAAGTGGGCCTGTTATCAATCACTCAAAAACAGAATATAGAATTTTAAGAGGACCGTGTCTTGATATCATCATTCAATCTAGATGTAAGGTTATTGAAGAAGGGTAGATATTTAGGATCCTGGGTATACATATGGTTCAAAGGTTCTTTCAATCTCAGATGGAATTGGGTTCTAGAAAAATTCAAGAAAAAGCTCTTTTCCTAGAAAAATCATGAGCCAAATTTATCTGCAAGAGTTTTTGTATTGAATCATTATCTGCTCTCAGGATAATAATAAGTCAATAAAATTCTTAAAGTCTCATGGGACTCTTGCTGCAAACCAAAAGAAGTGGGAGGTCTAGATGTATTAAATCTGCAACACCTATCCAATAAAATGGCCAGCAAATGGATTGCCAGAGCCTCTTCTTCCTCAAACTTCTAGGTTGTTTTGATCATAGGAATGTCCACCTCTTCCACATTCAAGGGTACAAGGCTTGGAGTGGCTTAACAGTTCAAGAAGCCTTATGTTCTAATGCTAACTTTTCTCCTAGAGGTTCTCAACTTGTTTGCAGGTTTTGGGGAGCTTGGGACGACTTTAAGAAAAGTTGGTCTCCTCCCATCAGCTGGGACTTCTCCTGTGAGTTTTGCTTGTAGGATTCAATATGGTATGGATGATATGGCCAGACCAAGGCTCGAAAACTATCCAAGAGGGCTCACAGGTGCTTTAAAGTGGGAATCAAGATATGGAAATATGTTTACAAAGAAGGGAGATGACTCACAGGGGAAGAGATTTTTCAACAATTTAACATCTCTCAAGGCTGTGCAGTTTTGGTTGCTGAAAGATGCCAGATTTTTCATAACCATTACCAACTCTGTGCAAGAATTGGTTCAACCTCACCTCATCAGATATGTAAGGCTATCTACTTTTCAAAGTCTTCTTTAGTTGTAATGGATCCACTGCTTGGCAAGAAGCTCAACCAAAAGTGGAAAGTATCATGGTTCAAATGCATCTTGGCTTTTCCTTTGGCCATAAAGCAAAGCTTCCTTTTATGGTTAATCATGCATCAGGGAGTGTGGTCAGTAAGTAAAGCCAAAAGTATTGGAGTATCTGATGGTCTATGCCCTAGATGTAAGAGGCAAGAAGAAACTCTTACCCACATGTTTCTCAATTGTAAAGCTAATTATTGGCTTAGGCTAGAACTTCAGAAATCTTGCAAAGTAAACTCCTCTCTTTTGGTTTGGAGAGTTGTCTTGCTTGGTGAATGCAGCTTTATGGATGTCCCTTTGTGGTCCTTCATTAGAAGTGCTTACCTTTGGCATATTTGGAATGAAAGTAATAAATCTCTACATGGCTTAGCTCACTCTAAGTAAGAAGTATCCATATACTTTAGCTTTCAGAGCATTATGAAGGAGTTACTCTCCATGGTCAAAACTCTTTCTAGTTTCAAACTCAAAATATCCAAAAGCTCATTAGATAGAAGAAATGGAGATCGGTTCTGGGTTCTTTTTATGTATTCGTGATAGTCATACACCCTCTTCTAATGCAAAAAGATTCAATGCCCAAGAAATATCATAAGTCTCTGAAACTCCTATAGTAAGTAAATCTTCCACACCCTCTACTTCAGCCACATTATCACCTCCAACAATCAAGTAATCCACATAGATGCATATCACAACAATTCTTGCCTCATTCTTTCATACATACAATGAATGATCTACATTAAACATTTCAAAGTCCAATGAAATGAGGAACGCCACATTCCTCTCATACCAAGCTCTAGGTACTTGATTCAACCCATATAATGCTTTCTTTAACCTGCATACAAGGTCATGTAGCCTCATATTTTCATAACCTTGTGGCTACTCTATATACAAAACCTCCTCCAAGTCTCCATTCAAAAAGACATTCTTTACATCCATTTGTTTTAACATCCATTTTAAGGCTTCACCCACTACAATAAACACACAAATGGTAGCCTTCTTGGGTATGGGACTGAATGTCTCCTCATTGTCAATCCCATATGTCTGTGAATAACCTTTGGCCACAAGCTTGCTCATAATTCCATCATCACTATGATTTATTTTGTAAACCCACTTACATCCAATTGCCTTTTAACCTTTTGGAAATGGAACCAATTCTCATGTTCCATTTGTATCAAGAGTTTGCAAAAACTCAGATTATTTACTTTTTCTTAACATTTTAGGCCAAATTAAGTTTTGACTTGATGAACATATCCTCATCCATAGCTTGTTGCCATTTTTCATCTTTAATAGCAACCTCAAAACATGTGGGTTCTACCTCCTCTGTAATCTTCACCAATATGTACAATTACAAGCCACATAACTGTCATAAGTCAATCTTTGCACAAGATTTTTACTCGTTCAGACCTCCATGGTCCTGGATCATTTCCAAGTTCCTTGTTCCCTGCTTGCATCCTTCTTGCACTCGGAGTCTTCACAAAAGATATGCCAAACTCCTCATCTAAACTCTATTCAGAACTAATCCTATCACCATCATCATGACCAACAATCAAACTTGGCAGCTTAGGGGCGTCATCATCTTTTTCCTTCCCTTTTCTTGATGCATTTGAAGAGTTAGTAGGACTCAATCTTTCATTCAATCTGCCACTCCATGGCTTCTCACCATGACCTGCACTAGGTAACCCTTGCATCCCACTCAAGATTTGTGACTGCACATCTGTATTTTTTGGATCCACATTCTCTCTTACATCAGCCCCCAAATCATCTTTTACATCAATATACCAAATTGCCATATCATAAAAAACAACATCTTTGCTCACCCTTACTTTACGTGTGACAAGATTGTAACACTTCTGCCCTTTTTGCTCAAAGGAATAGCCAATAAAGACACATTTTTATGCTTTCAAATCAAGCTTACTTCTTAGCTCATCTGGCACATGCACATCAGGAATACATCCAAACACTTTAAAATATGATACATCTGGTTTTTCACCACTAACTTCTCTTCTAGTGTCATATCATGTATTGTAGAATTTAATGGCCTAGTAACTTGTGTGTAGCGGAAAATAGCATGAACATAGTGAGCATTTCATTAGAATAGATTCCTAATGAGAATAACAAGAGTGCTTGGGTGGAGAGAGCAACAAAAAGTATAACACCTAGTTAGATAGCATGAACAATACTTCAAGAGACAGAAAGTAAGCTATTGACAATAGTTGAGGACTGGATTTACATGGAGCCCCCCCCCCCCCCCCCCCCCCCCCCCCCCCCCTCAAAAGGCTTTGTATTATGGTTTCTCCCATCAAGAGAGACATTTTACAATACAATTCTTTTGTGTTCCTTCAATACTAGCTAGTGCAATGAAGATGGAAACTTTAAGCACTAAGCAAAACACTTATTAAACACAACATCAATTCCCTCACGGTCTCAGACCCAAGACCTCACACACCTTCAAAGGTGGTGAGAGCTAGCAGGGTATGAGAGTAGATTAAGAGGAAGAAGGAGTAGTCTTACGAGAAAGATGTACGTCTCCTCACATAATCACTTATATTAGCATAGCTTAGCTTAGTAATTAGCATGGTAGAGGAGATGAGCATGCATTGAAGCTTGGCTCTTGGTTGTATTTGCATCACAAAGCCAAGAGTTGTTGGTGTAGGCCTCCCTTCTCACAATCTTGGAGTAGGTGATAAGCTTTCCATTAAAGCTTGAGAAGGAGAGAGAGAGAGAGTCTTCTTACTCCACACATGGACTAGTGTGAGTATGTATGCAATAATTCCTTTGAAAAATCAGTCCCCTCTCTCTCTCTCTTGGTCAACCCCTCTTGCTATTTTCTCATGCTCAAACCCTATCGGCCCATGCCAGGCTTAGCCAATGAAATTTAAGCATCATAAGTGATAGCCTTCTGACATGTATCCCCCTTTCCCCTTTTGTAAGAGCTTTAGGTAATTAATTAATGCAGCACAAACTCTCATTGGACCCCTTTGTCTCGTGGCCAATAGGAATCAAGCAAGCCCTTGGGCTGATGAATGCTCATTGGACCCCTGGGAGACTATCCAATAGTCTTCTAGAGAGCTTAATTCTTATTGGTTCTTTTATTAAGTGTTTTTAAATTAATTAAACTAGATTCACTCTAGCCTAATTCTCTATTGGTCCACCTCCATGGCCATCCAATAGGATTTGAGTACACCTTGTGGGCATCTGGGCTAGGGAGCTGACATGTGTCCCTCTTTCCCTTTGTGTAAAGGAGATTTTGAGTGTGTGTGTGTGTGTGTGTGTGTGTGTGTGTGTGTGTGTGTGTGTGTGTGTGTGTGTGTGTGTGTGTGTGTGTGTTTCTCTCTCATCTCCTACTTCTAGGACTCGCCCCCTCCTATGTAGGGATACATGAAGACTTTTTGAGCCCACACAAAGCATTCAATTTTCCTAGGCTTTTGACCTTTGGACACAACCTTTGAATTTTGGAACCTTAGTATTTTGGAATTCTTAATGGGCTAAACCTTAGGGTCTTTTAAGCCCATTGTTGCACCTTGCTCTTTTGCAGATGGCCCCCCCTTTGGATCCCTATTTTCCCTCCTATTGTGGCCGGTCTACCAGCTTAATCAATATTCTAGCTTTTTCTCCCCTGGCACTTCCCCATATTAAATGATCATTTTAACATGAGAAAATCATTTAGGAGAATTAGATATTAGTTATTATGACATTACCTCTCTCTTGAATCATAGTCGTCCTCGACTATGGGGTAGAGAAGATAAAGCATATTCATTAGTCCTTTTTCTAGTGGGTAGAGGATCCCTATTTTACCCTACGACATCGTTCCAGAATGGATGACTAGTCCATTTGGTGCTTGAGAGCCTAAGCTACCGCAAGCATGTCTGCACATTAGTCCTATCAATCTTCCATAGTAGAGTGACAAGCTCTACTTGGTGTTTGGGAGACGTCGTCTCCGCAAACTTGATCTAAGCATGCATACTACTTCATTTTTGTGCACAATAAAGAAAAAGAGAGTCTTATAAGACAAAAACTTTGTTCATTTTTTAAATTTGCATATTTGCTTACTCTAGAGAAGCATTGTAAGCATTGACAAGGTTTAGGTTATCCTTTAATTATATGCCTTGCATCCATCTAGCATCTTCAAAAGGATAATTTTTAAACCTAATAAGATATCGTCGGATAGTCTTAATGCCTCTTAGTACCTTGTCTTCATATCGAAAAATGGACTCGGCTGCACCACCTCTTCTTGGTCCTCCTTGATCTCCGGTGGGTCTTCAATAGTTGGTTCTTGAGGTGGCTCTCCTTTGTAAGGCTTTAGTAGGCTCACATGGAAATCATTATGTATGAGCCAATGGCTAGGCAACTTGAGTTGATAGGCCATCTCATTGATTGGCCTAAGAATCTGGAAGGGACCATAGTACCTTTTGGTAACTTAGCATAGTACTTTTGGTGTTCCGTAGGATTCTTGCGTGTCGTGTGCCTTAATCGAGCCTTGGGAAATTTGAGTAAGACCCAATTATTTTCTTTAAAGGCTTGGGCTCTTCTGTGCTTATCAGCAGTAGCCTTTTGCCTTTGTTGTGAGATAGAGATAGCATCGTTAATCTTTTGCAAATATTCTTGTAGGTCTCGGCAATACTCATCTGCAGCAAAGGTCTTGCCATATACCTTAAGTAGCAGGGGACTTTTTGATCTTCCCTCAATTACCTCAAAAGGTGCTTTTCCCGTGGAAGTATGTACAGTGTTGTTTTAAGCATACTCCACTAAGGGTAAGTACTTCTCCCATTGGGATCTTTGATCTACTTCCATTACATAGGCTTTTAGTAGATCAAGAATTGTCAGGTTAGTTATTTTACTTTGGCCATCTGTTGCGGGTGATAGGCCAAAGAGAAGTTTAGCCTTGTCCCTAAATTCTCAAAGAGACCCTTCCAAAAATTACTGATCATTCTAGGATCTCTATCTGACACTATGGACATTGGCAAGCCATGGTACTTGAAGATTTGTGAAATGAAGGGGGTTTCCATTTGATGGGCTTTGATAGTCTTTTTGACAGGTATAAAATGAGCTTGTTTACTAAACCTATGTACTATTGTCCATATTCTCGTATTCCCATGGATAGACTTAGGCAATCCAAAGATAAAATCCATGGATATGCTCTCCCATGGTGAATTAGGGATTGGCAAAGGTTGAAGCAATCCACGTTGCTTCCCTCTATCAAACTTCTTCTTTTGGCATACCACACATTTAGAAACATACTCTTGTATGTTTGCTTTCATGGTAGGCCAATAGAAATATGTTTCAATCCCTTTTAGGATAGACTGAATCCCTCTATGCCCTGCATAAGGAGGAGCATGAGATTCATACATTACCTTCTCATGGAGTGAGTTAGTAACGTATAGTCTATTGCCATAGAGAAGATAACCATCTTGTAAAGTAAATGGTTCCTCTTTCTTCCCTAGTGCAAGGGCTGAAATCACATCTCTAAAATCGGGCTCAATAGCATACTCATCTATCATAGAAGATAGATCATTGTGAATTGCTATGGAAACCGTATTCACTCTCGGTCGTCTTGAGAGTGCATCGGCTACTTGATTATGCTTGCCAGCAATGTGAGCAATATGAAAATGAATTTGTGAAAGAAAATTTGCCCACCTCATTTGTTTTTCAGAGAGCTTGGTCTGCGTCATGAAGTACTTAAGATTTTGGTGATCCGTTCGCAGAATGAAAGGAGTCTCGAATAAATAGTGCTTCCATGAGTCTAAGACATGTAGAATTGCGAGGAGTTCCTTTTCATAAATGCCTAGAGCTTGCTCAAGAGGGTTGAGCCTTCGACTTTCATAGGCTATGGTGTGCCCTTCTTGGATCAAAACAGATCCAAGGCAATCAGCACAAGCATCACATTGGACCTCAAATGGCTTTGAGAGATCCGGTAGTGTAAGCACAGGTTGAGAGATAAGCTTTTCAAAAGCATTGTTCTGCTTGGCAGACCATGTATACCTAACATTTTTCTTTGTTAGGTCATGTAATGGTCCTGCAATTTGTGAGAACTTTTCTTTGAAGCATGTATAGTATGCACACATACCTATAAACCTTCTTAGTTCATGAAGATTCCTTGGTTTAGGCCATCCTTTTATTACCTCTAATTTGATGGATCCATTTGGATGCCATCTTGAGAGATAATGTGACCTAAATACTAAATCTCTTGTAAGAAAATTCACTTTTATTTCGATTAACATAAAGTGTATTCTCTCTTAAAACTTGAAATATTACCTGGAGGTGTTGCTTGTGTTCGTCTAATGAATTAGAGTAGATGATGATATCATCAAAGAACACTCCAATAAAGGTTCGATGAGGCATGAATAGCTTCTCCATCAAGTGGTTGAATGTGGCTGGTGCATTGGTCAAGCCAAAAGGCATGACAATATATTCGTAAAGACCAAAGGTAGTGTGAAATGCGGTCTTTACAATGTCTTGATCAACTATCCTTATTTGATGATAGCCACTTTTTAGGTCAATCCTATTGAAGTAGCTGGAGCCTTGTAGCTTATCAAATAGGTCTTCTACCCATGGAATGGGAAACCTATTCTTGATAATGATCCTATTTATTGCTCTATAGTCGACACACATACGATATGTGTTTCGTCTTTCTTTTGCACTAATAGCATGGCAGAACAAAATGGAGATGAGCTAGTCCTAACCATGCCCTTCTCAACTAACTCATGCACTTACCGCATAATCTCCTCTTGTAGAGCTTGAGAAACTCTATAAGGAGGTTTATTAGGTGGTGAACTTCCTAGAAGAAGTTCAATTGCATGGTCATCATTGCCTCATTTAGGAGGTATCTCACAAGGGATGTCGTTGATAAGACATCTTGAAACCCCTTCAGAAAATTGGATAACTCTAATTCCTTGTGAGTGTGTATATTTTCTTTTGCTAAAACATTAGGTTCATTTTGAGAATCTTTAACAAAAATCATGTACACGGAAATAGAGATCTTTATTGTCTTATTTAAAGCTTGCGTATGTATAACGGGTATGGTGTTACCCATTTCCTTGGCATCTATGTACATATATTTTTCCTTGAACCTAAAGTAGGTTCTCCTTTCGGGGAATTTAACATTGGCAGCCATGTGATCAAACCATGGTGCCCCTAGGATTACATCCTTGTGCTTGAGAGGAGAGATAAAGAAGTCCTCTTTGTCCACATAGCTTTGGACATGGAGCCTCAATTTCCCAATTAAGGGAGTGACTGAAGCTTCTTGCCCCTTGAAAGCACCATCTGCGGGTAGGACATCTCCCATCTCATAATCTTGTATGCCTAGCTTGGTGGCCAACTCTGTGGATATGAAATTGTGACTAGAACCAGGGTCAAAGAGAATAAAAGCATCATGTTCTCTTACCTTTCCCCAAGCATGGCATAGAGGAGATCCTTTGTGGTGAGCTTCCTCCTCTTGGATTTTGACCAAGGTAGCTCTAAGAGATTCATGGCGGGTGTTCTTTTGGGGACAGGTGCGGTACGCATGCCCTTGCTCGCCGCACTTGAAACAGCGGTTATCCTTGCAATAATCTCAAGCTCTTCAGGAGAGATTTTGTTTTTGCCTTTGTAAACTCCCCTTCTCCTTAGCTTTGTTGGAATTTCCCTTAGGAGACTTTTGGACATTCTTCGTCCCCTTAGTCTCATTGGAACCCTTGTTTTTCGTGGGCTTAGAATTTCTCTTATCCCTTGTTTGTAAATTGATTTGAGAAGCCACCATAGTATGGTGTATAACCGCCGATATGGTGCATGGCCTTTGGGAGTTGACATACTCCGCCATTTCTTCAGTTAAGCCCGCACAAAATCGTTGCTTTTGCTCTCCAAAATCCTACTTTTTGAAGACAATGGCTTTGAGTTGTAAGTCCCAAAACTTGTCTACATATTTGTGAATGGATTTGTAGGGAGAGAGCTTCAAGCTTTGCCATTCGGTGAGTATTTTCTCTTTGGCATCGGTGGCCAAAAACTGCTTCATAATGGAAGCTCTTAAATCTTTCCATGTTCATGGAGCTTCAGCGTTGGCCCGTAGGCTAGACCACCATTGCCTGGCAGACTTTTGAAAGTGCATAGTTACATGGTGTAGCTTAGAGTACTCCGTGAAGCCCTCATCTCCAAACGCCGCATTGAATTGTTGGATAAAGGCCAATACTTTGTTCATAGCACCAAAGGTGCCATCGTAGGTAAGGAAAGAGATGCTCTTCCCTCCCTCTATGAACTTCTTGAGCTTGGATGACCTCTTCCACGCGGCATAGGATTTCCTATGGCCTCTTCTTTTTTATGGTTCGAAAGTTGCACCATCACTTTCTTCAGAGGATGAAGAATTTGAGGAAGATGGAGAAGAGGGTGACCTCTTTCTTGCCTTTTTCTTGCCTTGATCTTCTTTATCTACACCATCACTTTCATAAGAGGAAGAGGTTGATGAAGAAGGAGAAGAGGGTGTCCTCTTTCTCGCCTTTTTCTTCTCTTGCTTTTTGTCATCCCTCTTTGAATTATGGTGTGGAGAAGTGTGCTATGGTATTCTCCGTTTTGGAGGTGATGGAGAGCGTTTAGCCCGCCATCTTTGTGGAGCCATCTCCGTCGAGGTGGTGGGAGACTCACTTCTTTTTCGTTCCTTTTGTGGGGGCTCTTGAGTTCTCCTTTGAGAAGGAGAAGCTTTCCATGTTCGTGGAGCTTCACCGTTGGCCCATAGGCTAGACCACCACTGCCTAGTGGACTTTTGAAAGTGCATAGCTACATGGCATAGCTTAGAGGACTCCATGAAGCCCTCATCTCCAAATGCCACATTGAATTGTTGGATAAAGTCCAACACTTTGTCTATAGCACCAAAGGTGCCATCGTAGGTAAGGAAAGAGATGCTCTTCCCTCCCTCTTTGAACTTCTTGAGCTTGGACAACCTCTTCCATGTGGCATAGGATTTCCTATGGCCTCTTCTTTTTGATGGTTCAAAAGTTGCACCATCACTTTCTTCAAAGGATGAAGAATTTGAGGAAGATGGAGAAGAGGGTGACCTCTTTCTTGCCTTTTTCTTGCCTTGATCTTCTTTATTTGCACCATCACTTCCATAAGAGGAAGAGGATGAAGAAGATGGAGAAGAGGGTGTCCTCTTTCTCGCTTTTTCTTCTCTTCCTTTTTGTCATCCCTCTTTGAATTATGGTGTGGAGAAGTGTGCGATGGTATTCTCTATTTTGGAGTGATGGAGAGCGTTTAGCCCGCCGTCTTCATGGAGCCATCTCCGCCGTCGAGGTGACAGGAGACTCACGTCTTTCTCATTCCTTCGGTGGGGGCTCTTGAGTTCTCCTTTGAGAAGGATATGCATCATCAAGAAGAAATTTTTTGAGCCCTACGTATGGATCCTCTTCTTCTTCCCGAATTGGAGAGAGGCCTCTTTTGGAAGTCTCGCAAGGAGGCTTCCTAGGTGCTCTCTTGTCATGGTGAGGATCTTGGAGAATCTAATGAGCATGAAGCTGTCGTTGCACTTCACTTTGGAGGGATGGATTGCCCATGGCTTGTTGAAGCCTAGAAACAAGATAGTTAACAAGCATTGGGGCATCGTTAGTAGCCTGCTCATTAGCAAAATCAAAGTCATCAACATTAATTTCACTCTCTTTACTATATATTGTAAGCCATTCTAACAACTTTTAGGTGTAAACTTTTTAGGTGTAATTTGGCACTTCAAGCCCTAGTTGCTACTCCTCTTTACCCCTTTAGAAAAAGCACTCAAGCTACTATACCCGTGGCTCGAATACCATTAATTGCAAGGAATAGAAGAGAGGGTCATTCAACACCAAAACAACACGGCTCATGTCAAGCTTCTAATAGCTCAATAGTGGTTAGGTCGTAGGCAACCCCGTAGGACACTACTATTAAGACCATATCTCTCGACGGTGATGCCCCATTATCTGCACAAAGGCAGGGGCACTGCAAGGCTGAAAAATCCCTATTCTCCTTACTCAAATGCAATTAATAGTACCAACCATTTATAGCTACCTTGAGGACCTCCCTTCTTGAGCAAGAAAAGAGAAACCTTGTGCTCTGATACAAATGTAACATTTAATGGCCTAGTAACTTGTGTGTATCGAAAAATAGCATGAACATAGTGAGCATTTCATTAGAATAGATTCCTAATGAGAATGACAAGAGTGCTTGGGTGGAGAGAGCAACAAAAAGTATAACACCTAGTTAGATAGCATGAACAATACTTCGACAGAGAGAGAAATTAAGCTATTGACAACTTGAGGACCGGATTTACATGGAGCCGGTCCCCCCCTCCAAAAGGCTTTGTACTATGGTTTCTCCCATCAAGAGAGACATTTTACAATACAATTCTTTGTGTTCCTTCAATACTAGCTAGTGCAATGAAGATGGAAACTTCAAACACTAATCAAAACACTTATTAAACACATCATCAATTCCCTCACGGTCTCAGACCCAAGACCTCACACACCTTCCAAGATGGTGAGAGCTAGCGGGTATGAGAGTAGATTGAGAGGAAGAAGGAGTAGTCTTACGAGAAAGATGTACGTCTCCTCACATAATCACTTATATTAGCATAGCCTAGCTTAGTAATTAGCATGGTAGAGGAGATGAGCATGCATTAAAGCTTGGCTCTTGGTTGCATTTGCATCACAAAGCCAAGAGTTGTTGGTGTAGGCCTCCCTTCTCACAAGCTTTGAGTAGGTGATAAGCTTACCATTAAATCTTGAGAAGGAGAGAGAGAGTCTTCTTACTCCACACATGGATTAGTGTGAGTGTGTATGCAATAATGCCTTTGAAAAATCATCCCCCTCTCTCTCTTGGTCGACCCCTCTTGCTATTTTCCTCATGCTCACACCCTATTGGCCCATGCCAGCCTTAGCCAATGAAATTTAAGCAGCATAAGTGATAGCCTTCTCACATGTGTCCCCTTTCCCCTTTTATGAGATATTTAGGTAATTAATTTAACGCAACTAAACTCTCATTGGACCCCTTTGTCTCCTGGACAATAGGAATCATGCAAGCCATTGAGCTGATGAATGCTCATTGGACCCCTTGGGAGACTGACCAATAGTCTTCTAGAGAGTTTAATTCTTATTGGTTCTTTTATTAAGTGTTTTTAAATTAATTAAACTAGATTCACTCTAGCTTAATTCTCATTGGTCCACCTCCATGGCCATCCAATAGGATCTGAGTACACCTTGTCGGCATCTGGGCTAGGGAACTGACATGTGTCCCTCTTTCCCTTTGTGTAAAGGAGCTTGTGTGTGTGTGTGTGTGTGTGTGTGTGTGTGTGTGTGTGTGTGTGTGTGTGTGTGTGTGTGTGTGTGTGTGTGTGTGTGTGTGTGTGTTTCTCTCTCATCTCCTACTTCTAGGGCTCGCCCCCTCCTATGTAGGGATGCATGAAGACTTTTTGAGCACACACAAAGCATTCAATTTTCCTATGCTTTTGACCTTTGGACACAACCTTTGAATTTTGGAACCTTAGCATTTTGGAAGTCTTAATGGGTTGAACCTTAGGGTCTTTTAAGCCCGTTGTTGCACCTTTCTCTTTTGCAGATGGCCCCCCCTTTGGATCCCTATTGTGGCTGGTATGCCATCTTAACCAATATTCTGGCTTTTTCTCCCCTGGCACTTCCCCATATTAAATGATCAGTTTAACATGAGAAAATCATTTAGGAGAATTAGATATTAGTTATTATGACATGTATTACAATAGTAGGGCTCTTGTTCATAATGTAAACACCTGTAGCAACACCTTCAGCCCACTAGAAATGAGACATGTTCTTCTCATTCATCAACGCTCTAGAAAATTCTGCATTGTGCATGTTCTTTCTCTCAACACCATTTTGTTGCGGAGCATACCTGCATGAAAATTGCCTCTGAATTCCACGTTTTTAAAAAAAAAACCATTGAATTCATTGGAGAAGTACCCTCCCCCTTTATCTGACCTCACGCACTTTACATGTTTTCCAATCTATTTTTCCACCATAAATTTGAAATTCTGAAAGCTTCTACATACACCCATAGATGCGATCTTCTCTAGAACCCATACATTTGTATGCACTAAATCCAATGCATTATTGCTTACATGCTTATCATGAGGAAAGGATGCTTTTGCTACTTTCCAAACTGACAAGCTTCACAAACTTTCTATATTTTAGCAACTTTAAATGTTGGCAAACTTGTAACCATATCTTTCATTTCCTTCATCTTCAGTCTTTGCAAATTTACATGAACGATACGTTTTGTGCCAAATTTTAATATCTGCAACAACTCTTGCACCTTGTGCAAACAAGGCAACATTCACTTTGGGTACGTTTACATCCAAAGTAAACATTCTACCCACTTTCTTTCCTTGTGCAACCAACCTTCCATTCTTCTTATGCTCTTCAACAAAGAGACCATTATAGTTAAACATGACATGCAAGTCCTGCTCAACCATCTACCCAATAGAAACCAAGCTCTTTGTAATATTGGGTACATACAATACATCAACCAAGTAATTTACTTTACCATCAATCATAGAAAATGGTACATTTCATGTATGCATGATGGGATGTGCATCATCATCTTTAGTCTCTAATAACCAGGACTTTGCAAAGTCTACATTTCCTTAAACCACTCACCATGACTAGTCATGTGATTTGATGCACCGGAATCCACATACCATACCTTTTCATTAGATTTTTCCACATTTGCAGACATAGTATTCAGCATGTGCCGCCTCTTAGGCTCATCTACATTCCTGTTAGTAGTCACATAATTACTTTGCTACCTCCTATTTGGACCCTCACGTTCAGAATGGCCATGTCTTTCATAACCCCAACATACTACATTACCATGTTGACATTCATTATTGCATTGCGCATTTCCACGACCTCTTTGACTCCCCCTACCTCAAAAATTTTATCGACCACCTGTGTTATGATCTTGATTGTTATTTTGCTATTGTGCTTGGTGGTTGCCTCTTCCTTGGCCTCCTCCATGACCTTTACCATGTCCTCTTCCTCTTCCTCTATTGTTGAAAATGAATTGTTAAGAATTGTTTCTACCTTGTACATAGGAGTCTTCCTCAAGTTCCTTCTCTTCCGTAGTCAGTAAGGACACCAAATATGTAAAAGAGGGAATGTTCTCTCGAAGATGGATACCAGTCTTAAATTGTTAGTGCTTTGGGCCCAAAATTTTGTAGACACACTTCCACTTTGTCATCATCATCAATTGTAACACCAATTGATGCAAGTGACAAGCAAGTGACTCACATAATATATTCTTTATCTTCAATGAATAGTCATTAACGGACATGGTTTTCTTCTACATAGTATTCAGCCTCTATTCAGCTTACTCTTCAATTGTAGCTTCCTTGCCTTCGTGTTGGTAACATCCAATGACAGTAAGGTGTCCCAAGCCTCCTTAGGGGTATAAGAAACTTGTATGTTCCCAGTCATAGTGTCATACACACTCACAAAAAGCTAGTACATGACCTTCCAAGCTCCCTAGTTCCAGTTTTTCCCCCTTTGCTACTACTATATGTGTATGTCTCAACCTCCTTAACATAGAGGATCATGAATGTGTGGCACTTGTTGTGGCCTCTAGTATGGTCGCATCTAGAGTATTCCCTTGAGGCAAAGTGCCTAAGGGAGAAGGACCAAGAGGAGTTGTAGATGTAGACGGACATAAGGTGTAGTGGCTATACACTATTTAGAAGGGGGTAGACGATGTAGATGGAGCCTCATAGACTGTCTAAAGGGGGGAGTAGATGTAGATGGACTAGCAAGGGGCACTACCTGACTCTGCTCTCTGGCCATGCCTACCCATGTGCTGAACCAATTGAGGCCCGTATTGAAGTCTTGTGAATGACTCGTTAAAAAAGTGAAATTGTCCCTTGGAGGCATATCGATGGTGAGAGAAAATATAAGCAAATATTAAGCATCAAAGCAAACCAATAGATGTTTTTCTCTACTAAAAAATATATAGTGGGTATGCATAATATTAAAGTATTTCTCCGCACAAAAAACTAAAAAAAAACAAGGTATATGAGCTAAAACACTTTGTACACTTGGAGAAAAATGGAGTGGTAAAAAGATGGGATCCTTCTCACTCCAATGCTAGTAGTGTTTCTACTTTCTCCTCACATGGTTCTCCTCTTTTGAGTGATGAACTAACTATTTGAAATATATTTTGCACTACAAATGGGACCTATTGCACAAGAAGAGAGTTTGTGTACCGATAAGTATAGATGTTCTAGGGCTAAATTCTTTATGAATGCCATGATGGTCCATGTGCAAAGCACCCATGCATAAACAATACTTATGCAATTCTACGATGAAATTTTTTTGGCTAGGTTTACATGGTCTTGGGGTTTGATCACATAAAACTTACCATACCATGTAAGTGTAGGGGATGGGTTTTCTTAAAATCTAGGTAAGTGTACAAGTTAGAGGTACACCCCAATTTACCCTCCTAAACTTATAAGTAGGGGGGATAGAATATAAGACTCAATAATGAAGGGGGGAATGGGGACGGGGAAGGATAAGAGATAGAGATGTATTGGAATGAGAGGAACATAAACTCTTTTACAATGCCTATCAACATATGTATCTATTGATGTATGTAGATAGAGAGTTTTTTGAATACACCAAATGCAAACAATGCTATCATAATTTTTGTAATTTCCATATGATGTCAATTGAAAGTTATTCTCTGATATTACAAAACAGAAACCCTTTTCACTTAAATCACCTCAAGCTTATACGTAGTCACATGTTTCCATTGAGGATTAGCTAATGAGTACTTCTTGAATTTTTTTTCTTTCTTATGCTATTAAGGTTGTTTGAGTCTTCGAAATAAAGAGAATCCCATCAAGGTACATTGACATAAACAAACAAGAAAGAGAGTTTTTCTCCTCAACATATTCAACCATGATTTCTTTTCACAAAACTATACAAAACCTTATATGTAAGGCAAGGGTATACCAATTTTTTCCACCACACTGGTGAGTAGGAATTTCTAAATGTCGTTGAAGCAATGCGTCTCTTAGTGGAGGATAATTGGTGAGGATGACTTCTTGTTTCTCTTCTTTGTGCATATCAAAGTAGCTTAACTCTGTAATACAGGTTTCAAAGGTTCGTGGCAGCAATAAGAAGTGGGCCAACAAAGGAGACCTTCGGTGTGGACTCCTTGCTGCGACTAAAAAGGGATTGCATGTATTATTTTTTTCACAGGAACAGGTTTCTTTGGCAAGGAGCAGAAGGATAGAGGTGCTTTGTGTTTTAGATGTTTACAATTGGCCTTGCATTTGGATTGGATTTGGTTGATCGAATGCGACGAAGTGGACTTGGAGATCTTTGACACGCTTGGGTGGCGTTTGATCACACTCACCGAGTGGCGGATTGGGTGACCATGGCATGCCACATTTACAATCAAAGGTTTGTTGTTTTAGGCACGGATTTCTCAAGATTGACATATCTTAAGAAACAACAACAATATGTATACTAGTATGAATGTCTTATGTTGTAGTATGCAAGATCTCCTCACTATTGCAACTTTTCATATAAAAGAGGAAGACATGGAAGCACAAATTCTTTTCTGGCAGTGCATAAATGAAGTTATGGAGGGGCACGGATGTGAGAGAGCAAATTTCCACACGGATTCATGGCCGATGAAACTCAAGCCAACTGAAATGCAGTTCCCACTATACTCAATGGTGGGAAAGACAATGTTCTACAACATGGAGAGTGATCTTGTCTTTTTCACTATACGCAAAGCACAGTAGGGCACACAGCAAAGTATATTGTCTCTTCATCTCAACACTCACAAAAACATGTGCAAAAAGTTGCGTTTAGCACCTTCTAGAGAGGCTGTTGCAGCAGTAGAGTCTCCTCTCCTTAGACAATGGTGGCACAATGGAAATTTCATGGATAAAAACATTCTTGTAATGGACTCTTGGTTGAGTTGGTGGTAGATGTGTATTGCACATTGGGGGAGCATAATGACAATTGTAGAGAGAAGTGTTGATGGGGCAAACACTCCAAGAACTTGGCCGAGAGTAAGCATGAGAGCTGGCTTGCAGGCGAAGGATTCAAAAACAAAATCTCATTGTATGACGCATGTACTTTGGATATGTCAAATGCAATACTACAAAGCATGAAAGCAGTTTCTTACTCTCAAGGACAAAATATTGGAAAGGGTTCTTCACTAGAGAGACTCAAGGAAAGAGTTTTCTCTATTTCACCGCAAGGGATAAGAGTAGTAATTGAGGCTACATCTAGAACTAATGACGCCCAATTTTTGTGCAATTTGGAACATTTTATGGACTACATCAGCAAATTTTTAGCACTTTGGCTACAAGCATTCATAAAACTAATCTTTCCATTGTAAAATGTGTTGTAGTTTGGCTTGGCATATTTAGCGGGTCCGCAAAATGTAAAATGCCATGTCTTTCTTGCCATATCCATGGAAGGTGAGGGAGAGAGTGAGGATGATGATTTTCTATGTGCCATATAGCCTTTGATTGATACCTTGTGCGTGTGTGAGTCAGTTTCTTGGTTATGGGAATCTCTTCTTGCAGCTTTCATTGTGAGAGACC
The DNA here is from genome assembly GCF_014529385.1 of Adiantum capillus-veneris. Taxonomy (NCBI): domain Eukaryota; kingdom Viridiplantae; phylum Streptophyta; class Polypodiopsida; order Polypodiales; family Pteridaceae; genus Adiantum; species Adiantum capillus-veneris. Next base: position 85,549,232 of record NC_140954.1, read on the forward strand.
AAGCCTCAAGCGTATATTTTGCTGCTTGTTCTCGGGTTGTGTGTGCATTGAGAGAATGGGTGAGAGCAGTGTTCAGGAACACCCATGTATAAGGCTCACACCCCGCTTGAAGGAGACAAAGATACCGCTCAGCAAATGCGAGGGCCATCAATTGTGATTGATGTTGAGGATGAATCAACACATAGACCAGAGTATAATGCAAAAACATGTGACCACGCTACACACAAAAGGCCAAGGAAGATCATTTTCATGGAAGATTCAGGGGTAGAAAATGGTAGTGAGAGTTCCAAAGATAAGATAAAGTTTTGTCTTTTGTAATAGAAAGTCAACGAAGCTACGTGGAAAATCAAAAGAATCCCTCTAGGTAGTCGTGTAGCATGTAGTGGCACCCCCAACGGTGGAAAACGATGTGGACAAAATATATTGGCATGTAGTAAAGGTACTCCATCCTTTGAGGGGTATAGAAAACATTCAAATGGGTTTACTCAGACAGTGACTCTGGTTCGATCCCAGACATGTTATTCATTGCTATGTGGTGGCCCATAACATAGAACCAAGGCCAGCTCCTCCTCCAACAATTTGTCCGATTGATCTAGGAACAAATATCATCGATGAGGAAGTTGAAATATTGCTTGAAGGAGGATTTCAAGTGAAGACAGCCAGAAAAGATCGAGAGAGTGCAACAATAAGCGAACTCCTCCTAGGGGTGGAGGTGATTCCTTTTCCGATTCAACAAAAGCACGTAGCAGTGGTTCAATACTAAGAAATGGCATAAGAGTCAAATTTCAAACTTCCATTTCAGAGGAGGTAGCTAAAAAAATTGGTATGCCTCTTTGTTTAAAGGCTAAGGTGATTGAAGAGAAATGCATTGTAAACAAAGCACATGAAGTCGTCAAGGTTGAGCATCACACAATAGACAGACATGTGGGGGTGTATGAGGTTCACATAAAGGATGAGCCCTATTGCACGTGCCCTAATTTCATCGAAAGGGAGGCCAAAAAAAAAAGCATTATTTGTCTTGCAAGCACTTGTACTTCATTTTCTTGAGAGTTTCTGAATTGAGCCAAAATGAAAACATGTTCATACATCAACCTGTGCTAAGAAAAGTAGTTGTCTACAATGCTCTTAGTCGTGAATGCACATATCTAAACTTAGAGTAAATCCCCATGATTGTACAATTTTGTGACACATTTTTTGCCATGTATTGAAGCTCGAAAAGTTGATATGGATTGGGTAGGTGTTGGATCTTTGGTGAAGGTCTTTTGGATTATTTTGGCTTATTAATCATTTTGTCTCTCTTTTTTCTAGCATTAATAATTATGTAAATTGATTTAGGTGTATACGTCTCCTTGTGTGTGACATAGAGAGAGAGAGAGAGAGAGGGAGAGAGAGAGAGAGAGAGAGAGAGAGAGAGAGAGAGAGAGAGAGAGACAGAGAGAGAGAGAGAGATTGTGCAATGGGGTATGAAGTTGCTGAGGTGTCACATCAGTAAAAAAGTAATGAAAGAGAAAGGTGAGAAAGGTTGAGGCCGACATAGGATCGAGCGGGGGACACACACACACACACACACACACAGATTTAAAAGCATTGTGTGATGACCTGCTCACACAGTATGCTGACCAACATGGACAGTGTGGATACCATTATTAGAGTATAGAATAGTATGATACTTACCAAATGATAGAAGTTATTACTCACTAGAGATTTAATGCATAGAATACCAAAGTTATGGCATATCAATTGGCTTGATCACCTGAGGCTCATCCAGGAGGTGCACAGGGTGTTTTATGTAGCTTTTCCTCCCCATTCTCTTTCGACAAACATCCTTCTTGTTGGGGGATACACGAGTCTCCTCCCTCCAAAATGTGTGGACCAATTCCTTGATTTCATCCGTGATAGGGCTATGACGATGTTTCTTGTGACATGTAGCCAATGAAAACAATCCACCATTGATAATAGGCTTCATCCATGATTTGTCCTTGTGCAAGGAGCGAAGATTGACTTTAAGGACCCTTGAGTTTTTTTCAATAGGCATGTTATCCTTTGAATTGAACATCTTCTACAATGTTTCATTCTTCAAAAACAACTCCTCATTAGAACCTTGCTATTTGAAAGTAGCGAATGTGTTGCGAACATCGGAAACAATTGAGATAAGTACATCAACCTCCTCCTCTGAGGAATGTTCTTGAGATTTCCTGAACAAGGGGAATCTCACCAACTAGATTCTAGATTTCTTGTTTGACTTCTGTTCCAAAAGCTTCATTCCTCCTCTTGAAAGCTATCACAATCTCGGAGAAGCTTTTATTTTTCTCCTCATCATTGGGCATGATGTCCTTGCTCACCCTGCATATTTTTCAACTCCCTCTTTTCTATTTCTTTCTCTCTCATATTGCCTGATCACAGAAAGAGCTGGATCTTGGGAGTTGTGATTCATCACTTGTAATGGCTCCCTAGAACTGCAAGTTTCTCTTGAGGATAGCAAACATACATAAAACATTAATTACTTGAAATCACTTAAATGTCATATATGCATGCATCATATGTTATCACTGACAATTAATTGACCAACATTCAACACGTTGTTTGCATATCCAACATTGGAGCTAGTGAGAATATTGTTGTCTGGTTCTCCATAGCTCTATGGAGACAGTAGGAGAAGGGAAAAAATAGACAAGAGGGGAGATCACGGCCAGTGAGAGAGAGAGAGAGAGAGAGAGAGAGAGAGAGAGCAAGAGGTGAGCATGCATGCAAGTCCACGACCCCACGACTCCAGTAACCAAAAAAGAGGCCTCATTTGAATGGATAATAATTGTTTATGGACATTTTAATTTTAAAGTGGACATTGTCTTGGCTTTTCAACATATGCTAACAAGCACTACTACCTAGCATTGTCTCGGACAACATTTTTCAGTGACACGTTAACATGCTTACACCCTCTAGTAAATGCAAATGAGTTGTGTCTTGCCCTATTTTTCTTATATGTGTTCAATTTACCCAGAATCACAAGTGCACTCTTACCTTCCTTGCCTTGATTGCTTATGTTATATCATGTTCATCTCAAGCGACTCATCATTTGGACAGTTGATCCTTGTTTACCCTAGATTCTTTAGTTTGATCCAACATAAGTTGGCCAAAAATTTGATTTGCACCAAATATTTTGAAACTTGACATGCTTGAAGTAAGATTAAGTAAAAAAACAAACTATATACATGAATTCTCATCATCTTGCAGTAGGCTGCTACTCCCCCCTTCCCATTCTAAGTCATCCCGGACGAGTCGGCCACAGTTTATCTGAGTCACATCTTTGATGTGATATATCTTCCTTTTTTGAGAAGCCTTGTAAATGAGCATTTGTATTTTTTAGTTGAAACCTATGAAACTCTGAGTTGTAGTATTTGATCATGTACTCAAAGCCAAGTACCTAGTTATTGGACATTTTAAAAGCCTGTGAAACTCTGAGCTGAATTATTTGATCATGTACTCAAAGCCAAGTACCTGGTCATTGGCCATTTTAAAAGCCTAAGTACAAAGCTCAAAATATTTATTAGTTTTTAACACATTATTATTGACTTATCTCTTGGAAAAAAGAAGAACTCTATGTATGACTATCACGCGGCTACTCAACTCGAACTTATAATCACAATCATCCAAATTTAGTTCCAAGAATTGCATTGTGTCCCTTGTCTCTTCTTGCTCTTTCATTTAAGTGTAAGCATTTTAAGTTCTATTGTGGTTTGCAACTACATGCATGTGAGTCTTATTTGTAGATTTGAATAAATCACTATTTTTTGACATTTTGACCATAGGATTGTGGTATTATACCTTAGTGCGACTTGTTTATGTTGTTCTATTGCAGTTTCTATGACTTGGTACATGATGGATCGTGATTTTGATACCTTGTAAGATGACCACCAAACTTTGTAGACTTCTCTCCTTAGATCTAATATAGCTTCCCTTAAAGTTTTGTGACAATTCGAATGTGTTTAGTCATCAAAATGACATGATGACCTAGAGCGGACATAGACATATTTTTTGATCTAAGAGTGGCGATAAGGTTGCTGAGTTGGTACGTTTGCTTATTAAGTTCACTTCCTCAGGATTGAAAACCTCAAAGAGTCTCTGTGCCCCATCCGAGTCACTTCCTTGAGTTATGAAATTGTTATGTTACTACAAGATAGCTATGCTATGGACATCCTTCGCGATGACCCGCTAACATTGCCATGCTTTGGGATACCTCATCATTGCTTTTCTTTTGCAAGAACATTCTTCCTTAAGAGTCTACCACAACATGACTCTCTCAAGGGTGAAAAATATTAGGAAGGGGAGAATGTTGGCAGTGCTAACATTCCGCGACGGATGACCTTTAGTGATGTTATTTTTAGCATACAATTATGATGCATAGGCTATAAATGCTTTGTTTTTTGAAAAACATATCATTTGTATCAGCACTTTTAATGCATTTGAAGGCTTTGCATGAGTTCCAAATTGTATATTTGTGACTACCATGATGCCTAGGAGCTATAGAAATTCACAAAGTTGTATGCACCTCATGGATGGTTGGACATATTTTTGATGCCCTAGGTATAAAGTGAAAGTTACGTCATCTTTCACTTATTCTCATGAGAATAGATCTTTCATGGAGTTTTTGTAGATAAGTAGTAGATGAAGATGCTTGGACTTGGAGCTTCCTGTTATGCTTCCACACTTTCTATGGCATGCAATGGAAACTAAGTGCTCTTGTTCTTCCCTCTCTTTTTCATTTGTGTTAATGGTGTGTAGTAAGTGTTGATTAGTCTGTAAGTAGTGCTTTCCTCTCTCATTTATCTTCTCCTTCACATGATTTGTGAGCTCATTGAGATTATGATCAATGTGTGTGTGTGTGTGTGTGTGTGTGTGTGTGTGTGTGTGTGTGTGTGTGTGATTGATGAGAGTGTGCACCCATTGTCCTCTTTATTGGTGAGATTAGCTGAGTAGATTATAGAGTAGAAATTTAGTGGCACTCTCTTTTAGCATTGCATTCCCTTCTTCTTCACTCTCTTGATTAGGATCCTCTTCTTGCACGTTCTTTTGACTCCATGTCTCTATGCACTAGCAGGTTTAGATCCATTGGATTCGACATCTGTCTTTGGATTGAGCTATGCTACAACCCCACAACAAGCCCTTATATATTTCAAAGTAGATTGCCAAGGTCTACGTGATGCTTCAGAGACTATGTTGTTGCAAGCATGTCTCCATTGTATGTATACACTTAAAACTTATGAGCATTAAAACTGGAATCTTAAGAGTCAAAACAAGACAAAATTATTTATGAAACATGATTGTTTTGGTTCATAGCTTTGACATGATTCATAGTAATTATTTAAGAAGGTTTACATTATCCATTGGTTGGATGTCTTGCATCCACCTTGCATCTGCACTCAGGGGGGTCACTAAATAATTATGTGACTACCACGTGAGTGCAACAAAAGGGATTATTTAATTTCATTTTTTCTCACATTTTCGCATACAGAAAGGTACCATAAAATGGAATTGGAAAAAAAAGTTTACAGATCAAATAGGAAAAGGGTGTATTTTATTTGTGAAAAATTTACAGATAAGGAGTTCTATAAATAGTCCTTGAACGCACGCAATATACACAATTTATACATAGTGACCCCCCCGAGCATCTTCAAAATGATAGTTCGTATATCTGACAAGGTATCATTGGATAACCTTCCCACTTCTTAAAACCTTGTCTTCATGTCATAGAATGCTCTCCAATTGTATGATCTCTTCTTGACTTCAAACTTGGGTGGTTCTTCAGTTACTAGTTCTTTGGGTGGCTTCTTTATAAGGTTTCAAAAGACTCACATGAAAGTCATTATGAATGTGTGAAGTGCTTGGTAGCCTTAACTTGTAACCTAATCCATTAATTGGCTTAAGGATTAAAAATGAGCCATAATATCTTTTTGCTAGCTTAGCATAATATTTTGATGACCCATAGTGCATCCTTGTCTCCTCTTGCTTGTTGTATGGCTAAGGCGTGCTTGGGAAACTTCAAAAATCCCCATTTTTCTTTTGAGTGTCAAGGCTCTTCTATGCTTATCAAAAATATCCTTTTGCTTCTCTTACGCAATGGACATAACTTTCTTAACATTTTAAGAGATTATTTCAGATCTCTACTATAGTCATTTGCTGCAAATATCTTCCCCAACATCTTCACTATATTTGTAAGATCCCCAACTTTTGGGTCTCTTCTAAAAATAAGAAAAATAACTTTCAATATCTATTTCATCGAATTTTGATTGACAGGATTTGAAAGTCATGATTATGTCGGGATGTTAAGGTGTGGCGTAGTTTGGCTACGGTTTTCATTAGTTGGTTAGATACTGTTCGGATGGTCAAATTTAATGTAAAAAATTGAATGGTAAGGGGGAGAGTTGACCACCAAAAAAGAAAAGGCTTGTTTTTAGGAAAGAAAGAGTCTTTTAAAAAAGAGAGGAGGAGCTTAGTTTAGAACTCTTTTCTTGGAAGCCAAGCTTCTTCTTAGAATCTCTAAATCGCGCGTCGAGATCCGTGTCCTCAAAGAAAAAAAAAATTGAAAACCTACGAAAGTGCACGAACTTGTTTCTCCTTGCTCACTCTATTCTTAGCTAGTGCTTTTGGCCTTGAGAGACTATATAAAGACCTCTCTTCTTTCACTTGAGGGAGATAGAAACACTCTCAGACACGGAAGCTCTCTTGCCTTGACGTCAGAATCACTTATCTATTATACGGAGTTGTGCAAGCTCTTCATCACCATCTCCATAAACTCCTCTCTCTTGTGAAGAAGAAGAAGAAGGATACTCTCTCTATTTGCTTATTATCTTCTCTCTCGTTTCACGGTGTACGTGCTATTCGGAAGTTTTCGTGGCGGATATCTCTATGTATTTCTCATCACCTCTCTTCTGCGGCAAAGCAAGAAGCCTTTCAACAACCCCTAATTGATTCTAAAGCACGGTGAGAAACCATAAACTCCATAGTCATCATCTCTCTCTCTCTCTCTCTCTCTCTCTCTCTCTCTCTCTCTCTCTATGTTCGTTTTTCTGCGTAGTCACCCTCTTGGTGATAGTTTTTTTACATATGAGTGCATGTGTGGATTAAACAAGTACATACGAGGTTGCTTCATGATTGTTTCATCATGTTTTACACGTTGATTTATGCACATGGTCATGCACGTGCATAAAGAAGCGCTTTTTGTTTCACGTCATAAAAGCGGTAGGAGTACTATTTTGGTCATAAATCACAAACCATTATGAATCAGCCCGAACCCTTTATACCATAGATAAAACACATCATTTAGAACATTTTTCTCTGTTATGTGTCTGAAAAACACGCACGAGCTAAGAGATATGGTCAAAAAACAGATTGTTGTCCACTACACAACCAAAATTTTTGATGCAAGGCTCCTTGGAGAACCAATATATAGATTCATCAGATGGGCAAACCCACTTAAGCAATTGAAAATCTTGATGAAACTTGATCATAAGGGAATTTAGGTCTCCGTTATCACCTCGGGAATGTATGTTATTAATCACTCTATTATCAGTTTTACCTACAAGCGTAGGAGTGCTATCAAAGGGGGATACCATATGACGTTGTGAGTTAACCGAGCCATTTTGATATGTTTTATGGTTTGTTTTGGTGAGTTGATTTCAATTATTAGATGGCCCTAAACTTACATTAGAGTATGGGGTTAAACATTCCGAACCGCATAGACAGATATGAATAAAGTGACTTTCTTTTGGGGTTATCGTTCGGTGTGTGAGTATCATATGGTCAAAAGTGATGTGATGGAGTGATAGTCTACATTATAGAGCTGAAGTTGTGCATTGGGCTGAGGTCAAACACTTTCATTTGCATATTTTGCATGCTCCCAAAAATATTAGAAAGTTGTTTTTGCACATGTGTGAAGTTATGGTTTATGGTTGACCTAAAGGTCGAAGTGGTTTTGCATCATGTTTATGGTGTTGGAATGTTATCATATGATGTATGGGAACTCATCAATTGATGTGGATGCCTCATATGCATGGTTATGATTGCTTTCCACCTTTCTAGGTTAAAACTAGCTCTATGTGCTAGAGTGGTGAAATGCAGATGCGATGCATCAACTTTGCATGGTTGGATGTTGTCAAAAATTGGATTTCTATATCATAATTAGTCGCTGGTAGGACTCTTTTTATGCATGAAAGAATCACATCTTAAGGGTCACATGTGTGTAGACTCGGATTGATTGCAGGGGATATGTCAAACGCCAAGTGTGGGAGTTGGTTCAGTATGATTATGATTTATGGTTAAGGGCTGAAATTCCTTCATGCATTATGGTTGATATTTTATGCTGGAAGCTGGTGTGGCTTAAGGTTTTTTCTGGATTGGGTTATGCTACCGAATTTTTTGCAGCCATGTTATATTCCAAAGTGGTATATGGTTTTTTGAACTGGATCATGAAGTGATCAAGATGGTTATGACAGACGTGTAAGGGTAGAGACCTTGTACAGTCCAACTGTTTGGAAAAGGATTGTTTGTGCATCTGGGAAGTGCTATTGTGATTGTACTCATGTGTTATGTTTCTCATGGCAACGTCGCTACAAGATTAGGATCACCTACATCGCTTAGCCTTAGACTAAAGGGTCGCTGACCCGGGGCTTTGCTGGATCGGGGGTGTTGCCTAGGTCTTCTTCTTTTTGTTAGGCTCATCTACACGGTTAGTGCATCGGGGGTTGAATGACCTACACGGCTAAAGCGTCAGGGATCTTGCCTTGGCTTTGCCTAAACACCCGGTGTTGGGCATCGAAGAGGCGGGGCGCCTAAACTGTCATAGTTGGTGTTGATACCATACCACCTGCCGGTACTTGGGATTCTTTCAGAGCTCGGGTTCATGGAGGGAGGCAAAGTGGCCTCACCTATGTCTGGCTCAGGTAGGATGGAGGTGTTCTAGCTTGCTCCCGGCGAAGAGAAATTGTCTTTGTCCCTAGTAGAGCGGAAGTGGATGGGTGGACCGGTCGATCCCTACACAGGGTTCGGTGCTCTGCTAGTTATTTTTTCATAAACTTTTTGATGTTATGGTATACCCAGATTTTATCATTGCATTAACACATGGGTGCTTGTTCCATTTAGATGGGCATTTAAAGATTCTTTGTTGTCAGTTTCTCATGTCTCTGTGCACTCTATTTCACCCTCCACTATATTTTCTCTCTCTCTATCTCTTCCCGCAACGCAGTGTACACATATGTTCACCCTCCACAATGTTATATGTTTTCTTGAGTACGCTTTCACTCATAACACCCATTCAGGGGTAGCACTAGTCGCTAGGTACCTTTGGATGCAGTCCGGCTCATAGCCTAACTCCATGCTAGGTCGTGCACTGAGCACTCCTCTCCTATGCAAAGGCTTCCGCAACTCTGATGTATATTGAGATTGTATAAAAGTGTAAATTGTATACCCTTGGAGGGGTATCTCTCACCTGGTATCAGAGCCAATGCTTAAGGTTATGGGGATAGCCTAAATCCTCATACTAGTCGGGTTAGTTATGCATCATGCACGCATTCATGCATGCTATTTGAGAAAAGGTATTGTATTCATGATGCATCTATAAGTGACATTGGTTGATGGCACTTGTTTGACTTGTCTTTTCGAGTGGGAGTGTTTGTTTTGAGTTATAATAAAATGATTGAACTGTTCAACAACGATGATCTAATTTTATTTGAATGTGTGTTTTGCAGTAACCAATGGCTCTCAGAGTGACGTCTGAATGCTTTAGCCAAGGGAATGAGGTTTTGGCCATAGGGTTGAACAACATGGCGACACGATTGTCCAGGGATGAACAAGAACTCTTTCACTTAGAAACCGAGACCAAAGTCTTTGGCATACCAGGAACCACAACTTGTTGGAAGAGTGTTGACCGTAGTTACCTTACCCGTCACTAGGAACCTTTCCATCAATTCTTCATCTATATTGACGACAGTCCAAGAGATTGGTTTCCCAACCTCAGACTACTTCAACTCCTAATATGGATAGGCCTAGAAGACATGTTCTACTACTCGGCGATGCGTTCCCAAATGTTAAGGATTGCCGAAGTTGCCAAGAAGTTTGAAGCTCTTGCAGTTGTCATAGGAAAAGAAAAGTTAGAGAATAACTACAGACCACGTTGTCGCGTGGGAGGTTTGAGAGAATACCCTGTTATGAGTGTTAGGAAAGAAAGAGTCTTTTTAAAAAGAGAGGAGAAGCGTAGTTTAGAACTCTTTTCTTGGAAGCCAAGCTTCTTCTTAGAACCTCTAAATCGCGCGTCGAAATCTGTGTCCTTAGAGAAAAAAAAAATTGAAAAGCTACGAACGTGCGCGAACTTGTCTCTCCTTGCTCACTCTATTCTTAGCTAGTGCTTTTGGCCTTGAGAGACTATATAAAGACCTCCCTTCTTTCACTTGAGGGAGATAGAAACACTCTCAGACATGAAATCTCTCTTGCCTTGACGTCAGAATCACTTATCTATTATACAGAGTGGTGCAAGCTCTTCATCACCATCTCCATAAACTCTTCTCTCTTGTGAAGAAGAAGAAGAAGGATACTCTCTCTCTATTTTCTTATTATCTTCTCTCTCGTTTCACGGTGTACGTGCTATCCGAAAGTTTTCGTGGCCGATACCTCTACGTAGCTCTCATCAATCGCTCTCTTGCGAAAAATCAAGAAGCCTTTCTACAACCCCTAATTGATTATAAAGCACGGTGACAAACCATAAACTCCATAGTCATCATCTCTCTCTCTCTCTCTCTATGTCGTTTTTTTGCGTAGTCACCCTCTTGGTGATTGTTTTTTCGCATACAAGTGCAGGTGTGGATTAATCAAGTACATACGAGGTTGCTTCATGATTGTGTCATCATGTTGTACACGTTGATTTATGCACATGATTCATTATGGTCACACACGTGCATAAAGAAGCGCTTTTCGTTTCACGTCGTAGAAGCGGTAGGAGTACTATTTTGGTCATAAATCACAAACCATTATGAATCAGCCCAAACCCTTTATACCATAGATAAAACACATCATTTAGAAAATTTTCTCTGTTATGTGTCATGTGAAAAACACGCACGAGCTAAGAGATATGGTCAAAAAACAGATTGTTGTCCACTACACAACCAAACTTTTTGATGCAAGGCTCCTTGGAGAACCAATATATAGATTCATCAGATGGGCAAACCCACTTAACCAATTCAAAGGCTTCAAGAAACTTTATCATAAATGAATTTAGGTCTCCGTTAGCACTTCAAGAATGCATGTTATTAATCACTCTATTATCAGTTTTACCTACAAGCGTAGGAGTGCTATCAAAGGGGGATACCATATGACGTCGTACGTTAACTGAGCCGTTTTGATATGTTTTATGGTTTGTTTTGGTGAGTTAATCTCAATTATTATATGGCCCTAAACTTACATTAGATCATAGGGTTAAACATTCCAAACCGCATAGACAGATATGAATAAAGTGACTTTCTTTTGGGGTTACCGTTTGTTGTGTGAGTATCATATGGTCAAAGTGACATGATGGAGTGATAGTCTATATTATAGAGTTGAACTTGTGCATTGGGTTGAGATCAAACACTTTCATTTGCATATTTCTCATAAAAATATCAGAAAGTTGTTTTTGCACATGTGTGAAGTTATGGTTTATGGTTGACCTAAAGGTCGGAGTGGTTTTGCATCATGTTTATGGTGTTGGAATATTATCATATGATGTATGGAAACTCATGGATTGATGTGGATGCCTCATATGCATGGTTATGATTGCTTTCCACCTTTCTAGGTTAAAACTAGCTCTATGTGCTAGAGTGGTGAAGTGCAGATGTGATGCATCAACTTTGCATGGTTGGATGTTGTCAAAAATTGGCTTTTATATCATGATTAGCCGCTGCTCGGATTCTTTTTATGCATGAAAGAATCACATCTTAAGGGTCACATGTGTGTAGACTCCGATTGATTGCAGGGGATATATCAAACTCCAAGTGTGGGAGTTGGTTCAGTGTGATTATGATTTATGGTTAAGGGCTGAAATTCTGTCATGCATTATGGTTGATATTTTATGGTGGAAGCTAGTGTGGCTTAAGGTTTTTTTTTGGATTGGGTTATGTTGCGGAAATTTTTGTAGCCATGTCATATTCTAAAGTGGTTATGTAGGATTGCTTGTGCCTCACCCAAGTAGGGTAGAGAGCTCACCCGTGTGATGGGATTGGATTATGGTCCCATCACTACAAGACTAGGATCACCTACATCGCTTAGCCTTAGACTAAAGGGTCATTGACCCGGGGCTTTGCTGGATCAGGGGTGTTGCTTGGGTTTTCTTCTTTTTGTTAGGCTCATCTACACGGTTAGTGCGTCGAGGGTTGAATGACCTAGATGGCTAAAGGGTCGGGGATCTTGCCTTGGCTTTGCCTAAACACCCGGTGTTGGGCATCGAAGAGGCGGGGCGCCTAAACTAGCATGGTTGGTGTTGATACCCTACCACCTGCTGGTATTTGGGATCCTTTCAGAGCTCGGGTTCATGGAGGGAGGCAAAGCGGCCTCATCTATGTCTGGCTCATGTAGGATGGAGGTGTTCTGTCTCGCTCCTGGCAAAGTGAAATTCTCTTTGTCCGTAGTAGAGCGGAAGTGGATGGGTGGACCGGTCGATCCCTACACAGGGTTCGGTGCTCTGCTAGTTATTTTTTCATAAACTTTTTGATGTTATGGTATACCCATATTTTATCATTGCATTAATACATGGGTGCTTGTTCCATTTAGATTAGCATTTAAATATTCTTTGTTGTTAGTTTCTCATGTCTCTGTGCACTCTATTTCACCCTCCACTATATTTTCTCTCTCTCTCTCTCTCTCTTCCTGCAACGCGGTGTAGACACATATTCACCCTCCACAATGTTATATTTTTTCTTGAGTACGCTTTCATTGATAACATCCATTCAGGGGTAGCACTAGTCGCTAGGTATCTCTCAATGCAGTCTGGCTCATAGCCTAACTCCATGATTGGTCATGCGCTGAGAACTCCTTCCTTATGCAAACGCTTTCTCAACTCTGATGTATATTGAAATTGTATAAAAGTGTAAATTGTATATTTTGTGCATAGACCCCTGGGGAGGGGTATCTCTCACCTGGTATCAGAGCCAATGCTTAAGGTTATAGGGATAGCCTAAATCCTGATACTAGTCGGGTTAGTTATGCATCATGCACGCATTCATGCATGCTATTTGAGAAAAGGCATTGTATTCATGATGCATCTATAAGTGACATTGGTTGGTGGCACTTGTTTGACTTGTCTTTTAATGTGGGAGTGTTTGGTTTGAGTTATAATAAAATGATTGAAGTGTTCAACAACGATGATGTAATAAAATGTGTGTTTTGTAGTAACCAATGGCTCCCAGAGTGATGTCTGAATGCTTTAGCGAGGGGAATGAGGTTTTGGCCATAGGGTTGAACAACATGGCGACAGGATTGTCCAGGGATGAACGAGAACTCTTTCACTTAGAAACCGGGACCAAAGTCTTTGGCATACCAGGAAGCACAACTTGTTGGAAGAGTGTTGATCGTAGTTACCTTACCCGTCACCAGGAACCTTTCCGTCAATTTTCTACAACCCCTAATTGATTATAAAGCACGGTGACAAACCATAAACTCCATAGTCATCATCTCTCTCTCTCTCTCTCTCTCTCTCTCTCTCTCTCTCTCTCTCTCTCTCTCTCTCTCTCTCTCTCTCTCTCTCTCTCTCTCTCTCTCTCTCTCTCTCTCTATGTCGTTTTTTTGCGTAGTCACCCTCTTGGTGATTGTTTTTTCGCATACAAGTGCAGGTGTGGATTAATCAAGTACATACGAGGTTGCTTCATGATTGTGTCATCATGTTGTACACGTTGATTTATGCACATGATTCATTATGGTCACACACGTGCATAAAGAAGCGCTTTTCGTTTCACGTCGTAGAAGCGGTAGGAGTACTATTTTGGTCATAAATCACAAACCATTATGAATCAGCCCGAACTCTTTATACCATAGATAAAACACATCATTTAGAACATTTTCTCTGTTATGTGTCATGTGAAAAACACGCATGAGCTAAGAGATATGGTCAAAAAACAGATTGTTGTCCACTACACAACCAAACTTTTTGATGCAAGGCTCCTTGGAGAACCAATATATAGATTCATCAGATGGGCAAACCCACTTAACCAATTCAAAGGCTTCAAGAAACTTTATCATAAATGAATTTAGGTCTGCGTTATCACTTCCAGAATGCATGTTATTAATCACTCTATTATCAGTTTTACCTACAAGCGTAGGAGTGCTATCAAAGGGGGATACCATATGACGTCGTACGTTAACTGAGCCGTTTTGATATGTTTTATGGTTTGTTTTGGTGAGTTAATCTCAATTATTATATGGCCCTAAACTTACATTAGAGCATAGGGTTAAACATTCCAAACCGCATAGACAGATATGAATAAAGTGACTTTCTTTTGGGGTTACCGTTTGTTGTGTGAGTATCATATGGTCAAAGTGACATGATGGAGTGATAGTCTATATTATAGAGCTGAACTTGTGCATTGGGTTGAGATCAAACACTTTCATTTGCATATTTCTCATAAAAATATCAGAAAGTTGTTTTTGCACATGTGTGAAGTTATGGTTTATGGTTGACCTAAAGGTCGGAGTGGTTTTGCATCATGTTTATGGTGTTGGAATGTTATCATATGATGTATGGGAACTCATGGATTGATGTGGATGCCTCATATGCATGGTTATGATTGCTTTCCACCTTTCTAGGTTAAAACTAGCTCTATGTGCTAGAGTGGTGAAGTGCAGATGTGATGCATCAACTTTGCATGGTTGGATGTTGTCAAAAATTGGCTTTTATATCATGATTAGCCGCTGCTCGGATTCTTTTTATGCATGAAAGAATCACATCTTAAGGGTCACATGTGTGTAGACTCCGATTGATTGCAGGGGATATATCAAACTCCAAGTGTGGGAGTTGGTTCAGTGTGATTATGATTTATGGTTAAGGGCTGAAATTCTGTCATGCATTATGGTTGATATTTTATGGTGGAAGCTAGTGTGGCTTAAGGTTTTTTTTTGGATTGGGTTATGTTGCGGAAATTTTTGTAGCCATGTCATATTCTAAAGTGGTTATGTAGGATTGCTTGTGCCTCACCCAAGTAGGGTAGAGAGCTCACCCGTGTGATGGGATTGGATTATGGTCACGTCACTACAAAACTAGGATCACCTACATCGCTTAGCCTTAGACTAAAGGGTCGTTGACCCGGGGCTTTGCTGGATCAGGGGTGTTGCCTGGGTCTTCTTCTTTTTGTTAGGCTCATCTACACGGTTAGTGCGTCGGGGGTTGAATGACCTAGACGGCTAAAGGGTCGGGGATCTTGCCTTGGCTTTGCCTAAACACCCGGTGTTGGGCATCGAAGAGGCGGGGCGCCTAAACTAGCATGGTTGGTGTTGATACCCTACCACCTGCTGGTATTTGGGATCCTTTCAGAGCTTGGGTTCATGGAGGGAGGCAAAGCGGCCTCATCTATGTCTGGCTCATGTAGGATGGAGGTGTTCTGTCTCGCTCCTGGAAAAGTGAAATTCTCTTTGTCCGTAGTAGAGCGGAAGTGGATGGGTGGACCGGTCGATCCCTACACAGGGTTCGGTGCTCTGCTAGTTATTTTTTCATAAACTTTTTGATGTTATGGTATACCCATATTTTATCATTGCATTAATACATGGGTGCTTGTTCCATTTAGATTGGCATTTAAATATTCTTTGTTGTTAGTTTCTCATGTCTCTGTGCACTCTATTTCACCCTCCACTATATTTTCTCTCTCTCTCTCTCTCTCTTCCTGCAACGCGGTGTACACACATATTCACCCTCCACAATGTTATATTTTTTCTTGAGTACGCTTTCATTGATAACATCCATTCAGGGGTAGCACTAGTCGCTAGGTATCTCTCAATGCAGTCTGGCTCATAGCCTAACTCCATGATTGGTCATGCGCTGAGAACTCCTTCCCTATGCAAACGCTTTCGCAACTCTGATGTATATTGAAATTGTATAAAAGTGTAAATTGTATATTTTGTGCATAGACCCCTGGGGAGGGGTATCTCTCACCTGGTATCAGAGCCAATGCTTAAGGTTATAGGGATAGCCTAAATCCTGATACTAGTCGGGTTAGTTATGCATCATGCACGCATTCATGCATGCTGTTTGAGAAAAGGCATTGTATTCATGATGCATCTATAAGTGACATTGGTTGGTGGCACTTGTTTGACTTGTCTTTTAATGTGGGAGTGTTTGGTTTGAGTTATAATAAAATGATTGAAGTGTTCAACAACGATGATGTAATAAAATGTGTGTTTTGTAGTAACCAATGGCTCCCAGAGTGACGTCTGAATGCTTTAGCGAGGGGAATGAGGTTTTGGCCATAGGGTTGAACAACATGGCGACAGGATTGTCCAGGGATGAATGAGAACTCTTTCACTTAGAAACCGGGACCAAAGTCTTTGGCATACCAGGAAGCACAACTTGTTGGAAGAGTGTTGATCGTAGTTACCTTACCCGTCACCAGGAACCTTTCCGTCAATTTTCTACAACCCCTAATTGATTATAAAGCACGGTGACAAACCATAAACTCCATAGTCATCATCTCTCTCTCTCTCTCTCTATGTCGTTTTTTTGCGTAGTCACCCTCTTGGTGATTGTTTTTTCGCATACAAGTGCAGGTGTGTATTAATCAAGTACATACGAGGTTGCTTCATGATTGTGTCATCATGTTGTACACGTTGATTTATGCACATGATTCATTATGGTCACACACGTGCATAAAGAAGCGCTTTTCGTTTCACGTCGTAGAAGCGGTAGGAGTACTATTTTGGTCATAAATCACAAACCATTATGAATCAGCCTGAACCCTTTATACCATAGATAAAACACATCATTTAGAACATTTTCTCTGTTATGTGTCATGTGAAAAACACGCACGAGCTAAGAGATATGGTCAAAAAACAGATTGTTGTCCACTACACAACCAAACTTTTTGATGCAAGGCTTCTTGGAGAACCAATATATAGATTCATCAGATGGGCAAACCCACTTAACCAATTCAAAAGCTTCAAGAAACTTTATCATAAATGAATTTAGGTCTCCGTTATCACTTCAAGAATGCATGTTATTAATCACTCTATTATCAGTTTTACCTACAAGCGTAGGAGTGCTATCAAAGGGGGATACCATATGACGTCGTACGTTAACTGAGCCGTTTTGATATGTTTTATGGTTTGTTTTGGTGAGTTAATCTCAATTATTATATGGCCCTAAACTTACATTAGATCATAGGGTTAAACATTCCAAACCGCATAGACAGATATGAATAAAGTGGCTTTCTTTTGGGGTTACCGTTTGTTGTGTGAGTATCATATGGTCAAAGTGACATGATGGAGTGATAGTCTATATTATAGAGCTGAACTTGTGCATTGGTTTGAGATCAAACACTTTCATTTGCATATTTCTCATAAAAATATCAGAAAGTTGTTTTTGCACATGTGTGAAGTTATGGTTTATGGTTGACCTAAAGGTCGGAGTGGTTTTGCATCATGTTTATGGTGTTGGAATGTTATCATATGATGTATGGGAACTCATGGATTGATGTGGATGCCTCATATGCATGGTTATGATTGCTTTCCACCTTTCTAGGTTAAAACTAGCTCTATGTGCTAGAGTGGTGAAGTGCAGATGTGATGCATCAACTTTGCATGGTTGGATGTTGTCAAAAATTGGCTTTTATATCATGATTAGCCGCTGCTCGGATTCTTTTTATGCATGAAAGAATCACATCTTAAGGGTCACATGTGTGTAGACTCCGATTGATTGCAGGGGATATATCAAACTCCAAGTGTGGGAGTTGGTTCAGTGTGATTATGATTTATGGTTAAGGGCTGAAATTCTGTCATGCATTATGGTTGATATTTTATGGTGGAAGCTAGTGTGGCTTAAGGTTTTTTTTGGATTGGGTTATGTTGCGGAAATTTTTGTAGCCATGTCATATTCTAAAGTGGTTATGTAGGATTGCTTGTGCCTCACCCAAGTAGGGTAGAGAGCTCACCCGTGTGATGGGATTGGATTATGGTCACGTCACTACAAGACTAGGATCACCTACATCGCTTAGCCTTAGACTAAAGGGTCGTTGACCCGGGGCTTTGCTGGATCAGGGGTGTTGCCTGGGTCTTCTTCTTTTTGTTAGGCTCATATACACGGTTAGTGCGTCGGGGGTTGAATGACCTAGATGGCTAAAGGGTCGGGGATCTTGCCTTGGCTTTGCCTAAACACCCGGTGTTGGGCATCGAAGAGGCGGGGCGCCTAAACTAGCATGGTTGGTGTTGATACCCTACCACCTGCTGGTATTTGGGATCCTTTCAGAGCTCGGGTTCATGGAGGGAGGCAAAGCGGCCTCATCTATGTCTGGCTCATGTAGGATGGAGGTGTTCTGTCTCGCTCCTGGCAAAGTGAAATTCTCTTTGTCCGTAGTAGAGCGGAAGTGGATGGGTGGACCGGTCGATCCCTACACAGGGTTCGGTGCTCTGCTAGTTATTTTTTCATAAACTTTTTGATGTTATGGTATACCCATATTTTATCATTGCATTAATACATGGGTGCTTGTTCCATTTAGATTGGCATTTAAAGATTCTTTGTTGTTAGTTTCTCATGTCTCTGTGCACTCTATTTCACCCTCCACTATATTTTCTCTCTCTCTCTCTCTCTCTCTCTCTCTCTCTCTCTCTCTCTCTCTCTCTCTCTCTCTCTCTCTCTCTCTCTCTCTCTCTCTCTCTCTCTCTCTCTCTCTCTCTCTCTCTGCAACGCGGTGCACACACATATTCACCCTCCACAATGTTATATTTTTTCTTGAGTACGCTT
Organism: Adiantum capillus-veneris; assembly: GCF_014529385.1. Classification (NCBI taxonomy): domain Eukaryota; kingdom Viridiplantae; phylum Streptophyta; class Polypodiopsida; order Polypodiales; family Pteridaceae; genus Adiantum; species Adiantum capillus-veneris. Next base: position 85,568,187 of record NC_140954.1, read on the forward strand.
TCATTGATAACATCCATTCAGGGGTAGCACTAGTCGCTAGGTATCTCTCAATGCAGTTTGGCTCATAGCCTAACTCCATGATTGGTCATGCGCTGAGAACTCCTTCCCTATGCAAACGCTTTCGCAACTCTGATGTATATTGAAATTGTATAAAAGTGTAAATTGTATATTTTGTGCATAGACCCCTGGGGAGGGGTATCTCTCACCTGGTATCAGAGCCAATGCTTAAGGTTATAGGGATAGCCTAAATCCTGATACTAGTCGGGTTAGTTATGCATCATGCACGCATTCATGCATGCTGTTTGAGAAAAGGTATTGTATTCATGATGCATCTATAAGTGACATTGGTTGGTGGCACTTGTTTGACTTGTCTTTTAATGTGGGAGTGTTTGGTTTGAGTTATAATAAAATGATTGAAGTGTTCAACAACGATGATGTAATAAAATGTGTGTTTTGTAGTAACCAATGGCTCCCAGAGTGATGTCTGAATGCTTTAGCGAGGGGAATGAGGTTTTGGCCATAGGGTTGAACAACATGGCGACAGGATTTTCCAGGGATGAATGAGAACTCTTTCACTTAGAAACCGGGACCAAAGTCTTTGGCATACCAGGAAGCACAACTTGTTGGAAGAGTGTTGATCGTAGTTACCTTACCCGTCACCAGGAACCTTTCCAGCAATTCTTCATCTATATTGACGACAGTCCAAGAGATTGGTTTGCCAAACTCAGACTACTTCAACTCATAATATGGCTAGGCTTAGAAGACATGTTCTACTACTTGGCGATGCGTTCCCAAATGTTAAGGATTGCCGAAGTTGCCAAGAAGTTTGAAGCTCTTGCAGCTGGTCATAGGAAAAGAAAAGTTAGAGGATAACTACAGACCACGTTGTCGCGTGGGAGGTCTGAGAGAATACCCTGTCATGGGAGAAAAAAGAATATTAGAGAATTAGCTCCAAGACACCCATAATATTGTAATGAAATCATAAAGGTCAAATTTTGATGAATAAAAGAAGCATAAACTTAGTTTTGATTCACATGTGTACTAAGGTTTCTCTCTTTTTCTTATTATAGATGGATCTTCTTAATTGTCTTCATGAACTCCCGAGTGATTTTTGAGAAAGAATCTTTTTCAATTATACGATTGGATTCAGTCTCCATTGGGGAATTGAAGTGACTTTAGTTTCAAAGGGGACTAGGGATTTCCTTATACCCAACACTTACGTAGCATGGGCGTTATATGTTGAAGCTCAGCCCGAACATCGAACACAAGTACCTGATAGATTTGTGACCAACCCACAGCTTTGGGTGAAGGAAAAGATCCAAGAAGGCGATGTTAAAGTATAAGGATATGTTCTTTACCTTAACTTATGCTCTCTTTTTGACGTACCGAGTCGTGAACTCATAACTTAGTAAAAGGGTCCTTATGCTAAACCAAAGATACAGCTTTTGTGAGAACGTCATAATCAGAGTATGGAAGAAGTCAAATGGCGCAACCAATTCTATTATGTACCCGAGGATTGGTTCAATAGAGTCTATGGAGCCATTCTCAAGTACAACCCTCATTAGTGACTTTGCTTGAGCACAGCCAATAGCAGTGAACTCGAGTAGATATTTCTATAGAGATGATGTAAATGCACGACATGCCCATGTAAACTGTTTTAATGGATTACCACCCAAGGATGTGTCACGGGGGGAAGAATGGTATAAAGATAAAGACACGACTTTTAGTGCACAAGTTGAAGTGCTAAAATTTGACACTCGAGATGTGAACAAATATAGGGGTAGAACCTCAGTTGTTGTAAGAACCAAGAATTGGTTCATTGGACCCTTTTGTATTTATGTATCTCCCAAGAAACACTATGTATCCTCTTAATCTTCTATGATTAAAAAAAAAATGGTTTTTATATAACACATATTATTTTGAGGATAAAATACTTGAGTTTGAATCTTGGTTTTCATCCTTCTAACTGACATGAGTGATGGGGTGTGTGTGTGTAGATGATTGACATCTTACCTTCAGGGATATGGACGGATATACTCTCTTGCCTTATGGCGGAAGGGCATTTCCAGACTGGAGTGAAAATATAAAGACTTGTCACTACCACGCATAACGGGGAAGAAAGGAAAAGGTTGATGTCTACGGATTTCATTGTACCAAATACCTTTAGAGCTTGGTATCACTATGCTCCAGGGAATCCGATTTTAGACCACCTCAACATAAACCTTCGGTTGTTGGGTGTATCGAATGGATACATTCTAAGCTGGGAAAGGAAATTGTTGTTACAAACCAAATATTGTATATAAATGCGTATGAGCTTACATTAAGACCAACAAAGGAAACGTGGATAGCTAGAAACATATTACCCTTAGTAATGGCTACGGGATGTTTCAGCATTGTTATGTTCAATGTATAGGGATGACAGTGCAAGAACAATGTCTGACATTCCTATAGTCCAGTACCTTGGAATTTATTCTTTGACTTATTTGGAAAGTGACTAATCACAACCCTCGCAATGTAAAGATTTTATACAATGCCTATAGCAGACCTCAGTGCCTTATAGATTGTGCAAATATTCACAGCTCAGCTGGATGGGACACATCGGATGTGTTTCCAAAGGAATCTTCTTTCTTCGATGACTACTTCGGGTACAAGAAGGTGATTAACCACACTGAAATGGGGGTACCTGTAACAAACAAATCTCTTACTCAAGAATGGTATGACTCACACGCCAAGGAAGAGATGTTCCACCAAAGGTCGTGAAGGACTATTGGAGTCAGCCATCAGACTTACTGAAGGAATGGGATAACTATGCTCCATTGGTGGAAGGATGTCACAATGGATATTACCGAGTACATTATGTTAGAGCCACTAGGATTTATTAGAAACTTCTGAAATATCTTGTAGACTTTTGAAAACCCAAAGTTTTGTGGTATTAAAATTTGATTGATTTATTCATTATTCTTTCTCCTAATTGCTTCTCATCTCATCTTAAACGTTTATGACCTTGGTTGATATGGTGCAGTAAGTTGCCATGCCTCCTAGAGGAAATGCGGCTACTGCTAACGCAAATGCGCCTATTTTTCCTCAACACACCATCATCGATAAAGACATCGACGCTATGCTTCGCAAGTCTCAACCTAGAAATTTTAGCGGGGAAGACAAAGATGTAGGCAATATTCTTGAAGATTGGATTGAGTGCATGGATGACTACTTCGATTTGGCTCTCTCATCGACAGTGAACAAAGCTATCATCACTAAGTTCAGACTGGAGAAAACAGCCAAGCGTTGGTGGGGAGACCATTGCACAGAGAACAATGTTGATCCTAATGTTGCAACTTGGGATTATCTTAAGACCCAACCTAAGAAGAACTATCAAAACAAAGTTTATCATTCAGACCGTATGAATGAGTTTCATGATTGTACTCTAGGGACCAGAGATGTGGAATCATACTACTAGCATTTCTTAACCCTTGTCAAGTATTCTCCAGCAGGGATGACTCAAGAGGTTAAGGTAGCTCGATTCGTATAAGGACTACATAATCCTATGAAGACTAGACTCCAAAGTCTTCGCCTTACCAATTTTGCAGATTTCCTTGATGCAGGAAAACCCATTGAAATAGAGTTATCTACTATTGGAAAGAGGAAACCGGAACCTGTTTCTGTTCCTAAAATCAAAAGACCTCGTCCAGAGGAGGAACAAAGATCTAGAGTTCCACAACAAAGAAGAGAGAACTTATCACGTATGAAAGCTAGACAAGATCATTTATGCTACACTTGTTTTGATCCTGGTTTGTCCCTTTAACAACTCAAGCTTCACAGGATTGGTGGACAATTATGAACATAGATATTTCAATCCGAATGGGAATTATGGAAACTTTAGACCCAGACCATCGGCATAGGAACTTCAATCAGCAGAACTTTAACCAAAACCAGTGATCGCCTCAAAACCAGGGGAATTTTAGACCAGGCAATCCACCTTTTGTTCGGAACGGACCACCTGTCATCAATAACAACAATGGGAATGTTACTCGTCAACTTCGTCCAGGAGGAGGGGGAAATCAAAGACCTTAGGAAAGACCTCAAGCTAACAGCACTCAAGGGACTAGAGGTGAAGGGAATCAGGTAAACGTGTATGTTCATGCTGCAATTGAACATCAAGGAGTGAATGAACAATTTTCAGCTATTCAAACCCCAGCGGAGTATCAAGGTACCATTTTACCCTATTAATTGATTCAGGAAGTACACATTCTTTCATATCTCCTAAGTGCATCAAAAACCTCATTCTGACTGAACACCCTGATACAGACCTTATAGTAGAATTAGCTACGAGAGAAAAGTTAGATCTTCTACTTCAGTGGGATAATTTGAACTTTGCCTTGGATGGTCATAATACTTCTGCAAACTTCAGAGTCTTACCCATCGGAATTTACAATGGAATCCTAGGAATGGATTGGCTTAAAGCCAACGATGCTCACATACATTGTAAAGACGCTTCCTTGGCTTTTCAAAATGATCAAAACACTAGAGTAACAGTTACTCGGAAACGGGAAAAGCCTAAGCTCAAACTAGTGAACTTTACCAAACTTATGAAGAGTCATAGGAAGAATGAGAGGATTTACGCAGTAAAGCTTAGTCCTAAAGAGAAGAAGATAGATTCACCTGAACCCGAATGGATCACAGAGTTTGATGATGTATTTTCCAAATTATTTTCTCATCTACCACCCAGGCATGATGTTGATCATGCAATAGAGCTTACTCCAAGAGCTCAACCAGTTGCTCGTAGACCTTACAAGATGTCAGTACCCGAATGTGCGGAACTCAAGGAGCAATTAACACAACTTCTAGAACAAGGCTTCATTCGACCTATTGTTTTTCCATGGAGTACTCCTGTTCTCTTTAATAGGAAGAAGGATGGTACTTTATGTCTATGTATTGATTATCGTTGATTGAACCAGGTAACAGTCAAGAATAAGTATGCAATACCAAGGATTGACGAATTGCTTGATCGATTACATGGATCTTGTATCTTCACAAAGATTGATCTTAGGTCAGGGTATTACCAAATTCAAATCAAGGAGGATGACATACCAAAGACCGGATTTAATACTCGTTTTGGACATTATGAGTTTACATTTATGCCTTTTGGACTTACTAACGCTCCTGCAACTTTTAAACGTCTTATGACCGACGTGTTTCAAGAACATCTTGATGATTTTTGTTCTTGTCTTCTTTGATGATATCCTGGTTTACTCAAGAAACAGAGAAGAACACAAACAACATGTGCGGTGAGTACTTGAACTTCTCCGTCAAAATCAACTTTATGCCAAACGTAGCAAATGCACCTTCTTCACTGACAAGGTGGAATATTTGGAATTTATTGTATCCAAAGATGGTGTTTCTATAGACCCAAGTAAGATCGAAGCTGTCAAAGCTTGGCCTACATCAAACTCATTACGAGAAGTACGTGGCTTTCTTGGTTTGACAGGATGGTATCGCACATTTATTGAAGGTTATGCTAAGATTGCATCTCCGTTGACTAATACGCTTAAGAAATCAAAAATGTTTACTGTAAGAAAGAGTATCTGTTGGCCAGGACTAAATCGCAATGTGTTGAACTATGTTACAAGATGTTTAACATGTCAACATATTACAGTTGAACAAATTTGATATCTCGGTAAGCTTCAACCTATTGATGCTCCACAAATGAAGTGGGAATGCATATCTATGGATTTTATTACAAGATTTCCTACATCTCCTGGATATGACTCTATTTTTGTGGTTGTTGATATGCTTACAAAAATGACCCATTTATTTCCAGTCAAGACAACATTTACAGCTAAGGACATAGCTCAAGTCTTCATGAAAGGCGTTTTCATGTATCATGGTGTACCTCAAAGGATAATATCTGATCGTGATGTGAAGTTCACCTCTAATTTTTGGAAGTGTTATTCTCAGCTACAGAAACCCATTTAGCCTTTAGTACGGCTTATCATCCTCAAACTGATGGGCAAACGAAAACAACAAATCAAATCATTGAAGACATGTTAAGAGCTTATTGTATGCATGAACAGAGTAAATGGACCAGGTATTTGTATTTGGTTGAATTTGCGTTGTCGATAATTTGCGGTCTTTCCAGGAAAGCACCGGGCTTATGGCTGTGAGAGTTTGTGAGAGAACTCAACAAAAACTATATGAAGGAGTTAAACCATAGATGCCATGAAGACTAGGGTTTGGAAAGAAGTGCAATCAAAGAAGACTCACTCTTTCTCTCTTGCACTCACAAACACAAAGAAAGAACACAAAAGCGAATGTCAAAACAATACGAAGATGAAAACATCAAGGTTATGGTCATATCGTATCATGGGTAATATGAAACGGTTAATGGATGAGTTAATGGCATTCAATCTTGGCTGACCAAATAGGCTACGAATTGTTCTTTGGAATTGTAGTTTTCTGCTTACCATAATATATATATTTTGTCTAGTGATTGGGATTTATTGTGTGTACAAATCCTCTTGGTTTATAGCAAGATAACTACGCTTACGTCAAAAGAAAAGTTATAGTCTATGAGAGGTAGTATGATGGAATCCGATGATAGAAGTATTTCATTAAGCCTCTCAGGGCCAAAGAGAAACACTATTCGTTGTTGAAAGTGTATTTTTCGGCTAATCCATACGTTAATTCTAATAGATCGTACAGAGTGAAAGCGATAGAAATGATCATCATGTGGGTTATTCATCTAGGATAGTATGTGAGAAATGTAGATATGAGAGAAGTGAAGAGATGAGAAGTTTCCCTCCCAAGCCCTATTCTTGCCCGTAGGCAATAAGGATACTACGGGGAGAGATGTACCTGTAGCAAAGAGAACCTAGAGAGGATGAATTACTAAGAATGAGAGAGATAGGTTTGGTTAAGGAGATGAGATTAGATACATATATATATGTTGGATTAGAGATGAAAATGAAAACAACAAGAAATCAAGAAAACATCAATGTAGAACACATCTTACTTGAAACCCTTCGGCACCATTATTGATGGGAGAGAGAAGAAGAGGGGAGAATTCAACGTTGATTGATACGCCAAGTACAACACCTTCTTTGATTAGAGTTGATCTTCCAAGGATAGCGTACAAGAATGGCTAGTCTTCCTCTAGGAGAAAGTGTAGGCTTGGGCTTATGTTAATGGGGCTAAGTACAATTAGGCATTACTACTCACTCCCTCAAGAATTCCTCTCATCAATGGCTTGAATGCTTGAGTTCCTTTTCAAGGAAGAAGAGGTCCCCTTTTATAGGTGAAGGGAACCCCCAAGGGTTTACACAAGAAGAGAGGAGCGAGTGTGAATATGAATTGGAAAAGTTGGAAATGAGCTGTCCCTACATGATGTGGGCAGACTGGGGTCCAGTATTTTGATCATATCTCCTGAACCATGGATCCAAATAAAAAACTAAAAATATGGGCAGAAACTTCAGCTCATTAGCTACGATTTTCATTTTAAAATCATTTTCCAATTCGGATTGGAACCTTGTGTAAAAAATTCATCAAAATAGGGTCCATTTCTGGCAGCAAACGTCTTCCCGTGGTCCCCTTAGCCTAGACTTTCATTTAATTCCAAAGGACACCTCATGCCATATGAAAGCATGACATTGCTCTTTGACAAAGTTTTGTAATCATGCTTGCAATAATACATTAAAATAAGTGTATCTTTGAAATCATGCCACCTAGTGTCCCACTAGGATTTGATTCCCTCCTAGTAGCTATTTAAAAAGAAATATAAGAAAAGTATAAAAAATACATAGAATATATATATATTGGAGTTTACCCTAGATATAGGATCTAGCTAGGGTGTGAGATGATAATGAAATATATATATTGGAGTTTACCCTAGATATAGGATCTAGCTAGGGTGTGAGATGATAATGAAATAGTAGAAATAAAGAATCAATGCTTTTTGCCCCAAGTTAAAGAGGTGGAGCTATTGATGCTTTTCCCATAGTATTTTCTGATGGTAAAGTAAGGATAGGTTACCCTTGAGAAAAATAATAGGATGAGATAGAAGGCTTATTATTATACTTAAATATGCATATGTACATTATAGGAAAGATAATTATGTATATAAAAAGTTACAAGATAGATCTTGTAGCATGTGTTCCCACTATGTACGTGTCACAGCACGACATCCACCCCCTCTAAACCTGCACATCCTCCGGTATGTGCCACATTATTTCTTTGTAAGATCAGCCCTCTTGTACATCTTCCTTGCTTTCTTCTTCATTGGATGATTCGAAAGCTTCATCTTCACTTTGATCTTTACCTGTGGTTTGCTCTTCTTCCTCATCAACATCTTCTGGATCATTGTCTCCTCTTCTCTTAAACATTTTGATCCTTTTTCCTACAATGGGAATCTTTACTTTTGTACCATCTAGTTCAGACAAGCTGTAAGTAGCATTTTCATGCACATGCATTGCAACGTACGGTCCAAACCATCTTTTTGAAAACTTACGCATGACTGTGTGCTGGTTATCAAGGCTACTATCATACACCAAAACCCAGTCACCTTTGTCAATTGCTTTGCTCCTGAGTCGATGTCGCTTATCAAAGTAGTCCTTGTTTTTCAACCTTGCATTTTTGAGTCGTTCTTTTGCAGCTTCAATGTCTCCAGGTCTTCTCTCTAGCTGCCTTATATGCAGTGCAAGGAGATCTTCCTTGCTAAGCCCCTCTTGCCAAGGTAGTACATTCCATGTGGGAATTGTATCTTCAATTGGCATCACTGGCTTTTGACCATACATTAGCTCCGCAGGCATGTAGCCAGTTACTGAGCTATGTGTTGTACGATCAGCCCATAAAGCATATGGTAACAATTTTGGCCACTCACCAACTCTTCCTTCGCAAGCCTTGGCCAAAGCTTTGATGATAGGAGGATGCCCTCTTTCACTCTTTCCATTGCCTTCAGGGTTGTAAGTTGTAGTAAGAGAAAGCTTGATTCCTAATCTAGAAAAGAACTCCCTTGCTTCTTCGGCATCCAGTTCACCTCTATCTGCAGTGATTTTTCCCACACAACCATAACGGAAAATCACCTCATCAAGAAGGAATTTGCACACAGCTTCTGTGGTTTTAGCTCTTAATGCTCTTCCTTCAACCTGGTTAGTTAGGTCCTCTCGTGCAAGAACCAAGTATCTCATCTGCCACAGTCCTAGAGGCATTGTGACTAGATCCACAACCCATTTATAGTGCATGGCTAGTGGATATGTAGGGTGCAATCCATCACGATGTCGGACATTTGAATACATTTGACAAGTTACACATGACTCTACAAATTGAGATACATCTTTATACATACCCTTCCACCAGTATTTTTCTTTCAACTTGGAGAAGGTTGCCCACACACCCCTGTGTCCAGCCCATAGACTCTCATGAAACTCTTGTATGAGCTTTACTTGAGTCTCTTTTTTACATATAACCCGTTGTGGTGTAGCACCCTTTTGTTTAGGATGCTTCCACAAGTAACCATCCCTCAAAAAGTACCCATATGCTTTCCTGCGTATCCTCTTGAATTCTTGTTCAGACCAATCATCCTGTTTTGTTAGAGTACTCAAGTAGCTTCCAATAGAAAGCCAATCACCTTCATAAAGATCTTTCAAGAACAATTCAAGTGAATTATTCATGCAGACATTGTTACCTTTGACATGAGAGATAGAATAGAAATTTTTACCTACATCATCTCCCTCATCAATCATTTGTGACTCATCTTCATACCTTGCCCTTGATAGCATATCTGCCACTGTATTGTCTTTACCTGCAATGTGCTTAAACTCAGGATTTAAGGACTTAATGTAGGCAATCCACCGCAACGGTTGCTCCCTGTGGCAAGGTACACATCCTTACCAAACCCAAAGGTGTCCTCATGGTTGTCAAGTCTCTGCTTTCGATTGCAAGATGAAATTGATCATACCCTGAGTAGAGATCCCCCATTGAGTAGATTTCCCTCCCTGCAAATTCCTTTGCAAACTCATCCACAATTGGACCTGTACCTACATTTCTAATTGTCACCTTGTTCACTGGTTGCATATCTAGGATGAAGCGTAGAGAACCATTCTTCTTCGGAACTGTGAACCACTTGTTTGAGTATGGAGCACAAGAAGGCTCCAAGATTCCCATTTTGATTTTCTCATTCAGTAGCTCTACTAACTTTGGCAAATGAGCCTTTGGAACCGGAATAGGCCGCAGATTCCAAGGCACATGAGGTATTGTGAAAATTACCATAGGAGCTACAATAGAAGGATCAACACATCCTATCTCATGTGGCTCAAATGCAAAAGCCTTACCATGCTTTGAAAGCATTTCTTTGAAGCACTTTGTCTCCTCCTGTGTTAGAAACTCCTTGCGACCAATCTGCAAGTCTTGGAAAAACTCCTTTGTGAAGGTATGCCCAATCTTTTTAGGATTCCTCAAACTTGGTTGTAAAGAAGCCCACTCAATCTTTTCCCTGTTGTTGGGTGGTAAGGGTGAAGCTACTGGTTTCACCTTCTTTGCTACTCTTGTATTTAGTTTCAACATGGACTTCTGGGCCAACTGTTTGTCTTTCTTTAAAGGCTTCTATTACTTGATACATTTCCATAGAGCAAACTTCCACAACTTCATTTTCAAGATGCAAATTAGACCCCATTATAGCATCAAGCTCACCCATAGTATCTACAAAAGAAACTTGTTCACACAAACCCAGAACATTTTCCGTAGGCTCTAGCAACCCACTCTTTTTCATGCCTATTTGTACATTATGCACATATAGCCTCTCACATCTCTTCAAATCTTCAAGTTTTGTAAAACATACTGATCCATTCTTTGTTACCAAGGAGCTCGTTGAAAACGCTTCACCTATTTTTGGATCAGGCGAGACCCTTTTCCTTTCTGTACCACTGCAATCCCGCTTTACAATGGTACTTGGCCAAAACCCTTGGCCAAAACCCATCATTTCTCTATGATCATGAAACTCTTTGCTCACCTTTGGTAGAGGATGTTCTCTGAGGTTGTCACGATTTCTTTCATGGTTCACACAAACTGTGAAAAATTGGATAGCTCGTTTACCATCTTTGCTACGTATCCTAGCATATGCTGAACCATCATCCATTACCTTTGTTTCCATTCGAACTCCCACAATGTAGGGCTGTCCAAGGATGAGATGATATGAAGATGTATCCTGTACAAAGAAGTTTTGGTCAATCTTTACATCACCTATTGTTACCTTCACACCTGCACATGCTGCATACAATTCACCGGATGAATTGTTTGCCACTTTTACCATCCAGCCATGATCTGTGTCCATTGGCCATTTGCACTTGTTGTAGAGACTCTTTGACATTATGTTTATTTCTGAACCATGGTCAATCAAGGCAACAAATGGCTCTTCAAGATCACCTACCTTGACCAAAGTTTCTGTAGTAGCCCTTGCCCAATGACTTCGTTAATAGTAACTCCTAGGAATATCTTCAACTTCTTCATCATCATTTGAGAAATGCACTTGCTTCACTCTCCCACTAGATTGGTAGCATCCTACCACAGCTCCATCATTCTCATTATTTTGCAGCTGCATCCCTTGTGTCTTTAAGGTTTCCCCTTCAACCTGTGGACGAGAAACTTCAGCAAGGGTTTGCCTCTTCCTCTTGATGATGTCAATGATCTCCTCATGGAATTCACGCTATGCAATGCCAAGAACTTGTCTGAGAGTAAACTCAATCTTGCTATTCAAGATCCTTTCCTCCAAGACTTTCTTTAAATCTGTAGCAACCTCAATATCAGATTGTAGTTTATAAGTTGGGCCTTTTGTCTTACCTTTTGTTGGCTCTTTCTTCTTTCCTGTTGTAGACTCCTCCATGAGTACTTCAGGTGGAGATGCTCCTTGTTTTGAGGGTGTTTGAGAAGGCATTGAGTCGCTTCTTCCCCCACCTCTAGAAGCTCTTTTTGATGGTCCTTCATCAGCATTCTCACGTCTGCGCTTCTCTTCTACAATCGCCTCATTTTGTTGGCATTTTGTAATGTAGGCATGCACTGACAATGAGTCCACTGGATCATTCCATCCTGTTTCTAGACGTATGCAATCACCTGCTTCATGTAGAATCTCTTTTCTAAGCTTTCCCTTTTTAGCTAATTGCATGACATTTGGCCAAATTTGACCATGATGGTCACTCACCTCTTCATCACAAAAATGTTCAATTTTTACTCCATAAGTAGCTGCCTCAACTGAAGAGGTGGCATGCTTGGCTGACATATCTTCAACTAAGGTTTGCATTCCCCCCTTCCCAAAGTTAGTTCTCAAGGGTAGACGTGTCTCTCTTAAGTGGACTTTACCATCCTTAAAAAAGACAACATCTTTTGACAAAGCATCACTAAAATCATCACAATCCCTTCTTACATGGTCTGTACTATCACACCAAATACATCTATTAACAAACCCTTCTTTGGGCTGTTGTCTTTGCCTAGGAAGTGGCCCTGATGGTTGGCCTTTTTCTTCAAGCTTTGCAAACTTCACCTTCAAGTCACGCATTCCCTTCACAAGCTCATCTAGCATGGACTCATCAAACTTAGGAGCGATAAAAGTAGGCTTTACCATTTTGTCAGAAGTTGAGGTGGAAGGACTTGTAGTGTTTACTACCATCTTGTCCCTTCTTCTTTGTCGTTTGGCAAGCAGTGAGACAGCACCTTCAACCTCAAGTCCTCCATGAAATATTCCTCCTTTAAAGCTACTTTGAGTTCTTCCCAATTTCTCCCATACCCATCTTTAATTACCCTAACATGCTCTCTAATTTCTGGAGCAACAACTAGCTCAAAGCTTTGAATCATCTCACCTTCTGACACGCGATGCAGCTCCATCTCCTTCACATACTCGCGTAAGTACTTGGTTACATCTTTGCCAGTGAACTGATCCATTCTATTGACGACTGCTTGTATGGCCTTCGTTGCTAAAATCTCCCTTCTTTCAATGGCATGTTGTTGTTGAATGAACATTGCAAATGCTTGAAACATTTGCATTGTTGCTGGGTCAAAATGCATACCGTGTTGCTCAACATGATCACCCATGGTTATCCACAAAATCTCACCAAAAATATGTCGAGAAATTTGCGATCTTGCCAGGAAAGCACCGGGCTTATGGCTGTGAGAGTTTGTGAGAGAACTCAACAAAAACTATATGAAGGAGTTAAACCATAGATGCCATGAAGACTAGGGTTTGGAAAGAAGTGCAATCAAAAAAGACTCACTCTTTCTCTCTTGCACTCACACACACAAAGAAAGAACACAAAAGCGAATGTCAAAACAATACGAAGATGAAAACATCAAGGTTATGGTCATATCGTATCATGGGTAATATGAAACGGTTAATGGATGAGTTAATGGCATTCAATCTTGGCTGACCAAATAGGCTACGAATTGTTCTTTGGAATTGTAGTTTTCTACTTACCATAATATATATATTTTGTCTAGTGATTGGGATTAATTGTGTGTACAAATACTCTTGGTTCATAGCAAGATAACTACGCTTACGTAAAAAGAAAAGTTATAGTCTATAAGAGGTAGTATGATGGGATCCGGTGATAGAAGTATTTCATTAAGCCTTTCTGGGCCAAATAGAAACACTATACATTGTTGAAAGTGTATTTTTCGGCTAATCCATACGTTAATTCTAATAGATCGTACAGAGTGAAAGCGATAGAAATGATCATCATGTGGGTTATTCATCTAGGATAGTATATGAGAAATGTAGATATGAGAGAAGTGAAGAGATGAGAAGTTTCCCTCCCAAGCCCTATTCTTGCCCGTAGGCAATAAGGATACTGCGGGGAGAGATGTACCTGTAGCAAAGAGAACCTAGAGAGGATGAATTACTAAGAATGAGAGAGATAGGTTTGGTTAAGGAGATGAGATTAGATACATATATATATGTTGGATTAGAGATGAAAATGAAAACAACAAGAAATCAAGAAAACATCAATGTAGAACACATCTTACTTGAAACCCTTCGGCACCATTATTGATGGGAGAGAGAAGAAGAGGGGAGAATTCAACGTTGATTGATACGCCAAGTACAACACCTTCTTTGATTAGAGTTGATCTTCCAAGGATAGCGTACAAGAATGGCTAGTCTTCCTCTAGGAGAAAGTGTAGGCTTGGGCTTATGTTAATGGGGCTAAGTACAATTCGGCATTACTACTCACTCCCTCAAGAATTCCTCTCATCAATGGCTTGAATGCTTGAGTTCCTTTTCAAGGAAGAAGAGGTCCCCTTTTATAGGTGAAGGGAACCCCCAAGGGTTTACACAAGAAGAGAGGAGCGAGTGTGAATAGGAATTGGAAAAGCTGGAAATGAGTTGTCCCTGCATGATGTGGGCAGACTGGGGTCCAGTATTTTGATCATATCTCCTGAACCGTGGATCCAAATAAAAAAGTAAAAATATGGACACAATCTTCAGCTCATTAGCTACGATTTTCATTTTAAAATCATTTTCCAATTCGGATTGGAACCTTGTGTAAAAAATTCATCAAAATAGGGTCCATTTCTGGCAGCAAAAGTCTTCCCGTGGTCCCCTTAGCCTAGACTTTCATTTAATTCCAAAGGACACCTCATGCCATATGAAAGCATGGCATTGCTCCTTGACAAATTTTTGTAATCATGCTTGCAATAATGCATTAAAATAAGTGTATCTTTGAAATCATGCCACCTAGTGTCCCACTAGGATTTGATTCCCTCCTAGTAGCTATTTAAAAAGAAATATAAGAAAAGTATAAAAAATACATAGAATATATATATATTGGATTTTACCCTAGATATAGGATCTAGCTAGGATGTGAGATGATAATGAAATAGTAAAAATAAAGAATCAATGCTTTTTGCCCCAAGTTAAAGAGGCGGAGCTATTGATGCTTTTCCCATAGTATTTTCTGATGGTAAAATAAGGATAGGTTACCCTTGAGAAAAATAATAGGATGAGATAGAAGGCTTATTATTATACTTAAATATGCATATGTACATTATAGGAAAGATAATTATGTATCTAAAAAGTTATAAGATAGATCTTGTAGCATGTGTTCCCACTATGTACGTGTCACAGCACGACAGCGTATAACTCATAATTCCAACGCTCAATTGGAATGTCTCCTTTTCAAGCATTGTATGGACAAAAGTGTCTTACTCCACTCAAATGGACAGACCCTCTCATACGAGTTCAAGCATCCAAAGAAATGTTGAATTAAATGCAACTACAAACCAATCTTATACGGCAAGACATTAAGACTGCTCAAAACATAAGAGTTACGCTGATCCAAAATGATCTACCAGACTTTTCGAAGAAGGCGATATGGTATTCTTGAGAGTGAAACCCAAACGTAGTTCTTTATCAATGGGTAAGTGTACGAAGCTAAGTGCAAGATATTGTGGACCTTTTGTAATCACAAAACGAATTAATGACCAAGCTTACAGACTCTTGTTACCACCACACATAAAGGTACATGATGTTTTTCACGTCAGCTTACGCAAGAAGTATATACATGATCCACAGCATATTCTTGATGATTCTCTATTATCTACATCCACCGACGAAACTTCTGAAGTATATCCCAAAGAAATACTTCAGAGCAGAATCAAGCATCTACAAAATCGGACCATTATTGAACACCTTGTTAAATGGTCAACGTATCCTCAGGAAGATGCCACTTGGGAACGTGACGATGAAATGAAACTAAATTATCCAGACTTCATATCGAGGTGAGGACACCTCGAATTTTTTAAGTGTGGGAGGATGTAAGATCCCCAATTTTTGGGTCTCTTCTAGAAATTAAAAAAAATAACTTTCAATATCTATTTTGTCAAATTTTGATTGACAGCATTGGAAAGTCATAATTATGTCGCAATGTTAAGGTGTAGCATAGTTTGGCTACTGTTTTCATTAGTTGGTTAGATACTGTTCGGATGGTCAAATTTAATGTAAAAAATTGAATGGTAAGGGGGAGAGTTGACCACCAAAAAATCAAAGGCTTGTTTTTAGGAAAGAAAGAGTTTTTTTAAAAAGAGAGGAGGAGCTTAGTTTAGAACTCTTTTCTTGGAATCCAAGCTTCTTCTTAGAATCTCTAAATCACGTGTCGAAATTTGTGTCCTCAAAAAAGAAAATTGAAAAGCTACAAACGTGCGTGAACTTGTCTCTCCTTGCTCACTCTATTCTTAGCTAGTGCTTTTGGCCTTGAGAGCCTATATACAGACCTCTCTTCTTTCACTTGAGGGAGATAGAAACACTCTCAGACGCGGAAGCTCTCTTGCCTTGATGTCAAAATTACTTATCTATTATATGGAGTGGTGCAAGCTCTTCATCACCATCTCCATAAACTCTTCTCTCTCGTGAAGAAGAAGAAGAAGGATACTCTCTCTCTATTTTCTTATTATCTTCTCTCTCGTTTCACGGTGTACGCGCTCTCTGGAAGTTTTCGTGGCGGATACCTCTACTAGCTCTCATCACTACTCTCTTGCGGCAAAGCAAGAAGCCTTTCTAAAACCCCTAATTGATTCTAAAGCACGATGACAAACCATAAACTCCAAAGTCATCATCTCTCTCTCTATGTCGTTTTTCTGCGTAGTCACCCTCTCATTGATTGTTTTTTTGCATATGAATGCATGTATGGATTGACCAAGTACATACAAGGTTGCCTCATGATTGTTTCATCATGTTTTACACGTTGATTTATGCACATGATTTGTTATGGTTACGCACGTGCATAAAGAAGCGCTTTTCGTTTCACGTCATAGAAGCGGTAGGAGTAGTGTTTTGGTCATAAATCACAAACCATTATGAATCAGCCCGAACCCTTTATACCATAGATAAAACATGTCATTTAGAACATTTTCTCTCGTATGTGTCATGTGAAAAACACGCACGAGCTAAGAGATATGGTCAAAAAACAGATTGCTGCCCACTACAGAACCAAAATTTTTGACTCTAGGCTCCTTGGAGAACCACTATATAGAATCATCGGATGGGTAAACCCACTTAACCAATTGAAAATATTGATGAAAATTGATGATAAATGAATTTAGGTCTGCGTTATCACTTTGGGAATGCAAGTTATTAATCACTCTATTATCATTTTTACCTACACGCGCAAGAGTGCTATCAAAGGGGGATACCATATGACGTCGTGAGTTAACCGAGCCGATTTGATATGTTTTATGGTTTATTTTGGTGAATTGATTTCAATTATTAGATGGCCCTAAACTTACATGAGAGTATAGGGTTAAACATAGGCAGATATGAATAAAGTGACTTTCTTTTGGGTTTACCGTTTGTTGTGTGAGTATCATATGGTCAAAGTGATGTGATGGAGTGATATTCTACATTATAGAGCTAAACTTGATGCATTGGGTTGAGGTCAAACACTTTCATTTGCATGTTTTGCATGCTCCCGAAAATATCAGAAAGTTGTTTTTGCACATGTGTGAAGTTATGGCTTATGGTTGACCTAAAGGTCGGAGTGGTTTTGCATCATGTTTATGGTGTTGGAATGTTATCATATGATGTATGGGAACTCATGGATTGATATGGATGCCTCATATGCATGATTATGATTTCTTTCCACCTTTCTAGGTTAAAACTAGCTCTATGTGCTAGAGTGGTGAAGTGCAGATGTGATGCATCAACTTTGCATGGTTGGATGTTGTCAAAAAATGGATTTTTATATCATGATTAGTCACTGGTCGGTCTCTTTTTATGCATCAAAAAATCACATCTTAAGGGTCACATGTGTGTAGACTCCGATTGATTGCAGGGGATATGTCAAACTCCAAGTGTGGGAGTTGGTTCAGTGTGATTATGATTTATGGTTAAGGGCTCAAATTCCCTCATGGATTATGGTTGATATTTTATGGTGGAAGCCGGTGTGGCTTATGGTTTTTTTCTAGATTGGGTTATGCTGCTGAAATGCTCTCGACATTTTGCAGCCATGTTATGTTCTAAAGTGGTTATGCAGCATTTGTCATGCCTCACCCAAGTAGGGTGGAGAGCTCACCCATGTGATGGGATTGGATTATGGTTTATGGTTTATGGTTTTTTGGATTTGATCATGAAGTGATCAAGATGGTTATGATAGATGTGTAAGGGTAGAGACCCTGTATAGTCCAACTGTTTGGAAAAGGATTGTTTGTGCATCTAGGAAATTCTATTGTAATTGGACTCATGTGTTATGTTTCTCATGGCAGCATCGCTACAAGACTAGGATCACCTACATTGGTTAGCCTTAGACTAAAGGGTCACTGACCTGGGGCTTTGCTGGATCCGGGGTATTGCCTAGGTCTTCTTCTTTTTGTTAGGCTCATCTACACGGTTAGTGTGTCGGGGGTTGAATGACCTACGCGACTAACGCATCGGGGATCTTTCCTTGGCTTTGCCTAAACACCCGGTGCTGGGCATCGAAGAGGCGGGGCGCCTAAACTGGCATGGTTGGTGTTGATACCCTACCACCTGTTGGTATTTGGGATCCTTTTAGAGCTCGGGTTCATGGAGGGAGGTAAAGCGGCCTCACCTATGTCTGGCTCAGGTAGGATGGAGGTGCTCTAGCTCGCTCCCGGCAAAGTGAAATCCTCTCTGTCCGTAGTAGAGCGGAAGTGGATGGGTGGACCGGTCGATCCCTACACAGGGTCCGATGCTCTGCTAGTTATTCTGTCATAAACTTTTTGATGTTATCGTATACCCAGATTTTTTCATTGCATTAATACATGGTTGGCTGTTCCATTTAGATGGTCATTTAAAGATTCTTTGTTGTCAGTTTCTCATGTCTCTGTGCACTCTATTTCACCCCTCCACTATATTTTCTCTCTCTCTCTCTCTCTCTCTCTCTCTCTCTCTCTCTCTCTCTCTCTCTCTCTCTCTCTCTCTCTCTCTCTCTCTCTCTCTCTCTCTCTCTCTCTCTCTCTCTCTCTCTTCCCGCAACGCGGTGTACACATATATTCACCCTCCACAATGTTATATTTTTTCTTGAGTACGCTTTCATTCATAACACCCATTCAGGGGTAGCACTAGTCGCTAGGTACCTCTGGATACAGTCCGGCTCATGGCCTAAACTCTATGCTTGGTTGGGCGCTGAGAACTCCTCCCCTATGCAAACGCTTCCACAACTCTGATCTATATTGAAATTGTATAAAAGTGTAAATTAAATATTTTGTGCATAGACCCCTGGGGAGGGGTATCTCTCAATATTGGAAGCTTGCATCCTCCTTCAATTACCTCAAAGAGTGCCTTTCTTGTAGAAGTTTATTCAGTGTTATTGTATACTACTCTACTAAGGGTAAATAATTTTTCCATTGATCTCTTTGATCTACCTTTACAACATAAGCTTTGATTATATCTATAATAGTTGAATTTTCTATCTCACTTTGGCCATCCGTTTGTGGGTGATAGGCCAAGGAGAAATTTAACTTAGTACCTAAATTCTCAAAGAGACCTTTGCAGAAATTGTTGGTCATTCTTGGATCCTTGTTGAATACTAAAGATGTTGGTAAATGCACTTAGTTACTGAATCGGTCTACTATTCTCCATATTCTTTTACTCCCATGATTTCCAATCCAGAGATGAAATACATGGATATACTCTTCCATAAGGAATCAACTATAGGAAATGGTTGGAGTGAGCCAAGATACTTCCCTCTATCATAATTTGTCTTTTGGCATCATACAATGCATTTGGCAACATAGCCTGGTATGTCTGACTTCATTGTTGGCCAATAAAAGTACATATCTACTCCCTTGTTGAGAGTATCCTAGATTTCTCTATGTCTTGCATAAGGGGGAGCATGAGATACATACACAAATTTTTCACATAAGCTATGTGTAATGCATAATTTATTGTCATAGAGAAGATACCTATCTTGCACATTGTATGGTTTCTCTTTATTCCCTAGTGCAATGGTTGAAATTAAATCTTTGAAGTTTGTATCCGTAGCATACTCATCTATCATAGAAGATAGATCATTGTGGGTAGCTATTGATATAGCATTCACCTTTGGTCTTTGTGAAAGAGCATTGGCCACTTGGTTGTGCTTACTAGCTATGTGAGCAACATGAAAGCTAAATTATAAGATTGTTTTTCCACCTCATTTTCTTATCGTTCAATTTATTTTGTAATGGAGTACCTAGGATATACTGCTTCCATGCATCTAGGTATGTAAAATAGCCAGATGCCTAGATTCTTTTCTTGGTGATCCAATGTCCTATTTTCATATGCTATGGAATTCCCTTCTTGAATAAACACAGCTCCAAGGCATTCTCCACAAGCATCACATTGGACTTCAAAAGGTTTTGAGAGGTTCGGTAATATCAATATTGGTTGAGAGATTAGCTTTGCTTTGAGATTTTCAAAAGATTTATTCTCTTTCATAGTGCATACATATTCAATGTTCTTTTTAGTTAATTCATACAATGGTCCTTCTATGAATGAGAATTTTTCTATCAAACATCTATACTATGCACACATTCCTATAAATATTCTCAATTCATGTCGATTCATTGGTATAGGCCATCCTTTGATTACCTCCAACTTGTTAGGGTCCATTCAGATCCTTGCTTGGGAGACATTATGACCTAGATATTAAATATCCTTTAACAAAAACTACCTTTTCTGTTGATGAATATAAAGCTTATTCTCTGTCCAATCTTGAAATATTACTTGAAGATGCTGCTTGTGTTCCGCAATAGACTTGGAGTAGACAATAATGTCATAAAAGAAGCTTTGATGAGGTCTATAGAGTCCCTCCATCGTTTGACTGACACATTTGTAAGCCCAAAATGGAATACTAGGAATTTATATAGGCCAAATTTTGGCATAATGGTAAGCCCAAAAGAAAGCAACAGGAATTCATATAGGCCAAATATTGTATGAAAGGGAATCTTATAAATATCTTAAGGCACAATCTTTATTTGATGATAACCACTTTTGAGATCTATTCTACTCAAGTAGGTAGACCCTTATAGCTTATCAAATGGATCCTCTATCCTAGGAACATGAAATCTATTATTTTTTGCTATCCGATTAGGTGTTTGATAGTCCACACATATTCTATAAGTACCATCCTTCTTTTCTACTAGTAGAACTAGGCTTAACCATCCCTTTTCCCACAAGCTTGTTCATTTGCCTCATAATCTCCTCTTGTTGAGTAGGTGAGACTTGATAATGAGGCTTATTAGGAGGTGAACTATGAGGTATAAGTTCAATGGAATGATAATATTGTCCTCTTTTGGGAGGTAGCTCCCTATGAATGTCATTCATAAGCACATCTTGAAACTCATTTAAGAAACTAGACTAATGTTTAGTCTCATTTTTTACTTCATTAGGACCACATGCAGCTTCCTTAGATTCTTTCACAAAAAACATGTAACAAGAAAGATAAAGTTTCATTACTTTGTCTAAAGTATGAGTGTGTACAAGTGGTATAGTGTTACCGCACTATTTACATCAAGTGTAGCATCCTTGCCTTTATAGGAAAAGAAGGCTTTTCTTTCAAAAAACTTCATAGTGGAAGCCATGCAGTCAAACCATGGTGCCCCTAAGATAACATCTTCATGTTTGAGTGGGAAGATGAAGAAATCTTCTTTATCTTTATAGCTATGCACATGGAGCCTTATCTTTTCGACCAATGAAGTGATTCAGGCCTCTTGCCCTTTGAAAGATTCATCTGAGTTCACTATATCCCCCATCTCAAAGTCATGAATTTCTAGCTTAGTAGCTAGCTCAATAGAGATAAAGTTCTGGGTAGAGCCAGGATCAAAAATCATGAAATCATTATGCTCTTTTAATTTTCCCCAAGTATAAGAGAGTGGTGCTCCTTTGCAATGGCCTTCCTCTTTAGCTTCCACCATGGTAGCTCTAGGAGGGACATTATGTTTACTTGTCTTTGGATACGCACTGAGGCGGTCCGGGGCGGGCAACAAGAGAGGTGACCTCTAAACACCCCTCAAGGCTCCCGTGCTGCTCAATTGGGGCTGGGGCAACCACAAGCACAACACAACAACAAACCCACAGCCAAACCCAAACAAGATAGGGGCACCACCTAGTTATGGTATGCGAACTAGGACGCAAGAGAGATTTTGGCACAACCAAGAAGATGCACCACACAACGCACACAAACAACCTCACACCAAGACACACACAAACTGGACCAGAGAGAGCTAGAGCAAAGGGAAGAGAGAGAGAGAAAAGGATCTTGCGTAATACCATATTTGTGACTTGCAAATGGAGATGGTTCGTTATGATGCTATCGTAGAACTTGTACAAAACTCACTCAATGCTTAGTGATTGCTAATCATTGCCAAAACACACACACACTGTCTTAGGGTGTGGGAGACCTCTCACCACAATACCCTCTTACAATGGACACAAAACTGGCAATGAAAAACACACTAAAACACTTTTCAAAATCAAGATCAACCGATAAAAACTCAAAATACACAAGTCACCTTGAATTCACCAAACCGTATTACACAAATGGAAGGACGAAGATTTGAACGTCGAATCACGCCTTTGATGCACCAAACCTCGATTTATTGATGATGAAGGAGCATGTACAATAGTGGTTTTGAGATTTGTGGAACTCACACTCTCTCACTTGCAATGTGTAGCTTGAAGGCTTCTCTCACACCAAGAGTGAAGCTCACAAGTGGTTGCTACACCTAAGTCTCTCCTCACGCATAGAGTGTTGGGGTGCTATGTGAGATGTTGGAGGTTGTTTTACAAGAAGGAGAGGGGCCTATTTATAGGTTGGAGACCCCTCATTAAGATTATTGAAAATCCTAATTTACAAGCTAACAAATCAGGATTATGATTTTTTTGAATATCAAAACATTGCGGGCCTTCTTTGTCTACTTGAGTCATGGGTGTGGGCTCAAAAGAGAGCATTATTGATGGTAGATAAGGTGAAAGTAAGTTTTAAGGAAGGGGAGAGAGAGAGAGAGAGAGAGAGAGAGAGAGAGAGAGAGAGTTACTATACATGTCTTGAGGTGAGGTGTCTTTTATGGTTAGGTCAATGCTATTTTGTGTTAGTATGTTAGTCGTTAGTAATCACTAGAAAGTTAATGTTACATTTACAATGGGTAGAGTGAGTTGATTTGATGAAGGAAGAGGGGTGGATTAAAAGAGAATCATTGAGATGGTGAAGCTTTGAAGAAGCTTGAACTCACCCTTGTGTAGATTGTGGAAAAAATGATCGCTGGTCTTCTTCTTCTTCTTCGCTTCTTTATGCCGCCGCCACGGTTGACCACCACGATGAAAAGAGAATTTGTTGATGAAAAATCCTCAATTTGTAGAAGTTATCATGGTTAAGATGCTGAATTTTAGATATTTTAGGAGAGGTAAATGAAATTGTAACATAGAAGCAATAGAGAGAGACATGGAGAGGGTGTATGTATGTAGAGGTTCATAAAAGAACTATAGGGATGAGAGAGAAGGGTAATGGTGAAGAGGGTGGGAGAAGCCATGGAAATTGCAGGTTTGAGTGAGGGAAGGAGAGGGAGGGATGTGTAAGAGTGAGTAGGTGTGTGGAAGGGTGAGAGAAAACTAAGGGCTACTTGTGAGAAAAGTGGGCAGACTGGGGTCCACTCAAAAAATCATAGCTCACCGCTGGTAGCTCCAAAAATCATGAAAATATTAGAGGTAATTATTTAGAGCGTGGGCTACATTTTCTCTTTTGACTACCGCTCCAAATTCGGAGTGGAGGTAGGTGCCAAAATTCTCACCAAAAAGCCTGTTTTTTATGCCTGCAAAAGTCTTTTAGTGGCCCCCTCCTTTGTTGAATTTGTACAATGCATCCAAGAGTGAGCCCCTCCTTTGTCATATTATAATACAAAGCATTCAAGTTGCCCTTGACCCATGCATGGAGGAGGATTATTGGTGAAATAAGAAATATATACATGGTGGGACTAGTGTATGGACTATTCATGGACTTTAGCTCAATGAGCACATGGTGTTAGAATAATGAGTAAAAATAATAATAAAAATATAGAGGAGTTATGGATATGGAAAGATATTGGAATCATATGATATGGTCCCTCCTTGAATTATTTTGGGTGAAAGAGGAAAAGGTATGCAAGTAAATAATATAATAAAAGTAACCAATGAGTAGAAATCAATTTTTTGTTTTCACGAGGGTGAGGGTGAAAATGTGGGAGTGATTTGTATAAATGAAAAATATGAGGTTAGAGTATGTACATATTGGCAAAAAAATATAATTATGGTGTAAGAGAATGAAAGAAGGTGTACATAGGTTTAATAAAACACACACCTAAGTAGAATATTTAAATAAAATACCAAAATAATTATAAAAAATCCCTATATTTAGGCCATATATACAATGAAATATTTACACACAAAGAGGCCATAATATACTTTTATTTTTTTATTTTTTTTATTTTTTTTTTGGCTCACCTAGCCCAGTGACTAGCTAGCTGAGGGTTTTTAAGAAGATATGGGAAAAGCCCCCTAACTCACACACGCCTATGTACAGTGAAATGGTAGGGATAGCCATAGCGTTTGGGTGAATTTGGTAGGGTGGAGTAATCTAGTATGGCAATTATGGAGAGCCGAAAAACGGCTATCATTAACCCCCCCCTTAGATAATGGTACATTCATGTACCATTTATCTGATCATACAACATGTATATTATGTAACGTCTGTCTTTGTCTGCTCTTATCTTTGAAGAACCTTTGTTGTATGATTAAAAAACCTTGTGTGATATGGAAGGTTCTCCGAGCCAATAGCAAGATGAAATGAAGTGACGGAGTAAACCTCCTCCATTGAGAAAGTTTCCATAAGCACCCCCCAGGATCAAAGATCTTGAAATATCTTTCCCAAAGCCAGATGTATGGTATGGAATCACTTACTGATTTTGGTTGAAGAAACTTGTAGATTTTACTGTTGTCCATCATTGCATCTATCACTATGAATGTGATATAAAAGATTGGTTGCTCTTCCTCCTGTGTAAAGTTGATGTATCTGCTACGATCTTCAAGAGCTTGTATGAGCGAATTCCTGAACTGTAGCTCATAAAATTCATTCAACCTGGGTAGGCTCACCAAGTCAAAAATTATATGGCCTTCATGATTTAGGAAAGCTCGATCCATGCTTCCAGCTGCTATTGGAAGGTATTGCAAATAGTTTACCACATAAGTAGATAATAGACGAAGGTTTCTATTGCTTCCAACACATTGGAAGAGAATAGATTTTGGTACTGATTGATGAGATATCCACATGTAGCAGTCAACAAGTTTTTCATCTATGATGAAGACCAGAAGCATCAGAATGTGCGACCTCCATACACCAAAGAACCAAATGAAGAAGGTTTGGAAACCTCCGTTCATCACCAAGTATTCATATCCTCCTCCACTTAAGAAGGTATGGTGCCCTCGATGAAAGGTATATGTGAAGAGAGGAGAAGTTGACTTTGAAGAGGTGAAACCCAATATGAAGATGATTGGGGCTTCAAAAGCTTGGATTTTCTTGCTAAGAGATTGTCCCATGAATGAAGAGCCACCCACTAAAACACCATTGGAGAGAATGATACCCTTCTGATAGTTTCCTTTTATGATTTTATTTTTTACTACTCTCCCATGTTCTTCATCCCCTTCTAAGCCCCCCCTTTGGCAAGGTTGTAACTCCTCACATTGTACCACCTCAAAGGTTGATGGAATACTGTTTGATTTTGTGAAACATTTGGCTTCTTCCATGATAGGTTCCTCTATGCTTAACATACATGGGTCATACCAATGTTTTTCAACATCCTCAAACACTTCTTGAAGATTATACTCACATGGATTCAACTCACACTCTTCTACTTCGTTTTGGAGTTGGCTTTCCATGTACACAATCATCTCTTTATGATCAATGTGGTCTATGATCTCTCCACCTATGATTTCATCTTCTTCTTCACTCTCTTCTTTTAGACAAGATACACTCTCAGAACATTCCATAAGATCAAGGTTACCTTCAAGGTCTTCATTCTGCATAGAGTCATGTTGCACAAAAGCTTCGTCTGCTCGGACTAGAAATTGATCCTCCGCCAAAAGGTTGGATGTATCCATTATTGAATCATCAATGCCATTTGAGATATCTTGTGTTGATTTTTTCATGCTTGTGATAAAGGTAGAAGAAAGAGATTCCACATTTGAATCTTGGCCACACACTTTAGCACTTGAATAATCAGCTAGCATGTAAGTAACTTCTTCAACATTTGTCGGAGTAGAAGGAGACAAGTATGGCAAAGGAGATGACTCCTTGATAGAAACACTTTCATGATGGTTGGTTCTTCCAGCATGATGGAAACCATTTTTGATGTAGAAGTACTTGTGAAACTTCCTTCGGGCAATAGTGACCGCTTCTTCAAAGGTAGAGGGTCCACTACAAGTAACCTTAGTCTTTAGGAAAGGAGACAAACCCAAAATAAATTGATCCATTTTTACATAATCTGGAAATGTAGAACTAAATCCACATCCTTCCCATTGACGAGAAAAAATATCCTCATAAGCATAGTAGTCTTCACCATGTTGTTGAAGTCTCCGTAGTGAAGCCCATGCTTTCTCCATTGTTGGAACTTTAGAGAATCTGGCCTTCAAAGCTTTGGAAATTTGGGTATATCCATCTTCAATCTGAGAATACATACTCCAAAACCATTGCTCAGCGTTGCCTCTAAGGCATAGCAATAGAAAATCTCCTTTTTCAATGTCATCCCTTTTACCAAGGATATGACAAACCATTCTAAAATCAGCAAGAAAATCATCAACATCTTCTTCTGGATTTCCAAAGAAGATTGGGATATCATCAAAGGTATAGCGTGTCATAGTCTCTCAATGCTAGAACCACACAAAGATTAGTTCCAGACAATCATCAACTAACTACAAAAGGTCTTTCAACATGAATTCTAGACTTTTATGTGAAAATGTTATTTTCCTTTCTTATGTTATCCATAATCCGAACCATATTCTAGATCAATTTTTGTTTCCTTGAAATTAAACTCGGTCATACATGTTTTCATGATTCATGAAATCTACTTGATTATGCTGAAATTCAAGCATTCATGGAATACAACAACACTAAGCACACAATCGCTCCTCAGTGGGGGCACCAAAATTGAAGCGGTCCGGGGCGGGCAACAAGAGAGGCGACCTCTAAACACCCCTCAAGGCTCCCGTGCTGCTCAATTGGGGCTGGGGCAACCACAAGCACAACACAACAACAAACCCACAGCCAAACCCAAACAAGATAGGGGCACCACCTAGTTATGGTATGCGAACTAGGACGCAAGAGAGATTTTGGCACAACCAAGAAGATGCACCACACAACGCACACAAACAACCTCACACCAAGACACACACAAACTGGACCAGAGAGAGCTAGAGCAAAGGGAAGAGAGAGAGAGAAAAGGATCTTGCGTAATACCGTATTTGTGACTTGCAAATGGAGATGGTTCGTTATGATGCTATCGTAGAACTTGTACAAAACTCACTCAATGCTTAGTGATTGCTAATCATTGCCAAAACACACACACACTGTCTTAGGGTGTGGGAGACCTCTCACCACAATACCCTCTTACAATGGACACAAAACTGGCAATGAAAAACACACTAAAACACTTTTTAAAATCAAGATCAACCGATAAAAACTCAAAATACACAAGTCACCTTGAATTCACCAAACCGTATTACACAAATGGAAGGACGAAGATTTGAACGTCGAATCACGCCTTTGATGCACCAAACCTCGATTTATTGATGATGAAGGAGCATGTACAATAGTGGTTTTGAGATTTGTGGAACTCACACTCTCTCACTTGCAATGTGTAGCTTGAAGGCTTCTCTCACACCAAGAGTGAAGCTCACAAGTGGTTGCTACACCTAAGTCTCTCCTCACGCATAGAGTGTTGGGGTGCTATGTGAGATGTTGGAGGTTGTTTTACAAGAAGGAGAGGGGCCTATTTATAGGTTGGAGACCCCTCATTAAGATTATTGAAAATCCTAATTTACAAGCTAACAAATCAGGATTATGATTTTTTTGAATATCAAAACATTGCGGGCCTTCTTTGTCTACTTGAGTCATGGGTGTGGGCTCAAAAGAGAGCATTATTGATGGTAGATAAGGTGAAAGTAAGTTTTAAGGAAGGGGAGAGAGAGAGAGAGAGAGAGAGAGAGAGAGAGAGAGAGAGAGAGAGTTACTATACATGTCTTGAGGTGAGGTGTCTTTTATGGTTAGGTCAATGCTATTTTGTGTTAGTATGTTAGTCGTTAGTAATCACTAGAAAGTTAATGTTACATTTACAATGGGTAGAGTGAGTTGATTTGATGAAGGAAGAGGGGTGGATTAAAAGAGAATCATTGAGATGGTGAAGCTTTGAAGAAGCTTGAACTCACCCTTGTGTAGATTGTGGAAAAAATGATCGCTGGTCTTCTTCTTCTTCTTCGCTTCTTTATGCCGCCGCCACGGTTGACCACCACGATGAAAAGAGGATTTGTTGATGAAAAATCCTCAATTTGTAGAAGTTATCATGGTTAAGATGCTGAATTTTAGATATTTTAGGAGAGGTAAATGAAATTGTAACATAGAAGCAATAGAGAGAGACATGGAGAGGGTGTATGTATGTAGAGGTTCATAAAAGAACTATAGGGATGAGAGAGAAGGGTAATGGTGAAGAGGGTGGGAGAAGCCATGGAAATTGCAGGTTTGAGTGAGGGAAGGAGAGGGAGGGATGTGTAAGAGTGAGTAGGTGTGTGGAAGGGTGAGAGAAAACTAAGGGCTACTTGTGAGAAAAGTGGGCAGACTGGGGTCCACTCAAAAAATCATAGCTCACCGCTGGTAGCTCCAAAAATCATGAAAATATTAGAGGTAATTATTTAGAGCGTGGGCTACATTTTCTCTTTTGACTACCGCTCCAAATTCGGAGTGGAGGTAGGTGCCAAAATTCTCACCAAAAAGCCTGTTTTTTATGCCTGCAAAAGTCTTTTAGTGGCCCCCTCCTTTGTTGAATTTGTACAATGCATCCAAGAGTGAGCCCCTCCTTTGTCATATTATAATACAAAGCATTCAAGTTGCCCTTGACCCATGCATGGAGGAGGATTATTGGTGAAATAAAAAATATATACATGGTGGGACTAGTGTATGGACTATTCATGGACTTTAGCTCAATGAGCACATGGTGTTAGAATAATGAGTAAAAATAATAATAAAAATATAGAGGAGTTATGGATATGGAAAGATATTGGAATCATATGATATGGTCCCTCCTTGAATTATTTTGGGTGAAAGAGGAAAAGGTATGCAAGTAAATAATATAATAAAAGTAACCAATGAGTAGAAATCAATTTTTTGTTTTCACGAGGGTGAGGGTGAAAATGTGGGAGTGATTTGTATAAATGAAAAATATGAGGTTAGAGTATGTACATATTGGCAAAAAAATATAATTATGGTGTAAGAGAATGAAAGAAGGTGTACATAGGTTTAATAAAACACACACCTAAGTAGAATATTTAAATAAAATACCAAAATAATTATAAAAAATCCCTATATTTAGGCCATATATACAATGAAATATTTACACACAAAGAGGCCATAATATACTTTTATTTTTTTATTTTTTTTATTTTTTTTTTGGCTCACCTAGCCCAGTGACTAGCTAGCTGAGGGTTTTTAAGAAGATATGGGAAAAGCCCCCTAACTCACACACGCCTATGTACAGTGAAATGGTAGGGATAGCCATAGCGTTTGGGTGAATTTGGTAGGGTGGAGTAATCTAGTATGGCAATTATGGAGAGCCGAAAAATGGCTATCAGCACATAAAACATGTCCTTGCTTCTTACACTTGAAAGAACTTTTATCCTTATGAGGATAATGTTCTACTTCAAGTGAAAGTTTTTTTTTTACCTTTGTAATCTTTATCCTTCACCTTTTCCATGTTGTTGTTGCTTAGGGAGAATTTTGCATCACATTGTAATTCTTGTTCGGCTCAACTAGTTTCTTAGCTTCCATAGGCTTGGAACCCTTCTTACCCCCTTGTTGGAAATGAATACGCAATGCGACCATCATGTGATGTATGACCACCAAGATAGTTTTGGGTCTTTGTGAGTTGAAATACTCACTCATCTCTTCAGATAGGCCAGTGCAAAATGGTTTCTTTTGTTCTACAAAGTCTATCTTCTTGTAAATAATGGCTTTGAGATGTAACTCCCAAATCTTCTCCACTTACGTTTGAATAGACTCATAAGGTGCCATCTTCAAGCTTCACGTTCTATGAGGACTTTATATTTGGAATCACTTGCAAGGAATTGCAGTATAATAGCAGTCCTCAAGACCTTCCATATCTTTGGAGCTTCTCCTTAGGCCTAAAGCTTGCCCACCATTGATGGGCTAACTTTTGAAAATGCATTGAGACATTTTAGAGATTTGAAGATTCTGAGAAATCTTCATCTCCAAAAGTCACATCAAATTGTATCTATTGCTCCAAAGGTTCCATCATTGGTAGCAAAAGTGACGTTCTTTCCTTCTTCCTTGAACTTTTTAAGCTTGCGTGACCTCTTCCATTTCGCATAGGTCCTCCATTTACCTCTTCTCTTTTCTCTCTTGGGTAGCAAGCTACTGCTCTCCTTGTCAAAAGATGGTGATGACGAAGATGAAGAGAAAGAAGAAGGCAAGGATGGTAACTGCCTGCTTTGCTTCCTCCTTCTCGTGTTTCTTTCTCTCTTCTCATGATTTTCATGGTATGGAGTGCATAATGACTTTGTCTTCTTCTTGGGAGATCCGAGTGATCATAGTGTCCACCACCTTCTTAGGACTGCATCACTCTTAGAGGTAATGGACATGTCACTTTTATACCTCTCCTTTGAAAGTTCTTGATACACTTCTTCTTCTTCTTGAATAGTTTACCTTCGAGGTCCTTTAAACATGGCAAGAGATAGAGAAGAAGAGAGCTTGAGCTCTATCTTGCAAGCCAACACACACACACAAAGATGGAGGCAAGAGACTGTACTTCTTCTTCTTACAAACTCAAGATAAGAGGTCTTCAAAACATAAGGGAAAATACAATAAAAAGGGAACTAATACAACGGTCCAGTATGAGCCACTAGTGAGTGAGGTGACTTGTAGGTAAGTGTTCCATCACTCCGGTAGGTAGACCAATTTGGTGTAGTCTAGTTGTAGTGTCATTGGCAAAACTGTGTGTATCCACCAAGGCATGCTAGTGATGATGATTGTTAATGATAGTCATCAAGGAGTTGTACGTTTTGAGCTTGACATCTAAAAACACCCCCTCAATCTCAATGACATCTCTCTTTTTCCGAGCATCACTCAAAACTACCATATCTTTGTCGCTCCAAGGGCCTTCGTGAAGATATCTGCAACCTGCTCATCTGTCGCCACTTACTCCACGTCGATGTTGCCTGCTAAGACCCTCTCTCTGATGAAGTGATAGTGCACCTCAATGAGCTTCATCCTAGCATGGAACATTGGGTTTTGTGCCAACTATATGCTGGTAAGATTGTCACAATAAATGACAACTGGGCTCTGTACCTGTACTCCAAATTCGTGAAGTATCAAGCCTAGCCATGCTACCTCACATGTCACCATTGCAGCACACTTGCACTCTGCCTCTATACTTAAAAGAAACCGTAAGTAGCTTTTTTGATGCTCCATATGATAGCAACACACCCAAGTGAGAACATGAATCTGTTTGTAGACCTGCGATCGTATGTACTACCAATGTAATCCGCATCAGTGTAGCCATAGACTTGCAATTCGACATCATCCCTGTAATGGAAATGGCCTATGAACTTTGAGAGTAGCGGAATTAGGAAAATTAGAGAAATCACTTTTGTGAGATTACTTTGTGAGCATAGAGGGTGAGCTTAACTGATGGTAACAACATAAACATAGTACTGAGTTAACTTGGCATGAACAATTCTTTTGCAAGAGAGAGAGTTTAGAAAACATGACAACAGTTGAGGACCACATTTATGTGGATCCAATCCCCCCTCCAATAGGCATTTGTATTATAGATTCTCCCATCAAGAGAGACTTGGTACAATACAATCTTTGTGTTCCTTGTAACCTAGGTGATGCAATGAAGATGGAAAGATTCATGCATCACGAGCATAACAAAACCTTGCAAAAAGCATTAACTATCCCCGGCCTTAGTCCCAAGGCCTCACACACCTTCGAAGGTAGAGAGAGCTAGCGAGGAATGAGGGCAGGGAAAAGAAACATTCCATAGGAGAAAGAAATATCTCCTCGCTTATCATCACTCTTCTTGCTAGCATACATAATAGCATAGTAATGAAGATGGAGAAGATGGCAAGCTTAAGCATTGAAGCATGGCTCTTGGTTAGATTTGCATTCATAGCCAAGAGTGTTGGTGTAGGCTCTCAACTTCTCTACTAGCTTGGAGAAGCAGATGAAGCTCTTGCACTTTGCACTTCACACAATGAGATGTGTGTGAGTGTGTGTGGGATAGTATACCCCCCAAGCATCCCCCTTCTTTCTTTGGTCGACCCCCCCCTTGTAGCTCATGCTTGAAGCTCATTGGACCCCTGCAAATCTGGCCAATCACATGCAGGATGCATAACAAGCAACAAGGGTAGTCTTGGAACGAGTGTCCCCCTTTCCCCTTTGAGAGAGAGGACTTGATAAATGCAAAAACAATTATTTAAATTAACTAATTTGTCATTGGACCCCTTGGGAGGCCAACCAATAGGCTTTAGGCACACCATGAGGGCAACATGAGGAGGAGCTTGACAAGTGTCCTACTTGCTTTCTGTCATAAAATCTAATATCTAATATCTAACCAACCCAAATGATTTTCTCATATTAAATTGATCACTTAATGTGGGAGAATAAACGGGAACAAGTGTTAAGATATAGACATGTGCTTATAGATCTATCTCAACACGGGGCCAATGGTAAAGGGGTCCAAATAAGAGATGGTCTATCAAAGAGCAAGGCTAACAAATGGAGCATAAGACCTTAGGGTTAGCTTCATTGAAGACCTCCAATCATGTGTAAAAGGCCTTTGACATTAGGTAAGCTAGGGCTGAGCTTGAGGCGCGCACTACAAGAGGCTATTCATATTAGCGATGCTCACACAGCGACGCTCAAAAAAAAATTCCCGGGTCTCATAGCGACGCTCATAGCGACGCCTGCTGGGCTAAAAAAATAACAGAGAGCGCCCTGAGATCTGAGTTTTTCGGCGCCCTCAAGCAAGGAGCAGGTAACGCTCTCCCTCTCTCTCTCTCTCTCTCTCTCTCTCTCTCTCTCTCTCTCTCTCTCTTTCTTCTCCACACACACACACACACACACGAGGAGAGGAAGGAGAGCCAGGTATGCTCCTTCCCTCTCCTCACTCTCATGTTCCCTTCCCCTCTTTCTCTCTCCCTCTCTCTCTCTCTCTCTCTCTCTCTCTCTCACTCTCTCTCTCTCTCTCTCACACACACACACACACACACATAGTGTTTTTGAGAGAGAGAGAGAGAGAAAGAGTACAAACATAAACAAAAACGCACACACACATACATAAACAAAGAATGCACGCACACATTGAGAGAGGAAAAGAGAGAGAGAGCATGCATAAACAAAAAACGCACACATTGAGAGAGGAAAAGAGAGAGAGAACATGCATAAACAAAAAACGCACACATTGAGAGAGGAAAAGAGAGAGAAAACATGCATAAACAAAAAAACGCACACACATTGAGAGAGAAAGAGAGAGAAACTAATTTAATTAAAAGACCTAAAGATCTAGCCGACGAGGAGTTGAACTCAAGACCTATTATTCAAGAGGGAAATGGCATAACCAATCTATCATACTTGGCATGGGTGATAGAAAGGTTATATCATTTATCTCTTTTTATTGGCACACACATCCACACACACAAGAAGAAGAGAGTTATAACGTCGTAGGAAACTATCCTAAAAGACGTTAAAGATTAGGTTAGATGTAGACTTACGTTAAATTAAATTTAGGTTTATTTAAGTTAAATTAGATTAGATTTAGGTTTATTTTTAGTTAGATTTACGTTTATTTACGCTAGATTTAGATTTTCGTTATATTAGATTAGATTTAGGTCTCCATAGACTGCGATGCCTGCATGAAGCGGGTGAAGAAAGCCCTCAATGGAATATAGGGTATTGCTGCCTTCACTCATGGTGGGCTCCGTCGATCCAAAAGTACTGGTGAAATGTCTTCAGAAGATAGGGAAGAAGGTGGATCTTCAGGGCGGCAAGAGTCACTACATCCCCGACAATGACCATCTAGACAACCTCTAGTCATTCAACAGCAACTTCAAAGTTAGTAACAAGAGCAAGAACGGTCCAAAGGGCCAATTGCTGTCGTCAGATGTGAATGGAGATGAGGCAGCGTCACCGCCGGAAGTTAACTCTCACATCTTTAGTGATGAGAATGCCAACTCTTGCCGAGTTATGTGAAAAAATATGTGTTAAATCAGTTTTAAGGTTCTTATAATCCCTGTTAGTTTAGTTCTTTGTTTTTAATATAACATAATTTACGTTAGATTTAGATTTATGTTATATTAGATTAGACTTAGGTTTATTTAGGTTTATTTAGGTTTACCCACACACACACACACACACACAAGAAGAAGAGAGTTTTAACGTCGTAGGAAACTATCCCAAAAGACGTTAAAGATTAGGTTAGATGTAGACTTCCGTTAAATTAGATTTAGGTTTATTTTTAGTTAGATTTACGTTTATTTAGATTTACGCTTATTTACGTTAGATCGAGTCCACGCAAGAATTACTTACGGTTTAGGGTTTAGAGTTAGACGAACAGTGAAAAGATCTACTGTGAAAAGATGTTAAGATGCTGTGAAGTGCTACAGCTAGAAAAGAGGCAAAGGGGTTTTGTCCACTACATGCAGTATCATGTAGACGTGGGTCTGTAGATTTCTTGTACCCACAAATATAGGTATTGACCAATAAAGACGAGATTATAACCCGGTGGTTCTGATCTCCGTGCACCTCTAGACCGAGGTGTGCGGGGATTGGACATGACTAGAGAATGTGAGGTAGAGAGAGAGAGAGAGAGAGAGAGAGAGAGAGAGAGAGACAAGACGAAGAATGCCAATAGAATATTAAATTTGTTGTCCAGGTTATAATATTTTTATCCTCATTATGAGTAGTGACGAGGATGTGGGACCGTCCAACCGAAACACCTATCTCTCAACGAGGGTCTTATGTCCTTGTAATCAATGCAAGCATGCTGTGCGACGGACAAGACGTGTTTCTTTGCAGCACGTTCGCGAATTTGGCGAGTTCGATCCATCTATTATAGATCGAGTTGTTGCCAATTATAACTCGTCGGACTCTGACGCTGGCCAACAAGCAGCAATCTTGCAACCCAATAGACGTGTTCGCAGGCGCTTTGGTCAAGCAGCATATGTGAGGCCACAAGATGTAGCCTCTGACAGCTCGGGGGATGATCATGTAGAGCACATTCCCAACGAGGCAATGTTTGAGCCCGACATTGATGAAATGATCGAGACGATCATGGATTCAGAAAGGCTTATCTATGATGATATGAAAAGTGAAGCCGATACGCCATTGTATAATGGAGCACGTATGTCTAGATTGAAAGCACTCCTGGTTCTTCTCAACATGCAGGCAAAGTTTGGATGGAGTGACACTAGCATCACAGCGCTTTTCAGGTGATCTATTACAATAAAACTCTAATAAAATTAGTTTACTTTAATAAAACTCTAAATGTATAATGATCTGATAGATTTTTACACGACTGTATCGTATTTTTATGTTGTGTAGATTGCTTAAAGAGCACATACTACCAGCTGACAATGTGATGCTAGATTCTCGAGATGAAGCAAGAAAGATTTTGCGAAACTTGGGGATGGATTACAATTCTATCCACGCTTGTCCTAATGACTGCATTCTTTTCAGAGGGGAATACATAGACATGGAGAAGTGTCCGAAATGTGATTCCGAAAGATATCGAGTAGATCTCCACAGGACAAAAATTCCACAAAAGGTTTTGCGACATTTTCCTCTGCTTCCTCGCATCAAGCATTTCTTCGAATGTAAGTCCATGGCTGCCCTAGCATCATGGCATGAGGAGAATAAATCTTCGGATGGTGTGCTACGAATTCCTGCAGATTGCGCAGCCTGGAAACATATAGATGGAACATGGTCGGATTTTGCCAGGGAAGCTCGAAATTTGCGCTTAGGCCTGGCTATGGATGGCGTAAATCCATTTGGTCAAAGATCAACATCTTACAATGTATGGCCCGTTGTCATCATCAACTACAACATTCCCCCGTGGTTGACTACGAAGAAGGGGCACCTATGGCTAAGCTTGATTGTGCCAGGGCGATATAAAGTGGAGAATATGGATGTGTATCTTTGTCCACTATTGGAAGAGCTACAACAATTGTGGATTGGCATAGAGGTGGTGGATATGAGCCGACACACAAGACGACGGAATGCTTTGATCAGAGGCATTCTAATGTGGACCATGCATGACTATCCCGGGCTAACAGAATGCTCAGGTGATCTATTGACACTCCTCACTCAGACACTGTAAATCTTGTTTTTTCCCATAGTTCATCTATTATCATGTGTATACATGCAGGGCTTCAAACAAGCGGATACAGAGCATGTGTCACATGTGGACCTAAACTGAATGCACGTAGGGCGCCCTCACTGAAGAAGCAAATCTACGAAGGTCATCAAGCGTATCTTCCAGAGAATCATGTGTTACGCGACGGCTTTTTGGGAAGAGAGCCACCAAGGATGTCTGCACAAGCATGGTTAGAGCAGAAGGAGATGTGCGATGACGGATTGCCTCCTGGGATGAAGAGACTATCTCTATGGTACGAGTTACCATACTGGCCCCAACTCATGATCAATCACTTGCTCGATCCAATGCACATATTCAAGAATGTGGGTAATCTACTATGGGACCATCTGACCGGCAAGAAAGATACTTTGGGAGCCAGAGTTGACCTTAGAAATGTGGATCGTATGGAGCAATATTGGCCGCAAACAGCGTCTGATGGATCGATAAAACTCCCTAAAGCACCATGGATTTTCACAGGAGCCCAAGAACGCAAAGTAAAAGAGACCATTCGATCTTTTCGGACCCCCACTGGCGTAATGCACTCGCTCCGAACGTGTTTTACTAAAGAAGGAAAGCTTACCGGTTTGAAGTCACACGATTGGCATAAAATGTGTCAGGTACGTTCATAGTGGACTTTAATATCATTGCATAAAATGTGGACTTTAATATCATTGTTGCACATACTTTACAGTTTATTTTACCGGTTGCTATTGAGGGATGTTTGTCTCTCGACATCCGTAACACAATCTACAAACTTGCAAAGCTGGTGCAATGGATCTCACAAAAGGAGATCAACGTAGACTCCATACCATTCGCCAAACTAAATGCTGTGGAGCTTGTGTGCATGTTTGAGAAACATTTTCCTACTACCATGCTAACCATTCAGGTGCATCTTCTTGTTCACATAGTTGATGAGGTGGAAATAGCTGGCACAGTTCATTCCAGATGGATGTTCTTCTTAGAACGTTTCATGAAAACGCTTAAGGGATATGTGCATCAAAAGGCACGTCCGAAGGGTAGCATGGCAGAAGGTTGGTTGGTATCAGAGTCCCTAGTGTACATTGGAGAGTGGCTAGACGGATTTGATAAAGCCCGGGACACGCTATGGCGAACCATAGATGATGAGCGCATATCTGGGATTGTCATGTGCAATCTCGGTGTTGAGAAGAAGATGACGGAAGATCTAGAGGCTAAAATCAACCGATTTTGCATGCTTCACAATCCAGTGATGCAAAAGTGGATTTCACAATATGAGGATGCAAAGCAAGAGCGACAAAGGGCACGAATCGAGTGGAGACAGGGAAGACGACCACCGATGCACTATCCGACGGTTCTGGAGAGCCTGCCAACATTCATGAGCTTAAGATGGTTGCACAACCAATTGAAAAGCGCACAACAATGTGGTGACGAAGTGACTGAGGAAGAGTGGGAGTACTCTCGGGGTTGCACGACCAAGGTAAGTTTGCAATGTACGACTAGCTAGTGACTTTATTTCTAAATGTTTGAACGGCCACTCATAATCTTTGTTCGTTGTAGTATAAGTCATACACAGCAGCATGGTGTAACGGTCGACATTTTAGGGTGGAACGGATCGACAAAAAGCGTTTTACTCAAGATTGTGGAATCATGGCAAAATTTGAACAGTCTGGTCGATGACGTTCCTCTGATGCAGATCCTGTGGTGGTGGAACTCACTTACTTCGGCACGCTACAAGAGATTTTGAGGATCGATTACAGAGTATTTTTTGTCGACTTGTTCGACGTGCAATGGTTCAAGATAATCATGGAGGGTCGCAACGCTACTGTGCGTAGAGGAGAGTCTGGTTTTCTTGAGGTGGATTCTACTAAGAAATGGACTGACCGAAGAGACACTTTCGTACTACCCGAGCATTGTGAACAAGTAAGTATGTAAATAGTTAACATCCCCCTTTTACAAGTTATGTGCTTGAAAGCTCTCATGTAAGTTATGTGGCTCTGGCAGGTAATATTTCATCCTACAAAGTCTACATCAAACTAGTGGTACATCATAGAGGTAGCCCCTCGTAGTGCAAGGACGTATGAAGGCTACCATGTGCCAATCACAACGGCATCAATGGAGGAGATCAGAGAATATTCTCAATCAGAAGCCGTTGCGGTGCTGCCAGACGAGCATCAAGATGCTACTACTCTATATGGGGTGCATGCAGAGGAGCTACAAAATGAAACAGAGGATATGTGTTTAAACGGAGAGCTCTATATAGATATAGGAAGTTATGTTGAGTTATGCGAGGATGAGAGAGAGATCTCTTAAAGCCACAAATATTGTATTTGAACAATTTTGCTCCGTGTTGTAAAAGCTCTGGCTCTCTAAGTACCTTCCATGGTGTATAACACTCTTTTCTACTCGTGCTCACATCTTTTGATTGAAAATTCTGAGTTTTTGACTTGCCTCTTCTATCACTCAATTCATTGCGTCATTGTATTTATATGTGTCATTACGTCATTGTATTTAATGGTCTTTGCGTCATTGTCTACTCTATTCATTCAATATTGGTTTAAATATTCGTGTGTTTAATGCAGGTATGGATGATGAGGAGTTTCTTTCTTCTTTGTCACCGCAGTAGAGACAGTGGTACGTGGAGCGTCATCGCTCTGGCGCATCATCGCGCGTTCCTACTCCATCCGCATCTCCCTCTCTTTCGGAGCATTCGGCGCGCTCCGAAGCTTCGGCGTCGACGAGGCGATCTTCACACTCGTCTAGACACCGGCGCTCTAGTGGTGGCGGTGGCGGTTGTTGTGGGGATTTCATCGCCGATGCCTCCACACCGCCTCGTGTTCGACGAGGCTCTTTACCCTCCCCTTCTTTGCCCGCCCCCACACCAGCCACAGCATCGCCATCTACGCCAGGTTTTGCGCGGCTGACTGTTCCTAGCAGCTACACACCTCTACCTACTCCACCAGGAGCCACCCCATTCGACCCTCCTCGCTTCGGCGCCCAGACGCCGGTGGAGACACCTGACGTCCGTACCCCCATCGACACGCTGATAGAGACCCCTGCCGGGACAGCCAGGTTCACGCGTCACCGGCCAGAGGGCTTACCTTACTCCGTCGACTTCAGCGGCGGCATCATCATGGATGATGACAGCAAGAAGGTGATCTCGCGCATGCGTGGTCTTTGCTCTCAGCTATTTAGACACTACGTACTAAACAAATGGAGTGAAGTACCAAGTGATTTAAAAAACAGAGTCATCAGCATACTTCATGATGAGTTTCCCGTTCTAACACGGGATCAGCGCTTCAATGAAGACCTGATGAAGATTCGAATGCACGAATACTGCAAACACAAGCGTTTCGAAGTGCAAAAATCAATCAAGCATGGGTGGAACAGGCCAGATTGGCTGGCCAAAGAAGATTGGAAGAATGCAAAAAAAGCAGCGCGCGAGAATCCCGACAAGTGGAAGCAACAAAAGGATGCAGCCAGAGCGCGAGTAGAGGCAGGGAGCTCGCACCACTTGGGGAGCGGTGGATGGGCATCATTTGAGGCCGATTTTGTAAGTGTTTTCGCATTGCTCTTTATGTTCGATAGTTTAGGGTTTATGAGTTTTTTAATTCTAACATAATGAAATCTTTGTATGTTTTGACAGTGGTCGATGACAGGACATGATCCCACACCGTAAGAGCACGAGTACGCAGGCAGGAAGGGCTTAAACGCCCTGATGGACATTCTCAGTTCTCGCGGCAGCATGGTTAGTATTAGGGTTTACTCTTTTCTATTTTTTGTATTGTTTTATAAATGTCGTTATATGTTTATACTTACTGAAAGCTGTCTTATTGTCTTTTTTTGCAGAATCCGACAGATACGCCGCTTGGACGCGATGAGACGTCTGACTAGACGACGTCAGTTTAGCCGTAGCTAGATAGCATTAGTTTAGGGTTTCTCATAGCTTATGTATCATGAGACGGATTTTATACGTCTTTTTGAACCATGTATATTATTACATTTGTCACCGCAGTTCATTTTGCCAATCAATTCTTTATGCCTATGATGTTGTACAATTGTCATTATTACATTTTCCAATCAATTCATTTTGCCTATGATGTGTACAATTGTCAATTTTACGCTTGTCAATTTTGCAAACAATGCGTCTTGTGGGTGACTATTTTGGGTCTATTATCTACCCTTGCACTTTTTTAAAAAACTGAATCAAGTACAATATGGTTGATGGGTGGCAGGGCATTCAATGCCCTGTCACCAAAAAAAAATTCTCTCGGGCGTCGCTATAACCGTCGCTATTTATGGCTCTAAAGCGTCGCTATAGACTTCTGTGTAAACGTCGCTATGACCGTCGCTATATAGCGACGCATATAGTGACGCTCTCGTAGAGACGCTATTAGCGACGGTTTTAGCGACGCCGGGGGTTATAAAAACCCAATGTATTTCCGTCGCTAACAGCGTCACAAGAGCACACAACCTCTTGTAGTGGCGGGAACCTGACCCAGCTCGAGGTGCTTGTCCTACTTGTCATTCTTGATGACTAAGGTTCTTGAGGTGCTTGATGATTGAGGTGCTTGAGATTCTTGAGGTACTTAATTATTGAGATTCTTGAG
The DNA here is from genome assembly GCF_014529385.1 of Adiantum capillus-veneris. Taxonomy (NCBI): domain Eukaryota; kingdom Viridiplantae; phylum Streptophyta; class Polypodiopsida; order Polypodiales; family Pteridaceae; genus Adiantum; species Adiantum capillus-veneris. The sequence continues at coordinate 85,609,403 of NC_140954.1, forward strand.
GTGCTTGACATGCTTGAGATGTTAGGGTTGCACTTGAGGTGAGAACCCAGCCCAAGCTTAAAGTGCTTATGAGCCAAGCTTGTGGTGGGAACTGGGCCTATGCATGAGGGGCTTGAGGTGTCAAAAGTCAAAGATTCAATCCCTACAAGGAGGGGGCGATCTCTACATGAGGGGGGATGAGAGAGAACACCCACACACTCACACAAGGCATGCATGGTACAAAGAAAGCAAAAGGGACACTTGTCAAGTTCCTCCTCATGTTGCCCTCATGGTGTGCCTGAAGCCTATTGATTGGCCACCCAAGGGGTCCAATAATAATTTAGGAGATTTAACTAATTGATTTATCATTTATCTAGCCCTCTCTCTCAAAAGGAAAAGGGGTACACTTGTCTCAAGGCTACCCTTGCTACTTGTAATGCCTCCTGCTTATGATTGGCTAGGCCTGGAGGGGTCCAATGAGCTTCAAGCATGAGCTACAAGGGGGGGTCGACCCAAGAAATCTAGGGGGTTTCTTAGGGGGTATACTCACCCACACACACTCACAAACACTCTCATTGTGTGCTATGAAAAGTTCAAGAGCTCCCTCTCCTTCTCCAAGCAAGTAGAGGTTGAGAGCCTACACCAACACTCTTGGATATGGAGTGCAAATCCAACCAAGAGCCATGCTTCAATGCTTAAGCTTGCCATCTCCTTCTTCTTCATTACTATGCTATTATGTATGCTAGCAACAAGAGTTATGATAAGTGAGGAACTAATTCTTTCTCCTACAGCAAGCATGACAAAGCACCTCAATCTTGGGTAGTGTTCCCACAAGCACCTCAAGCTCCCTAGTCGGCAAGCAAGCAGAACAAGCACCTCAAGCTTGGGCCGTTTTTCCACCTCAAGCTCAACCCTAGCTTACCTAAGGTTAAAGGACTTTTAACACTAACCTTTGGAGGTCTTTAATATACCTAATCTTAAGGTCTTTTAAGCTCCATTGGTTAGTCTTTCTCTTTGACATACCATCTCTCATTTGGGCCCCTTTACCATTGGTCCCATGTCGAGATAGACCCGAAAGCACATGTCTATAATCTAACCCTTGTTCCCGTCTATTCTCCCACATTAGATGATCATTTTAATATGAGAATTTCATTTGGGTTGTTAGATATTAGATTTTTATGACATTACCTCTCTCTTGAAATCATAGTCATCCTCGACTATGAGGTAGAAGAGATAAAGCCTTAGTCATTAGTAAATGTTTCTTAGCATGTAGAGGATCCCTTTTTACCCTAGGACATCATTCCAAGATGGATGAGTAATCCATTTGGTGCTTGGCAGACATAGCTGCCATAAGCATGTATGCTCTTTAGTCCATTTCATTCTCCCAAGTAGAGTGACAAATTCTGAAGATAAGTCGACATTGTTAGTCTTTGGGATGGGCTTCTGACTCCAAGCCATCCGTACCTGATAATGACCATCTAGAGAAGTTGCCCAGTAAAGAAATTTCCATATATACCAAGCTTTGAAAACATTCTGAGATTTCAACTTGGCAGTCTGTTGAAGCACAATATGAGATAAGAGTTGACATAAGTTGATTGGAGCTATAGCATCTAATATTTTTTCAAGCAACATAGCAAATAGCTTTTTTGATACATACATGGGATCATTTTTCAGACTCACAGCTTCAACCACAAACCGATAAGCAACAGGGACGTCCAGACTTGCTATACTGGAACCCCTTGTGCACTAGCCTTTTGTTTTCTCTTAGCTCCTTTGTCTTCTTTGCGAGCTGAACTTATCTGTTTTGCAATTGCTATGGTTGGCTTCGGCTCATTTGGCATTTTGAAAGCATAAGCAATGTTGTCAGGAGTTGCTGACACTTTCATACCATTCACTACAGAATTTCCCTCATTAACATTGAAGGAATCAAGAACCTACTTGATTATAGCCGTGTCAAAATCTATTATTGTGGCTTGTACCACTACATGCAAATCCCACAGTCGTAGAAACACTTCGGCTTGCTCAGTAACACATATCACTGTATCTTGCTATGGGGAATAAGTGGTAGAGAAGCTTCAATAGAGGTGATAAGTGCCAAAGTTTCGTCTATGGTATCCAGCATCTTCTCCAACATTTTTCTTCTCCCCATGCATTGTGAAGACGATAAATCCGTAGAGGAAGAAGACTTACTTGGATAGTCAAATCCGTAGCCAGGTGTGTCTGGTAAGGATAGACAGTGGTCGACAAATGCTTCGGATGAGGAAGTTTGTGGTTGTAGTGAAGAAGCCTCAGAGCTTGGCGATGGCGAACGTGTAATAGCAAGCAGGCATCGCACAGGAGATTTATAAGAAAGAATGTCCACTCGCCTTACTGTTATACGCGTTCGTGCCATAAAAGCTCCACTACTTATTGTTCCTAGAGTTTTGTGCACCATCGGTGATGTGGCATACATGCATTGGCCAATACTCCCCATGTTCCTTATAATGATTATTACAGGCAGTCCCATTGGTCCTTTTCCCCAAAAAAACTAATACTGGTTTTGACACTTTACTGATTTTGCTATTGTCATGGTTTTGTCGTGCTGAAACTTTTCTGACCCTTGACTGGCTCTGGTATTGGTTGTACATGAAAAAGGTTTAGAATAGCTGAGTTTGAAGTTTCTTGGTCATCAGTTCCCAGAATGCCAGTATCTTCTTCTCTGGAAGCCTCTTTCTCATTACAATAATATAGCTTAATCTTGGTGTGCTGAAACTTTTCTGACCCCTTGGCTGGCTCTGGTACTGGTTGTACATAAAAATGGTTTAGAATAGTTGAGTCTAAATTTTCCTAGCTATCAGTTCCAAGAATGCTAGTATCTTCTTCTCTGGAATCTTTCAACCTTACTATGCCATTGGAAAACACCCAATCAACCTCATACGGACTAGCCCAAGCTCGCTTTAATTTTGGTTTCTTAGGACCCAGTTTAGGTTGATAGAGCAGAACCAAGTGGCCCTTCTAGAATTCCCTGACTTTGATTCGTCTATCATGACAATGTTTTCTTCTTTGCTGAACAATTTCCTATTCCAACATAGCACGTTGTCTTAACTCATCCAACTGTGCTAATTCCTCCAGTCTATTTTTAAGATCATGATTGAAATTCAATCCATATTCTACCACCACTCTGAGACTGGGAATCACAAATTCCATAGGCACTACAGCTTCAGTAGTACCATATACAATTCGGAATGGTGTTAGTCCAGTAGTGACTTTATAAGCTGTCTTGTAGGCCCATAGAGCAGTTTGGAACTTAAGATCCCACTGGTGTGGCTCCCTCTGCACACTCTTAGTAAGAATGGGTTTGATGGTTTTATTACTTCTCTCTGCTTGCCCATTGCACCTGCGATAATATGGCATGGATTTTTGGTGCTTTACTGAGAGCATTTCCATCAGAATATCCATATTATCATTAATAAAGTGTGTCCCTTGATCAAACACAATCTCCATAGGACATCCATATCGGCAAATAATATTTGAAATAGGAAAACAGCAGTGGACTTCACGTTGTTATTAGGAAGATCCTTGGCTTCCACCCATTTGGTGATATAACAAGTGGCCATCAATATATACCGGTTCTTCTTTGGAGTGATTTTTTTGAATGGACCCATGAAATCCAGACCCCATTTCATAAATACTCCCAATGATTGAACTGGAGTAAGAGGAGTCATATCTATTGCTATTGGTTGCCCATCCTCTGGCAGATATCACATGTTTTACAAAAGCTTCTAATATCAAATATTAGAGTTTGCCACCACAATCCAGCCTGCAAAATCTTATTATTATAAGTAATATCAATGGAGAAATGTCCTCCAGAATCCCCATCATGTGCCTCAAAAATAACTTGCATTCTCCTTTCCATTGGCACACACCTTCAAAGAACCCCATCTACCCCCAGTCTATACAACATTCCTCATATGATGGTGAACTTCAAACTCTTAATAATCAGAGCCTTCTTCTGATTCTGAGTCCAGTTTTTTGGGAATCCTCCTTTAGAAAGGAACTGATATACATCATACCACTATGGATCGGTGTTTTCCTCAGTTGTGACCTGAAATAGCTCGGCGTCTACTGGCTCATCTCTCAAGGATACTTCGGAGTAGCCATTAGTACTCCTAGATAGGAAATCAGCACCAAAATGGGTTTTATCGGGCTTATGAAATACACAGAATTCAAACTCCATCATGAACGTCATCCATCTTATCAGTCTGCCTTGAATAATGACTTTGTTAATTAAAAATTTAATGTCTGATGATCCACATAAAAATGAAATAGCTTCCCCAGAAAAATGGTGTTGAAGTTTAGTAGCATTGAAAACCATTCCTAAGGCTTCTCTCTCTGTAGTGGCATATCATTGTTCAACCTGATTGAATCTCCTACTTGCAAAATACATTGGGTAATCAGTCCTCCCTTCTGGTTGAGCCAATATTGCTTCCATTGCCAATTCTGAAGCATCAACGTGCACATGAAAAATAACATCTCAATTCAATTTTCAAAGGACTAGCTTACTGATAATGGCATTCTTCAATTCTTGAAAACTCTCCTCACATTCAGCAGTCCAAATGAACTTGTTGTTCTTCTTTGTGAGCTCATACAAAGGTAATGCCTTGGAAGAAAACATATGAACAAATCTTCTATAAAAATTGATATATCCCAAGAATGAGCTTAACTCTGATGTTGTGCGTGGTGCCTTAGCTTGCTGGACACACTAGATCTTTTCATTGGCCATCTCTATGCCATTCTTGGACACTATGTGTCCAAGTAGTGTCCTTTCCAGACCAAGAAAATAGATTTAAACGGGTTTAGACAAATCCACTTTTCCTTATTGTGTTGAAAAACTGTTGGAGCCCAACTTTTCCAACTGTTGTAATGAGCCCACCTTGTAAAGCCTATCAAATTCCCATTTTTATGTCAAAGACGTCTTATCATTTTGATCCACTTGTCTGGGTTATGTAAAGATTAATCAGTCAGTCAAGACCCATAATTGTTCCCACTTTGTAATTACGAGGAAGAGAACCCCATGTACAATTTTGAGCTAAGGTGACTAAAGTATAAAAGTCACCTTAGAACCATTTTTTGAGATAACATTTTTGAATATTAATCCTGTGTCGTACGAGTCTGAGAGAGAGAGAGAGAGAGAGAGAGTGAGTGTGTCTTATCCTCTTCGCTACGCGCTTCTCCCTCACCGGATTCACGACGTGACCACATCATCGCGGTAGTCTCTCCGAGAGCTACGCGCCCACGCCACGCATTCATATTTTTTATCTGTTCGCGGATCGATCCTTCCTCGAGCTTGTCTTGCTTGTAAGTAACACAAACAGTGTCTGTTTTCAACAATCAAGTGCTCTATGGAATGAGAAAGAGATTAGATACACATAGATATTCATAGACTTAGGTTTCTCCCACTTTTGGATTGTGACCTGTGAGTCTATCGTGACTGTAATCGAGATAACTAGGGTTCAAATCTGGTGAGATTAGACTTATAGGTAAGTGTATCCTATTGAGAGGATGGTGCCTAGTAAGTTTGATGCGATTCCGAGTTCATTGGAGGTGTAAACGGTGTTGTGAGCGTTTAGGGATATAGTGGGTTGCATTCTACCAGGGTTAGTGATTGATGCATCATAAAAGTGCGTATGTGTAGATTGGTCTCAGCCTGACAAGCTAACGAGATTGCCTACGTGCACCTACGGGTTAGTCGTGTCATCGGATGATAAGTATGTTGTCTGTGTCGTGCTTGCGAGCATGAACAGGGGAGTAGTTTTGCCATAAAACATTGGCGCCGCTGCCGGGGACACAAGACCTTAAGTAGGGAGATCTATGTCACTCGTATGATGGTTAGCTTACTTTAGTTTCGATTAGAGAGAGCTTAAACTTTTAGAATAAGATCCAGGATAGAGTATCCTGAGGTCTAGTGGATAGCCAGGAAGCCTGTGTCTTGCCGAGGGTCTATGACTAGTTAGATTTAGTTAAGTAGGATAATGTGGAGTTATGGTTTTTGGTTTTGAGTGCTTGTTATACTTGTGTAGAAATAGAGTAGAAAAACGTTGTAAAAACGCAAAAACAAACAAAAAGAAGAAAGAATAAGGTTGTTTGCTTGCCTTGAAAGCAAAACCTACACCATATACCCTTGAAGGAGGTGAAAAGAGTAGACATTGAAATTTATGATCCAACACTTGAGAAAACATAAAAATTGCGACCAAAACCAACAAAAAGAAATAGGTGATTGTCATAAGAAAACACTAAGTGAACCTAAAGAGGCCAAGAAGAGACATAACCATTAGCCTAGGGTAAATTAATTGTGTCATGAGGTACGATTGATATTCACAAGTTTAAGATGAAGTGTCATCAAATTTGCATCTTTTCAAGTGCATTTGAGTTGTGAATTGCCATAGAAAAGTGAAATTTGTGAAGTGCTTGAGTCCAAGGTCAAAATAAGTCCAAAGTTCATAAAACTTGAGGGATAGACTTATATGGGCACAGAGAACACAACTGTCCAAAAAAAAACAAAAAATGAAATCCCCATTGCTCTCTGCCTAGTCTATCGCGATAGACTAATGAAGTTGGTGATTGACTAACAACAGGAAAAAAACCTTTATACCACAGGTTTAACACATCAATACAAGGGTACTCACAAAAATTGAGTGAAACTGAACACCATCTTGACCACAAAACTTCAAAACTGGTGTTTTAGGGTCTAAATTCAGAGACAAGGGCAAGAAGGCTTTGACCAAATGTCCAAACAGTACCAAAATTTGTCAATGCACTACACAAGGAGAGGGTGAACCAGCTGTGGAGAAAACTTGAGAAAAATGCCAACAATGAGAACATGCCGAGTCTATCGCGATAGACTAGAGAAACTACTGTTGGGGACCTTATCTTTCAAATTTCCCAGAGGGAGAGCTTTATCAGAGCCTATACAACATACACACCAAATTTCAAGGCATTTAGATCACTGAAAGTCAATCTAAGGCCCAGATAGAGAATCAGGCTCTGACCAAAATACTAAAATGGGACCAAAACCCAACCCAAGTGTCCAAACCTCATAAAACTTGAGGGATAGGCTATAGAGGGTAACTGGAACTCAAGGGTGAAGTCACAATTTTAAATTGACTTATGATGAGCAAATTGTCAGTCTATCGCGATAGACTAAGAAAGTAGTGATTCAGACATATTTTGCAATTTGTGACTATACTGCTAGGACATAATCTCCATATAGATCCCAGCCATCATTTCATATTTGAAATTGGACCACCAGAAGACTGACTAAGTGGTTATTGTACATACTTGAAAGATTTTTCGTGATTCAAGGAAAACCCTTGTGAACAAACTAACCATACTTGTGTAGATCCCAGAAGGAGATCATCACAAAGCCGCACAAGGAGTCCAGGTAAGATTTAAGTTTGCAACCCAGCTTTCATTCTTATGTATTTAAGGTCGGGAGCCTTTGTCAATTCAGGAGCTAAAAGTGTCAAAAGCCAAGTAAGCACCACGTCCACCGAAGAGAGTGTAACTCAGACGAGACTAGACCCATTAGCACCGATCATTGAAGAGGGTAGTGATACTAACACTTCCTCGGAAAATTCCTTCTTCATGATGGGGAGTCAACAACTAGGAGGGTTCAACGATGAAGTACCAATGCCAAGGGGAAGCACCTCCCTACATCCTTTAAACGAAACCAAGTTCACTATAATCTTCTTGGAAGGAACAAACTCGAGGGGAGCCTTAGTTTATTCTGACTATCAAGGACGCAAGTGTATTTGTATTGAAGAAAGACCGACTCAGAGACTAGAGATAATTCGAGTCTATGGTGATGGAGACAGATTCCGAGACAAAAAGGGGAACCACTATCTGATAGTTAGTAACCCTGAGGATTACAACAAATATGGAGATAACATGGCAAAAGGGAAAATGGTTTTAGAAACCCAAGAACCGCCTCCTAACATTGATCGACCTGGAGCGCTTTTTATGTATGATAAGAAAACAACCAGGGTCCCAACCTATAATGAGAATGCGGGGATTTACAAGCATGAAAGCGAGGGAATAGTGTCTTACTTTCGATGCAAGGAACCCTACCCAAACGAATTAAGCAAAGACAAGGTTCCCTACTTTCAATGCAAGGAACCCTACCCAAACAAATTAAGCAAAGACAAGGTTCTTTACTTATTCTCTTATGAAACTGCTATGGGGAAGGATATTGTTTTTGTTGACAGGTACGGGCGAGAATACAAACGTATTCTCCCAGAAGAGGTTGAAAAGGCAACAGTTCCGGGAGCATCAACCTATGGCCCCGACGAAGTACCAAGAGCCAACTACACCCCTAGCAAGTCGACAAATCCCTTTTCAGAAGAGTATGACGCTACCTCACATTCTACCCAACAACCGACGTTCAACTACCAGGACCAACCAGCTCCTCAGCCATCATTGTAGGCATGGCTTCAACAGAGTGCTACATTAGAACAAGACCGAACCCGAGAGGGTTATCAAACCGCACGAGGGCTAAGGGATTTACAAGAACCACCACTTTATGCACAGTATCAAGGAGAGAGTAAGCCAAAGACTCAGGGGTCAACTGAGCCTGGAAGACCACCCCTAGAACGATTTCGGAGAGATAAACCATCTCTTGCGAGAACTGTTAGAAATTATTGTTGAGATGTCGAGCTCTACATCTTGAGCTGGCATCCACTACGGGTCTTGGCCGCTTACGACATTTACTCACTGGCGCGTTAGGTGACCGACACGGAGGATCTCTGCCAGTGATTCTACAACTAGACTACACTTATAGTGCCAGCCTAGTACGCTTCTAGCGAGTTCACACTTAGTGACTGCATGTACATATGTGCTATTTTTCAGTTTTAGCACTTAGTCATTTTGTACTCTCTTTTCTGTGAGAAGAAGAAGAAGCTTTCCATCTCTGTGTGGTGTGTTCTTGTCTTGTGTAGCTCTCTTGCATCCTCTTTCTTTACATGGTATCAGAGCCTGGTGCAGGCAAGAGAGGCTAAGAGAGCAAGAGCATCACAATCCCTTCATTCGTAGCAATGGAACGAACGCTAGTGATGGGAGTAAAAAGATAGATGTACCTCCTCACTATTGTAAGTACACCATTCAGGAAAGAAGATTGGTGGTTTAGCAACCAATGAGAGAGCCTAAATCAAACAATTCCTACGATGGGCCAAAGAACGCCAAGAAAATAGACTTAGCAGAGCCAGGAGAAAGTTCTCGACCTGCTTTGCCACAGATTTAAGCCGGGAAGAAGAGGACTTACTGATCAAAACACTTAAGGCATTTCGTGATGTATTTGCATGGTCGTACAAAGATTTGAAGGGGGTGGATCCTAACATTTGTGAACATTCAATCCCTCTGAAGTCTGATGCAAATCCAAGCAAAAAATTTCCATACACGTATAATGAGACATTCGCCAAAAGGATAAAGGAAGAGATAGACAAACTTATGGAGGCTGAATTTATTTATGAGATAGAGCACACGGACTGGGTGTCACCGATAGTGGTGGTACCCAAGAAAAACGGGAAATTACGAGTGTGTGTGAATCTCAAGAAGGTAAACGCAGCAACAATAAGGGACAACTATCCTCTTCCTATCATTGAACACGTCTTGGAACGAGTAGCAAGCAAGCAAGCCTATAGCTTTATGGACAGATTCTCTGGTTATAACCAAATGGGGGCCAAACTAGAAGATCAATACAAAACAGCGTTTGCAATAGAATGGGGCATATATGTGTTTAGGGTAATGCCATTTGGCTTGACCAATGCTCCAGCCACATTTCAGAGATTAATGACACATGCTTTTAAAGAATACTTGCGAATATTCTTGGATATTTACATGGATGACTTGTGTGTCTATTCTCTATTGAGAGAAGACCATATAGATCATCTTAGAAGGGTATTCGAAAAATGCAGAACGTATAGGATTTGCCTCAACCCAGAAAAATGTGTATTCATGGTCCGACAAGGTAAAATCTTAGGCCACATAGTATCGGCTAATGGAATTACCACTGATGAAGACAAGGTAAAGGTGATCATAGAATTGCCAAGACCAAACACTGTACGAGAGGTACAATCATTTATGGGACATTGTGGATACTAGCGACGTATCTACATGTACGCTGTAATAGCAAAACCCTTGTATAGTCTAATCACGCTCTTCATTTGGACCAATGAATTTGAGGAGCCATTCCAGAAACTAAAAGATGCACTGAGTATCTGCACCAATTCTAAAAGCACCAGATTGGTCAAAGATTTTCCATGTATATGTAGATGCTTCGGCATTTGCAATAGGCTGTATATTAGCACAACCAGGGGAGGGTAATACAGATTTTCCGATCAGTTATGCTAGTAGACAACTCAACAGTGCAGAAAAGAATTATACCACCACTGAAAGAGAAGGATTGGGTATGATATATGTGGTAAAGAAATTTCAGCATTACTTACTTACGAACAGATTCACATTTTTTGTGGATCACCAGGCGCTCTTATACTTAGTAAACAAACCTTGTAACACGGGACGAATTGTAATATGGTTCATTGTGTTGCTGGAGTTTGATTTTACGGTAGTAGTTAAGAAAGGAAAAACTCATCAAAGAGCAGAACACCTTTCTCGATTACTACATGGCGAAAAAGCTATTGGGGTAGATGATGATCTCTCAGACGCGTACCTGTTTAATATAGAGATGGTACCGAAATGGTCAGAGCAAATTATTCTGTTGCTGACATATGGAATGAATTTTGACGACAAACACACGGTGGAAGACGTTAGACAAGCACGAAATTACACAATGCTTGCAGGAAGAATGTACCATCATGGACACGATGGGATTCTAAGATTGTGTATAGGCCCAGAGGAGTACGAAACGTATCTAGAGGAAGCCCATACACAAACAGGGGGATTCCATCGAGGAAATCAAATGACCTATGAAAAATTAAGAAGACTTGGAGTGTATTGGCCAGGAATGGCAGGCGATGTAGCTAATTACATCAAGAAATGCAACTTTTGCACATCCAATACCACTGTGGATTATACCAAGTGACAGTAGCACCCGCATGTAGTCATGCTATTGTGGAATATTTGACTAATAAGGAGTTGCCAGGAGATTGTTCTAAAGCTAGACAAAAGGCTTTACAAATCAAAGCGAATAGGTATACCCTCATTAGAGACCAGTTGTATAAAAGAGGAACTGATGACCAGCTGAGGTTAGTTCCTCATGAAAATGACTACTTTTCATTATTGGAACAAGCTCATGCAGGCATAGCAGGAGGTCATTCTTCAGCAGAGAGAACTGTAAAAATCATTATGGTTGCAGGTATATGGTGGCCGACCATGATTCAAGATACAGCAAAATTCGTGAAAAGATGTGATGAATGTCAACGCACTAAGGTACCAGTTAAAAGAGACGAAATGCCTTTAAGACCAATGATGAGTGCTCGAGCATTCGCTAAATGGGGATTGGACTTTGTTGGTCCTATTACTCCACCAGCGTATCATTCACAAGCACAATATATCATAGTGGCCATGGATTACATGACCAAATGGGTGAAAGCAAAAGCCACAACGAAAGCAGACGCTAGAACCACGGCACAATTCTTATATGAATATGTGTTTACACGTTATGGCCTTCCCATTGAGCTGGTGAGTGATAGAGGGACACACTTTGTAAATGAAGTTATCCAACATCTCTTAAATGAGTTTATGGTAATTCATCGCAAATATACACCATACCATCCACAAGCCAATGGTCAAGCAGAAGCGACAAACAAAATATTGTGCACAGTTCTTACAAAACTGGTTAGTGAAACAAGAACGGACTGGGATCAAATGCTATATTCAACATTGTGGGCATATCGAGTTGCATATAAAACAACACTCAATACTACGCCATTTAATATGGTATATGGGTTAAATGCAATATTGCCTATTGAATTTTTGATTCCCACACTAAGGGTAGCCACACAATTGGACTGGATGGGGCATGAGCTTTCAGAACGGTTAGAGGACCTTGAAAAACTAGATGAGTTACGACTCAATGCTGTAGCAGCCATATATGCAAAAAAAAAAGACAATAGAAAGAGTTTTTTGACAAACATGTCAAGAAAAAGGACTTTAAAACAGGCGACTATGTCTTAGTATACACCCTTAAACAGCATGCCAAAAAGCTAAAGAAAAGGGGAATGGGGCCTTATTTGGTCCAAGAAATATCGTCCAGTGGAGCAATAAAACTGTCGACTCTAGATGGAAAAGAAATGCCGAACTGGATTAGTGGATGTCGTTTAAAAAAATATCATCTACCTTTAACACCGGAAATGTTGTTTCAATTGCATTATGGAAAAGCCTATAGACAGGAACAGCAAAGAATTCACGACCAGGCACAATAAGAAGCCAAGGAACGCATTGCTAAACGAAAGCAGTTTCTCAGGACAATAAACATGGTCACCCCAATGATGACTGACGAATATCCTCTTTTGACATTCCGAACAATCGAAGCGGATATACAAAGCGAAGAATTAGAAAAGACCATAACAGACTTTAGGGCTCAGGACGATAGCACCATTGACAACTTGGAAGATATGTGGTGTAGTCCTTACATAAAATCTTATGCAGGCATAGAACAAGTTGAAATCTATGCATTGCTTGACACTGGAGCAAAAATGAGTGTCATCAGCTTTGAGCTCTTTCAGAAACGTGGACCAATGAGGACGATCCCAGAGACACACCGGTTGAAAGTAGAATCGGGTGATGAGGTGACCACGTTGTGTTCTATTATATTACCAATCACAGTGCAGGCACACCCGTACACTACAAAGTTGCATGTACTGCCACCAAGTAGATCAGCAACGCCGTGTATCTTAGCAGTGTCATGGATGAAAGCTAACAGGGTATTCATTGATTTGGATACTAATGAAGCACTATTCCGAAATGAAAACTTTTCAAAACCCTTCTTATCATATGACCAATACATGTCAAGGAGGAGACAGGAGTCAATACATCCGCAAGGCATTGACCAACAACAAAGAAAGTTTACATGTCCAGAAACGTATTATCAAAAATCAACAACCATGCAGAGAACCAGGCAAGTTTGGGAACGGCGTACAGATCTAGCCGAGGCACAATTCCATCAAAAGAGGAAATATAAAGTTTGGATAAGGCAAGACAGCCTAATTCATATAAAAAAGGGGGGCAGAAGAACAGACAAAACACCAACAGCCAGCAAAGCTTCAAAGAACCATAGTCAATCAGTCAAATACGCAACGGACTATATTGGTATGGTGGCCAAAATTACCAATTCAGAACGTGCCAACAACACAAGTATGGAAGCCAAAGATGACCACCGAACAATTATCTACAACTGTCAATGCCAAGCCAAATCATGCAATCAGCACGAGGAAACAAGCAGAATCCACAACAATAACTACAAGGATCTATAAGACCCAAGTCATCCAAGGGAAAAGAAAGAATGTTCCACCAGAACATGCAACAAAATATACAACAATATCGACTTCAAAGGATCCACATACGCCAATTCAAAAACAGTGGAAAACAATCAAACAAAGAGCGGCAGATTTACAACTTCTTCTTGCAAAGAAAATCTGCCAGCCAACTCAAGCTACCACAGGAAACCTCAACGACAAATGCCAATAAGCTAATCGCTTATAACTTCCTCTTACAACGCATAAATTCTTTCTACATGCATTGACTGTACATGCATATAGGGCTACATTACAAAGCCTGCATTAGCACGAGTTCACACCCATGCACAGCACATACCCTTGATGATACCCTGTCGTCCGGGAGGACTCCAACTAGGAGGGGGGGAGGCATTCTAAATGCGGACTCACATCATATATTAGAGGGCAATGTTTGTGATTAATTTTTCAACCATTTTTGCGTTTTATTGTGTGATTTTGGAAAAAAGAATATTCCCTCATAATTAATCAGAATTGGGGACCAAATGATCATATATAAGCCCCTAGGGATGTGTATATACTATAAAGAGAGTCAAATCTGGCCAAAAAACGTCGAAAAACAGCAAAAAATAGGCCAAGGTTGACGATTATGAGTGAGAATGTACATAGACGAGAGAAAAGTGAGCTACAAAGTGTTTTGATTTTCATTGGTATTTTTATAGGTTAGAATTGCTATTTTCGGGTTATTTTGGGATTTATTTGCTTTATTTTAGCCATTTTCTAGCAAAAAATATAGAAAAAAATCCGTAATCCAGATGGAAACACAACAGAAGAGACGCCTGATCATAGCAAGGTAAAGAAGACACAAAAAAAATAGGGACTGCAAAGGTGATAGGGCAAAAATGACCACCGTCATGACAGGACCTCCAACAGGAGAAATCTGCAAAAATTGTAGAACTGGAGCAACCGAGGTCCAAATCAGGAAATTTGCGAGCCTAAACCGCATCTTGCAAAAAGTTATGGCCACAAGTAAAAGATGGGAAAATTTCGTGTCGGAGTCTCGATTACATATAGAGAGGCTAGGCTAGAAATCTCTCATTTCAGTCATTTTCCATTGTGAGAGAGAGAGAGCTCCCTACAGCAGTTGAGACTTCCAGGAGCTCATCCATCGCACACGGTCACCAGATCGACATCAGATATGAGAGGTATGCTCGTCAACACTGACTCTAAGTGTTGTTTACTTCAGTTGGTCGCAAAACCTCGCCAGCACCACAATCACAACCTGTGCACACATACTGTAGACCGGTTGTTAGGAAGACCTAGAGGCCACCAAATGGAACCAAAATTGAAAGGCACAATGCCTATAGCTTAGGGATCAAGCATATGAACTCGGAAAGCGTGAAGGAAGCCGCCCAGAAAACCCTAATTTCACAGAACTTACAAAGGGCACCTGAACCAAAGTGATCGGAAATGAGCCAACACTCATAGGCAGCAAGCCGATAACCTCAACAAACCAACTGAATGGTTAGACCATGAAAAAGTTCATCAAAACGGAGCCTAAAGTCCCTATCTGACGGAAACTGTGCAAAGCGTCACGATACTCTAACAGGCCAACCAACTGACCAAATGACACCAAATTTAACAAGGTACATCCAAAAGAGGTCAACTACAAGTTGGAATGTGTCCACTCAAGAAAAAGCTCTTCCACTAGGGCAAATGCCAGCAACATGCCGGAAAGATGTCCAAATGGTCGTTCTGGGTGATGTAAACACCAAAACAACAACTGACTGCTTTGACGGAAGGTTAAAAGGAAATAAAAGACAGTCGGAGTCATACAATGACCAAAAGGAACGGCGACCATCACCTAAGTGGTCTACTTCGACTCCAGAACCAGCTAAGTGCTGCAAACAGGGAGTACACTCTTCTAAATTGATTAAAACTTGATGTGTGTGTCTAGGAGAGCCTACTAACACCATTGTGGTCAACTAACATCAAAAAACTTGGAAAAATGACTAGGTACTCAGTCTATCGCGATAGACTTGCTATTACAATTAGACAAGTAAAATTTTGATGTTGACTTCATGAGGGGTGCTAACAAAGAATAATGACCACAATTATCAAATCAAAGTGCAAAATTGATCTCTCTTAGCTAAGTAACCTAGTCTATCGCGATAGACTTGATATTACAATCTTTGGGGGAAAGGCTTTTCAAAATTTTCACAAGATAGACTTGGGGAAGCATATGGAGGCAGTAAACCAAATTTGGTGACAAGATGGACTCATATGGCAAGCCGAGATAGACATGACAGCAACTCAGAGTCATAACAGGACATCTCAAGGGCAAACAGTTAAAATTCACATATGGGAGGTCAGGCAACCTTACATCAACTAGGAGAAGGCAGACAGATGATCACATAGCCAAAATATGACAAAATGACACTAAGTTCCAGTCTA
Source organism: Adiantum capillus-veneris (assembly GCF_014529385.1). NCBI lineage: Eukaryota > Viridiplantae > Streptophyta > Polypodiopsida > Polypodiales > Pteridaceae > Adiantum > Adiantum capillus-veneris. The sequence goes on from NC_140954.1 coordinate 85,625,281, forward strand.
TCGTGATAGACTAAGCAGAGTGATACTAGGCCATCTTATCAAATATTGGAATTAACAGACAGTTGGCTTCAGCATGATGCAAGAGGACTACCCACTAAGTTTGAGCCCAAAACAACACAAAATGAAGGAGATAGACCAACATCTCCTTGGAAGGAATCTGGAAAAATGGGAGTTGGTCCAAAAAGGGGTCACTTGACATTCATTTGAGGTGAAATTGGGATCAAATCATGTGCAAGGTAAGAGAAACCAACTGGTGGAGTCACAACTGCAAAATAGGACCCTTGTCAAAAGATGGCCGGTCTATCGCGATAGACTGGGCAGAAATTGCAAATGAACTGATTTTCAGTCTGGGACTATAGGGTGACCTTACATGCCCTGTGAACATACACCACACAAAATTTCAAGGCATTTGGACTTGTTCTCCTTCACCAACAACATTAATTTGAAGCCGTCAGAGTCGGACAATGGAAGAGCTTGTCTATCTGCTAACATTTTACCTTAACTCATCTTGGGATTAACAAGGCTCATCTAGATGCATGATTAAGTGGTAATCAATTTAGAAAAGAAGTACTATGTTTGTACATTAACTATTATTTGTGAATACAGGATCCATGGATGCTTCTCCGGGAAAAAGAAAAGGCAAGAACCTGGCAACGGAAGGTGCAATACCCTATGCACTTCTACCCAATTCACTAAAGCCAGCGGCCACCTGGATACCTGCAGATGTGCAAGAGGCAGCAGCCTTTCAAATCTATCAAGGTTCATATGTGAATGACAAAGGCAATTTAGTGGACACAGTGATGATCCCCAAGGAGGCAGAAAATAACCTGAAAAGATCACCGCAAAGGTCATGGCTCAAAAAAGTTGGCTTGTGGAACTTTGTCTCACTACCACCAGTGGGGATAGATTTCAAGAGGGTACAACACCTAATTGAGACTATCCAAGAAGATGGAACTTGCAGAGTGGCAGGCATGGATAATGAAGTGATGGAGATCCAGATCATCAAAGAGGCATTGAAATTGTCTGATCAAGGAGCCAACAAGAAAGAAAGAAGGAAAAACCTCACAGTCTACTTGCAAAAGTCCAAACTGCCTTCTTTCGAACTCATAGCAAACCCGGAAGTAAGAGAACTGACACAGATATACAGCCAGTGTTTGTTGAGCTACAGCAAAAGACCGCCAAGATACACTACACCACACGGGAGCATCTCAACAACACTGACATGGGCTATGGGAATGACACATGAGTTCTATATAGATCACGCATCATATATGTTTGAAGAAGCGACAAATCTACGGTAGGATAGACCAAATTACATTGCAGGAGGAGAAGTCCTCACCAGAGTAATATACCAGGCCATAGGCGTGGCAGACCAATTGCCACCTGCTCCTCATCAGAACGACTGGCTGGTATTAAGAGAGAATATCGAAGACAGATCACAAAGGCGAGCACCGGCCTCTATTAACACCATTGGAGGACACAGGCTGGAAAGAGTAATCAGAAGTACACAAGAAAAGATGGAAGATGAAAGAAGAACTGAAGAGGAAGATGTCCGACTAAAGAAGCGGAAAGCGGAAATGGAAAATAGCACCAGATTGTAGAAGGTAGCAAAAATGGAAAGAATGCTAGAAGGATTTGTTCTCGAGAGATCTCTACGAGGCGATGTAGGCACCACTTGGAAACCTTCTAGTAGCACTTACACATTGAGAACGAAGAATAGAAACAACCCAGCTTTTGAGTTGGACTGGTTCGAGAGGTACATCCAAGAAAGAAATGCTAGGGACGAACCAGAATTGCTACTAGAAGAGGAGGATCTCCAAACTTTGAGAGATCAGTTAAGGCCAACTTCACGAGATCAGGAAACACCACCTCCATCTCCAAGGCCAAAGACAAGTGAGAGGCAATCAACCCCACTTGCTGACTCTCCTTTGCATTCAGAGAGCTCACATCGTGATGAGAGAGTTCATACACCACCCAGTGAAGAAGAAGAAGAAGAAAGAACAGATGGTCACCCAAACACTGGAACCATATCACAAATTGATAAAGGCAAGCAAAAAGAGGTGGATCAGACAAAAGAAAAAGCTTCCTCCTCTCAAGAAATTGAGTTGGAAGCTACTATAGATGAAGATTTACAGTCAATGGAGACCCTACTGAACCGAACAAGACTGCACAGTCAATGGTTAGCTGATCAGAACAGGTCCAACAAAACGAAGTTAGAAAAAACCCATCAAGAAGTTCTGAGACTGCAGCAGCAAAGAGATGACACTCTAAAACTGATCAGCATCAGAGATGCTGAGATCTTGGGGCTCAAAAGCACAGTAAATCTCCTCAAGGAAAATTTACAGGAGTCTGAAGATTTCAATGCCATTTGTGAAGATACAATCAATGTATTTCTTGAAGATGTCAGTGACAGAGATGAACACATCCAAAGGTTGGAAAAAGAAAAGCCAGATGCGCTGTAGACAGTCAAAAGTTTGCAAGTCGTCATTGATGACTTACAAATTGAAGTCAAAGATTTGAGAGCAGTAACAAATATACAAGCAAGGGAAATAGAATGAGCAAAGAAACAAAAAACGTCGCTACCAACAACACCGGTAGTCCACCCGCAAGAAGAAGTGGCTACACTGAAGAGAGAGCTGGAGTTGGAAAGAAAACAGCGCTTAATGATAGCCGAAAGTGCGCTTAGAGCAGAGGATCAATTACAAAGGCAAATTTCGGACTTACAAAGTGAACAACAACAAGGACCAGCTCATGACAGTGAAATAGAAAGCATTGTTTCCAAATCCCTTACGGAGGAAAATGAACATTTGCACATCAGGGTAAAAGAGTTAGAGGAGTCTGCAGCTCAAAAAGAGATGGAATTTCAAGCTCTCCAAATCAATAGTAGAACAATGGCGGCGCAAATCGCAAGTCTTCAAACTGCAAGGCAACACCAAGGACAGGTACAAGTGCACCTGGAGCAAGCAGCCACGGATTTGGCTGGACTCACGGAAATATATGGGGCTGAAGATGACTATGAGGAAGAATCAGATGATCAGGAGGCCCCAGATACACAGACTGATCAACCTGGCTCCAAAGACCAAGAAATAGACGAAGATTCAGTCCTCACGAGATTTGAAGAGCAGAAGCTGGCCGAGCAAATGGAAAAGCAATCAGAGATGATGTGGTACAAGGCCATGCAACTAGAAAAGGAGATGCTACACGGGCTCTCTAGATCAGGCAAGACGGCAGCAGAGCTACGGGAGGAATGGAATGCCCCTATGTTACCCTATGCTCTGCTGAAATTTGAAACTCTGACACATCAATGGCAGCTCGCAAAAGAAGAACAAGTGCCAGTGTTTGAAGGAGAATTACAGGATCGGGAACAGCAAAACAGGATAGTAGACAGCTAGCCAAAGTGGAGGCGTCAATGGCTTTTGGATCACCCTAATAACCTGATCCACTTAGTCAATGCACCGCCTGAGCTAAGGAATGATAGAACTTTTTGCCCAACGCCCCGAACATACACTTACAGCCAACATAAAGCACTACAAAGCAGAAATCCTACATGGCTGAATTATCCAGTATTGCCAGGGCCTGCAGAGGGAGAGAGAATATTCGGTTCTTACATGGTGAAAACCCTTCAGGGTGACATCGCAGAATTCGGAGGCTCTCCCAACCTATCCTGCAAGATGCTATGTAAAATAGCTCGAACCTTTTTGGCCTGTCTCAGAGTGTTCTCAGAAAGCTGGACTTCAGAGTGTATGAATATAGAAAGAAGCATCTCAGAGCTGTCATATGATCCAAGTGGGCCGCCTACAAAGCTAGTGTTGTATGCCTACTTCAGACGGCTGATGTTTCTGCAAGCTACCATCTCCAAACATTCGAAGAAGCATTTTACACAGGCTTCTTCATGTACAAATCCAAAAATTTTGGCCCATTAATGGCAAGCGAGTCTATGCGATATGATGCGTTTCTACATCAAATCAACCAAGAAGGACGACAACGACACTGAAGACAAAGACGATCATGTCGTGGTAGACATGAATTAGGAGGGGGGGAGCGTTGGAGCCAAACTTTTCCAACTGTTGTAATGAGCCCACCTTGTAAAGCCTATCAAATTCCCATTTTTATGTCAAAGACGTCTTATCATTTTGATCCAATTGTCTGGGTTATGTAAAGATTAATCAGTGAGTCGGAATCCATGATTGTTCCCACTTTGTAATTATGAGGAAGAGAACCCCATGTACATTTTTGAGCTAAGGTGACTAAAGTATAAAAGTCACCTTAGAACCATTTTTTGAGATAACATTTTTGAATATCAATCCTGTGTTGTACGTGTATGAGAGAGAGAGAGAGTGTGTGTGAGTGTGTCTTATCCTCTTCGCTACGCGCTTCTCCCTCACCAGATTCATGACGTGACCACATCATCGCGGTAGTCTCTCCGAGAGCTACGCACCCACGCCATGCATTCATATTTTCGAGCTGTTCGCGATCGATCCTTCCTCGAGCTTGTTTTGCTTGTAAGTAACACAAACAGTGTCTGTTTTCAACAATCAAGTGCTCTATGGAATGAGAAAGAGATTAGCTACACAAAGATATTCATAGACTTAGGTTTTGCCCACTTTTGGATTATGACATGTGAGTCTATCGCAACTGTAATCGAGATAACTAGGGTTCAAATCTGGTGAGATTAGACTTATAGGTAAGTGTATCCTATTGAGAGGATGGTGCCTAGTAAGTTTGATGCGATTCCGAGTTCATTCGAGGTGTAAACGGTGTTGTGAGAGTTTACGGATAGAGTGGGTTGCATTCTACCAGGGTTAGTGATTGATGCATCATAAAAGTGTGTATGTGTAGATTCCTCTCAGCCTGACAAGCTAACGAGATTGCCTACGTGCACCTACGGGTTAGTCGTGTCATCGGATGATAAGTATGTTGTCTGTGTCGTGCTTGCGAGCATGAACAGGGGAGTAGTTTTGCCATAAAACAAAAACCATTTCCAAAAAGAGCAAATGCTTCTCCTCAGTTGAATAGACAGTGAAGTCGTCCATGAATATGGCAAGAAATTGGTGGAGAAATTCACTGAATATTTCCATCATACATCTTTGGAAGGTCGTTGGAGCATTGCAAAGACCAAACGGCATAACCAGATACATGAATGCTCCCCATTCAGTAATAAAAGTAGTTTTACACCAGTCTTCAGAAGCAATCTATAGCTGATTATAGCCACTATAACCATCCATGAAGCTATACATCTCGAGGCCTACAATTTAAACAAGAAGCATGTTTGTAAAAGGTAATGGAAAATGATCCTTGATGGTCTGAGCATTCACCTTTTGATAATCCACACAAACTCTGAGCTTTCCATTTTTCTTGAGCACTACTACAATAGGAAATAACCAGTCACTACTTGCGACCTCAGTGATAAACCCAACCTTCAGAAGGTTATCGATTTCTTCTTTGACCTTCTTGGCATAATTTGGATTCATTCAATATTGTTGCAGTCTCACTGGTCTGGCATTCGATTTTAGAGGTATTCTATGTTGACAGACCTCAGGATCTACCCCTTTCAGATCAGTATGTTCCCATGCGAATACGTCCTTGTACTTTTGAAACATGACTCGGGCTTTTTCTATCATTCCCAGGTCTAGATGCTTGTTGACTTTGATCAACCTAGATTTTTCTCAGAACCCAAGTTCCATTATTTGATTTCCTGATCATCTGGAAGCAACCAGTTAAGCCCACCTCCCTTCCTTTTGGTTGACTCCTCAGCGTAATCCCAAGACAGACCCCTTAATTGTGAACCATCATTCTCAACTTTTGTAATTTCCTCAGAGTGTACTTGTTCAGAGGTCGTTGGCGTACTGGAATCTAAGAATTCTTCGGTAGAGTCAACTGGTTTCTTTGGCCTTCCAGTTAGCTGAATTGGTCGTTCTCTATAATTCAATTCAATGAACTGAGAACTGGAAATTACTTCCTTTTCTTTTCAACTTGATCTTTGTCAAATAATATTGCATTTATCAGCTAATGAAAAAATATTCATTACTACCAGCATCCTCTCAGTTTTCTTTACTCCATACTTCTAGCAAAGCTCTTCTGGTCTTAGTGCCTTTCTCCATTTTCTAGTGTTATTTGTTTGGATTTGAATTCTTCTACTGGCGCCTTGTATTGTCAGAGTCTGATTGGCATAGTCGTGAATAGCCTGTGCCATTTGCAACCATGGGTGCCCTAGTAGCATCCCATATGCGCCTTGTACATCTAGTACCAAGAAGCTGGTATTGAACTTTTCTTTTCCCACCCTTATCTACATACTTTCTGTCGTCCCAGTTGCCTACACAACTCGATATCGGCCATTCAAACTTTGAAAGGTGCTAGTTTCAAGTTTGTGATACCCATCCTTTGCTAAAGGTGTGCCCCCATGATGTTTACTCCTGCCCCTCCATCCAGTATGACACCAGATAGTGGCTCCCACTGTTTTCTAACCTTGTAATCTACATGGATCACCGGTACTTTTATCATCTCTAACAGTAGCCAAGTCAACTTCTCTGGCTTCCGCTTCAGCCTTCCTTCACTGTCTGAAGAATTTTGCTGCTTCAAGCAAAGTTTTTCTAATGTCATCCAGTTCAACTGTCAATTTTTGAATTCTTTCACAGATTTTAACATGAATTTCTTCTCTCTCTTTATCATAGTTATTACCAGAACTTGAAGAATTGGAATTATCTGCACAGTGCCATTCATCTGTTGTTCTGGTACCTTCACTGCCTCTTTCAGTGTCATCTGTTGCAGTTATATCTGATTTAACGTTCCCTAGTTCCTCACTAGTCCCTGAACTGCAACCAACAAAGTCTCAAGAATCCCAAACCCTGACTGATCTGGTTGTGTTTTCTCAAAAGACTGGGCTGTACCTTCTAAATGACCCAGGAATCAAAACTTTCTAGCTGCTCTGGCATCTAAGTTACCACGACCCCGACCCCGGCCAATACCTTGTCAAGTGGAGAAAATGGATAACAAGTGAATCCGACAGTAATTACTCTATCCAGGGCTTAACCAGTCTATATGAACCTTAGATCTGGTCATATACTAGCAAATCAAGGTATATTTGGAGAGACCCATAGTAGAGTATCCACCAAAGAAAGTGTGAATCAAGGTGATCACTTGGACAATATCTCTGAAGAAGTCTCACATACTTTTTCAGACTCAACATCTGAAATGTCTTCCTCTTCAACTCATTCAAGAACCGGAATGACAGTGCGATATAAGCAAATACTCACCTTTTATAAGACTAATGACCATGGACCTCAGGTTTACCTGGATCCTAATGAAGAGTATGCCATTCGCATTGATTACCATGACATAGAGTTTGAAGAGGAAATAAGGGGAAATAACCAAGGGAAAATGTATATGGATAAGAACGGGACTCAATATTTAAAAGTTGGAAACCCTAATGTGATAGACAAATGGGGATTAAAGGTGAATACACTCATTCCAGATATGGTAGCAAAAGAAGGTCCACCGACTTTATAATTCAAGGGATACGATCAAGTTGATTTGAAACCCTTGAAACGACTTAGCACGGATAATCCTAGGATTGGAGTCTATTATTAGGAGGATAGGAACGTCAAGGATCTTTTGTGGACCTCTCTTGGGCCAAGGACCAGAAACTATTCCAAGAGAGGAACTCCACGAGAGATCTTTTGGGAGCAATGTTAAAAAACCTGAACCTACCTCATCACAAAGAAAATCGGGTGACACTAAAGCCAGCCCAGGGCTACATGAGTCACTATTTCCAACAGATTGGTTTGAAGGACTTGAGACATGACCAATAGCCAGAAGAGTTGGAGCCAAACCAAATAGACGTGTCAGACCAACTGTTTTTCAAAAATGGATGAAAAAATACAGTGGATCTGGGGATCCATATGACCACTTAGCTAGCTTTAAGCAAGTGCTAAGAGCAGAACGCATATTTGATTTCCACACTCAATTTGAGGGATTCAAAATAACATTAGAAGGAAAAGCATTGACATGGTTCCAAAGCATTGACATGGTTCCAAAACATTCCACCAAGGTCAATCATGGACTTAGATACATTAGCTCAGGGATTTGTAGCTACATGTTTCAAAACGGGGATCAAACATAATACAGTAGCTCAAATTTATAGCTTCAAACAGAAACAAGGTGAGTCTGTTAGGGATTGTGCAACTACGATGAAGCAATACGTTGCAAGATGCTAAGAACTAGAAATACCTGTAGAAGAAAGATTAGTGTCATTGTTTCCAGAGGGAATACTAAAAAATAACTTCATGCTATACTGTATAGCAAGAAGCATATGACCCTAGAAGAGTGTGTATCAGATGCTATTGACTTGGGAGACAATTGTGATATTTTCAATGAAGAAGATGTCCCTAAGGATATTGAGAGTGAGAAAACAACATCCACCAAACCAACACAAGTGGGAACGGCTGTTGCAGCACCGCTTACAGCCATAGAAGACATGCTCAAAAGGATGAACAAAATGATGAATAATATACAGAAAGCACCTATGAGAGGACCAAGGCAAGGGATACCTCAACAAGGACAACCAATTATGCCGCAAAAATGATGTGCTATTGAGAGTAAATGGAACAACCATGAGACCAATGAGTGCTATTACCAACCAAAGTACGATGGAAATGTTCAATATGTGCCTATGAGGCCACAAGAATAACCCATGTACAGATATCAGCCTAATATGGCCCCAGCGCAAAGACCACCAATGGGTATGAAAAGAAGACAACCAGTATTGGATCAATAACCTCCATATCTTGGACATAATGCAGTGCCTATAAAGTACATGCATTCAGAAGGAGTCATAGATGAACAAGCACTAGTGCATGTTACACCTTATGTGGATCCTAGTCCATCTATAGTAATGGTAGAAGGGGAGTGGTATAATTCACATCCACCTCCAATGGAAGAACCTGTGACTTATGCTACACCAGAGCTTACACCAATGTACTATGTAGCTAATCAAGGTATTAAACCTCCTATGGTAAGACCCATGATTAAGCCAAGGATTGGATACTGCCATAATTATGGTGTAAATGACCATTGGAAAAAGGAATGCCCAGAACCTGACATGGACTGGAAACTGCCATAATTGTGGTGCAGATGATCATTGGAAAAATGAATGCCCAGAACCTGACAAGAACATTAATCCAATTGAAGCTTTCTATACACAATGTAAAAAAAAGGGGGGGGCACTTCCCCAAAGACTGTCCAAAAAATCCTTTAAATAAGGGAAAAGTAGTAGTGAATGTAGTCCACGTGATACCTAGTAGCTCTTTGGAGAGTGAACCTATTGTTCCAATCAAGGCGATCACTAGAGCCCAGGCTAAGAAAAAGAAACATAACTCCTTTAATAAATCAGAGAATACTAAAATTTCCTCTCAAAAGACCAAGAAAAGAAAAATTCAAAAGTATGAAAGGAAAAAACGGAAACAAAGGGTTGAAATCGAGCAAAAAGCCAAGAGACTATTCCAAGAAAAAGTGAAAGAAACTAGAAGTGAAATCAAAGAAACTACAATGAAATCTGGAGGATCAATTTTGGTAGACAAAATTTTTGAGCCAATTAATATAGCCTTGAAAGCTTACCAAGTAGGATTTAAAGCAAGCCAAAACATGGAAAAAAAATGGAAAAACTGTCCTTCTCCAGATATGGAAGCAGCTAAGCTTGAAGCTTATCAAAATTTGGTAAGAATTACTCAAGAAATGCTGGAAAAACAAAAACCAAGCTTGAGAGTCTAGCAAAACCTGGGGAGCTTGTGGTAGAAACCAATAAAGAGAACTCCAAAGTGGTGGTAGAACCCCACCTTGAAATTAAAGAGTCAGAACTCATAGTGCCTGACATTGAAGACGCTTTAGATGGAATTCCGTTTGTGAAAGAACACTGGCCAAGACAGTTATGGAAAAAAGTAAGGGAGATTAATGATGGGAGCATAACTTTGAAGTCAGCTCCTATAGAGGAAGTTTGGTGAGACAATCTACCTCCCGATATGGACAATGATATCCAATTCTTGTATAGGGATTGCGGATCTGAAGCATCAGGAATTTCTAAACCATTGACTCTAAAAACACTACCCTCTTACTTAGGAGACAACAAAGATGAATCCATAGTGTGTAGAACCACTCAGATAAAGAGAGCAGAAAAGACCTTAGAGATAGACAACATCTATTCCATCATGTCTACACCCATTAAATGCACTCTTACCTTGGGAGAACTGTTAAAAATCAAACCGTGTCTATGAAATGATCTACAAAAGACACTAGAGAAGGTGGGGATAACATGGCTAATCGTGAAAAATTTGGGGAAATTGAAACACGAATTGGATAACAAAGAGATTTGATCCATCCCAATGAACAAAGTCAGAGAATACTACGAAGGGGAATAAGGAAACACAACCCTTTTGGTGAGATATAATGATGTAGAAACCATGGAAATACTAGATAGTAGGGCAGGCATAGCCATGGCCACAAAAGCACTATGGGAATCCTGGGAAAAACCGGCCATTAAACAAACTCGAATGAAATTACAATTGGCAGATGGACACATCAAAAAACCCTTAGGGCTGCTTCAAAAAGTGATAGTTAGTTCCTATGGAATTGATTATGATTCAACATACTTTTGCAATAGTGGACTTTGGAAAGAAACTTAAATATGAAATTATCTTGGGAAGACCATTCATGCGACAAGTACAACTCATCCAGGATTGGGGGAACAATTACTTGTACTTGAAGCAAGTGGGATCAATCACAAGGGTTAATTTGAAAGATCACACTTATAGAGATGTAATGAAAAGCCATTGAAGAATTTGACTCAGTCTCTTCAACTGAATCAAAGATTCCATCTTGATTAAACAAAGACACACCTATTTGGATGTGTGGAGCCTCAAAAAATGGAATCTAAAACGAGAAGAATGTATCTTAGAAAGGGATTGCACAGATGAAGCATATACACGTGAACCCTTTCCGGAGTATTTGTTTGAGCCATTTGAGTGGACTCAAATTTTTTTGGCAACAATGGATGTGTGTGTGAATACGTCTATGTCTACTTAATTTTGCAATGAGGATGGTTATGACATAACTCTCGTACAAATGATTTCAACCATTCACATTGAAGACAAAGTTCAAGAACCCAAGGACTTACTAAAAGCTCAACAAGTCTTTTCAGACCTCTATTATGATGCCACAGACAAGTTTGAAGAACATTCAGCTACATCTGATAATGTGGGGTTGGAAAAAAGAACATGTGAGAGCCAAACCACTCATGAAAGGAGGAGAGGATAAGTTTTTTGACTTTGCAAACAAGGAAACAAGAAGACCGAATGGTATAGAAGAAAAAGAGACACCAGAAACTTGAAATCTAGACCTATGCCATCAGTTTCTAGCAAAACACAGTTTTTTATGCATATAGATGCACATGATTGTGTTAAAGACAAAATCACGGGTAGATATCTTTCAGAAAACAAACAAGGAACATCAAAAATATCAAGGAAAACAAGAAAGTAAACTCAATCAAAACCTAAACACCAGGATGATGATTCATCCACCATGACCCAAGTTGAACGAAAGAAGAAAGATCAAGAGTTAAAGAAATCTCTAAAGGAGATGTATACCAGTGAAATGGAAACAAGAGAAGAAGAAAGTAAAGATGTAATGAGTGTTCCATCCCATTACAAAAATTATACTCTTCAAAATCAAAAGATCATAGTCGAACAACCTATTAGGGAACTAAGAAGACAGGGTGAGTCCTATGAAGGACCTGAAAATGCAAAGAAGCTAGATCAAGCCGAACCACGAGAAGAGCCTAGACCTGCTTACATTGTGAATGACTCGATTGAAGAAGAAGAAGAGTTTTTGCTAAGCTTACTAAAAGAATACCGAGATATCTTTGCTTGGTCTTATAAGGATCTCAAGGGTGTTGATCCAGAAATCTGTCAACATACCATACCTATGAGAAATCTGTACATATACTTATAATGAAACATATTCCAAAAATATCAAAGAAGAGATAGAAAAGCTCAAGGAAGCTGAATTCATTTATCAAATTGAATGCACAAATTGGGTGTTTCCAATTGTGGTGGTACCCAAGAAAAATGGAAAATTAAGAGTGTGTGTCAATCTCAAAAAGGTAAATGGAGCCACCATTAGAGACAACTATTCTCTTCCAATCACCAAGCATGTTTTAGAACATTTGCAGGAAAAGAATTTTACAACTTTTTAGATGGATTTTCGAGGTACAATCAACTTTTGGTTGATCCCAAAGATCGGTATAAAATTGCATTTGCAATTGAATGGGGTATTTTTTCCTATAGGGTTATGCCTTTTGGGTTAACTAATGCTCCTGCCACTTTCCAAAGATTGATGATGCATGCTTTTAAAGAATATCTTCTTATTTTCTTGGAAGTATATATGGATGAGCTATGTATACATTCATCAATCCGGGCTGAACATTTTGAACACCTCAAAAAGGTATTCGAAAAATGTAGACTTTATAGGATTTTCTTAAATCCTGAAAAGTGCACATTTATGGGCAGACAAGGAAAAATTCTGGGACATATAGTGTCTAAAAATGGCATAGCGACGGATATGGATAAAGTCCATGTTATTGCTAAATTGTCGAGACCGACAATAGTCAAAGGGGTTCAAGCTTTCATGGGACATTGTGGATATTATAGACAATTCATTCACATGTATGCTATAATCACAAAACCCATGTATAGCCTGATTACACTCTTTGTATGGACTGATGAATGTGAAGAATCCTTCATGAAGCTTAAGCAAGCTCTCACTTCAGCCCCAATATTGAAAGCACCAGATTGGAATAAGATATTCCATATACATGTTGATGCTTCCAATTTTACCATTGGATGTATATTAGCTCAACCAAGAGACAAAAAAATTGATTTTTTTATTTCTTATGCTAGTAGTTAGACAGTTAAATGTGATAGAGAAAAACTATAGAACCATCGAAAGAGAAGGATTAGGAATTATCTATGTCGTAAAAAAGTATAGACATTACCTATTAGCCAACAAATTTGTGTTCTTTGTGGACCACCAAGCCTTATTGTACTTGGTCAACAAGCCATGCAACACAGGAAGAATAGTGAGATGGTTCATCATTCTTCTGGAATTTGATTTCCGTGTAGTTGTAAAAAAGGGAACCACTCACCAAAGAGCAGATCAATTATCAAGGATTATTTCAAGAGAACCACCAAAAGGGGTAGACGATCATCTACCACATGCATATCTGTTCTCCGTGGAAATGATACCCTGTTGGTCAGAACATATGGTTTCATTGATGACCATAGCTCAAGTGGATTCTCAAATACCACTTCCTATTACACCAGGATTAATTGGAAAATTGGCTATATATCAATTACTAGCTGGAAGACTATACAAAAGAAATCAAGATGGAATATTGCTTTTGTGTATCAATCCTGAGGAGAAAACCCAAGACCTAAGTCAAGCACACATTACCATAGTGGGACTTCACTTTGCGGAAGACCAAACTATGCAATGGATCTTGAGACTTGGAGTATTTTTGCCAACCATGAGGAGTGATATTCACTCATATGTGAAACAATGTCTTCAATGCGAGAAACAAGCACCCACCTCATGTGACATTGTTCCAAATATCACTCGTTCCTAAGTGGAGTAACTATATAGTTACTTACTGATCAAGCAGAACATTTTTGGAGGATATGAGTAAACGCCGCCAAAGAGCAATTGAAACGAAGCAAGAGACTATGCTCTTATTGGAAACCAATTGTATCAAAGAGGAAAGGATCAACATTTTCGTTTTTCTGCAAATGAAGACGAATATATATCCATTCTAGAACAAGCACATGTTGGATTAGCTAGAGGTCACTTTTCAAGTGAAACCACTGCTAGAGAAATTTTAATGGTAGACATATGGTGGCCTACACTTTTTCTAGATGCCAAAGAATATGTTCGAAGGTGTGATGCATGTCAACGAGCTAAAATGCCAACCCGGGTAGATAGAATTCCTTTAAGACCAATGATGGGGGCTAAAGCTTTTGCAAAATGGGGCATAGATTTCTTTGGGCTAGTACAACCACCTGCTTATAGAACTCAAGCTCGATATATTATTGTAGCTACGACTTGTTTGACCAAGTGGACGGAGGTTAAGGCAACCAAAAAGAATGATGCTAGAACCACATCCGCATTCTTGTATGAGAATGTATTCACAAGATATGGACTTCCAATAGAAATTGTTAGTGATAGGGGAACTCATTTCCTCAATGAGGTAATTGAGTATCTAGTGAATGAATATATGGTCATCCACAACAAATCTACTCCCTATCATCTACAAGCAAATGGACAAGCTGAGCACACGAATAAAATTCTTAGCTCGGTTTTGACTAAAGTGGTTAGTTTAGGACAAGTTGATTGAGAAATGAATCTACATGCCACTCTATGGGCTTATAGAGTTTCATTCAAGACAGCTTTAAATGCTACACCCTTCAACCTTGTTTATGGTCTTGATGCGATACTATTGAAAGGGTTTCTATTGCCGACACTAAGGGTAGCTAAGGATCTTCAGTGGAGTGGACATGAACTGTCAGAGAGGTTTGAAGATTTAGAAAAGCTTGATGAGCAAAGGCTAACAGTTGTAACTCACATCTATACACAAAAACAGAAACAAAAATAGTTTTTTGATTCACATCTAGTCATGACAATCTTCCAAAAAGAGGACCTAGCGTTAGCCTATTCCCTTAAGAAACACATTCCTAAGTTCAAGGAAAGGGGAAACGAACCATTTATCATTGAAGATGTATCCCCAAGTGAAGCAATTAAGTTGTCCACTCTAGATGGTGAACCAATGGAATTGGATTAGTGGATGCCGCTTAAAGAAGTAATTTGCCACTAACCAATGATTTGCTAGAGAAGATGCATGCAGCAAAGCAAAGAAAAATGAAACGACACAGGTTATTGATGAAGTCCAAGAGGAAGCTCAGCTTTGAGTACTCCAAAGGAAAGATGCTTTCAAAAATCAACAAACACCTATTTCCAACAACACTTTGGAACAAGATGAACGATTATGGAAACTACAGAAGGATGCAGTGTCAACGGATGATGAATTGTTGGATGGAATGGACCTTCGCATCAAAGTACAATTGAACAATCATAGCACAAATGCGCTGGTAGATACCGGAGCTCAAATGAATGCAGTCAGTTATTCCTCTTACAAGAAAGCAACAAATCAGTCTTTAGCATCGGGAATATCTGCTATCAAAGGATGCAACAAAACCCAACATCGGCATTGGGTGTACTCAACTTGAATGTGATAGTACATGGATGTTCATGCCCTCATCAATTTGTATGCATACCAGACAAACACATGAATGAAACAATGATTCTTGGAATCTCACGGATGCGGGCATACAAGGCAGTACCATATTGGGACACCAATCAACTCAAGCTATCACCTAAAGGAGGACAACTCATCGTTCCAATTGCATCGAGCAAAGAGGAATGGAAAAGAGGTTACCCACAAAAGATACAAGGGAGTAGACAATCTTCTTCATCCTCTAGACAAGCAAATGCTACAAGTAGCATGCAAGGAGTCAGGCAAATTTGGGTACAAAAGCACAACTCAAGGACAAGCCGTCTCAAATTTGGGTGCCCAAGACATCATCTACCGTACTGAAGAAAGTTCCAAATCTAACGAATCAGAGAAAAACATCAGTTAGAAGAGAAACTAGCACTAGATGGGTTTGGAGGAAAAAGGAGCATTTATCTTCTCCACAAACTGTAAAGCCGATGAAACAGTGGAAAGTTAAGTCTCAAAACACTCAACCACAATAGTTCATCAATAAAAAACCAAGATACCAGTGGCAAGTTAAAGCTCAACAACCGTCATCATTGATACCGACAACTCAGGGAATCAGTGTGCCAATGCATCTTGATGATACAATAAAGCAAAGAGCACACAAACTACAAGATTTTCTCTTTGGGAAACATCAACAGGAAACCTCGACCACAGAAACCCTTGAGTTAATTACTCAAGATACAACTCTTTGCACAACATACTGGTTTGAATTGCACTGATCTTCAAAGCATGGAAGAGCCAACCATGGCTATGCATAGACACTATTGTTCAACCCATACACTCAGTCGTCCCGGAGTACTCCATCTAGGAGGGGTGGAGGAGAACTTCACTAATTAAGGGCAATGTTTGAAGAGGGAGTAAAAAGTTGGATATTAACATGTGATTGTTTGCAAAATCACCTAATAATGCCCTTAAAAAATCATCAACAAGGGAATTTTAATTGATAACATCTCCCCAATGAGTGTAAATAGTGTATATACTATCAAAAAATAGTATTTTTTGCTTATCTTCATCATTTTTCTTGATATTGGAGCCAAAAAATGGAGAAATCCACCAAAAAGCAATAAAATAGTGTTCTACAATGGATTTTCTTAGTTACTGATTTTTCACTTTGCTTTTTTAGTGCATTTTATTATTTTCTTTGATTTTTTTAATGACCATGTCAAAAGTTAATAATAATTAGCAAATGAGCTCAGATGGAGAAATTGAAGATATACTGATGATCAGAAGAACAAGGCGGACAAGCACAAAAATTTTCAATCAAAACAACAAACGAAAGTGGGAAGCCTAAATTAGGCCGAGAAAGCCTACTTTTGCAAATTCTTGCAGAATGAGCTAATGGGATCCGATTAAAGAAATTTTTGAGTCTAACGTAGATTTCACGGCCTGGTAGGACTAACAGGGGAATCTGGGGGGGAAATAATTTGGGAATTTTGAGTATAAATATCCAAGGGTAGCCCAAAATCACCTCATTTCCACTAGTCACTCTTGGAGGAGAGAGCTTTTTGGCTTCTTCGTGTGCGATTTTCGGAGTCCACAGTTGCCCATTTATAGCATCGTCTCACACGAGACATGAGGTTAAGTTCTAAACTCATCAAAGAACATTTCTATACAGCCAGGTAGCAGATCTAGGCTCAAAAAAAAACCCTAGAATCTCAGCTGCGCACGAACTCCTACGACACAAAATTGACCATAGCGGCCTGTCAGCTCAACCGAATTGGACAAGACTTGAATTGTAGCATGCCCCTAGATAATAGAACATTTCCATATCATTAGATGACCATTTGGCAAGGGTCGAGGGGGTCCCAAGTAAATAACCTAGGTTTTTGTCATATGTTAGAATTTGATTCTGACTCCACGGGCAACTTATAGACGAGGTCTATACACAATGTATCTAGATGGTTTTAAAAAAACAGTCAAGGCAAGTTCTCAAATAGCATGAATAGCTCGAAGGCTAGAAAGTGTCAAAATTGACATATGAAGTCAAACTGGCCCCGAATGAGCCCAAACTAGATGAGCACCATAAGGACTATCTAACCAACAAGTCCATGGCTTCAAAAGTGACCAACCAACTCTACGTGCCAAGTAGTCACAAAAAACGGTGATTTCAGAGTTGACAAGAGCACAAAGTGATTCCAACAAGACCAAACTTTACCAAATTCATTTTAGGACTTATTTTAGATGTATTAAAGATGTTTAGGTCATCAAATTATCATTTCATGCAAAAAAAGTGAGTGCTGTAAATAATTACAAATTATTTACTTTTGTGTAACTTTGACTTAAAATTCATCTTTTCACTTCACCTATCACTTGTACACATCTATTACATGCCACATGTCAAGTATGAGCCAAAATGATCAAGAAAAACTTTGATTTTGTCAAAAAAAAAAACACTAAAGGCTTTTCAATCCAATTTTTGGGTTAACTGTCACATTTATTTATCCAAATCACCCATATCTCACACGCAGACTCTACAGCATGCCTAGAACCAACTTGCAACAAAAAATGTCCAAATTGATAATAAAGTTAATAATCGTCGCGAATATTTACTTTTCTAACAAAATGCAGTCAATTTCCAACTTTGACCTTATGGGACCAAAGTACATGACGTTCCAAGCCCATTAATCAAGTTTGATCAAATTTGGATTTCAAAAACTCAAAATCCCTTTATACCTACTGTTTCAAAGTCTGAATCCTAAATCTGGCACCATTTCCACCCACTGCACTCAAATGAGCCCACACTTCACTCAGAGTATTTAAATGCCATATGTTTCAAGCATGTGTTGTCAAAAATGCAAAAAGTTGAAAAAAATCCCCAGTTGTAAATAATCATGATTATTTACTTTTGTTGCAAATTTTGCCTGGATTGCATGATTTTGATCTCTACATGTTTTTATGCATCTATGCATGCTCCAAAATTCATTTGAAGCAAAATGGACATCATTTGCCAGACATTCAGGCTCAGGGTATTTCAGAGCAGAATCCACCAAATTTTCTAACTTTGACACTGTATTTGCCTCATAGGTGCAATGCAAGTGGCTGAGAAGGCAAAGAAAAGGATGTCTCAAAAAGATAAGCTACAAGAATCGCCACCATACCAATTAGATCCGAGCTCAGTGAAGACAGCAAAGCAACCTATCTGTCTAAAGAGCAGCTCGAAAAAACAACACAATGGTCTTCACTAGCGGATTCAAGAGTGAAGAAGGACACCAGGTAGAGTTACAACTACTACCCAAAGAGGTTTATGATGTAGCTACAAAGCCAGACACTAAAGAAGCCAACAGAAGATTGGGGCTTCAAGAATTCTACAACTAGGAGCCATGCGGAGTGGATTTCCAAAGAGCCTATGAACTGTTATCCACAATCAAAGAAGATGGATCTGCTCAGATCACGGATCAGCATGGGCAAAAAGTTGAAGTGGTTATCAACAAAGATATAGTCGCCGAGGCACTGAAGCTACCAACATAAGGTATGACAATGCGGGCCAAGGATAGGAAAACAGTAGGTACTTTTACCAAGAATATTATTGCTGCCACCTTCTCTAATCTCATCCTACAGCAAGTGGAGGATCCCAGTGTTGGGGTATAAAGCCCAATGTGGTCGCCCAGGTAAGTGGACGGGCCGCCAGGTATGTACACATATTCTTTTGTTAAAACCTAATAAGAACTCACTATGCTCTACACATTACAGTAGAGCGAGTTCACCATTTCGTCGTGCTCTTCTTCTCGCACTCTCTCTCATGTCGCACTTCCGCTCGTACTCCTTCAACTGGTATCAGAGCTCAGATCGAGGCTCGGGGCAGCACTGCAGGAGGCTAGAGTCACCAACTCAGATTGGAGTGAAATTCGACAAATGAAGACACGGCCCCAAATCTCGTGGGAGAGCTCGAAGGACTTGGTGTTGTCAGAATTTCATTCTGAGGTCATCTCGGCCACCGTTCGGCTTCGACAAAGGTCTGCGCAGGCCATTTTCGACTACGTGGTCTCGGCGGGTGCAGATCCGACTCTGCAAATTTGGGGTTTTCGGCCTACGACTGCAGGTGCTGAGGATATCGACACTCCCAGAGTGTTGATTTGTGGCTGTCTACACATCGAAGGACGGCTCACAGTTCTTGGAGGCGTGTCACATACGACACGGGTGCATCTACACACAGACTATAGGCGACATCCACTAGTTCATCAGGTAGCTTGTGTTTGCTGCTTGATATTCCAGATTTCATCCTGACATTGCAGGTACCTCCACATGGGATGTATTGTCAGAGATGATGTATGTCTGTTGAGGGTTTGTTGGCTGTGAGTCACGCAGCAAACAACCGCCGCAGCGGTTACAGCATACAGTGGGAAATTTGTGGATGTATGACTTTGTGGGAAGTCTATGTATTGCCAGATTTACTGCAGCCTTTGTTGAGGGTCGAGTGAGGTTTTATTGAGCTGGGGGATTCTCGAATGTTGAGATCCTTTCGGTGATATAGGTCTTGGAGCGATCCCTCGAGCACCCTTAGATAGGCAGCTAGGATGTATTGACTGTGAGTTAGACAGTTGGGATTGCATCTTTGCTTTACTACCGTTGAGGCATTGTCACAGTCTATGCTTACAGGACAGTGACAGGACAGTGAGAGACAGTACAGGTGCAGGACAGGTTTACCCGCAGCTTACAGTGTCAGAGAGACAGTGTTTTTTGAGCTGTTTTTTGGTCTGTTTTTTGAGTACACCAGAGCCATTTTACAAAGGAGACTCTGTCGAAATTTATGCAGAATCTGAAGCTTTCTTGGTTCATTTGACAGGTTGATATTGGTTCAGAGGTCAGTTTACAGGGGAAACTCTACCGAATTTTTCCCAGGAAAGTAAACCACTGTGAAGCGTAGCTATGGCTGGATCACAGGACACTGCTCTTTACAATATCAAGAAGCTGGATGGAACCAATTTCCCATTGTGGAAGAAGCAGATTTGGCACGTGTTGGTACAAAAGAAGCAGATAAAACCTATAAAGCTCAAGGGGATAAAACCAGAAGATATGGACGAAGATGAATGGAGCGAAATGGATGAATTGGCACTTTCTACCATTATGCTGACTTTGGCAGAAAGCGTTTACTTCAATGTAGCAGACGAGATGTCGGCTTATCAAGCATGGTCAAAGCTGAGTGATCTTTATGAGAAGCTGAGTGCAGCTTCACAGGTATACTGGCTTAAGAAGCTTGTTGACTTGAAGATGAAAGAAGGGACACCTATGTCCAATCATCTGAATGAATTCAACACAATCTATAGTCAGTTGTCAGCTCAAGGTGTCAAGTTTGATGAACCTGTTAGAGCTATGTTCCTGTTGATCACATTGCCGGAAAGTTGGGACACTTTTCGCACAGCTTTGAGTAATTCTGCACCTCCACATGGTTTGAACATAGCAGGTGTAGAAGGAAGTCTGCTTACTGAAGAAACCAATAGAAAGACAATGGACAAAGGCAAAGGAACAGCCTTAGTTGTCAGGGGAAGGACCAAAGAAAAGTACAAAGGTGGAAAGAGGAATCAGTCTCGTAGCAAGTCCCGCAGTGCTAAAGGCAAGAGTGACATAGAATGCTACAATTGTGGCAAGAAGGGTCACATGAAAAGAGACTGCAGAGAATGGAAAGCAGAAAAAGGCAAAGAGAAAGCTGAAGACCATGGTGAGAAGAACAAGTCCTCAGTGAAGATTCAAGAAATAATTGTGACAAACACTGTTGCAGAGGATGACAGTCTAGTGTCGGGAGACATCTACTTCTTGAAGAATACAATGGACTCAGCTCTTCTTACAGCATCTGATGGAAATGCACTGAGTGACTGGATTATAGACTCAGGGGCATCACTTCATGTGTCTCCAAACAAGGAGTGGTTTACTTCTTATGTGACCACTAAAGATCATGTTCGGCTAGGCAATGGGCAGACATGTGAGATCTTAGGTGTTGGAGATGTTCAATTGAAGTTTCAAAATGGCTCTTCTTTCACGCTGAAGAATGTGAGACATGTTCCCGCAATTACAAAGAGCTTGATCAGCACAGGTTTACTTGATGATGCTGGCTACGTCACCACTTTTGGACAGAACATGTGGAAGATATCCAAGGGTTCTATGACAGTAGCACATGGAGTAAAGTCTGGAGGACTTTACATGATTTATGTATCAAATGTTTCTAAAAATGTAATCAATGTAACCGAGCAGCCGAACGTTTCTTTGTGGCATTGCCGGTTAGGACATATGTCCAAGAAGGGAATGGAAATCTTGTCTCGTTCTGGTTATTTGCCTGGCTTTTCATTTAATGATTTTGAATTCTGTGAACATTGTCTGTATGGTAAGCAAACACAACAGCCACATAAGCATAGAAGTAGTAGAAGAGATACACAGTTGGCACTTGTTCATAGTGATTTGTGTGGACCTATGCCTAACCTATCTCTAGGGGGAGCTTCTTACTTTATGACATTTATAGATGATTACTCGAGGAAAGTATGGGTTTACTTTCTCAAGCACAAGGATGAAGCGTTTAGTGTTTTCAAAACGTTTGTGACACTTGTGGAGAATCAGAGTGGCAAGAAGCTTAAATGCTTACGCACTGACAATGGTGGAGAGTATGTTTCAAAGGCCTTTCAGGACTTTTGTGAGTCAAAAGGTATAAAACGTGAACTTACTGCTCCTTACAATCCTCCTCAAAATGGTGTTGCTGAGAGGATGAATAGGACCATACAAGAGAAGGTCAAAAGTATGTTGTCTAATGCACAGCTGCCAAATGGGTTTTGGGCTGAAGCTGTATCAACAGCTGTTCATCTTGTAAATACATCTCCTAGCAAGGTTTTGCAGAAGGATTCAGTCCCAGAGATGGTATGGTCAGGCAAAATGCCCTCATACAAGCATCTCAGAGTCTTTGGCTGTGAGTCATATACTCACGTTCCAAAGGAGTTTAGGAACAAACTTGAGCCAAAGAGTAGAAAGTGCATCTTTCTAGGCTATGGTAATTCTGGTGAGATGGGGTACAGACTTTGGGATCCCGAATCCAGAAAGGTTGTCCGCAGCAATGATGTTCACTTTAATGAATCCAAATATCATTTTAAACCAGAGAGGGTTGAGGAGATTAGAAGAGTTTTCTTCCAAGAAGATGGACCTGCACGTGCAAGACAAAATGTCAGGGCTCAAGAGGAGCAAGGACAGGATAGATTGGAACCACAAGTTGTGGCTGAGCCTGAGCCACCTATTGTGCGTATCACTCAAAGACAAAGCATGTGGATGTGAAGTATCATATCATCAGGGAAATGCTCGAGGATAAGCAACTTCAGCTTGTCAAAGTTCACACCACAGAAAATCCTGCTGATCTACTTACAAAAGGACTTCCCTCACAGAGCTTTGCGCATTTTCGCAAGCAGTTAGGTGTAGGGTAGTACATCACTTCTCTACATCTCTTGTATATTAGCTTGTATAGTAGCTTCTCTCACACTTAAAGTACCACATTGGACTTTAAGTGGGAGGTTGTTGGGGTATAAAGCCCAATGTGGTCGCCCAGGTAAGTGGGCGGGCCGCCAGGTATGTACACATATTCTTTTGTTAAAACCTAATAAGAACTCACTATGCTCTACACATTACAGTAGAGCGAGTTCACCATTTCGTCGTGCTCTTCTTCTCGCACTCTCTCTCACATCGCACTTCCGCTCATACTCCTTCACCCAGCTCGTCTTTATTACCAACATTTCCACTTCGTTTCAAAGAGACCGCCACGGTACACAACTCCAAATCATGCAGTTGCGTCTACTTTCACTCAAGTGTTGAAGTCAACAACAAGGAAAGCTATAGATCACGCATAGTACATGCTTACAACACTAAAGGGCACAAAGAAAGAGGGAAAGATAACATATGTGGGCGCTCCAGAAGTGCTAACAAGAAGAGCATACCATGCTATTGGAATGGCAGACAGCTTGCCACCAGCCCCAGATCAGAACACGTGGATCATCTCAGCTCAACCTTCTCCACAAACCACTAGATCAACAAAACGGGTATATAAATCAGATGAGGAATCAGCAGAAAGCACGCCTGAGACCCACAACAGCGAAAGCTCTAACAATGAAGAAATGATGGCAAGAAGGGAAGCGATGAAGAAGAAAGTGGTGGTAGCTCATCAAGAGGAATCTCAGCAAAAAGGAAAAGATTTGAAGGAGAGAAATAATCATACGAAAGAAGCCACCAATCTGCAGGTGAAAACCCTGAGAAATGGAGCTCGAGGGAGGTCAAGAGTCCAAGGACCAAGAACCCTGCAAAGAAAGTTCCCAACGATCCGAAAGATTTACTGGAGCAGATGTATGCAAAAGCTGAAGCTTTGAGGAATCGGGAAGCTTTAGAACCTTAAAGAAAAGCAAAAAACGAAGCGGCTGAGCAACAAAGGCAAGCAGAAGCTACACAACAAAGTGAACCACAACAAGAAGAGATGTCTCCAAGACCCTCTTCACCAATTGCAGAACAAGAAGATCAGCCCATGCCAAGTCCAAGCTCTTCACCCCCAACAACTAAATCCAATGAAGGTTAGGACACAAAGGGAAAAGAGCCTGAGCAACAGAAAGAGGCAAATTTTGAACAGCACAAGGAATCAGAAAAAATTGAAGCTGGACCTTCTTCTACAACAACTCAAGCAGAAGCATCTGAGGAATCCACGAACCCTCAAGAAGAATCAATCAAATGTACACGGCCAGAAGCAAAAGCCACTGCACCAACCAAAGAACCGCAAAGTGAAACCGTTGAAATTTTTAAGCAGCCCCAAGTAGAACCTGAAGACTGGGAAATCACAAATGAAGTCATCATGCTGGTAAATGAGCATCAAAGAAAATGCAGCTAATGACAGAAAAGATGAGAACCACAGCACTTAGTCGCAGTGCCAAGGCTAAAGAACTGGAATAGGTAATAGATGCTCTACAAGGTGAGCTAGAAGATAGAGTGAACATTATTGAAGATCTTCAAAGACAGATTAAAGAGCTGAAAAATAAAGCAGAACAACACCAAACTGTCAAGGAAAGACAACACACAGAGACGGAAGATTTGGGGATCCTCCTCACAAAGCTGTCTGACGCATGCAAAAGTAAGGACCAACAACTGACTGAAGTGACCAACGAACTTAAAATCAATACTCAGTCAATCCAAAAAATCCAAGTGTGGGACAGGTGTCTAACCTCACACCTATCTTATTGTAGATTTAGCGAGAGCCACGATTGAATTCTCAATCCATGGGACAAAGCTGACTCGACTAGTGCATAGAGGCTACAAGAGGTTGTCAATCTTTTGGAAAACAACAAACAACTCGCATCTAACTCAAGCTATACTCAAGTGACTGAATTCACCAACAGCCAATCGCTCAACGACAAACAAATCACATCCGTTACAGCATCAAATCCTAACGTAACAAAACTTCTAGGACAAGTTTATAAGACCTAAGCACACATGCTTATGGTCTCAAATCCCATTTGAGGTCAAGTGCAAAAATCACGATTATTAACAGCAGTGGATTTTTGACCTAGTCGTTTTCGACCCAGAATGCATCTAAATGCTTAGCAATGATGCCCCAATACCCCGCCTATACTTATTTTTTATTTTGAAGTGTAAATTCCTACTTATGATGAAATTAGGCTGCACGTCGGTGACGCCAAAAGCTACGAAATACTGTGAAATGCTTATGTCAATGCGTGGAGCTCTTACCTGTTGTTGCAACGCAACAAATGCGACTGCAATGTGACAACCAGGGAGGGAGTAGGAAGCGTGAGAAGAAGAGAAGTGAGCGCCGTTAGCTCACACTGTGTATTTCCTTATCCAAAACTTAAAAATAACTTACAAAAATTAGCTTTTATACCTTAGCCAAGGTTTTTGGTGGTCAAAACTAATAATTTGGGAGCTCTAACTAAAGATGGGTAAAGAAATGCTGATACAATCTGGAAGCTTGTAGCATCGGCTCATCAATTATAAGGTTTATCCGTAAAATAGGAGTTACAGTATTCCCGATTTATCAAAATAATAAGTGTTTTTACAATGAGAGCTCCAAAAAATGGTATCTGAGTTAGCTTGCAACTAACATTCCCCCCCTCCTTGCCTGTATCATCCCTTGACACAGATTATGGGCTGAAATAGTCTTCAGGTTGCCGGCTGGCGAGGTGGTCTTTAAGTGCATGTAGAGTCTTTTTCTATCTGATCTTTCTTTCTTTGTATGTCACCTGCAAAAACTACCAAGTGACTCTATTTTTAAGCTCGATTGCAGAGTAGCCTACAAATTGTGCACGTCTATCACACGTGTCAATGCAAGGGACTTGCCATACACTATTTGCGAGCCACAAATGGCTGCAAACACACAACCAGACTAATCTAGCAAGCTAAAGAGAGCAAGGGTGTGTCACTCGCCGCCCAACGCTCGTCTTCGTGGAGGATTCCTCACCGCGAAGAAGAAGGAGCTATCGTCGTGCCGCACTGCCTCGCCGTCATCGTGCCATCGTTGCAATGCTCGATCACTCTCTCTCTCTCTCTCTCTCTCTCTCTCTCTCTCTCTCTCTCACACACACACACACACACACACACACACACGTGTGCGCGCGTGCATACACACACAAGGAGATGAAGAAGAAGATGGAGATGGAGAAGAAGATGGAGATGGAGCAAGAGCACTCTTCAATTGCACAAATGAGAAAATGAATGATTTTTAGGTTTAGGTGACTCTTATATGACCTCGCCCCGTTCACACTTAGGCACCCATACTTAGCCAACTAACCCTTGAATGTTCCTGTTAGAGTGCGCCTCTTATCGACTTAGCCAACTAACCCTTGAATGTTCCTGTTAGAGTGCGCCTTTTCCTATTGGACCGACAAGCCCGGCCCATGAAACTAGAACAGGATGCCAGTGGTTAACATGCCCCCCTTCCTGATGTAGATTCTGCCCTTGGAATATAACAGTGCAGCATTGGGATCCACGATAGGAGTTGTCGGAATTAGGATTGCACAGAGACACACACAGCTTGGAGAAGACGAAGGAAGCTCAAGGCACACAATAGAGAGTGTATAACTTAGTGTGCAATGAAAAGATAGATAGCCCTAGAGTGATGGGCATACATACAATGCTCCGGGGGAAAAACTTCCTAAAGAGGGAAAAAATGCCCTGGTGGTCCTAGTGTGTTCACACACATCACTACCACATGTATATGGTAACAAATCCCCCCTGGAGTGATGTGGTGAACGAGAGCTGGCACATGAGTAAAGGGAAGTGCCATGCTCTGAGGACATGATCAGTCCACAAAGGGGAGTAAGCCCAAAGCTTTGCGGAAAGCTTCAAGCTTCTCACGAGAGAATGCCTTTGTGAAAAGATCTGCAAGGTTGTCCTGTGTTGGCACATAAGCCAAGCTGATCTCTCCTGCTAAGAGCCTCTCCCTCACATAGTGGTAATGCACCTCAATGTGCTTTGTGCGAGCATGAAAAACTGGGTTCCTCACAACTGCCAATACGCTCTAACTGTCAGTGTAGATAGTGCTGGCAGTGTCCAATCCAACACCCAAATCAGCCATAACGCGTCTGAGCCATACACACTCAATCGTAGCAGTGAAGACTGCCCTGTACTCAGCCTCACAACTCGAAGTGGCCACAGTAGGTTGCTTCTTGCTCAACCATGATATACATGAACTGCCAAGCATGAAACAAAAACCACTTGTGGACACTCGTGTGTCAAAACAACCAGCCCAATCTGAGTCTGAAAAAGCATGCAAGTCTGGCGGCAATGATCCCCCCTTGGGATAAAACAAGCCAAGATGTAAAGTGCCACTAAGGTAGTGGAAAATCCTCTTGACAGCCTACCAATGCTTAGACCCTGGGCTATGCATAAATCTGCTGACTTGTGAGACTGCAAACTGAATATCCAGCCTCATGTTGCATACATAAATGAGGCAGCCAACATCAGTTTGATAAAGAGTGACATCAGCAGGATCGCCAGCATCATGTAGACTCAACTTCAAACCTGTTTCCATGGGAGTGGCAATAGGTTTGCAATCCTCAAGTCCAAACTTACATAGCAATGTCTCTATGTAACTTTTCTGACACAAGGCAAGACCACCATCACACTGCTTAAACTGTATACCCAAGTAATGATGCAACAACCCCAAATCTTTCATCTTGAAAGTAGCATTCAAATCAGCCTTAAATGCAGCAATATGTCTCTCATTTGGTCCAGTGATCAGCAAATCATCAACATAAAGAACCACAATGAGAAGTACATCACCCTCACGCTTTACATACAATGTGCTCTATGTTGGACTATTACAAAAGCCTCGTTTAACCAAATGAGTGTCAGCTTTCTCATACCAAGCACGAGGAGATTGCTTCAACCCATACAAAGCCTTCTTACATCTACACACTTTGTCCTCTTGTCCTTTTATGACAAAACCGCGAGGCTGCGTTACATAAACTTCCTCAAATATGTCACCGTTCAAGAAAGCAGTAACAATGTCTAATTGATGTACATCCCAACCAAAATGAGCTGCCAATGCACATAGAAAACGCACAGTAGTCATACGACAAGTGGGAGCAAAGGTCTCTTCATAATCTATGCCTTTTTGCTGTGCATAACCCTTTGCAACAAGTCGAGCCTTATGGCGATCAATCTCACCATCTGGCTTGCGTTTCAACTTGTAAACCCACTTCGTACAAATGGCCCTTTTTGCCAGGAGGCAAATCACATAAAGTCCATGTGTCATTTTCTATAAGTGCCTCATATTCTGATTGCATGGCAGCCATCCAATTTTTTGAATTCTGTGCTTCATCAAAAGACAAAGGCTCCTCAACATCATGTAAGCTAGACACAGACAAATCATAACAATCTGATGCATAAGATGCATGGCGAGAGCCTGAACGAGTACAACTAGACAAAGGTGCATCCAATTTACTGTCACGCAAAGTGTGCACAGCCATTTTGGCATACCTCTAGCCTGCTCATTTTCAGCCCTTTCCTCATCAAGTACATCATGTACATCTGCATCAGTAATAGGCTGATCTAAAACATTTTCAAAAACCCCCAAAGGCTGTATATTTTCCTCATTGGAGCTTACATTCGTATTTCCACCACTAAAAAGAGGCAACAAAGTGTCATAAATGTCCTGTGAGCTTACATTACTGTCTCTAGTACATGACAGCAAGGGCTGAACAGAATCTTCCACAAACACTACATCCCATGAAACCAAAATACGTTTTGTTTGCGGATGATACAACCTGTAACCTTTGCTTTCAGCACTATAACCAACAAAAATACATTTGACAGCCTTATCATCCAATTTTCTGCACTGCACTTGTGGCACCAAAGCATATCCCAAACAGCCAAAAACACGCATGTGCTCAATAGAAGGCTTTCTATCATGCCATGCTTCATATGGAGTAATAGACTGCAAAGCTTTCGTAGGACACCTGTTAAGTACATAAGTGGCACACATGATGGCCTCAAGCCAAAAAGAATGTGGCAAAGCTTGACTTTTGACCATACATCGTGCCATTTCCGTAAGTGACCTGTTTTTCCTCTCAACAACACCATTTTGCTGAGGTGTGTAAGGCACTGTACATTGGTGTTTTATCCCACGACTAGACAGAAATGCATTAAATTCATGAGAGATATACTCCCCCCCTCGATCGGAACAAAGGGTGCCCATAGTACATTTTGAAACATTTTCAGCCATAGCCAGAAATTGTTTGAAGCACATAAAAACTTCAGACTTCGCTTTAAGCGGAAATACCCATGCATGTCTGGAGTAATCATCAATGAAAGTCACGAAGTACAGGTAATTGCCCAAGGACGGAGTTTGCATGGGGCCACAAACATCACTATGCACAAGCTGCAACCTGCATGTGGCCCAAACTGAACCATCCTTTGGAAACTTAGAACGCTGCATCTTACCCAAAATACAGCCTTCACAAACATGTTTGACAGGTGCTTCAAGAGGCAGCAAAGAAGAAACCGTATCAGATTTCTACAAACATAGCAAACTGGCAAAATTCAGATGACCAAAATGTGCATGCCAAAGTTTTTCATATGAAATAGCCCTTAAATCTGCAACAACATTTGCAAAATTTTGTCCACACTTGTCATACAAAGTGAGCTTATACAGCCCAATGTACAAAAGACCTGATACAACAATTTCATCACCAAAACTGAGATCATGAACTGTACATCTGTCATCCACAAATTTGACTACAAGTCCAAGTCTAGCAAGTGCGGATACAGACAAAAGATTCTTCTTGATCCCAGGTACATAAATGCATCAACAAGTCTGAAGGAGCTGCCATTAGCAGCAGTGAGCACAATCTTTCCAACTCCTTGAACTGGATAAGAGGCATTGTTGGCACAAGTGACAGAATTCCCATGAGGGACACACTCGAGAGAGGTAAACAATTCACGATGCGAGGTAATGTGCTTTGTAGCACCACTGTCAAAATACCACACATGTGAATCTGCACCAACTGACAAGCATGCATCATGGATAGCAGGATTGTAACTGCACTCTGCGCTAAAATCCCATTTTGCATCAACATTAGCATCACAGTCTCCTTTCACAGAAGACTCAACAATGGCTGCATTTGTAGTGGAACCAGCATTTGCAGTGGAACCACCCTCTTTCTTCTTAGCCTCTTTGGCCTTCAACTTAGGACACGACTTGATCAAGTGATCATTAGCTTTACAATAATGGCAACGCATCTTCTTTTTTCCCTTATCACCAGAATTGCCAGACGAAGTGCTTCCAGCAGAAGCATTAGAAACATAATTTTTGCCACTCGCAGCAGAACCATAAGAAGTGGCTGCATTATTGTTACCACCCTTTCTTTGAGAAGCAATAAAAGCCTGTTCAACTGCACGCTTCCTAGTCCTGTTTTTTCTAGAAAGTGACTCTTGCAACAACAATGTGCATAATGCATCAAACTTGACAACTTCAGGATTTCCTTAGGTCATCAGTCTCCAAGTACTAGCAAAAGTCTAGTAGGAATCTAGTAAGGCATCAAGAACAGTCTGCACAAGGGAACTGTCTGAAATGACTTCACCTGCAGAACTAAGCTGCTCATTGATATCCTTGACACTAGCAAGGAAAGTGTCCATATCATCTTCCTCATGCATAATCTTCGACTCCAGCTCTTTACGTAGCAAAGCAATTTTAGCCTCATTGCGGCTTGCATAAAGACCTGCTAAAATATCCCAAGCCTGTTTTGCAGATTTTGCTGAACGGATGTGAGGAACAATGGTGCGCTTCACAGACAACGCAATCAATGCATGAGCCTACGCATCCTTAACATCCCAACGAGCTTGTTCTACCGTAGGCAAAACAACTCTAACAACAGCAATCCTTGCAGCAAGACCTGCAACATCCTCAACATCGCCTACATCCTCAGAACCAAGACGTGCATCAATGCCCTGCACAATGTTCCAAACGCCTTTTGACACAAGAACATGTTGCATCATATAAGCCCACATAGGGTAGTTGTCCCCATCCAACCTGTCCTCAGCAGTAAACATCTTGAACACATCTGTGTTGTTGTTGTCAGCCATGGTAAATGCTGCACCTAATGTGAAAACTGCCAAAATAGGAGAAACGGAGCGGGAACAACACGTGCTATATAGCACAAACCGTAGAAGACTATAAGGAACCTGTTATGCAAAAAACGGCACTGACAAAAATTCTGCACAAAATGACGAAATAGCCTGTGCAGTACTGCCTGTAGTGGAAACGAAGGCCGAAATGAGCCCAAATCAAAAATTTGAGCAGAACATGCTCTTCGAGCTCTCCCGAAATACTTGTCGACCTGCGAACGCTCGCCAAAGCTCACTGAAATCGGAGAAAGTGAGCAGGCGTGTACTGGAGCAACTGGCGACTAAGCCCAGGAGGACGCAACCTGCTCTGATACCACTTGTTGGAATTAGAGTTGAAGAGAGACACACAGCTTCGAGAAGACGAAGGAAGCTCAAGGCACACAATAGAGAGTGTATAACTTAGTGTGCAATGAAAAGATAGATAGCCCTAGAGTGATGGGCGTATATACAATGCTCGGGGGGAAAAACCTCCTAAAGAGGGAAAAAATGTCCCAACGGTCCTAGTGTGTTCACACACATCACTACCACATGTATATGATAACAGGAGTACCTGTGGCAGAAGAAAAGCAACATTGTGAAAGCTCAAAGGCAGCATGTGCAGTCGTGCAATAAGTGAGATGCATACATGATATTCTAGAAAATGCAAAAAAAAAAACATGAATTGTAACGTTGCCAACTAGAACAAGCGTAGTACCTGAATAAAATGCAATTGAGTTAGGTCTATTAGGCTGACTCTAAGAGAAATACATAAGAGCTAGGGCTAAAGTAAGTACTAGATTGTCTAATGTTAATTAAAAAATATTGACTAAAGAGTAGTTAACCCTAGGAATGCTCGTTGGGATCTAAAGACTAGTGATCTTATCACTTATACCACTTAAGTGTGATCAACATAAAATACAAGGAAGTTTTGTGCTATTTGCTTTTTCTTTTCTTTTTCTCTTTTTTTTTCATTTTCTTTGTTTTCTTTTTTGTTGTTGTCATAGTTGCTACAAGTAGCTGGGGGACTCGAGGTCTCAAATACCAGCAGAAGCTGGGAGACTCAAGGTCTCAAATACCAGCTTGAGCATAAACTAGCCGGGAGACTCGAGGTCTCAAATACCATCTTAACACATGGGCTTCCATAACACAAGTCACTTTTGGGTGGAATAAGCTAGAGAGAACTATATCCTCATAGCCTAACATATTACTAACGTTACTACAATTCATAGACTATTTAGGAATTTAAGTCAGCAAATTAAGTGGCATAGTTAGCCTAAGGTCCTGATAGCTACTTAAAGCCAATTAATAGACCAAACTCAAAGAGAAGAACAAGGTACTAGAAGTTTGAAAAAATTATAGCATCTAAATTGGCAATGTCACAACTTCATAAATTTTATGCCTTATTAGAATTCAAATGACAAGATGCAAACATGTAAATGTGGAAGCATAGATAAAAGAAAGTAGTACACCTGATATAATGGAGAACATCCATTGTACCATGTACACATCCATTGTCATTGTCCTTTGAAGGCATCCTTATGTAGTCACAAACTGCACAATAGTCACCACCAAACATATACTACAACACTATATGAAGATATCGACGCGTATATATCGACGGCCATGCTTTTCCACGTGTATATCGACGTCGATATATGCGTCGATATACGCGTCGCAGTGTGCGTCGATATATGCGTGGAAAGGCTTTTTTGCCACGTGTATATCCACGCGTATAGCCACGCGTATAGTGACGCAAAAAAATTTGGGGGAAAAAAGTGAAACCCGCGCGCAGGAGCCATTTTCGCCTGCTCAGATCTTGGCCGAAACCTGTTGCGCAGGTATTATGTCCATCTCCGCCCCCCCCCCCCCCCCCCCCCCCCCCCAACCCCTCCCTCTCTCTCTCTCTCTCTCTCTCTCTCTCTCTCTACATCGTGTGTGTGTGTAGGAAAGATAGAGAGAGAGAGAGAGAGAGAGAGAGAGAGAGAGAGAGAGCGGTGTGTGTGTGTGTGTAGGAAAGAGAGAGAGAGAGAGAGAGAGAGAGACAGAGCGGTGTGTGTGTGTCAATGTGTGTAGGAAAGAGAGAGAGAGGTGTGTGTGTGTGTGTGTGTGTGTGTGTAGGAAATAGAGAGAGAGAGAGAGAGAGAGAGAGAGAGAGAGAGAGAGAGCGGTGTGTGTGTGTAGGAAAGAGAGACAGACAGAGAGAGAGAGAGAGAGAGAGAGAGAGAGAGAGAGAGAGAGAGAGAGAGAGAGAGAGAGAGAGAGGTGTGTGTGTGTGTGTAGGAAAGAGAGAGAGAGAGAGAGAGAGAGAGAGAGAGAGAGAGAGAGAGAGAGAGAGAGAAATGTGTGTGTGTGTGTAGGAAAGAGAGAGAGAGAGAGAGAGAGAGAGAGAAATGTGCGTGTGTGTGTGTGTGGGTAATCAAAGAGAGAGAGAGAGAGAGAGAGAGAGAGAGAGAGAGAGAGAGAATTAATGTATGCTTGGGAAATTAAATTAAAGAAAAAAAATTAAAGAGAGAAATGAAATGAAATGTTATATTAACGTCTTCGAAAGGCCAAAGTGACCTATGAGACATGAGACAAGAAAGTTACAATGTGATGGATCTGATACAAAGTCAGAGTAAGAAGATGACAAAATAAAATATTATGGAATCATAAACTGCTGGGTGTGGACTAAACGGCTAAACCAGCTAGCTGAGATAGGTAAATCATAGGAGATCTAGCATCTGTCGCTGGCGGATCTCATCATTCTCCTCCATGGTCAATAGTCTGACCGGGCGTTGTGCATGTCGAGCCAAAGTGACCTAGCTAGATCCTTTGATGCAACCTCTGTCGATGTTGTGTAGTCCTCCGCAGTCGTGGGCGTCTAGATCTCCCTAGCTCAGGCGCTCGTTCGATCACTAGAGAGATAGGGAAGTAGAGAGAGAGAGAGAGAGAGAGAGAGAGATAGATAGATAGTTCTATTATCGTCCTGGGAGGTCAAATATGACCTATGGGACCAAATGAACATGTCACGTGGTGTGAGTGGAGTTCATAAGTGACTCTCGATGCTCAAAAATGGCTGAAATGAGCGTCGCAATAGAGAGTCCACATCGTGGTTGGGAGAGGAAGGTATGTAGGGAGAGCTCATGGCTGAATATATGGGGAAAAGAGGACCTAATGTGGTCAAAAGCTGAGCACTCAAGTAGTGTGTGGTACTCACTCTCTCGCACTTGACGAGGGCATAAGGTGCAAAGTCGATGACACTCCTCGCCAGTGCCCCAACGTCCTGTCTCGCAGCGTAGAGAATGGGAGCTAAGACGAATGGAGGCAATGGTGCGGATCGCACTCAACGGGATGGGCTCAAGGATGTAGGAATGGGTTCGGTTACCTCGTTCCGAGAAGAAGAGAGATTTGTAGTTTGGGGCAACGTGTGTGGTGTAATGGCTGAAGCGAGAACCTCCAGATTTCTCCCAAGCCATGATACATTGGCGTTGTAAGAAGGCCTCATTAACTTGGGAGTCGATCGACGCATCCTTGACCAAGTGACATGCATCCCATCTTCCAAACCATTTCTTGATATCAAGCATCCACCCCGAACTTAGTATTTTGCTCTTGCATGTCTTTTGAACCTTTTGACTTGCTTCATATGCGATTCTAGGAAGTCGATGCAAAGGGCTACGTTGTGTCTTACGCATGTACTCCACAACCCTTTCCATGCCCAAGACCTCAATGGGAAGCGATCCGGACTCAAGAAGTAAGAGCATGTAGGGTGTTTGTGTCTTGACTTGGAGAAAGTTGGTGAGAAAACGCTTTTGGACATTCTCAAACTCTTTCCAAGTAGACTTCCCGATGCTTCCACCCCACACCTCCACTCCATAAAGAAGCACCGGTGTCACCAATGTGTCAAAGAGGTACTTTTTGAGAGCCCAACACTTGATCTCTCCTGCATTGCACATGTTCTCAAATGCATAATAAGCCCTCTTTCCGGCTTCCAAGCGACGCATTGCACAATCCTTCCATTTATGATTGGATGGAACCTCAAGGCCAAGGTACTTGAAGTGATCTACCACTTCAAGTTTCTCATTGTTGTATACAATGCATGGATTTTCGTCATTGAGGGTCTTTACAAGCATAACCTTGGTTTTGGATCCATTCACGATCAGCCCGCTATGTAGGCAAAAGCGTTCCAAGACACTCATAAGCTTTTGTGCATCTTCTAAGGTATGTGCCAAGAGCACTACATCATCGGCATAAAGCAAAAGCATGATCACCACATTTCCAATCTTAACCTCTTCTATGCCTTCTTGCTGCATAAAATCAAGAACCATGTATTCCAATTCATCAATGAGTAGCCCAAAGAGGGTTGGGGAAAGTGGGCATCCTTGTTTGACACCAATAGTGCTTGCAAAAAATTCTGAAATTCCATCTCCCATACGTAATCGACATATCACTTTTTGGTAGATGCGAAAGACTGCATGCATAAATTCTCTCGGCACTTGAAGGCTTTGCATACGTCTCCAAAGATTTCCTCGCGGTACCATGTCAAAAGCTTTCTTGAAATCCACAAAGCAACAATACAACTTTTTTCCTTTCAATCGAGACGCTTCCATAAGAACTCGAAGAGTGACAAGGTGATCAATAGTGCTATGATGCTTTCGAAAACCTGCTCGGCCAAGCACACGTTTGCCATTCTTTTCAGCCCATTCACTTATCTTCATCTCCATGATACATCCAAATAACTTTGCCATCAAAGAACCAACCATTATAGTGCGATAGTTGTTCACATTGTTTACATCTCCTCCTTTGTGCAAAGGTTTGATCCAATTTGCACTCCAATCATGAGGCATGCCATACTGAAGTGCAAGGTTAAACATATCGCATATCCAATATCGTGTTTTCTTGCTTGTCCATTTAATCATTTCAGCCTTGACACCTTGAAGGTCACCTGCCTTGCGAGTAGCAAGTTTCTCAAGCGCACGGCATACATCTTCAATGGTAAAGAAGGGAGACATAAATGGAAGGGAGCTACAACCCTCCATCTTATCAACATTGGGTTGCTCATAGAGGTTCTTACAATGCATATACATATCCTCAAGAGTCAAGTCACCAAAGCTCTCAACGCGCTTGCCTTTTAGATTTTGCCAAAACTTGCCACATGCATGTGCTTTCTCTTGTGCTAAAAGAAGTTGTTTTTCGACTTCCCACCTTCTCCTCTTCTTTTGAACAAGTGCTTTGTATGTGTGTGAACATTCCAAGTAAACTTCCTTGTCTTTGATTGCATCCAATCTTAGCAAGTGTTTTCGGGCTTGACTACATTCCATGTCAAACCATTTCTTCTTGGTGCTAACCCTTCTTAGACCTTTTGCAAGACATGTGTTTCGCCGAAAAGCATTCCTTCGCACAAGAGAAAATTACTTCTTTGAAAACTTTCCACTTGCATTCTAATGTTGGGCTCCCTTGATGCTCTATCATGCTTAACATTTGGTCCACCATATCAGCATATATAAGTGCTCGTTTGAAGTCTAGACGTAGGTACAAATGATTCACATCATGATTGGAGGCTACATGCTCGGGCCGTTTACCACACTTGAGGTCAATACATAACATCCTATGATCCGATTCCGGATTCCATTCACCAAGTGTAAAGCTTTGTATGCATTCTAGAGTGGCTTCTGAGAACAACATATAGTCAATCACGCTAGCACCATTGTGCTTTCTACATGTAAAGTCATTGGTGCCTTGCCATAGAGATACACCATTTGCAATGAGCATTCCGGTACTATTGCACATATGTAGAAGTGACTTTCCATAGTGATCCACTTCTTTTGCATCATTAGAACTTCGATTATACATGTATGAGTCATCCACTCTTCTTGATACATGCGGCATGTCGACTTGTTGTGTGTCGTGTTGTAACATATTTGTGCGAGCATTCATGTCTCCAAAAACATTGACTTCACCTTGATCCTTGTAATAAGCAATGTCTTCCTCTAGTTCAACAAAGGGCTGATCTCTATCCATATTCAAGCGAGCATAAAAGTTGGAGTCATAGTGAGGAATGTAGCAGCCGGCCACAAACATGACTTGACAATTTGGTGGGCTGATTTTCAGCCATAAGTAGCGTTTATACTTATCTTCTTTGACAATGGAAACATCTTTCAAACCCTTTTTGGTCATACATGCTATGCCTCCTTGGCCTCTTCGTTGCTTTGCATTTTTGGCCCACATCAAAGAATGTACATCGTATTTGTCAAATCCAAGAATTCGTTGCGCATCATGCTCCCATGTTTTGACAAGAAGTATCACATCGGAGTCATTGGTAAGCTCATCAATGCCAATTCCCGCATTCCATGGATACCCGTTACAATTCCAAAAGCTTATTCGCAAGCGTGAGTTGGTCTCATAGATCATGTGTCCCTATTTGTTGGGTGGACTTGCATCCTCCTCAAGTGCCTTTTCTTCTTGAGATGATACCTTAACCTTCTTGCTTCTTTCCTCGTATGCTTTGCGACGTACATTTTGTTGCATAAGAGTGCGATCCTCATATACATTACAACCCGTTCCTTTGAGGTAGATCCAACCATTTTCAAGGATGATCTTTCTCTTTACCTCATCAGCCATGGTACATACAATAGGTCTTTCTCCCGAGCGAGGGACTCCTTGTTTTCCAACTCGATGTGCACCATAAGCCATGATTCCTGACATGCCAAAGTGTGTAGCAAAAAACTCTTCAATAGCAACCGCAAGAGATTGGGGTGTTTCCATGCTTTCCTCCTTGATTCCACGAATGACGATGTTCTTTGAGCGTTTTTGTCGTTCTTGCAATTCTTGAGTGTCCACATTCTCTACATTCTTTGCTTGGACAACGGCTTGCGTGATAGGAGATGTAGAAACCACATTATCCTTACATATATCAGCCCATGATTTGGATGCATTTCTCATCTCACATACATCATGTCGTATTGTATCTATCGTTTCCTCTTTCAATACATGATCACTCTCAACTTTGCTCAAGCGCTCTTTCAATACATGATCACTCTCAACTTTGCTCAAGCGCTCTTTCACTACATTCATGTCCACAAGAGAGCGTTTACATTCTTGAACTTCATTCTCAAGATGCATCAAGCGCGTTGTTTGCATTTCAAGAACCTTCTTGAGATGCTCATTCTCCACAACGAGAACTCTTAAAGTACCATTTTCCATTGCAAGTGCGCGCAACTCTTCACCTTGCTTGTTGACGGTTTCTTGTAACGAGATCAAGTAAGCCATGATCATTGCTTCCGTTGTTGTAGACGATGTGGTTGGATTAGCATCCAAATTCCTTGGAGATTTTGCATCATTCTCCATGGCGAGTGTGGCTTTTCCACCCTTGCGAGTTTTGTCTGACATTGCCTTCAAGTCGGCAACAAAAACGCAAAGTTTTGACAGTTTTTTCAGTTCTGAGATGCTGTTACAGCAAAGCCATCCATTACACAGAAAAATTCTGTCTTTACATCAATGCGTAGAGGGCTTCG
Organism: Adiantum capillus-veneris; assembly: GCF_014529385.1. Taxonomy (NCBI): domain Eukaryota; kingdom Viridiplantae; phylum Streptophyta; class Polypodiopsida; order Polypodiales; family Pteridaceae; genus Adiantum; species Adiantum capillus-veneris. The sequence goes on from NC_140954.1 coordinate 85,663,708, forward strand.
TGCTCTTCGATTGAGGCTATAGATCACCTAAATCGGAGTTCGGATGAGCAAGTTATGGTCAAAAGAGAGAGAGAGAGAGAGAGAGAGAGAGAGAGAGAGAGAGAGAGAGAGAGAGGTAAGTAGAGAGTGAGAGAGAGAGAGAGAGAGAGAGAGAGAGAGAGATAGGAAATAGAGAGATAGAGAAAGAGAGTTATATATATATATATATATATAATATATATATATATATATATATATATATATATATAGAGAGAGAGAGAGAGAGAGAGAGAGAGAGAGAGAGAAAGAGAGATAGGGAAGTGGAGAGCGAGACAGAGAGAGAGATAGGAAAATAGGGAAATAGAGAGAGAAAGAGAGATAGCAAGACCGAGATCGAGAGAGAGAGAGAGAGAGAGAGAGAGAGAGATAGCGAGAGCGAGATTGAGAGAGAAAGAACGAGAGATAGGGTACGTAGACAAAGAAGAAACTATGGAACTAAAAGAGGCAAAGGGGTTTTGCATGCTACATGCATTGCCATGTACACCTGGGAGTGCACGTATGTGTCTACCCATATAGGATTTGACCAATAAAGACGAGATTTTGACCCGGTGGTCCTGATCTCTGTACACCTCTGGACCGAGGTGTGCGGAGATTGGGCAAGACTAGAGAATGCGAGGTAGTTTACATTGTGAGGAGTATATATATATATATATTAAAACAACATTCATAATCATTGTAGATGGCAACGTCATCAACTAAAATGGAGGAAAAGATTGCATGCTCGTACACGCTCTGCAAGTATCAAATCCTGCGCAAGCGTAGGATATGTAATGAGCATGTGCACAAGTACGCAGAGTTTGCTAGAGAAACCGTACAGAATCTTCGATACGACTCCTACGGAATGGGCATTGATTTCTGCGACATAGCACCTACATCTGAGAGAGAGAAAAAAAATATTATGCGTGAAGGTCCGACCAATATAGAGCCACGGATGGAAGCAGAAAAGGGCTTACAGACAGAAGACGATAGCATGGAGGAGATGCTGGATGCCTTCTTCCAGACAAGCGAGGAGAACGTGAACGAAGCAGCACCAGAAGCCGTGCGCCTATCTCCTGAAGACATGTTGAGGAAGTTGGCACGTCAACCAATCTATGAAGGTGCCAAAATATATGTGCTTCGTACTTGTCTGGCGTTTTTGAATCTTCAGTCAGTGTACGGGTGGTCAGATGCAAGCGTCACTGCTTTGTTTAGGTACGTAATTTACAAAAGAGATTTTCCGATTGCAACGGTGATGTGCTCGGAGAGCTTTTTAATTTAATGTGGCTTAAACAGGTTATTGCGGGAGCAACTTCTCCTGGCTGGCAATGAAATGCCCCCCTCCAGGCCAGACGCAAAGCAACTTCTGACCTCAGTTGGCTTGGACTACAACAAGATTCATGCATGTCCAAATGATTGCATTCTTTTTTGCAATGAATTCGCAGATTGTCTATCGTGTCCTAAGTGTAGAGCAATGCGCTACAAACAAGATGCAGTTGGTGAGACAGTGCCAGCTAAAGTGTTGCGGCATTTCCCTATTATTCCTAGGATAAAAAGCATGTTTTGTTGTGGTTCCATTGCAAAGTTGATGCGATGGCATTCTACGAATAGATCCACTGATGCAACATTTAGGGTGCCCGCTGATTCAAAGGCTTGGAGGCACATTGAAGATACCTGGCCACATTTTAAGAGTGAACCACACAATTTGCGTTTGGGCATGGCAATGGATGGAGTCAATCCATTTGGCTTGAGAAGCTCGTCATGGAGCACTTGGCCTGTGTGCCTTATCAATTACAACCTCCCGTCGTGGCTTGCCATCAAGAAGGGTCATTTGATATTAAGCTTGATTGTACCTGGTAAGTTCAAGGCAAAAAACATGGATGTTTATCTAGCTCCACTAGTTGACGAGCTCTAGGAGTTATGGCATGGGATCGACATAGCAGATGCGGTTGAACCAGTAGGACAACAGCATGCAAGGATCCATAAACTTCTTATGTGGACTATGCATGATTGGCCAGGATACGGAGAAGCTTCTAGTAATGGTTATTGATTTACAAAATTCTCCCTATTCGCAAGCCCTTTGCCTTGGCCTGATTCATGCTTTAATATATGCAGGGCTAACAACTTCGGGATACAATGAATGTCCAATTTACGGGCAGTCTTTGGATGTGCGCTATTCTGCCTCTCTTCGAAAGACAATTTATCAAGGCCACCACCGTTATCTTCCAGATGGCCATCACTTGCGCGAAGGTCAGCTTGGTCGCGTCGAATGTCGTCCTATGCATGTACAAGAGTGGCGTCGCCGATGGGAGCAACATGAGGGACAACCTGTTCCAGGAATGAAACGTTTGTCCATTCTCCATACGTTGCCGTACTGGGGTGATCTACTAATTAACCATTTCCTGGATCCAATGCATATATTCAAGAATGTGGGAGAGCTCCTCTGGAAGACAATCATGGGAATGAAAGACAATCGAGCTTCACGAGATGATTTGCAGTCGGTTGGAAAGATGCCAGAGCTATGGCCTTTCACCAATGCAGCTGGCCAAACAAAACTTCCAAGAGCGCCATGGGTATTGCTAAAAAACGAAGAGCGACAAGTGAAAAGGGTGATTTCAGAGTTCAGGACGCCAACAGGATATATGCGATGTCTCAAGACAGCATTCACCCATGACGATCAACTGTCGGGATTGAAATCGCACGACTGGCATAAGTTCTTGTAGTTCATTCTTCCAATTGCGATCAAGGGGTGTTTAACGGAGGAAGTGCGGACCTGCATATACAAGATTTCAGAGCTAGTGCGGTGGATCTCTTCCAAGGAGATACGGGAGGAATCTATTGCAGTCGCAAGGGCTAACTCCATTGAGGCAGTTTGCATGATTGAGAAGTATCTACCCACGAGCTGCCTAACTATCCAAATGCACTTGCTCGTCCATGTAGTAGATAAAGTTGCAGTGGCAGGTACAGTCCACAGCCGTTGGATGTTCTTTCTAGAGCGGTTCATGAAAACACTTAAGGGTTTTGTTCGCCAAAAAGCGCGTCCAGAGGGGAGCATGGCAGAAGGATGGCTGGTGCAAGAGTCTCTTGTATTGACGACCGAATTTCTATCCGTTTCTGACCCAGAAATGCCTCGACTGTGGAGCAATGAGGAGGATGCAAGACTGGTGGGAGAGGAGCCGCAAGGGCAAGGGGTGCCGAAGAAAATGAACCTGGCCATGCGAGAAAAGATCACGAAGTTCTGTATACTAAATTCAACGCCAATGCAAAAATGGCTTGAAAGGTACGAAGAAGAGAAAGAGAGACGCAATAGGGAGCGACAGGATTTTAGGCGAAGTAGAACGACTAGAGGCTTACCCTTGCCAGACTATCTCGCTCCTCTACCTGAATTCCCTACAATGGCATGGTTGGACAAGATAGTGAGAGCAGCTCGACAGATCGGAGAACCCATATCTCTAGAAGAGGAAGAGCTAGCTATTGGATGTGACTGGAAGTATCATACATACGTGGCACTGTGGTCGCATGGAAAGAATTTCAGAACACAACAAATTGATATCAGAAGAAACACGTTTGACAATGGGGTAATGGTTAGTTTCATGCAAAAGAGCAGGGCCAGTGCTAGAGACAAGAATGAAAGCACTAGCAACCTGGATTACTGTGGTCTGGTGTCAGAAATCCTGAAAGTAAGCTTCGGGCAGTTTGAGATGTTTTTGTTGGATGTGAAGTGGTTCAAGGTGATTACTTCTGGTCGCAATGCAACGGTATGCAGAGATGGAAACAAACTTGTGCAAATAGATTCTACAAAGATTTGGACAGATGTGAGCGACACATTTTCTCTCCCCCAACATTGTGAGCAAGTGGTCTTTGTACCGAACCCTCGAGAGCGAGAATGGTGGTTTGTGGTTCAGGTTGCTCCAAGAAATAAACAATTATTTGAAGGGCAAGATCTCCTGGAGGAAAGTCAGTCAGACGACGTCCATACTACTGTGACATTAGATGAGATGGAGGAAGGTATGACAGAGGAAGCTGACAGATATACGAGGGATGACGCAAACGAGCCAGAATTGACACTTGTAGATGAAGATGCAATGGATGAAGACAATCTGCCAGAACGAGTTGGGGTAGAGTTATGTTTGCAATTAGAGATAGACGATGATACGGTGCAAGATCTTATAGATGATGCCTCAATCGTCGAGGCCTAGGCCTGTAAGTGTTTGTGTGAAGACGTTGATTTAAAATTAAGTGGACCATGGTGCGCCTATAGCTATTTCTTGTATAGACATAGTTATGGTTCAGGTTTTGTTAATGGTTATGTTTAACTTTCTGGTTATGCTTATGGTTATTGTTAATTTTGATTATGGTTATGGTTATCTGCATTATGGTTATGCTTTTAAGTTATGGTTATGGTTCGTTATGGTTATGCTTTTAAGTTATGGTTATGGTTCGTTATGGTTATGCTTTTAAGTTATGGTTATGTTTTGTTATGGTCATGCTTTTCAGTTGGTACGGTACTTGTCTTTCATTGGCCTTAAATCTCATGTGAGATCCTACATGGATAGCATGTAGGAGGCGTATACATGATATGGTTTTTTTTTTTAAGTTTATGTAAAAACAAAGGGAACTCTGCCGAAATTTCTGCGCGTGGGAGCATGGTTGATTTTGGTGCTGCTCGCTTTCTTGGGCAGAGGGCAGGAAGTCTTGCTATGGCTGTGTCCATCTTTTAACTGGGCACAGGCCAGGCTACCTGTCCTCTGCCCAAGAAATTTTTTTTCTGTTATGGTCGTCGCTAGCTGCGTTTCTATGCGCGTTGCTATCTGCGTCTATATCTACGTCGCTATCTGCGTCTATATCTGTGTTGCAAATAGCGACAGGTTTACAGGGACGCGTATATCGACGCATATAGCGACGCAGTGCGTCGATATCTGTGTCGATGACACCTTCCAGACGCACATCACCAAGAAAAGAGAACTTTGCTAATCACTAAACTCTAAAACAGAAACGCTCCTATCGTACTAATCCTACCTACCCTCCATCACTTGAGTGATGAGGATCAAGGTGTTTGATAACATAGGTTTCTATTTCAGTGTATCGGATGTGACATGTGTAGGTCTAGGTCAATGGTTTTGACTAGTATTGTGCCCACTCGTTTGCTAATTGATCTTGCTCTTTACTATTTTTTTATTTTTTGTTTAAACTAGGGTGGTTAATTACTATATATCTATATATATACAATCCCTAAAATTGGAAATCTTAAGGGTCAGGGAAAGAAGGGTAAGAGGGAAATAAGTGAATGATGGATGTCAGCAAACACTCCCTCCTTCCTTGGGTAGATCATACCTTTTGGAATGATGCCGTCCCCTTTTGAAACTAATTGTTCCAAGTTGTTATGGGTGAAGGCTTTAACCAATAGTTTTTGACCGCCCTATGCATTTCATGTAGTTGCAAGGGTGGTAAGGTACTCTCCCATGATTCTATTTGCAACGTTGTTGTAGGTGGTGAACTTACAACTGGAGGTGCAAACTCTTCCTTGTTTGTATGGATATGTACAATGGTAGGTGGAGGTTGTGTCGAAGCTTCTATTTCCGTATAGGAATTACATGAATAGCAAGAAGCTTCATTTGAACTTCATGTTCTTGAGCTAGGTGGAACAAATCGTTCTTTCTTCAGTACCCAAACTACCTCTAGAGAGGGTATGTAGCATTCCGCGATTTTTTCCTTTCCATGATCTTCAATTCGCTGTGGAGCTACGAGATTGGGCTCACATGGGTCAAGTGACAAGTAAGAGCACAATTTACATTTTGGCACCCAGATTTGATCATTTCCTTCATAGTAGCTTTGGGCTTCCAATAGTTTTTTAGAATCCAACGCGGGATCCAATGCAACGTTTCTTTACATGTTTTGGGGCAAGTGGGAGGTCTCTTACTAGGCTCCTGTCTTTTAGCACTAGCTATGGTCACTAAAGAAGCTTTAGGGATCCACTTGTAAGTTTTATTTGTTATATTAGGGTGGGTCTTGTGTGTCTCAAGCTTTATTTCAACTACAGCAGTTGAAGGTTTAGAGAGTTGGGCTATGGGGACACATGGTTCAACCTCTTGGACATGCAATGCTTTGGGTTTTATTTCCTTAAGAGGCAATATCTCAGGGACTATGGCTTGAGTGGCAAGGCTAAGAATTGGTTTCTGCGTTGTGACACCCCCTTTCCCCCAATCAATAGTGCATTTGGTGGCTATCATCCACGTACGTCCTAGGTTTATATTAACCTCCATAGTTCCAGCAGGCATGACCAAAAACTCTTGAGCTACAAGCCCATTGTCATAACTGACAGAAGTATGTCAGATTCCAAAAACTGCAATTTTTTTCTTGTTGACACCCTTGACTTGGATAATACTCTCTGATAGAGGTGGCTTTCCCAACTAACACCACACCCCATATGATAGCAGATTATATTTAGCACCCGTGTCCAATAAAGCGTTATCTAGTACTTTTTCATAGGTGTTGTTTAGCTCAATAGGGTATCTTAGAGGTGTGTCAGAGTCCAACCAATACTCGTCGATTTCAACATGGAATGCATGTGTAACTCCAAGGTTAGCCTCTTGTTGGCGTCTTATGCGTTGTTGTCGCTCGTTAGCCTCAACTTGAGCTTGTATCTTCTTCAATCCTGTTTGTGCCTTGGCTGCCTTTTTTTTATGGATGGCACGTAGCTCCTCTTGGCTTAAAGGATCATAGTATCTTTGAAATTTTCTCCATTGAGGAATCCAATGGTTTCAACTCCATCAAGAGTCTCCACACGAATGGTTCCTTGTGGGCTGATTTCACATACTCTATATGGTCCTTTTCCCGCATATTTCAACTTTTTATTTTTGTTACACACTCCATACATAAGGACTTTATCACCAACATTGATATCTTTGTTCTTTAGATGACGGTCAAACAATTTCCTCCTCCTATCTTTCTCCACAAGTACATTTTGCACAGCTAATTGCCTCTCTTCATCTATCCTTTCAAGGATATATAATTGCTCAACTAAGGGGTTACCATCCCAACCTTCTTGAGAAGCTGCTCAAAGACTAGGGACGACAAACTCCCATGACATGACCACTTCTTGGCCATACATCATCTTAAATGGTGTGCAGTTAATGGCAACTTTGTATGCAGTACGATAAGCCCATATCTTTCTCCACAAGTACATTTTGCACAGCTAATTGCCTCTCTTCATCTATCCTTTCAAGGATATATAATTGCTCAACTAAGGGGTTACCATCCCAACCTTCTTGAGAAGCTGCTCAAAGACTAGGGACGACAAACTCCCATGACATGACCACTTCTTGGCCATACATCATCTTAAATGGTGTGCAGTTAATGGCAACTTTGTATGCAGTACGATAAGCCCATAGAGCTGATGTATGCTTTAAATACCAATCTGTACGATGAGCCTCAACTGTCTTTGTCAAAATGGAGATGAGAGTTTTGTTGTTACTCTCAGCTTGGCCATTTGCTTGTGGATAATAAGGTGTGGACTTATGGTGAGTTATCATGAGGTTGGTAGTGAGTTCTTTTATCACTCCATTTATAAAATGAGTGCCATTGTCACTCACAATCTCAAAGGGACAACCAAATCTTGTAATAATGTTCTCAAAGAGAAACTTGGCAGTTGACCTTGCATCAACTTTGCATGTCACCCTCGCTTCCACCCACTTTGTTACATAGTCAATGGCAACGATAATATATTGAGATTGAGTGCTACAAGCTGTCCGATTAGTTGGGCCTACAAAGTCCAAACCCCATTTTCCAAATGGTTGAGTCACTTTAACTTGATGTAAGGGCATCCTATCCTTTTGTTGTGTGATCTTGTGACGTTGTCATTCATCACATCCTTTTGCAAAAAGTGATGCATCCTTGAATAAGGTAGGCCACCAATAGCCTGATTGCAACACCTTTCTAGCTGTTAGTTCCCCTAAGAAATGTCCTCCGGCTATACACATGTGGGCTTCTTGCAGTATGTATAAATACTCATCCTCATGGGCACAACGTTAAAGAATATCATCCTTCCCTAGCCTATAGAGAGTTTCTGCAATGAGAGAGTAAGGTTCACATTCTTTTAACAGTTTTCAAGCTATGTCCTTACGAAGCTCTTTGGGTGGAAAACTGTTAACTAAAAAGTTCACAATCGTCTCACTCCATTCAGGTATGGTCTCGACTAGGAATAGAGAAGTATCAGGCAATTCATCATCGACTCTAGTAGGGGCTTCACCATTGGGTATGCGAGACAAATGATCCGACATGACATGTCTTTTACCAGGTCTCACCACAACGGTAAAATCAAACTCAATGAGAATTAACAACCATTGTGTAATTCTTCCCGTGGAACAAGGTTTATTTACTAGATACAACAAGGCTTGATGATCAACATAGAAAACAAACTTGTTGGCCAGAAGGTAGTAGCAGAATTTCTTCTCTGCATAAATCATACCTAAACCTTCTCGCTCTGTAGTGGTGTAGTTTCTCTCGGCATCATTCAATTGACGACTTGCAAAGCTAATGGGGTAGTCCAATTTATGTTCTCATGGTTGAGCTAGAACACACCCAATAGCAAAGTTTGATGCATCAATATGCACATGGAAAACTACATTCCAATCAGGAACTTGTAGAATAGGAGCGCTAGTCAAGGTCTTTTTCAATGACTCATAAGCATGGTCACACTCCGCGGTCCAATGGAACTCAATAAGAAGCCTGTATAAAGAACGAGCTATCTCGGCAAAGTTTAAAATAAACCATCGATAATAACCAACATGGCCCATGAACCTTTGAACTCCTTTATAGTTTGTAGGTGGTGAAAATTTAGCAATGACTTTGATTTTGCTCTCATTTGTGGGAACCCCATTTTTGAACACTGTATGTCCTAAAATGACTCCATGTTTAACCCAAAATTGTCATTTGAAAGGGTTTAAGCAGATGTGATACAATCTACACTTCTCAAACACTTTTTGTAATCATGATAGATGTTCTTTCCAAGAGGAATAAACACAAAGGCCATCTAAGAAAGCTTCGCAAAATTCCCTCAAATATTCTCTAAAAGCAGTATTTATTAATCTTTGAAAGGTAGCAGGGGCATTGGTTAAGCAAAAGGCCATCTAAGAAAGCTTCGCAAAATTCCCTCAAATATTCTCTAAAAGCAGTATTTATTAATCTTTGAAAGGTAGCAGGGGCATTGGTTAAGCCAAAGGCCATAACACGAAATGCAAACACTCCAAATTCGGTTATAAAGGCTGTTTTAACTTGGTCCTCTAGTGCAATTGTGATTTGATTGTAGCCAGAGTACCCATCTAAAAAGGTATAAGCTTCCTTCCCTGCAACTCTTTCAAGCACATGTTATGAATATGGCAAGGGGTAATGGTCCCTCCTAGTGGCGACATTGACCTTCTTGAGATCCACGCACACTCTGAGTTCCCATTATTTTTTGGCATAATCACTATTGGAGACACCCATTCTGAGTGCTCAATAGGGTATATGAATCTGCATTCCACAAGCTTTTCAATCTCTTCTTGAACGATCTTTGCATATTTAGGATTCATTGGGTAGGGTCGTTGCTCAACTGATTTAGCCATGCTATTCATGGGGATTGTGTGATGCACCACAGAAGGTGGAACACCTTTCATATCATGATATGTCCAAGCAAATATATCCATTAATTCCTTGAGAAGTTCTCTAAGTACACACTCTTCAGTCTCTGTCAGACCTTGGGCAATGAAAACAGGTTTGGACTCTATTCTCCTGGGTCTGCTAACTCTCTTTTCTTAACTATTTTGTAGCCTAATAGGACACTCGGCTACATGATGTGGACCTCCACACTCATAGCATTGAAGAGGTGGTCTCTTAGCATTGTAATTGATGTTTTGGTCTCTTGCAATAAGAGAAGCTACTTGATATACAGGTTTGACTTGTCCCCAATAGTCCTCCATGTAGTATTGTGGACTTTCTTCAAGCGCATCCATCCCATAGGCAATATTAGGGTCTATATCTTCCTCACAGTCTTCCAAACAAGCAATAGATGACTCACAACCCACTTGATTCATAGAAGTGATTCTCGGATGTGGTGGTTGCAGTCCTAGCACTGGAGGTGGTAAACGTGTTGTTTGAACAACATTTTGGGCCCTAGGGACCATGTGTTGTGACGTTTGTTCAAGAGGTGGGGCCGGCATCAATGCAAGAACTCGAGGTGTGTGTGTCCATGCTCAGGTTGGTCTATTGGCCTATCATGCGCTTAAATACTATGCAATCCTTAGCTTGATGACCATACCTCCCACAGGCATTGCAATTCCCATTGAATTCTACTCTAAAAGTAGGGCATTCACTGGTACTATGCGGTCCATCGCATACTGAGCACCATTGTTTCTCCCTTCTTGGATACATATGATTGTTTTGCGGAGCACGATTGTCTCTGACTCTCTTGAATGGCCTTGGTGAGATCTACTAAATTCATCTCAGATATCTTTGGCTCCTTAGCAATAGGCTTTAGGGTCATTGGCTGATGCCCCGATGCTTGTGAGCTAATAAATTTAGGCTCAACAGACACTCTTTCTCCTTGCATAATATAATTATCCTCCAATTGGATCGCATTGGTGGTGACTGCTTCCCAAGTGGTGATACCTCTAATGACTAGGCCATTGTAGATATCCTCATTTCGTAATCCCCTAATGAATCTATCAAGCAATTGATTATTATTGAAGCACTCATTTGGATTCAACGAGAATTCAAATGCTTTAAGCGACTAATAAAGTCTCTCACCGACTCTCCTTCCTCTCATTGGGCTTTTTGGAGTTGAGAGGCTACACCCCAAAGCACTCCCTCTCGTATGTATTCTTTCAAGAACAATCTCCTAAGAATAGGGTAAATCGTTTTTTCTTCCACCCTTAGGATTCTATACCAATCCCTAGCCTTCCCACTTAAGGTTAGGCTTTAAGCATTACTCTTATGCAGGTCATTGTGTTCTATAGAGAATCGCATATTTATTCAAACACTTTGATATTCTTTCTCACATCCACGTCTCCACTAAATTTTTGTGTGAGATTGGCTATTTGTATTGCCTTACTTCTAGGTTCTCTATCAGGCGTGTTACGCATATTCTCAGCAATAGATCGACCGATAGCTTGAGCAAATGTTGCCAAGTCACCTAAGTGAGTAGGCACCGTGGGTGAAGGCGCCCCAGAGACTACATGTGGAGTAGGTATTGGCGTTGGGCTTGGTGCTTAGGAAGCCCTTGGGTTCCACGTTTGGTACGGTGTAATGCCATGTGGCAGCCCAAAGTTCATATATGTGGCCCCATGCATAGCAGACGTCGTATGTGACATGCTAATGCTAGCCAGTATGGTCCCATGGAAATAAGAACTTGGGTGTTGTGGTTGTGGAGCATAGGTTGTTGAAACAATAGGAGGGTTAGGGACTACATGCGTACGAGGACCTATAGGTGTATATGATTGGTACACACTTGTAGGCACTATTGCAAGCATTGAGCTACCATGTAACAGTGCTTTACTAACAAATGAGGTCCATGGCATGTTTCTTGGCATGCCCATCATTGGGGTAGGCATGGTAGCCGTGGTGTCATCAAGGAAGAGATGAGCTAGACTTGGAAAGGTAAAGCTATCACTTGTGAGCTCAGATTTCATTGAGACCCCTGGCAAAACAACATATGGAGGATCCATCGGACTAACCGAGGGAGTCTCCATTTGCAATAAGATTTTTTGTTTGGCCTTCCCTATATCCAACAATCTCATGAGACCCGTTGAAGGCATGTGGATCCCCTTGTTCTGTCTCTCTAGCTCAATAACCCTATGGATGACCTCACAAACTCTTTGTTGTTGATCCTCCACAGTAGTAGCACCCGTTGTGGATTGTAGAACACCTAACCAACCCATGTAATAGGTGTGACCTGTGTATAGATCGGTTAGAGTTTTCTTTGTAGTTCGTACCCCCAGTTCTCATTTAAGAACTCTCCATCGAGGATTGAGGTGCTAGGGGTGTCTTTTGAACTAGATGCAATGTGGATCTCTATGGGTTGACCCTTAGTGGTCGATAATTCAGGAGCACTTGATTACTCTCTTAACAAAGATATTGACATATGGGCTTTCACTTTTAACTCTCTTTGTTGCTCCACCTTGCGTAAGCTCTCAATTTCCTTTTCCCTAGCCGTAATGATATATTGCTCAACCTCTTGCACTTCCGCAAGGCTTCTACCATCCAGGTAATATAACCTTAGAGGGGAATAGCTCTAAAGAGTCAGGGGGTGCAGTGAATGGAGTATTCACATGCACATTTTCTAAGGGTATAGAGTCTATGTTGGTCATGAATGGAGAATTCACTTCCCCACCCCCCTCATTTACATTGTTAGCTCCATGTTCGGAGCGAGTAGCTCTACTAAAGGTTTCCTTCAAGCGGCTAAGCACACTCGGCCCGGACCGTGGACCCATGGCATGCATGTCTTGGCTTGAGCTATCAGGATTAGGCATTAGGTAACCCTCCATGATGTCGTAGTCAAAGGAATAGTCACTAGACGCTATATGCATCCTAGATAAATGATCTGCTCTTTGATGTGTAATGCTCTTTTTTACAACCATAGGAAAATCAAATTCCAGAAGAATGATGAACCATCTCACTATTCTTCCTGTGTTGCATTGCTTGTTGACCAAGTATAATAAGGCTTAGTGGTCCACAAAGAACAGAAATTTTTTGGCTAATAGGTAATGTCTATACTTTTTTACGGCATAGATCATTCCTAATCCTTTCCTTTCGGTGGTGTTATAATTCTTTTCTGCCATATTCAAATGTCGGCTAGCATAATAAATAGGAAAATCAATTTTCCCATCTCCTGGTGGAGCTAGTATACACCCGATGGCAAAATTGGAAGCATCTACATGTATGTGGAATATCTTATTCCAATCTAGTGCTTTCAATATTGGAGCTGAAGTGAGAGCTTGCTTAAGCTTCATGAAGGATTCTTCAGATGCCTCAGTCCACTCAAAGTTTGTAATCAAGCTATACATAGGTTTTGTAATTATAGCGTACATGTAAATGAACCGTATGTAATATCCACAATGCCCCATGAAGGCTTGAACCCCCTTGATTGTTGTCAGTCTAGGCAAATTAGTAATAACATGAATTTTGTCCATATCAGTAGCTATGCCATTTTTCGACACTATATGTCCAAGAATTTTTCCTTGTCTACCTATGAATGTATACTTTTCAGGATTTAAGGAAATCTTATAAAGTCTACATTTTTCGAATACCTTTTTGAGGTGTTCAAAATGATCAGCCCGGATTAATAAATGTACGCATAGATCATCCATATATACTTCCAAGAAATTCCTAAGATATTCTTTAAAAGCATGGATCATCAATCTTTGAAAGGTGGCAGGAGCATTAGTTAACCCAAAAGGCATGACCCGATAGGCAAAAATACCCCATTCCATTGCAAAGGCAGTTTTATGTTGGTCCTTGGGGATTGTATCCCGAAAAGCCATCTAAAAAGCTGTAAGCTTCTTTACCTGCAACTCGTTCTAAAACATGCTCAGTGATTGGAAGAGGAAAGTTGTCTCTAATGGTAGCTGCATTCACTTTCTTGAGGTTGGCACACACTCGTAATTTTCCATTTTTCTTGGGTACTACCGCAATTGGAGACACCCAATTTGTGTGTTCAATTTCATAAATAAATTCAGCTTCTTTAGCTTTTCAATCTCTTCTTTGATCCTCCTAGCAAATGTTTCATTGTTTGTGTATGGCCTTTGTCATCTCTCATAGGTATGGTATGTTGACAGATTTCCGGATCAACACCCTTAAGATCCTTATAAGACCAAGCAAAAATATCTAGGTATTCTTTCAGTAAGCTCAACAAAAGCTCTTCTTCTTCTTTTGTTGGGTCATTTGCAATGTAGGCAGGCCTAGGCTCTTCTCCTGGTTTGGCCAGATCTATCTTTTTTGTGTTTTCAGGCCTTCTTGGACTCGCCCTGTTTTCGTAATTCTCTAACATGTTGTTCGACTATGATTTTTCAATCTTGGAGAGTATATTTCTTGTAATGGGATGGAACACTCATTACATCTTTACCCTGGTTTTCATTTCAGTTGTATATATCTCCTTTAGAGCTTTTTTCAACTCTTGATACTTCTTTTTCCGCTTGACTCGTGTCATGGTTGAATCTTTGTCCTGGTTTTAGGTTTTTCTTAAGTTTCCTTTCTCGTTTTTCTCGCTGTTTTGGATATTTCTAGATTTTTGTTTGAAGGATATCTGCCAGTGATTTTATCCTTGACACAATCATGTGCATCCATCTGCATCAGGAACTGTGTTCTACTGGAGACTGATGGCATAGGTCTAGCTTTCAAATTTCTCGTGTCTCTTTTTTGTCTATACCATTTCTATCTTCTTAGTTCTGGTTAAGAAAGTCAAAAAACTTTTCCTCCCCTCCTTTCATGAGTAGCTTAGCTCTCACATGTTCTTTTTTGACCCCGAATCTTCTGAGGTAGTTGAGTGTTCTTCTAACTCATATGTTCCATCATAGTAGAGGTATGAAAAGACTTGTTGAGCTTTCATCAAGTCCTTGGGTTCCTCAATTTCATCTTCAATGTGGAGGGTTGAAATCATTTGGATGGGAATTATGTCATAGCCATACTCATTGCAAAATTGAGTAGGCATAGACGTATTTACACGTACATCCATTGTCGCTAAAATTTGAGTCCACTCAAATGGCTCAAACAAATGCTCTGGAAAGGGTTCAGATACATAAGCTTCATCCGTGCAATCCCTTTCTAAGATACATTCTTCTCGTTTTAAGCTCCTGTTTTGTGAAGCTCCACACATCCAAATAGGGGTGTCTTTGTTAAACCAAGATGGAAGCTTAGTTTCAACTGAAGGGATTGAATCGAACTCTTGTATAGGCGTTTTCATGACATCTCTATAAGTGTGATCTTTTAGATTAACCCTTGTTATTGATCCCACTTGCTTCAAGTAAAGATAATTGTTTTCCCAATCTTGAATGAGTTGTACTTGTCGCATGAAAGGTCTTCCCAATATGATTTTGTAATTGAGTTTCTTCCCAAAGTCTACTATGGCAAAAGTGTGTTGATATTCAATCCCGCAGGAATTAACTATCACTTTTTCAAGCAATCCTAATGGTCTTTCAATGTGTCCATCAGCCAATTACAATTTCATTCGAGTTTGTCTAATGGCTGGTTGTCCCTAGGATTCCCATACTGCTTTTGTGGCTATGGCTATGCCTGCCCCACTATCTAGTATTGCCATGGTTTCTATGTCATTATATTTTAGTGGAAGGATTGTATTTCCTTCTTCCCCTTTGTAGTATTCTCCAACTTTGTTCATTGGAATAGATTGAATCTATTTGTTGTCCATTTCGTGTTTCAATTTTTCTAATTTTTTTGTGATTAGCCTTGTTATTCCCACCTTCTCTAGAGTTTTCTATAGATCATTCCATAAATATGGTCTGATTTTTAACAGTTCTCCTAAAGTAAGAGTGCATTGGATGGGTGTAGATATGATTGAATAGATGTTGTCTACTTCTAGGGTTTGTTCTACTCTTTTTACTTAAGTGGTCTTACACGCTATGGATTCATCTTCGTTATCTCCCAAGTAAGAGGGTAGTGATCCGCAATCCCCATACAAGGATTGTACATCCATGTCCCTATCAGGAGGTAGATTGTCTAACCATACTTCCTCTAGAGGAGTTGACTTCAGATTTAGGCTGCCATTATTGATCTCTCTAACTTTTTTCCATAAGTGTCCTGGCCAGTCTTCTTCTACAAATGGAATTCTGTCTAAGGCATCTTTGTTGTCCGCCACTATAAGTTCTGGCTCCTTTGTTTCAAGGTGGGGTTCTACCACCACTTTGGATTTTTCTTTACTGTATCTTACCACAAGCTCCTTAGGTTTGTTCATACTTTTGAGCTTGGGTTTTTGTTTTTCCAGCATCTCTTGCGTGATTCTTACCAAATTTTGATAAGCTTCAAGCTTAGCTGCTTCCACGTCTGAAGAAGGATAGTTTTTCCATTTGTTTTCCATGTTTTGGCCTGCTTTAAGACCCACTTGGTAGGCTTCCAAGGCTACATTGATAGGCTCAAAAATTTTGTCAACCAAAATTGATCCTCCAGATTTCATGGTGGTTTCGTTGATTTCGCTTCCAGTTTCTTTCACCTTTTCCTGGAATAGCTTCTTTGCTTTCTCCTCGATTTCAACCCTTTGTTTCTATTTTCTCATCTCATACCGTTTGTTTCTACTTTGTTTGGTCTTTTGAGAGGAAGTTTTTGTATTTTTTGAATCATCAGAGGACTTACGTTTCTATTTCTTAGCCTGGGCTCTAGTGATTACCTTGATTGGAACAATTGGATCACTCTCACATGAGCTACTAGGTATCACCTAGACTACGTTCACTACTATTTTACCTTCGTTTAAAGGATTTTTAGGAAAATCTTCTGGAAAGTGTCCTCTCTTTTTGCAACATTGTATGCAATAAGCTTCAAATGGCTTGAGGTTTTTGTAAGGCTCTGGGCATTCATTTTTCCAATGATCATTTGCACCACATTTATGATAGTTTCGAGTTCTAGGTTGATTAGCTACATAGTACATTGGTGCAAGCTCTGGTGTAGCATAAGTCACAGGTTCTTCCATTGGTGGTGGATGTGAATTATACCAATCTCCTTCTACCATTACATAGATGGACTAGGCTCAGCATAGGGTGTCACAGGCACTAGTGCTTGTTCATCTATGACTCCCTCTGGGTGCATGTACTTTATAGGCATTGCATTATGTCCCGGATATGGAGGTTGTTGACCCAACACGGGTTGAGGTCTTTCCATACCCATCGATGGTCTTTGAGCTGGGGCCATGTTAGGCTGATATATATACATGGGTTGTCCTTGTGGCCTCATAGGCATGTATTGAACATTCTCATCATACTTTGGTTCGGTAATAGCACTCATTGGTTTCATGGTTGGTCCATTTACCCTTAATTGAACACCATTTTTGTGGCCTAATTGGTTGTCCCTGTTGAGGTATCCCTTATCTTGGTCCTCTCATAGGTGCTTTTTGCATGTTATTCATCATGTCATTCATCCTTTTGAGCATGTCTTCTATGGCTAAAAGTGGTGGTGCAGCAGTCGTTCCCACTTGAGTTGGTTTGGTGGATGCTGTTTTCTCACTTTGGTTATCCTTAGGGACATCTTCTTAGTTGAAAATATCACAATTGTCTCATAAATCAATAGCATCTGACACACACTCTTCTAGGGTTGTATGCTTCTTGTTATACAATATAGCATGAAGTTCTTTGTTTAGTAGTCCCTCCAGAAATAATGATACTAGTCGTTCTTTTGTCGGTATTTCTAGCTCTGGGCATTTGGCAATGTATTGTTTCATTCGAGTTGCACAATCCCTAATAGACTCACCTTGTTTCTGTTTAAAGCTGTAGATTTGAGCTACCGTATCGTGTTTGATCCTTGTTTTGGAACAAGCAGCTACAAATCCTTGAGCTAATGTGTTCAAGTCTAGGATTAACCTTGGTGGAATGTTTTGGAACCATGTCAATGCTTTTCCTTCTAATGTGATTCCAAACCCCTCGAATTGAGTATGGAAATCGAATATGCGTTCTGCTCTTAGCACTTGCTTAAAGCTTGCTAAGTGGTCGTATGGATCACCAGATCCACTGTATTTTCTGACCCATTTCTGAAAATCAGCTAGCTTGACACGTCAATTTGGTTCAACTCTCGGTCTCTTGGCAGTTGGTCCTGTTCCGAGTCCTTCAAACCAGTCTGTTGGAAATAGTGACTCATGTAGCCTTGGACTGGCTTTAGTGTCACCGGGTTTTCTTCGTGATGAGGTGGTTTCTGCTTTCTTAACATTACTCTCAGAAGATCTCTCACGGTGTTCATCTCTTGGAATAGTTTCTGGTCCTTGGCCCAATATCCAATCCCTTATGGAGTACCCTTTGTATTTGGTTTGTTCCACCTCCTCAGGAGTCATCATAACAAAGTTGTTGCTATAACAATCCCTAAACAGGTAGGTTGGTAGATCTGTTGATCCTTATCTTTGATCTTGAAGATATAGATTATCTTCATGGGTGTAAGTTGTCCTGATTTGGCATGCAAAGTCCACAGAAGATCTTTGACGTTTCTATCCTCCCAACAATAGACTCCGATCCTAGGATTGTCTTTACTAAGCCATTTTAAATGCTCCAAATCAACTTGATCGTATCCCTCGAATTCTAAAGTTGGTGGTACTTCTTTTGTTGCCATATCTGGCATTATGGTGTTTACTTCTAACCCCCATTTGTCTATCACGTCAGGGTTTTCAGCTTGTAAATACTGAGTTTCATTTCTATCCATGTACATTTTTCCTTGTTTGTTTGCCCTGATCTCTTCTTCAAAAATACCATGATCATCAATGCGAACAACATACTCTTCATTAGGATCCAGGTAAACCTGAGCTCCATGGCAATTAGTCTTATAAAATGAGAGTATATGCTTATAGTGCACTGTCATTCCGATTTTTGAGTGAGTCGAATAGGAAGACATTTCAGATGCCTGTAAAAGTGTCTGAGACTTCTTCAAGGATAGTGTGTAAGGGATTGCCTTGATTAATACTCTCTTCGGTGGATACTCTACTAGAGGTTTCTCCAAATATGCCTTGATTTCCTAGTACACGACCAGATCTAAGGTTCATAAAGACTTATGAAGCCCTGGATAAAGTACTTACCTTTGGATTGACTTGTTGTCAATTTCTTCCACTTGACTTGATTTGCAACTTCTGTCATGCTACCGATTCCATGTCGGCAACCTGATTCGTGTATTAATTTTGATCAAGTTAGCTATTCTTTCACAAAGACTGTGTAGTTTTTGCTAGCTATTGTGATTGGTCTATGTGGATCACTTCAAATCGAGCTCTGGGAGTCAACAGTTGAGACTTTCAGATTCCCATTTTTCAAAAATCAAAGGACTAATCTGCAACCTAAAAACTGAGGGAACATGTACCAAATCGGATTCGATTGAACCCAAAATTTCTTGTTGGCCTTGTATTATGTTGGTCTAACACTGTACAAGTTCAAAAGTCAAAACTGGTGTCTCTTTGTAGCAGTAGTAAATAATCGTGATTATTTACTTTTCTCAATTTTTTGTACTTTTTGGCTTGATTTGCCAAGTATACAACCTGTTAAGGTCCCTGGACAAGTTTCACTAAGTTTAGACAAAATCTGTTCAAGTTTAGCAACTGTTTCGTGTCCGCAAACTCTGATTTCAAGAATCTGGATTAAGTCTCACTTTTGTGATCCAAATTTCACCAAAATTGATTTGTGTGATCTACTTGATATGCTTGACCTTGTGGTATACTCAAATGTGCAAGATTGTCAATTTTTTAAGCAGATGTAAATAATCGCGATTATTTACTCTAGCTAATTTTTTGCAAGTTTTTGTTCCAACCTTGACACAGATCTATTAAGCACTTCAACTTAAGGTCTCTAGCCAAGTTTCATCAAGTTTGGACAATTTCTGGTCAAATGGTCTTCAGTTTTCTGTCCGTCGCTGACTGACTTTGCAAATTTGGTCACAATTTTCAGTCCAATGATCCAAATCTTACCAAATTTGATTTGTGTGCTTATTATTACAACATGGTAAAACTAGTGGTATGCTAACTAGTCAAAAAAGTTGAACAATGGGGCACATGTGAATAATCATGATTATTTACTTCTGGTAAATTTTTGCATCTTTTTGGTCAAGTGAGCATGTACACATGTCTATCACATCAATATAAGCCTACGAATCAAATTTCATTGAGTTTGGACACTCAAGTTCCCGAAAGTCAGTACAAACTTGAGTTTTTTTACCCAATTTTTTGCCAGTTTGGTGGTAAATAATCTGAGTTTTCGCAAACTCTTGAAATTTTTACTTCAATGTGTCCTTGAGCTTACCCATTGGTTCATGTAACTTTTTAAATATACTCTCCAACCTTCGAGCATGATTGGGAATGTTGGACCACCGACAGTACCTCATGCTATAGGAGAGGGCAGATACATCTTAGATGAGAGAACATTATTTTTCATATCCAATGGTGGCTTAGCAGGACAAAGGCCTTCCTATCAACAGAGAACGACTCCAGGAGCGCTCAAAAATCATTAGGCCCGTGCTACAAGTGTAGCGGTGACCACCTTATGAAAGAATGTCCTCTTACGAAGATCATTAGAGTGAATGTATATTGTACAAATTGTGGCATCACTCATTTGGTTAGTGACTGCCCAAAAAAACCAAATAAAATGGTGAAAATGACTTTGAACATGTTAGAGGCAATCCCATCGAATAGTGGTTCTGAAAATGAAATAGTGATACCTATATAGCTTGTCACAAGAGAGAAAGCTCAAAAAACAATGGAGGAACCAATAATTGACGAACCTAGAACAAATGCACCTAGTCTTGAATGGAAAATTCAATGAACACTTGGAAGGCTGGGAAAGAAAGCATGAAATACAGTAAGAAACAGGAAAAAACTTCCTTAGCAGAAGAGTTGAAACAAACCAGGGAAAAACTGAGAAAACTAGAAGGAGAAGCCAACAAGGAAAAGGAGACCCTGAGGCAGAGACTAAGAAGAATGAGGAACCAAATAGTGCAAGTTTGGGAGGATCTGTACCAGTTGAAAAAGTGAATGAACCTTTAGACGCACTTACAAAATCTTATGAATCACGGCCTAAAAATAACCAGACCTAAGAACAAAGATGGATGACATGACCATACGCTGAGTTGGAAAAGCAAAGGCGATGTTTTAGAAGATGATCCAAATAGCCCAAGCTTTGTGAGAGCCACCGACAAGAATTTGATAGAGGTTCCAGCTCCAACACCAAGGTCCCACCAAGATACGAGCTTGAAAGGGTAGCTAAGATTCACACAGCTAAATTAGAACCCGCGAAGTCAATCAGAAAGCCAAGAGTAGTTATGAATACCACCGACAAGGCATCTGATGGTTTTCATCCTATCATATTGTAGATATACAAAGAAGATTACGGCTTAGATTTGGAAACAAATATGAGAATAAAACAAAGCAAATGAGCTAAATCAGAGAGTTAACCAAATGAGTAATGGGAGGGGTGTTTCTTTGTCCTATCGAGGACTTTGAGGCAGGATCTTAAACACATCTAGATATTTGTTCATATTGCAAGGATACAGGATCTATAATAGCTTTGGATAGCCAACTTCAATCCTTGAGAACCTTACTCTCTTATATGGGAGAGTATGAAGCAAAGTCTGATGTGAAGGCAATACCATCACAAAGACTCTCCTCAAGAAAGGTGGTCGCCTCAAAAGGATTGATAGACATATTGTCTACACTTATGACTTGCACCATTACCCTAGCTGAGCTTCTTCAAATATGACCAAACATGTGGATGAGAGTTGGAAAATTCTTAGAAAAGTTTGGTGTAAAGGATCCAACTTCACAGATACAAAAAGGGATCAGAGAGCTAGACAAGCCTCAATTCAACATATGTGACCAGTACCCTTAAACAAAGTAGGGGAGTATTGTGAAGGTGAGGATGGAGATATTACACTTACCGTTGAGTTTCAAGGTGTTAAAACCATGGAAATTCTTGACAATGAAGCGGGCGTGGCCATTGTAACCAAAGAGATATGGAAAAAATGGGAAAAACCTGCCTTGAGAGCTATAATGATGAAATTGCAATTAGCAGATGCTTCTAGAGAAGGTAATTGAAACTTATTGCGGCATCAAGTATTAGCATATCTTTTCTATAGTAGACTACAATATAACTTGTATGACCATTCATGCGACAATTGAAGATGGTATGGGGTTAATGATCATATATACCTCAAGCACGCGGAAACCACAACGCGCTAAAGACCAGTTATAAAGATGTGAAACGAGCCCCTATTGAGGAGTTTGATTTAATTACATTAGCAGCATCTAAGCTTCTAGCTTGGTTAGGTAAGCCAAAGGAGCTATGGATGTGTGGAGCCTCTCAGTGCGGAAGCCTAAAACGTAAAGAGTGTATTCTACAAAGGGTGATTGAAGGTACCGAACACAGACCAATGGGGCACCTCCTCAAGCAAGGGGTGAGTGGTGCTCTTATCTGTTAACCACTGGCGTCCACTTCTAGTAGTCATGGGCCAGGCTTGTCGGTCCAATACGAAAAGGGTAAGAGTGATCGTCAATGAGAGGTGCACTCTAACAGGAACATTCAAGGGTTAGTTGGCTAAGTATGGGTGCCCAAGTGTGAATGGGGTGAGCTCATATAAAAGTCACCTAAATCTAAAAATCATTCATTCTCTCATTTGTGCAATTGAAGAGTGCTCTTGCTCCATCTCCATCTTCTTCTTCATCTCCTTGTGTGTGTGTGTGTGTGTGTGTGTGTGTGTGTGTGTGTGTGTGTGTGTGTGTGTGTGTGTGTGTGTGTGTGTGTGTGTGTGTGTGTGTGTGTGTGTAGAGAGAGAGAGTGTGTGCGATCGAGCATTGCGACGACGGCACGACGGCAGCGAGGCAGTTGAGCGCGACATGGCGGTAGCTCCTTCTTCTTCGAGGCGAGGAATCCTCCACGAAGACGAGTGTAGGGCGGTGAGTGACACACCCTTCCTCTCTTGAGCTTGCTAGATTAGTGTGGTTGTGTGCTTGCAGCCATTTGTGGCTCGCACACAGTGTATGGCAAGTCCCTTGCATTGACACATGCGACAAACGCGCACATTTTTTATGCCATTGCCGGGGAAATGCTCTGCATTAAGCTCGAGTAGCACTCTATGTTGCTTTGTGGTGCATTATGAAATGTAGGAAAGGTAGAGAAGGAATGTGTGTGTGTTGAGAAGGAGTTTGTTTTGCTACTGTGTATTGTTTTCGTTAATAAGGTATTGCAATGTACTATGTTTTGTGTTTTCTCTATTCATAAGGTGTTAGAATTAAGGTAGTAGACCTATAATGTTAGCTCTGTGTAAAGTACAGTAAGTAGATATGTTAAATAATGAGTTGTTGTAGTACTGTGTTAGTGTGTAACAGTAGCTCTATTAGTTGTAAATAGGTAGGTTAGGGGTGTGTGTACTCACGCGCACAGCACGGTCGCGACGACCTTATCCAAAAAAATAATTTGAAATTTTTAAAATTTTAAAGGTAGGACCGGGGTCAGGAAGAGTCCCTAGACTCAAGCCCAAGTCCACGCTCAGGCTCAGGCCTCAGTCACCCTTTAAAATTACATATTTTAGCTTCATGCCTAAGTAAAAATCGACCTTTTTGAGGACCATCGGAGCTTCGGATAACCGAACGTTGTGCTGTAAAGCACACCACAACCCTCTAAGTGATACGCTCGTTTTGAGCTAATCCAAAAACCGATCATTAAAAAACATTAAAAACATCAAAAAAGAGTGAAAACGAGGTGTAAAACGCCCAAAAAATCAGGCGGTTAATCTTCGAGGATATTTGCCAACGCTTGTAGGGTGCCAAAGGTACATGCATCTGCACTCTGGTCGTGTGCTAGAGGCCAAGCAACTAACGAGCATTTCGACTGATGTGAGTTCTCATTATTCCTCTACCTTAGGCTCTAGGCCCTCAGCGGCAACCCAAGGTAGTACCACTCAAGACCCACATATAGCATCTAGTGACTCTTCCTCTGACTACGATGTCATGGAGGGTTACCCAATGCCTAATCCTGATAGCTCAAGCCAAGACATGCATATCATGGGTACACAGTCCGAGCCGAGCGTGCTTAGCCCCTTGAAGGAAACCTTTAGTAGAGCCACTCGCTCCGAACATGGAGCTAACGATGTAAATGAGGGGGGTGGGGAAGTAAATTCTCCGTTCAATCCTATGTCCTTAGAGACTGTGCACGTGAATACTCCATTCATTGCACCCCCTAACTATTTAGATCTATTCTCCTCCGAGGTTATATTGCCTAATGGTAGAAGCCTTGTCGAAGTACAAGAAATTGAGTGGTATATCATTGCGGCTAGGGAAAAGGAAATCAAGAGCTTACGCAAGGCGGAGCAATGAAGAGAGTTAAAAGCAAAAGCCCCTATGACAATATCTTTGCTAGGAGAGCAATCGAGTGCTCTTGAATTAGCGACCACCAGTAAGGATCAACCCATAGAGAGCCACATTGCATCTAGTTCAAAGGACACCCTAGCACCTCAATCCTAGATGAAATATTCCTTTGGATACAAGGAAGGCTAAACAACAAACCTTATCACAAATGGAGACTCCCTCGGTAAGTCCGATGGATCCTCCATATGTTGTTTCGCCACGGGTCTCAGTGAAATTTGAGCCCACAAGTGATAGCTTTACCTTTCCAAGTCTAGCTCATCTTTCCCTTGATGACACCACGGCTACCATGCCTACCCCAATGATAGGCATGCCAAGAAACACTCCATGGACCTCATTTGTTAGTAAAGCACCGCTACATGGTAGCTCAATGTCTGCAACAGTACCAACAAGTGTCTACCAATCGTATACACCTATAGGTCTTCGTACTCATGTAGTCCCTACCCCTCCCATTGTTTCAAGAACCTATGCTCCATAACCACAACACCCAAGTTCCTATTTCCATGGGACTATACCGGCTAGCATTAGCATGTCACATCCGACGTCTGCTATGCCTAGGGCCACACATATGAACTTTGGGCCGCCACATGGCACAACACCATACCAAACGTGGAATCCAAGGGCTTCCTACGCACCAAGCCCAATGCCAATACCTACTCCACATGTAGTCTTTGGGGCGCCTTCACCCATGGTGCTTGCTCACTTAGGTGACTTGGCAAAATTTTCTCAAGCTATCCGTTGATTATTACTGAGAATATGTGTAACACGCCTGATAAAGAACCTAGAAGTAAGGCAGTACAAATAGCCAAGCTCACACAAAAATTTAGTGGAGACGGGGATGTGAGAAAGCATATCGAAGTATTTGAACAAATATTCGATTCTCTAGGAGAAGACAATGACCTGCATAAGAGTAATTCTTTAAGCCTAACCTTAAGTGAGAAGGCTGGGGATTGGTATAGAACCCTAAAGGTGGAAGAAAAAACGATTTACCCTACTCTTAGGAGATTGTTCTTGAAAGAATACATACGAGAGGGAGTGCTTTGGGGTGTAGCCTCTCAACTCCAGAAACCCCAACGAGAAGAAGGAGAGTCGGTGAGAGACTTTATTAGTCGCTTAAAGCATTTGAATTCTCGTTGTAATCCAAATGAGCGCTTCAATAATAATCAATTGCTTGATAGATTCATTAGGGGATTACAACATGAGGATATCTACAATGGCCTAGTCATTAGAGGTATAACCACTTGGGAAACAGTCACCACCAATGCGATCCAATTGGAGGATAATTTAATGATTCAAGGAGAAAGAGTGTCTGTTGAGCCTAAATCTATTAGCTCGCAAGCATTGGGGCATCAATCAATGATCCTAAAGCCTATTTGCTAAGGAGCCAAAGATATCTGAGATGACTTTAGCAGATTGCACCAAGGCCATTCAAGAGAGTCTTAGAGACAATCGTGCTCCACAAAACAATCATATGTATCCAAGAAGGGAGCAACAACGGTGCTCAGTATGCTATGGACCGCATAGTACCAGTGAATGCCCTACTTTTAGAGTAAGATTCAATGGGAATTGCAATGCATGTGAGAGATATGGTCATCAAGCTAAGGATTACATAGTATTTAAGCGCGCAATGGCCAATAGACCAACCTTAGTATAGACAGATACACCTCGAGTTCCTGCATTGATGTCGGCCCCACCTCTTGAACAAACGTCACAACACATGGTCCCTAGGGCCCAAAATGTTGTCAAACAACACCCTTACCACCTCCATTGCTAGGACCGCAACCACCACATCCGAGAATCACTTCTGTGAATCAAGTGGGTTGTGAGTCATCTATTGCTTGTTTGGAAGGCTGTGAGGAAGATATGGATGCACTTGAAGAAAGTCCACAATACTACATGGAGGACTATTGGGGACAAGTCAAACCTGTCTATCAAGTAGCTGCTCTTGCTACAAGAGGCCAAAACATCAATTACACTGCTAAGAGACCACCTCTTCAACGCTATGAGTGTGGAGGTCCACATCGTGTAGCCGAGTGTCCTATTAGGCTACAAAAGAATGCCACACTAATGTAAACCAATCAAGCGAGCATGTATACAATGATGATACTCATGTGTAATCAATGTGGCATAGATCATTTGATTGCCCAATGTCCAAATAATCCAAATGCATCGAAGATCACCCCATTAAACTTGATTAAGGTTACCGAGGAACCATCAAAAAGTACACCTGTGGTACCAGTAAACGTACTCACATGATCAATGCTCCAAAAACAAAATTATATTCTTGAGGAAAGAGACCCGGCATCAATTGCCCAATCTCAGAAGAAGAAGAAAACATGAAGGAAGAGGTCGCAAAAAGCAGCGAAGTCAGACCCCCGTTCAAAGACCAAGATAGGGACTGGTGACGATCCCGTATATATGAACGACGTTGAAGAGGATTCTGATTCAAGTGAAACCATGGAGACCAAAACAACCACTAAGCTAGAAACCAACAAGGAAGATCTTTATGAGCCACACTGGCCAGGATCCAAGAAGAAGATAGGAACTTATCCAAACCCTACAGAGGAGATCGAGCAAGTGAAGCAATTAAGGAGTTTGGTAGAAGATACCCAAAGGGATCTAGAATCAGCACCTATGCAGATCCAGATTACAGACACAGTGTTCCCTACGCAATAACAACCTCATTAGGGGAATTTTGAGGTCATTTTTGTGCCTTTTAGCGTGTAGAGAGAGAGTGGTCTCAACCAATGGTTGAAGAGCTTCCGTTACGGAACCTCTATTTTTGAAAACTCACAAAAAAAAGCAAATATTCTATCTTTACCGCAACTTTGAGCTGGTAAATAGCAATGTAAACAAGTAAAAGTGCAAAGGCATTCAATAGCTGTCGCTTTTAGAAAGACGTACTTCTCATATTATATTGTTTTCATTTTGCACGTCGTCATCATAAAACAACGTTTGGATTCTATCTCATGATCTTTTCCAGATTTGAACCGTTTTTTGCACATTCTGCTTATTCTTCTCTTGAACTCAGGCTAAACTTCTCTGCTCATTTCTTTTTTCACCATGGAATCTTCATCACGATCAAAACGACCAAGAACTTCCATTGAAGCCATTGTCACTTACAACACGACTGATCAAAATGGAGAATGGATTCCAATATCTATACACAAAGGAACGTGGATACTGATGCAACAGAACAAGAGAATAAAGTCTTCCACCAAAAACTCTTTCTTGGCGGGATAGAAGGGTATTGTTAAAGATTTCAGCTTTGGCGACAACAAAAAATCAATCAAAGAGGTGCTGGTGCAGCATGTGTACATGCATAAAGATCTGCATATTGACTCAGAGAGTTCTGCTTTGCCATTACATAGACCAAACTGTAAGTCTCTTAACTTAAATCCTTATTTGTAATGCATGTTGTATAAGGTTATTTGTTGTACAGATTTGTATCCTTCAAACATTATGGAATGGCAGCTAGTAGAATGTGTTATAAATATTCTGGATGTGTGTCATGGATCAATTGGTGAAGAAATATACAAGGGAAGGACTAAGGGTTCATTAGCAGAGAATGGAATATTCTTCTTTGACCATTATTATGTTCCACCTAGAAGGACTGGAGAACTTGGAGCCACAACCAAGCTAGACTTGCTTGATTTCAAAAGTGGAGAATGGTCACTCCCTAGCTCAAATACAAGTGAGGGCTACAGGTGCAAACTGTTTTGTGACATTCAGAAGTGTTTGAAAGCAAACATAGCAAGCAAACATAGTAGAATTTCTATATTCATGCCCATTACAGTTTTTGTAGACTTCTTCTCTAATGCTGAAGTCAGAAAATCTAGAACAATGTTTTCAGTGAAGACTTTAGACTCATCAAATGTACTTGAATTTGTGGATGAGGGTTGGAACACCAAAACAGTGAATGGAATCACTTGTAATGTGCAAGCTGGCTCAATTGCTTGCAAATACATGATAGGGACACAAAACTTCATTATGTCATTTTATTACAGAAGATGGCACTATGTTGGTGGTCAGCTAACTCCACTTGATCAAGACATGGAGGACTTCATTGACAGCCCAATAGAAGACATTGATATATGGGTAAACAATGAGCATCTGTCAATTGTAAAGATAAGAGGCATGTGTAGCTTACATCAATTGAGATTGGACCTGCAAAATGATGAAATTGAACTGCCCACAACATTCTGCTTTCAAATAAATGGTGGAAAGGTAACTGTTATCCCTAAAAGTCTCTTGTTCTCTTATTGGTTCTTTATTTAACTTGGACTGTTTTTGTAGGTATCAAAAAGGAATGAAAAGAGGCTACAGTGCAAGGACATCTTGGATGGCATTGTACATTTGGTGCCTTAAACATCCTTCAAGGCAATTTTGTAACACATGACCTGCAAGGATCTTATTTTGTATCACATGACCTACAAGGATCTTGTTTTGTATCACATGACCTGCAAGGATCTTATTGAAATAAAGATCTAAAAGGATCTTTATTTTGTTATTGAAATGCAACTTTTCCAAACATCAATGATTTTACTTAAATGATTTGATTTTGTAGCAGAGTCTTAAAACAAGGTGATCAAAATGTATTCAATTTCAAATATTTGCAATTACATAGAATAGACAATTGGATACAAGTGGGCTATAGAATAGAAAATTGGATACAAGTGGGCTATAGAATAGACAATTGGATACAAGTGGGAAGCTTGATACAAGTGGGCTACAATTAGAGTGGGCTACAAAAAGCTAGAATAGTTTTCTGCCAGGAGTTTTCCTGTCCCTAGGGGACTTCCTTAATGGGGTTGGTGCTTTTGCAGTGGGCTCTTTTGTCCTGGGAGATTTTCTTGTGGGCTCTTTGGCAGGAGGGCTTGAGGGCTGCTTCCTCTTTCTGTTATCATCCATCTCTTCACTTGCCTTTTCCTGCTCACCACTCTCTTCTTCCTCTTCACTTCCCTTTTCCTCTTCTAGTTTTGCTTTCCCCTTTGCCTTTTTTAGCTTTGCTTTCCCCTTCTCTTCAACATCATCATCTTTAAATACCTCTTGCAGTTGTCCATTTGCTTCAATCATATACTTGATAATCTTTGCTCTTGTCAACCATACATGGTTCTCACTATAGCACTCTCTGTTGATCTATACAAGGCAATAGAAAGCAAGTTTTAGGAACAATAAAATGAGAAAAAATACAGCTGGCAAATATGAAATATGCTATACTTCTATATTCTGATTGTCATTGGAGTATATGAAGTCCAAGAGGAGCTTGGCATTTGTCACTACCCTCCATCCACATGAATGGATTTCAGGTTGGATTGGAACCTGCAACTCATTACATGTATTTATGGGAAAAAATATTTGAGGATAATCCATTGAAGTGAACAAAGCATAAAGAATTCCAACCTTCACAACTGAAAATTGGATTTCAGTCATCATCTTTGGCATGGGTGGACAATTCTCCAGTGTCTCTATAAATCTTGTAGCAGCACTGTCCAAAATTCTTTATTAAAAGTATGTGCTTGAGGTTCTGCTTGTGGTTTACAAAATGTGTCTGCTACTATACTTACAATTTTGCTTGACCATGTACTCCAGCAAGAGAATTGACAAAGTAGCATTTTCTTTTCACAATATCAATTGCAATTAAACTCCAATGTGAGCTATAAAAACAAGCCTCAGTTAGCCTTCTAACATGAATTAGTAAATTCTCTTCACAAGGTGTAGGTAGGAAACTTACCTCTCATGATAAGGAATCAAGAAAATTTCACAGATTTCCAAATCCACATGAATCAACCACTTTGTGAGCTCTCTAGTATTTGTCTCTGTCCTGAGAAAGTGGGAGATAGAAGGGTCTAAAAATTCCACCTTTTGTTGAAGGTCTGGCTCATATGTATGCATCATTAACCTGGTACAAGATATTGTTATATAAAGAGTTATTGCTATAAACAAAAATACAGAGGAAAACAAAAACAACTTGAGGTATGTGATAAGGAGTGGAGAATTCATCTCCTTGGTCCAGTCCTTGAGAATTTCCAAGGTCTAAGAGTCAAGTGAATTGTAATCCTCCCTAGGATCCTCCTCACTGAATAGAGCGACAACAAAACCAGTAGGATTGACACTCCTCAAGAGGGGCACTAGCTGAGGTTCCAACAGGTCAAGCTCCTTTCTCTCTGCAATTTCCTTGTCTTCCTTTGCTCTCTTTTTCCTTTCCTTTTCCTCTTCTTCAGTAATATCAACTACTCCTACTTCAGGCTCCTTGGGCTTCCTCCATGGAGGAATGTTGAGAATATTAAAGGCCTTAATATCATGCATAGGGACAGGCTCCAACATTCTTGAAAACCTGTATCTCAGCCTCCTGAGAGTGATCATGTCTTTGTCCATCAAAGTAACCCTATGGGCATGAGCTGCACAGATATAGGCATCTTGGAAAAGCTCAATCAGAAAGTCCTCAGAAGCCTCCTGGATACATGCCAATGCAGTTCTAGTCCACCTCATGTCAATCTTGTACTCCTCTGCAACTTGTCTGCATAGTCTTTGGAAGGGCAGTTTGGGAATTGCAAGATTGATGGCCTTTATGGCCTTCCTTATCTCTCTTAGACATTTGACCCCCTGCTTGAACTTTCTCTTTGTAAGGAGAGGCTTAAGCTGCAGTGGCTTGGAAGCTTTCCTCTGATGTGTAGTTTTTCTTTTGCTTGGTTGAGGGTTAGGTGTGCTTGGTTTAGGGTCCTTCCTCTGAGATGTGCTCTTCTTTGGTTTGGAAGTACCAGCTGAAGCTTTGCTAGGCTGAGCTTCTTCTTCATCTTTGGATAGAGGCTTATCAACCTTCCTTGCAGTCTTCTTGGTCCTTGCCATCTTCAAAAGGGATAGGAATGA
The DNA here is from genome assembly GCF_014529385.1 of Adiantum capillus-veneris. NCBI lineage: Eukaryota > Viridiplantae > Streptophyta > Polypodiopsida > Polypodiales > Pteridaceae > Adiantum > Adiantum capillus-veneris. The sequence goes on from NC_140954.1 coordinate 85,694,657, forward strand.
TTGTTACACAACAAACATTAGTAAAAAAATTAAACGATGTATACTTAATTTTTATTATTACTTTATCAAAGTAAACTCCTCCTTTTCGACATAGTGGCACACATTTCCATACAAAGTGGAACACATTGCGGTGACACCCCGTATGCGAAATCACAAAGGGACCAATGTCCTCACACTTTCGGTGATCGCGCACGGGGTGACGAAGTGCCAAGCGGTACACAGAGGCACACATTGTATGCATGGTAAACTTCTCCTTGTGGACATAGTGGCACACATTCCGGTACACATCGTAAACACATTGCGGTGACACTCCGTACGCTAAATGACAAAGGGAGCACAGTCCTCACACTAGTGGCACACATTGCGGTACACATTGTAAACATGATCACACTTGTGGACATAGTGGAACACATTGCTTTGATACTCCGTACGCGAAATGACAAAGGGGGCAAAGTCTTCACACTTACAAATATCACGCACGGGGTGACGGTCAAAGCGCTCGAAATTTTGGGTTGTGGAAGTGCGAGAACCGGGTAGAACCTCCTTCAAAATGCGCTTAGTTTGGGCTCTGAGGAGGTTTATATAGGGTGCTTTGTGCAAGTCCCTAGGCGCATACTAGCCGCTGGACCACACTTTGAGGCGGCAACCGATTTGCACACCCCCCGAGGCGGTGTTTTTGGCTATAAAAAGAACCTACCCAACCCGTTTTTTCGCTTATTGTCATTCACAAGGCTTCGAAATTAAGCCTCCAACCCTCCAAGCGACACACCGTGACACCCCGTGCGCGATTTTGGGAGCCGTCGACCTCTTCCTAGCAATAGGAAATCGCGTACCAAGTGTCACTCCGTGCGCGTAGTTAGTGAGTGCCGAGTTTCTCTTAACCCCTCACAGTTCGCATAGCAAGTGACAAACTTAGCATGTGACAATTTTATGTAATTCTTTTTTGCTTGCGCTTAATTTTATGCTTTTAATTTATTTGTAGACTTGATATAAAGAAGGGTGGTTAATGTCTTGATAGACTTCTCTTTTCTCTTTTTCAGCTGAGCATTTGTGGATTGTCATAATGGATACAGAGGATATACAAGAGACCGCTGATGACAGGCTGATGTCTTTTCTTTACAAAGTTAATGAACTTACAAGATTTCAAAGTGTTAAACAGATTTTTAATGCTACCTTTGATCTTCAAGCACTTGTGGATGGCTTCTCTACACAAATTAGTGACTTGAAAGAGATATATACAGAATTGATCAGAGATCACAGGCTTGACAATCTTGTTCATTTTGTTGATATATGCAAAGCAAGTAGCTTGTCAAGGACAGGTATTGCAAAGAAGTGGTCAAGCCTTCAGCCAGACTGGCAAAAGATCATAAAGCCTTGCAAATTTCATGGTAATATGCATTGCCAGTTGGTAGATTATGACCTTGGACTTATCATTTTCTTCAGTGTACTCCGAACACCAGAGGGCAAAGAGATTCCAAAGCAGATTTCCCAGGCTGAGGAGGACCAGGAGAAAGAGGAGATAGAGATGGAGTTCCATGAAGAGGAAGAGAAGCTACAAAGCACTGTGATGCTGGACATTGCAAAATTTAAAGTAGAAAACATCACTAAAGTGGAGCATGTTGACATTGAGGATGAAGATGTTGATCCTTTGCATTGCACAACAACATTTCCCACATACAAAGTTAACAAAAAGGAATATGTTTTGCTGAATGACATTCAGCATCTTTTTGATATAAGGGAAGATTATGCTTTGGCAGTTTTGGCTGAGTGGGGATCTAATGACATAGGATTTATTGATTACTCACCTTGCCCCTTAGCAGTCTTGGACACAGAGGCAGAAAATTTTATTGACAGCTCAAGTGTTGGAAAGCATGTGCAGGACATTGTTCTGAGATATGAGCAACAGGGTGTACCTTCTAAAGAGGAGTTCAATGAGATCCAAAAAAGGCTTAAAATAGAGCATATGGGAGAGGAAAAGACCAGAGATTATGAAGTAAGGCCAACTAGATCCATTGATATATGGGAACCTGCCTTGTTTGAGGAGGATGAGTCTCCTAAGGTATGTTAATGACCATTTTGCCCTGTCTTATTAATGTGCTGAACAATTAACCAAGACATATTTTTGCAGATTGAAATACTAGACACAGACAAATTCCTTGGCAGGGGGAAGGGTTCCAGACCCTTAAATTTAGGAAGGAACCAGATCTTGGGACACTTTATTGGGAAGCTCAACAAAGAGACTGTCATTATATTCCATAACAAGTTTACAAGAGAACCATTGCTGCCAATGCTTGCAATTAAAGCACTTGCAAAGGTTGTTGGTTCATATCAGCTTCCTCCAGGGTTAGAGAAGTTAATATTGGTGGAAAAGGAGGAAGCCATCAGAATTTTTGGATTCTTCCCTGGCCTTACTGGTTCTAGAGCTGGTTATTTTGCAACAATGGCATCCTATGTACTTGCCCACTCTGGGGACCTTAAGAGACAAATGATAGGCTACAATAAGCAGAAGTTTCTGAAGTTTAGGGGTGAAGTTGATGTACCTTCATCAAAAGACTGACTTTGCTCAAACCTGTACTTTGGCCCACTTTCTACCTTGTCTCTCTCTTGTAGCTAGCCATTGTAAGAATTTTTCATTTGCAGATGAACTATTATATGAATTTTGTCTTTTCTGCTTGTTCCTGTGTAAGGCATTTGCTAAATCTAAGTTCATTAGTGCTTTCTTTGTCATTTTTGATCTGGTTCTATGCCATAATTGTCTATAGAACCATTGGAAAACCTCAAGCAAGCTGTTTGCCTTCACTGCACCTCCTCCATGTCTTGTATGCTTGAAAAACTTGGTTCTTGCTTGATAATGGGATTTCTCCATGCCTTGTGTAGACCATATGGACAGGGAGCCCCATCTCTTTACAAACCAGGGAGTGTGATTGTAAATTATATGCTGGCAAAGTAAAAGTGTGTCAATAATTAGTAAGTATGAGATTAATCATATGCTTCCAAACTAAAAGTATGTACATATTAAAAAGGTTAGAAAATAAATAAAAAACTTACCATGTAATGTGTGAATTCCTGATCCCAAGCATCTTTCATTGCACTTCTGAAGTTATTGAGCACTTTCTTGAAATTTGGCAGATCATTTTTGCCCCAGGATGTCTTATCACAATAGGAAAATACTTTGTCTAGTGATTCCCATACCTCTGCCTTTTTGTTTCTTGATGTACCTTCAAGACCATGATCTTTGATGGCATTGTGGAGAGCTTTCCACTGGTTATACTTCACATTGGATGAACCCTTCTTGGCATTTACCTTTCCTAGTTTGCCATGAAACCCTAGGAAAGCTCTGGCCTTCACACCACCAACAGATACCTTTCTAGGCACATTGTTTCCATTTGAAGACCTCTTCAGGTCTGTTTCAATCTTAACCTTACAACTGTGAAGGCCAATTTCTGATAAAACCCTTTCAATACATTTGATTGCAGCATCTCTAGCTGCTTTTGGCTGTAACTTCCAGGCAAACCCCACATACAGATGTACAATTTTCTCCACAATTCTGCAAAGAGCATGCAGAGTGCATATGTGGACATTAGCAAGTGGAATATTTAAAACTGCTTTGAAGTTTGGATCTTGAGTATGCCTATTGGGTGCTTTGTTCCAATTTGCAGGATAACATTCTTTTGCTGATGCCATACAATACAGACAAGGGCTCTTTGCCATAGCTCCTTTGGAGACATTGTACATACATTTAAGGGTTTTAAGGTCTCCTCCCATGTGCCATTCCACCCTGTAACTTCCAAACCCTTCAACTTCAAGCTCTTCCCCTAATTCTTGTGCATTAATGACTTCGGGTATTGTTGTTTGATGGAAAACCCAATCCAGAACATCAAAGTCTTCACTCTCTACTTCAAAAGCACCTAGCCACCAGACATTCTTCTCCGATTGCACGCTGAAGTACTTGGTATCCTTCGGTTTCAATGCTCTGTTCATTAAAGTTATGGAAATCCTCTCAATTTTTTTGTTCTTAACAATCTCACATTCATCAAGCTTTATCACAAAACTGACAACACCATTTGCTTCTGTATGCTCCAGCTCATAGAATCTGATCATTTCCTTCTGAAGTGTCTTCAAGTCAAGGAAAATATTATTGAACTCGTCAAATTGAAGATCCCTCTTTTTACCATGATAGGTACCATGAATGTGGTGAGGCTCACCCAACATCTCCATTATCCTCTCATTGATCTTTTTCCTTGCCTGTTGCACAATGGATGGCTTTGGAAGCAAAGAGGACCTGACCTTACATTGCTTTAACCTTGACTTCATATTTCTGAACAGCTTGCTATAACCATCTCTGCTAATGCCTACCTTATCCATAGTATATTGCACATCCTCCTTGTCCAAGCAAGAGCTCTGCAAAAATCCCCCAATGCACTGCTCCTTTGCCTTTTTAAACTTCTTCTCTGTGAAAATCTTTTTGGCAACCTTGAGAGGTAAAACATCACAATAATGTTTAGCTGCCATTTCCATGTTTGATGCAGAGTTTGGTTGTAGCAAATTCCTAAATCAAAAGGTACAAAATTAATTGATTATTGTCCAAATGACACAAACAAAATAAACAAACTAAATTAAAGTTAACTGAATATTAATCATTTAATAAAGAACAATAGCATAATAACAATAACATAAGCATAATAATGTGGAGCAGAATCATAATACAACTTAACAAAAAGATTAACAACCTAACATAAGAAGAATCATATAAAATAACAATACCTTGCTGCTCTGATTCTCCTGCTGCAACCTCCTCCACCATGTCTCAAGGCTTCAATGTTCTTTAACTTCTTTTCTCTTTGTCTATTTCCTAACATTGTATTCTTGCTTCTAGCTTGTTTGAGCTGAGTTTGTAGCTTTTCGTTGCTCTCTTTACATTCCTCAAGCTGTTGTTTAAGAGTATTTATCATTTGTTTGGTCAAATGATCTTCTAACTTAAGAATATCTCTCTCTGCCGCAAGACTCTGTGTATAACCCAGCAACCCTCTTTGACCATCACCCACAAATTTTATCAAAGATGAACAATTTGAGAATGGGGGAGTGCTCTTTGTCATTGGGTCCACTGGATACAATCTTCCATCAGTCCAGAGATCAATGTGATTTTTTTTATCTTGCCGCATTGCTTCAAATATGGACGAGGACACCTCTGCACATTTCTTTCTCTTGCGCACTGGACAATATTCTTCATTTAGCTCAATGTGTAGATGGTATAAGCTTTTTCTCTTCCTCATGGAAGTCTGTTAACAGTATTTGTCAGAGATAGTACTATAGGAAAAAGCTGTGCAGATACGAGGAAGAAGACGACACAGAAAAGGTTTGTTTCAGCTTTTGGAAATTTTGAATTTTGGGCCAGAACTGACGTTTTCGTTAGTTTTGGAGGGAGTATTTTTTAGAATACGAAAGATCCTAGAAAGATTTGACAATGACATGTTTCGGTGGAGGTAAAAAGGACTCAAACTCACCTTTTTACAAACATTTCACTATTTTTAAAATAAAGTATATATTCTCTCTCTACATATTCTTACAGGGCACAAAAGTGACCTCAAAATTCCCCTAATGCACCAATTCCATAAACCCTTAGCCATACCTAGTGTCATCCAAGAAGAAAGTGACTTAAAGTCATGGGAAAGTGGGCGTACTCACTCCTTGATGGAAAGAATATTTATAGAGGGACTACCTGACCCTATCGAAGAAATGGAGATCCCATCTTCCCCACGTCAAGGGACTGAAACCCAAAAGGTGCCGTTAAACATTGCCAAATTGATGGATTTCATGTCTTCAGAAGTTAGAACCACCATCATGTCCAAACTATATAAAGACCCTGAGCTAGTCTCAGCTCTTCGAGCTTTTCTCAATGGAGAACTGAAGGTTGGGCTACCACAATTTGCATAGATGGATGGAGCTGGGGAGATTCCAATAGAGGAGGAACACTTAGATCCACAACCCAACCTAGATGAGAACCTTATTGTAGAAATACCCGTTAACAAGTTGGGACAATACTTTGAGGGAGATGAATCCAATGCAACCATACCAATCACTACCAAGGGATTAATTGTTTTAAGGGAATCCTTGATGGTGGTGCTGGGGTTAGCATTGTGATTAAAAATTGCTGGGAAAATATGGGAAGACCTCACCTTGGGACCACAACCATAGTAGTAAAGATGGCCAATGGGCCTATTGTTAAACTTATTGGGATGCTAGAAGATCTCAAGATCAAGGTCTTTGGACATAAAATATGAATTACCTTCATTCTAATGGATTTCTCCAAGCACACTTTGGCATCTGAGATGATCTTAGGCGTCCTTTCATGAGGGAAGAAAAAATGGTGCATGACTGGTCTAAAAACCATGTCTACTTGCAGTTCCAAGATTTTGTCATTCGAGTAGATCTTGTAACTAGTAGAGCACATCGTCTAGGAAATAGGTTTATAATTTATCATATATCTGACACCACAGTTCACTTGGCACCATTGCAGTATTGTTACACGTGTAAAGCGGACACTGATGTTGGGAAAGATTCTCCTTATATGGATGTACTACCTGGGATGACTGAGTCAGACAATGTGGATTGGGTCCACCTAGCAGCAACCATAGACACTTGGGGAAACAGGGGGACAACCTGGGTAACACCTGAGGGGGATAAAATGCCACCACTCGTACCCTTAAATATGCTGGAAGCAATGCATATAGCTTCTGATGACCTACAAGATGAAGGTTTGACTGACATTAGAACCAGTAGTGTCTCATTAGACGATAGCCCACACGAGTTGGGGTTAGAATCATCAATTGAAATTGACTTTGAGGACGAAGAATCTAAGTTAAATCTTAGTGCAAATGTGGGGACAAACCATTCAGGGCCCAGTGATACCCTAGATGACAATCTATCCAAGGGAGCAGAAGACACAAGTAGTGATTCATCTAGTGACTCTTCACTAGAGATCGGCTGTGATAAAAAATAAGACAAGAAGAGTAAGAGTATAAGAGGCGCCGATATCAAGCAAATGTGTGTGCTAGAATAAATAAAAATAAATCTACCGCAGAATGGCTTAACTATATAGGGGCATGATGCTCATCAGAAGTTGGTAGATAACTGGGGTGAATACATTCAAAGCATTATGTGGTGTAGTCCACAAGCCGTTGACATCGCACAACTACAGGCTACAGAGAAGCCAAAGTTGAGCCGTACCGTAAGGAGACAACAAAATCGAGATTTATCTCAACAACAAAAGGAATTGGAAGTGAAATCACAGTCCACAGAACAACAGAACCCCACAGACTTACACCCTGCACCTAAACATTTCAAATCCTACACCACAAAGGAACATAAGGTTGTGTATACAAAGGATCAAAGAAAACCTATCGATGGAAGCAATGGAGTTTATGATGGTCCAGTGATACTTAAGAAAATAGAGTTAGTAGACCCAGGAGAAGAGTCCAAACTTGTTTTCATTGCCCAAGATCTGACAGAGACTGAAGAGTGTGTACTTAGAGAACTTCTCAAGGAATTCACGGATATCTTTGCTTGGACATATCATGATATGAAAGGTGTTCCACCTTCTATGGTGCAGCACACAATCCCCATGAATAGCATGGCTAAACCAGTTCAGCAGCGACCCTACCCAATGAATCCTAAATATGCAAAGATCGTTCAAGAAGAGATTGAAAAGCTTGTGAAATACGGATTCATATACCCTATTGAGCACTCAGAATGGGTGTCTCCAATAGTGGTTGTGCCAAAAAAGAATGGGAAACTCAAAGTGTGCATGGATCTCAAGAAGGTCAATGTCGCCACTAGAAGGGACCATTACCCCTTGCATTATTCAGAACATGTGCTTCAAAGAGTTGCAGGGAAGGAAGCTTATAGTTTTTTAAATGGGTACTCGGGCTACAATCAAATTATAATGGCACTAGAGGACCAAGCTAAAATAGCCTTTATAACCAAATTTGGAGTGTTTGCCTTTCGTGTTATGGCTTTTGGCTTAACCAATGCCCCTGCTACCTTTCAAAGATTAATAAACACTGCTTTTAGAGAATATTTGAGGGAGTTTTGTGAAGCTTTCTTAGATGACCTTTGTGTTTATTCCTCTTGGAAAGAACATCTATAATGCTTATGAAAAGTGTTTGAGAAGTACAGATTGTATCGCCTAAACCCTTTCAAATGCCAATTTTGGGTTAAACATGGAGTCATTTTAGGGCATATACTGTCCAAAAATGGGATTTCCACATATGAGAGCAAAATTAAATTCATTGCTGAATTGCCACCACCTACAAACTATAAAGGAGTTCAAAGGTTCACAGGCCATGTTGGTTATTACTGTCAACGGTTTATTTTAAACTTTGTCGAGATAGCTCGTCCTTTATACAAGCTTCTTATTGAGTTCCATTGGACCGCGGAGTGTGATCATGCTTATGAGTCATTGAAAAAGACCTTGACTAGCACTCCTATTCTATCAGTGTCTGATTGGAATGTAGTTTTCCATGTTCATATTGATGCATCAAACTTTGCTATTGGATGTGTGTCTAGCTCAACCAGGAGAACATAAATTGGACTACCCCATTAGCTTTGCAAGTCGTCAATTGAATGATGCCGAGAGAAACTACACCACTACAGAGCGAGAGGTTTAGGTATGATTTAAGCAGTGAAGAAATTATGCTACTACCTTCTCGCTAACAAGTTTGTTTTCTATGTTGATCATCAAGCCTTGTTGTATCTAGTACATAAACCTTGTTCCACGGGAAGAATTACACGATGGTTGTTAATTCTCCTTGAGTTTGATTTTACTGTTATGGTGAGACCTGGTAAAAAACATGTCATGGCGGATCATTTGTCTCGCATACCCAATGGTGAAGCCCCTACTGGAGTCGATGATGAATTGCCTGATACTTCTGTGTTCCTAGTCAAGACCATACCTGAATGGAGTGAGAAGATTGTGAACTTTTTAGTTAACGGTTTTCCACCCAAAGAGCTTCGTAAGGACATAGATCGAGCACTGTTAAAAGAATGTTAACCTTACTCTCTCATTGCAGGAACTCTCTACATGCTAGGGAAGGATGATGTTCTAAGACATTGTGTCCGTGAGGATGAGTATTTATACATATTGCAAGAAGCCCACATGGGTATAGCCGGAGAATATTTCTCAGGGGAACTAACAGGTAGAAAGGTGTTGCAATCAGGCTATTGGTGGCCTACCTTATTCAAGGATGCATCACTTTTTGCAAAAGGATATGATGAATGCCAACGTTACAAGATCACGCAACGAAAGGATAGGATGACCTTACATCGTGTTAAAGTGACTCAACCATTTGAAAAATGGGGTTTGGACTTTGTAGGCCCAATTAGTTTGGCAGCTCGTAGCACTCAATCTCGATATATTATCGTTGCCAATGACTATGTAACAAAGTGGGTGGAAGCCAAGGCGACACGCAAGGTTGATGCAAGGTCAACTGCCAAGTTTTTCTTTGAGAACATTATTACAAGATTTGGTTGTCCCTTTGAGATTGTGAGTGACAATGGCACTCATTTTATAAATGGAGTGATAAAAGAACTCACTATCGACTTCATTATAGCTCACCATAAGTCCACACCTTATTATCCACAAGCAAATGGCCAAGCTGATAGTACCAATAAAACTCTCATCTCCATTTTGACAAGACAGTTGAGGCTCATCATACAAATTGGGATTTAAAGCTTACATCAGCTCTATGGGCTTATCGTACTGCATATAAACTTGCCATTAAATGTACACCGTTTAAGATGGTGTATGGCCAAGAAGCGATCATGCCATGGGAGTTTGTCGTTTTTAGTCTTCAAGTAGCTTCTGAAGAAGGTTGGGATGGTAACCCCTTAGTTGAGCGATTATACATCCTTGAAAGGCTAGATGAAGAGAGGCAATTAGCTGCGCAAAATGAACTTGTGGAGAAAGATAGGAAAAAGAAATGGTTTGACTGTCCTCTAAAGAACAAAGATATCAATGTTGGTGATAAAGTTCTTAGATATGGAGTGCGTAACAAACAGAAAAAGTTGAAATATGCAGGAAAAGGACCATATAGAGTATGTGAGATCACCCCACAATGAACCATTCGTGTGGAGACTCTTGATGGAGTTGAAACCATTGGATTCCTATGATCCTTTAAGCCATGAGGAGCTACGTGCCATCCATAAAAAAAGGCAGCCAAGGCACAAACAGAATTGAAGAAGATACAAGCTCAAGCTTAGACTAAGGAACGACAACAACGTATAAGACGCCAACGAGAGGCTAACCTTGGAGTTACACATGCATTCCACGTTGAAATCGACAAGGATTGGTTGGACTCTGACACACCTCTATGATACCCTATTGAGCTAAACAACACCTATGGAAAAGTGCTATATAACGCCTTATTGGACACGGGTGCTAAGTATAATCTGCTATCATATGAGGTGTGGTTTCAGTTGGGAAATCCACCTCTATCTGAGAGTATTATCCAAGTCAAGGGTATCAACAAGAAAAAAACTGCGGTTTTTAGAATCTGGCACACTTTTGTCAGTTATGACAATGGGGTTGTAGCTCAAGACTTTTTGGTCATGCATCTGCTGGAACTATGGAGGGTTATATAAACCTAGGATGCACGTGGATGATAGCCACCAAATGCACTATTGATTGGGGGACAGGGGGTGTCACAACGCAGAAACCAACTCTTAGCCCTGCCACTCAAGCCATAGTCCCTGAGATATTACCTCTTAGGGAAATAAAACCCAAAGCATTGCATGTCCAAGAGGTTGAACCATATGTCCCCATAGCCCAACTCTCTAAAGCTTCAACTGTTGTAGTTGAAATAAAGCTTGAGACACACAAGACCCACCCTAATATAACAAAGAAAACTTACAAGTGGGTCCCTAAAGCTTCTTTAGCAACCATAGCTAGTGCTAAAAGACAAGAGACTACTAAGAGACGTTCCACTTGCCCCAAAAAATGTAAAGAAACGGTGCGGGATTCCTAAAAAACTATTGGAAGCCCAAGGCTAATATGAAGGAAATGATCAAATATGGGTGCCAAAACGTAAATTGTGCTCTTACCTATCACTTGACCCATGTGAGCCCAATCCTGTAGCTCCAAAACGAATTGAAGATCTCGAAAAGGAAAAAATCACGGAATGCTACATACCCGCTCTAGAGCTTGTTTGGGTTCCGAAGAAAGAACGATTTGTTCCACCTAGCTCAGAAACAGAGAGTTCAAATGAAGCTTCTTGCTCTTCATGTAATTCCTATACGAAAATAGAAGCTTCGACACAACCTCCACCTACCATTGTACATATCCATACAAACAAGGAAGAGTTTGCACCTCCAGTTATAAGTTCACTACCTACAACAACGTTGCAAATAAAATCATGGGAGAGTACCTTACCACCCTTGCAACTAGATGAAATGCATAGGGCGGTCAAAAAATATTGGTTAAAGCCTTCACCCATAACAACTTGGAACAATTGGTTTCAAAAGGTGATGACATCATTCCAAAAGGTATGATCTACCCAAGGAAGGGGGGAGTGTTTGCTGACATCCATCATTCACTTATTTCCCTCTCACCCTTCTTGCCCTGACCCTTGAACTTTTTGATTTTAAGGATTGTATATATATAGATATATAGTAACTAACCACCCTAGTTTTTTTTGAAAAAAATAGTAAAGAGCAAGAGCAATTAGCAAACGAGTGTGCACAATACTAGTCAAAATCATTGACCCAGACCTACACATGTCACATCCGATACACTGAAATGGAAACCTATGTTATCAAACACGTTGATCCTCATCACTCGAGTGATGGAGGGTAGGTAGGATTAGTACAATAGGAGTGTTTCTATTTTAGAGTTTAGTGATTAGCAAAGTTCTCTTTTCCCACTGATGTGCATCTGGAAGGTGGATGTTTGGTGGTGACTATTGTGCAGTTTGTAACTACATAAGGATGCCTTCAAAGGACAATGACAATGGATGTGTACATGGTACAATGGATGTTCTCCATTATATCAGGTGTACTACTTTCTTTTATCTATGCTTCCACATTTACATGTTTGCATCTTGTCATTTGAATTCTAATAATGCATAAAATTTATGAAGTTGTAACATTGCCAATTTAGATGCTATAATTTTTTCAAACTTCTAGTACCTTGTTCTTCTCTTTGAGTTTGGTCTATTAATTGGCTTTAAGTAGCTATCAGGACCTTAGGCTAAACTAGGCCACTTAATTTGCTGACTTAAATTCCTAAATAGTCTATTAATTGTAGTAACGTTAGTAATGTGTTAGGCTATGAGGATATAGTTCTCTCTAGCTTATTTCACCTAAGTGTGACTTGCGTTATGGAAGCCCATGTGTTAAGCTGGTATTTGAGACCTCGAGTCTCCCGGCTAGTTTATGCTCAAGCTGGTATTTGAGACCTTGAGTCTCCCAGCTGTTGGTATTTGAGACCTCGAGTCCCCAGCTACTTGTAGCAACTATGACAAGAACAAAAAAGAAAAAAACGGAGAAAAAGAAAACAGAAAGCAAATAGCACAAACTTCCTTGTATTTTATGTTGATCACACTTAAGTGGTATAAGTGACAAGATCACTAGTCTATAGACCCCGACGAGCATTCCTAGGGTTAACTACTCTTTAGTCGACATTTTTTAATTAACTTAGACAATCTAGTACTTACTTTAGCCCTAGCTCTTGTATACTTCTCTTCGAGTCGACCTAATAGACCCTAACTCAATTGCATTTTATTCAGGTACTACGCTTGTTCTAATTGGCAATGTTACAATTCATTATTTTTTTTCCATTTCCTAGAATATCATGTATGCATCTCACTTATTGCACGCCTACACATGCTGCCTTTGAGCTTTCACAATGTTGCTTTTCTTATGACATAGGTACCCCTTGTTAGGAAATAAGACGTAGCTAAATAGATAATTGAGTAGATTACTTAATGGAGAGAGACATATTTATATACACGAGATTATAGAGTAGAGAGAGAGAGAGAGAGAGAGAGTACACACGATATACGTGGTTCACCCAATGTGGGCTACGTCCACGGGAAAGCAGCCACTCAATGGCTTTAGTACTTAAAAACAAGAAGTAGTTTACAAAGGGATTATACCCTTAATGGAGCTCCCGCCTTGCTTCACTCTCACCACCTCACACTCACCTTGTTGCATCAACTTCACACACTATGAAATGTGTGTAGAAATGGCCTCCTTTTATAGGCCAAAAGGGCTGCCCTTTCTTATGAGAGACAACCATGTGTAGCTGCCCTTGTGCGAATAAGTCCAAATCGGACCCTCCAATCCGCCCATGTGTGGCCGCCCTTGAGAAGACAAGTCCGCTTTTGAATTCGGCCACCGGCCACCGGCCATTGACTTCCGACCACCGGCCATCGGCCATTGACTACCGGCCACCGGCCAACCGACCGGTTGTTTTCCAACCACTTTCCGGCCGCCGTCCGGGAATAATATTCCGACGAAAAAGAATATTCCGGCGAAAAAAAAGTCTCGGGGGCGGAGGAGGCCTTTAAAGTTGCCCCTGATTCTTGTCCGTGAAAATTTTGGTTTCCGGTGAGTGATTTTCCTTCACGCACGATGGCTTCTCCTCATAATGAGGGCCTTACAAATGTGCGCTTTTACCACAGAAAATTACAAGGGTAAATCAGGCTCCATACTTAACACCCCTATCGTGGATCCCAATGCTGCACTATTATATTCAGAGGACGGAATCTACATCAGGAAGGGGGGCATGTTAACCACTGGCATCCACTTCTAGTAGTCGGTCCAATAGGAAAAGGGTAAGAGTGATCGCCGATGAGAGGTGCACTCTAACATGAACATTCAAGGGTTAGTTGGCTAAGTATGGGTGTCCAAGTGTGAATAGGGCGAGCTCATATAAATGTCACCTAGACCTAAAAATCATTCATTCTCTCATTTGTGCAATTGAAGAGTGCTCTTGCTCCATCTCCATCTTCTTCTTCATCTCCTTGTGTGTGTGTGTGCGTGTGAGAGAGAGAGAGTGTGTGCGATCGAGCATTGCGATGTCGGCACGGCGATTGCGATTCGGTTGAGTGCGGCATGACAGTAGCTCCTTCTTCTTTGCAGTGAGGAATCCTCCACGAGGACGAGCGTAGGGCGGTGAGTGACACACCCTTGCTCTCTTGAGCTTGCTAGATTAGTCTGGTTGTGTGCTTGTAGCCATTTGTGGCTCGCACACAGAGTATGGCAAGTCCCTTGCATTGACACGTGCAACAGACGCGCACATCATCACTCTGAGCGTTTTTTTGAGGACGCCAAAGCCCTTCATTCTCCACGTGCTCCAAAGCAATGAACCTCAAGCGAGAGATTGCCCTTTTGCACTTGGCGCAAGGTCAAGGGAGTTTGTCCTTGAGCCATCGATCGCGTTAAGGGCCATTCGAAGGGCCACGATCATCCCACTCGTCCTGCACATGCACGAAAGAGAGATTATATTTCAAAAAGTTTATATTTCACCATATATGTCCTAAAAATAAACAATTAAAAGAGAAAATAGTGTCGATTATCTTTTTCAATAAAAGAGAGAAATGACTAAAAATATAGAGAGAATAAAGTGCAATGAGTGCTACAATTTTAAATATATATATATACTTATACTAAATGGCTTAATTTTTAATCACAAATAGTACAAAAGAAATTAAAAAATCATATAAAAAATCTCAAAAAATGCTACAAATAAACATATGCTAAGTGCATGTTAGTATAAATATTCAATACTATCAATTCAAAAATTGAAAAGAAGTTTTTGAAAAAGCAAAAGGCTATGTATGAAATCATGGTGATCTAAGGGTAGAGGGCGGTAATTTGTAATCCCCCCCCCCCCCTGCTACCTCGAATATTTGTATTCATTTGAAATGACACAACCCGGTAATATTCACGATAATGATCGCGGTAATATCCATAATAATGTTCGCGGCAATCACTGGTGCGGCATACTCTGTCCTTTACTTCTTCGCCGTTGCACCTACATCTTTGCTCACCCTCCCTACTCTACCTTCCACACCCTCTACCTCTATCTCCCTTGTCCATCTCTCCTCTCCTTCTCCCTCACACATGCACGCACACACACACACACACACACACATATACATTCTATTCGGATGCGAATACGGTTTTGGAGTGGGGGTTATCCACGAACAACATTGGACACTCAACCTCTTTGCAACCAACTCGTCAATGCATGATAAATACCATCTCAACCCCCCCCCCCCCCCGGCGCCCGGTCCTTATTGTTTTCTACCGACACACACACACACACACACACACAATAATGTAAATAGAGAATACCTCTTCCATTTGTAGGGATTTACGAATGTTGTGCAAAGTAGAGCTTTCTTTTCTCCCCAGAATCGTTCTGAACATACAATAGTAATGCTTGTTGTTGGCGTGTGATTAGTTCATATGTGTTGGTGTGAGATTGCTTGTTTGCTTGGTGTATGATTAACACACACACACACACACACACAAAGGAAAAGAGAGGGAGAATGAGAGATTAGGAATAATTTAATGGTTATTGTCATAAGTCCTAATGTAGAGAGAGGAGAAATGTTTTAGAGTAGTGTCAAAATAGTGTAAGTGAGAGTGAGAAATGTTTAATGTTAGGTTAGAGTGAGAAATGTTAAAATAGAGTTAAAATATGTAAGGTAGGGGTATAGAGAGAGAGAGAGAGAGAGAGAGAGAGAGAGAGAGAGAGAGAAGAAGAAGAAGAAGAGAGGGAGAGAAAGATGGAGGGGAAGGGATAGAGAGAAAGAGAAAGAGGGATGGGATAGAGAGAGATATAAAGGTAGAGAGAGAGAGAGAGGGAGATATAGAAAGAGGGAGAGAGAAAAAGAGATAGCAAGTGGGAAAGAGAGAGAGAGAGAGAAAGAGATCAAAGGGAGAGAAGCACATTGACTTATAGTATCCCATAGACCCCATCACCAAAAGCACCCCACCATTTCTTCATTAAATCAATGAGATCAAAGGGAAAGAAGCACAATGACTTATAGTATCCCATAGACCCCATCACCAAAGGCACCCCACCATTTCTTCATTGATGAGGTTTGTAAGAGATGGCATAAAAGGGTTGTCAAGATATACACAAAACCTTCTAGTCAAAGAAGAAAATTTTGTGGTTGGGTGCTTTTGAGGTTGATTGTGAGGATTTTTATGTGTTAGATTGCGTATTGCACCACACAGATATCCCCAAAATAATCAAAACCTAACAAGCTGGGGAGGATGTAGATGTTGAGGGTTCTGGTGAGTACATGGTGAAGTGGCACTTGGAGGGAGACCTAAATATAATAAAGTGTATGTACAATGTGTCAAAGGGTGCCAATGACAAAACCCCTTATATATATAGCATGGGGGTAGCAAAGGAGTGGAATCTTGTTAATTAGAATAAACCCCCAGATAGACATTGTGAAGATTTAAACTTTCAATAAATGCAAGATATTGGTCTTTTAAATGTTTAGTTGTGCACATTGCGTGCAGAATCGTTGAGAAAATTGTGCAGATCTACATAGGGTTTACATGGAAACTACAACTTTTATCATCCAAGGAAACTATCCTGAAAGGTATTGAAAGGGTATTTTTTTATATTGGACTTCATTAGGGGAATGTGGTGATTGAGATAGACCCCAAGAGGTCATCTGGTGGGAAAAATGTTCCCAGAAAGGCTTCTATTGGTGGGGTGAAGGCCGGGATCTTTCATTAGATTCCATGGGTAATTGAATAAGGGAGCATCCAGAGTCCAGTAAAACCAATGGAAGGTCCTACATAATGCTACGAAGGACCACGGAGTCGATGGAAGAGCAAGAAATCAAAAGAAAAAAGTGTGGGAAGCCTTGGATATAGTCTTCTCTTACTTTGATAAAGTCACTAAAG
This sequence comes from Adiantum capillus-veneris, assembly GCF_014529385.1. Taxonomy (NCBI): domain Eukaryota; kingdom Viridiplantae; phylum Streptophyta; class Polypodiopsida; order Polypodiales; family Pteridaceae; genus Adiantum; species Adiantum capillus-veneris. Next base: position 85,711,589 of record NC_140954.1, read on the forward strand.
AAAGAATGGCCTCTCCAACTTCAAGAAAGAGCTCAACCATTCTAAGAAAGCTAGGACAAATATTTGGAGCTCATAGCCTTTCATGCATTACATGGTAATAGTTAAATTATGATTTTGTTAATTTACCTCAGCACTTTTGCATAATCGGATAAAGATCTCTCTTTTTTGTGTAGCATATTATCTACAATCATAGTCCTTGGTTTATAAAGAAATATGGAAGCTTGCCAATTTGGTCTACTCAAGGTATGGATAAGTCCCACTACCAAGCAAGATTTAAGCTTTCTACGCACACTAGATGTGGAGGAAGAGCTCAAAAAGCTACTAGAAGTTTTCCAGTGGTTTTACAGACAAATGTCACATAGAACTAGTCACTACTAGAGTCTCTTCAACGTATTGATGCTAAGAGTATGGCAATTTTCTACCATATAGCCAGTATCAACATTTGCACGTCAATATGCACATTAATAATAGTGACTGTGAAACAGCCATGCATAGCGATGCAAATATTGATGCCCTGAAAGGGAAAATTTTATTTTGAAGTTATCTGTGAGATCATTTTGAGCTTTTAATGACAAGTAGCAAAGTTTTGTCTTCTCCAATTTGTGTTGTAGGTAAGCCACATCTCTCTCTCTCTCTCTCTCTCTCTCTCTCTCTCTCTCCAATGTATTATGTGCGCAAAACAATACACACACACACACACTATAGATCTACACATGCACACCAAAAAATATATATCAATTTTTCTTAACTAAATGCTAGATTATTTAAAATAGTTGAGATTTTAATCAATTTAGAAAATCTTATATGAAGGCTCTTAATTATCTTAGGTTATTTATTGTTACATCAAAGTTTTGCATTGTTTTTGTTATTTAGCTTCAATTTTTTTTATCTATTTGAAGTATAAATGTAAGATTTGAGATTTGATTTAAGTTTGAATTATAAATTTAAGTTCTATGTTCACTTTCTTTGCAATGCAAATAGAGACACCTACATCAATGTCGTGACATGAAAAGTCAAGTTCGTCTAAATTGGTATGAGCATCACAGTATGAAGAGCCCTTTTTAGTGAGATCACAAGAATGTGAAATGATTTTGAGTGCGGATACGTGTGTGCGGTGAGGAAGAAGAGTACACAATATATGATGGAGTCTGTAGTGAGATCACAAGAAGGTGAAAGGAGTTTGAGTGCCGATATGTGTGTGCGGTGAGGACGAGGAGTACTTAATGTATGATGGAGTATGCAATATAAGAGTAAGGTTAGATGTGAGTTATTATGGGTGTATCTGGTAGATCATATGAGTCCGTTACCCTTACAACCTCCCATTGAACGGCCAATGTGGCCTAAGTGGAGTAAAAAAAAACTATGTACCAAAAACCTATAAAATTATGAATCATGATATTGACTTCACCCCATGCCCGTGAGCTCTATGCAATGTGCAAATCGCTCCACAACTAAGCTCTTCATAAAACATCTGTAGGAGGGTTGTCATCTATAGAGACCTTGACAATATCAGTCCCCAGATCTGCCAACACATCCCATATGAAGTGATACCTCACCTCTCTCTGTGCTTTGTTTTTAATGAAACGTGGGATTCTTTGCCAAATCAATGGCAATCTAACTATCACAATACAATACTAGAATATGATGATCCTTTTCTAAATCTCCGTCTAAATGTGCCAACCATAATGCTTCCTCGTTGTGCAATCTAGTGTCAATGTGCACAAGTTGCCAAATGTTGTATCAACACATTGACCTGTACAACAAGATCACGTGTACAATGAGAGCATAACCATAAGCGAAAAATTGCGTTTGAGCTACAAAGCTTGACGTACATAGCCCATCATCATAAATGGCTCATATAGAGCACCACAATTGTGCAACTTGGTGGATACACTAGATATTGGCAAACTAGGAGAGCCTTTTTTAGAAAAAAAGGTACTCTTTTTGCGAGATCGCTTGACAATCAAGACTTTTCAATGCATCCTTGGATATGTGTTTTGTTTGGACCCTAATTCATGGCTCTCAAAATATGGTAATATGCTATACTAATTGCATAAATTGTTGGCAATCTAAATCTATACAAACTACTAAAAGTGGGTACAGTTGATCTTGTACATGCCCTTGATGCTATGGTTAGTTTATGAGAGTTGTGGGTTTGTGAGAGACTTTGCTCGTGGTTTTGTGATGCTAGGTTTGTGCATCAAATGGGCCTTTATTGCTTTAATTATGTGTGAGTGTTGATATCCTGCTATGGGATACAAGTGGTTATGCTTAAAGATATAAACATTGAATGCCAATGTGATCATTCTAGATGCTTTATTTGGTCTGTGGAAACTTGAGCAAGTTTATGGGTCTTTTGATATCAATTTACAACAGCTTTGATGCACGTTTGGCACTATGTGTTTTCTCTCATGATTGTGGATGCACCCATGTGATTTTGTCTTCATATTAAGGCAATCTCTCTACATGCAAGGCATGTTGGTGATGTCAAGAAATCAATAACACATCTTGATGCTCATGTTGGAAACTTATTTTGGGCTATCTTGTATTGCTTACAAAGCAAAACCTTGAGGTAATTCTTTTCTTTTTAACAATGCGATATACACCATGGCTTCACTGAAAGGACAAAGGGTCTACTGATGTGCGATCTCGACCCAACCTAATACTCTTGTAGGTGCCCTTATCCCCTATCTTGAGGTAATTATTTTATTTTTAACAATGCGGTATACACCATGGCGTCAGTGAAAGGACAAAGGGTCTATTGATGTGCGATCTGGCATGTAGAAACCTAGTTTTACAGATGTATGATTCATATGCATGTGAAATTGTAAAAGGAATGATCATTCTCATAAATCCATGCAGATAAATTCTAGAACTCCTTATCTGTGAATTTTTCACAAATAAAATACACCCTTTTCCTATTCAATCTGTAAATTTTTTCCCAATTCCATTTTGTGATACCCTTCTCTATGTAAAAATGTGAGAAAAAATGAAATTTAATATCCGCTTCTGCTGCACTCATGTGATAGTCACAAAATTATTAAGTGACCCCCCTGAGATCTAGCCACATCCTTGTTGTAACAAGAAACAAACCTGATTTTGGAAGCGTATGTGTATCCATTGTATGATGCTCATTGCCGAAGCCATTCAAAATTGAAATTGAAGCTAGAAATTGAGTACCTGGTAGCTTGTCGGTTGCATTAATACCTTCTATGTAGGGGAGAATTAATTTAAGGGTCTTCAAACCTCCTTGTTCAGAGTCGCACCCATGGAATTTGAGCTCAAGGGCCCTTGGCCTAGCCCATAGTGTTCTCTAAAGCAAGTCGAAACACAATACCCATTGCAACCCTTTTTGGGAGAGCTTGCTCGCATTACATGATCATGTTCGCTTGAGTGGCGTGCAATAGAGCTCAAAAAATTGCCTTTATAGGCCATGAGAAACACGAAGCAAATAGACAGCTAGCCGTGTTGGACACAAGCACTTGTGTTGTGCTCAAAGAACTCTCGTGGAGCCGTATTTGCTAGATTTTTGAATCCATAAACTGGGAGAGCCAAATTTGATTAGCCTAGAAGCTTGTGGGATAGATTGACAGCCTTGTTGAAAACCATGGTCGTGCTTAGTGCCATGCTGACCCGACCTTGCCGACACAATTTTACCAAGTCCAAAGATCGTACCTTTGTTGATATTGGCCTTGTCTTTGCTGGGATTGCCAAACAAGCTGATGCCATGCATGGCTATCATAAATAATCATGCAGCAGTTCGATGCATGCCTTACAAACTATATTATGGCCGTGGTCATACCCCGATCATAACACCCCTGGCATGCCTTGTAGAGGCCTTGCATGCGGCTCCGGCTGTTACAGCGGCTACTGCTTCCGTGGGAAAAACTCCTTAAATTGGGGTAGGGGGGACCCAAAATAGGGCGCCCCAACTCTAAAAGTAAAGCATTATATATGTGAAAAGTCATGATGTAGCCATGGCGGGTCGACTGCGCAGAGCCGAGATGAGAGAAAAGTGTTTGCACGTCGCCTCGTGATGTTTCCTTGCAGATAGCCAAGAGATAAAAAGTGTCCCTCTCAATGGTGCGAACCAAATTAGAGCTATCTTCTTGCAATTTTGCAAAGCCCGAACTTGCTCCTTCCTCCATGCAAGGGGTGTTTCCCACCCGCAGCTCCCACCTGCCCTGGCTAGTCTCGTCATGCAAGAGTTGTTTCCTGCGACCTGTTGCCCCATGGAGCCTCAATGAGAGAGGAAGAGGAATAGATCATCAAGATAGGGAGGATGCTGAGATCGAGAAAGCGAGAGAGAGAGAGAGAGAGAGAGAGAGAGAGAGAGAGAGAGAGAGAGAGAGAGAGAGAGAGAGAGAGAGAGAGAGAGAGAGAGAGAGAGAGAGAGAGAGAGAGAGAGAGAGAGAGAACAAGAGTCCCTTCCCCTCCTCCATGACTGCTCTCCCATGAGCTCTGATACCAATGTGAAGACTGGGGACTGGAGCATGCAACTTTCCACCCAACCCTGTCCTATATAGGCCCTTCCTTGCTAATAATAGGGACCCCCTGTACCGCATGTCTGTCTTGTCCCTTGACCTGCCCGGTATTACCCTAGGCCTAACACAAACACCCAAAAACAAGCATGTAATCAATAGATGGCTTTCTATCATGCCATGCTTCATATGGAGTCATAGACTGCAAAGCATTTGTAGGACACCTATTGAGTACATAAGTGGCACACATGATGGCCTCAAGAAAAGATGAATGTGGCAAAGCTTGACTTTTGACCATACACCTTGCCATCTCCATAAGTGAAATGTTCTTCCTTTCAGCAACACCATTTTGTTGAGGCGTATACAACATTATACATGGTTGTTTTATCCCACGACTAGACAGAAATGCATTATATTCATGAGACATATACTCCCCCCCTCGATCGGAACGGAGGGTGCCGATAGTATATATAGAGACATTTTCAGCCATAGCCAAAAATTGCTTGAAGCACTTATACACTTTGGACTTTGCCTTAAGCGGATACACCCATGTATGCCTAGAGTAATCATCAATGAAAGCCACAAAATAAAGGTAATTGTCCAAGGATGGAGTTTGCATGGGCCCACAAACATCACTATGCACAAGATGCAACGTGCATGTAGCCCTAATTAAACCATCCTTTGGAAACTTCAAATGCTACATCTTACCTAAAATACATCCTTCACAAACATGCTTAGCACGTGCTTCAAGATGTGGCAAAGAAGCATCCATATCAGATTTCTGCAAACACAGCAAACTGGAATAATTCACATGCCAAAATGTGCATGCCAAAGTTTTGCATTTGAAATAGCCTTAGGATCCAGAACTGCATTTTCAAAATTCTGCCCACACTTGTCATACAAAGTGAGCTTATACAACCCACAACATAAAATGCATGATGCAACAATCTCATCACCAAAACTGAGATCATGAACTGTACATTTGATATCTACAATTTTCACAACAAGACCAAGTCTAGCAAGTGCAGATATAGACAAAAGGTTCTTCTTGATCCCACGTACATAAAGTGAATCAACAAGTGTAAAAGAATTTACATTCACAGTAGTCATCACAATCTTTCCAACTCCCTTGACCGGATAAGAGGCATTTTGGCACAAGTGACTGAATTCCCATGAGAGACATCCTTGAGAGAGGTAAACAAGTCATGATGAGAGGTAATGTACTTTGTAGAACCATTGTCAAAGTACCACACGTGAGCATCTGCAACAACTGACATACATGCATCATTATGGATAGAAGGATCATAAGTGCACTCTACACTAAAAGCCCATTTTGCATAAACAGCAGCATCACAATGTCCTTTCACACAAGACTCAACAATAGTTGCATTTGTAGTGGAACCATGCCCTTTCTTCTTAGCCTCTTTTGCCTTCAACTTAGGACACTGCTTGATTAAGTGATCATAAGCTTTACAATAATGGAAATGCATCTTCTTTTTGTCCTTTTCACCAAATTTCCCAGACAAATTGATGCCAACATAAGCATTAGGAATCGGTGATTTGCCACTTGCACAAGGACCATGAGAAGTGGCTACATTGTTATTACCACCTTTTCTTTGAGCAACAATAAAGGCCCACTCAATTGCACATTGTTTAGCCCTGTTTTTTCTAGAAAGTGATTCTTGCAACAACAATGTGCATAATGCATCAAACTTGACAACTTTTGGAATTCCTTGGGTCATAAGTCTCCTAGTACTAGCAAAAGTCTCGTAAGAATCTGGTAAAGCATCAAGAACAGTTTGCACAAGGGAATTGTCAGAAATGACTTCACCTGTGCAGAAATGAGTTGCTCATTAATATCCTTGACACCAACAAGGGAAGTGTCCATCTCATCTTCCTCATGCATAATCTTAGACTCCAGCTCTTTACGCAGCAATGTAATTTTAGCCTCATTGCGACTTGCATAAAGACCAGCTAGAATATCCCAAGCTTGTTCTGAAAATTTTGTTGAAAAAAGATGAGGAGTAATAGTGTGCTTCACAGACAGCACAATCAATGCATGAGCCTACGCATCTCTTACATCCCAACAAGCTTGCTCAGCCGTAGGCAAAACAGCTCTGGCAGTAGCAACCCTGCCACCAAAACCTGCAATATCCTCAACATTGCCTACATCCTCAGAACCAGGACGTACATCAATGCACAATATTCCAAACACCCGGCCCTTTGACACAAGGACATGTTTCATCATGTAAGCCCACATAGGGTAATTTTCCCCATCCAATCTATCCTCAACAGCAAACATCTTGAACACATATGTGTTGTTGTTAGCCATGGTGAATGCATGCACCTGATGTGAAACTGCTTGAAAAGAGGAGAAATGAAGCGGGACCAACATGTTATGTATAGCACAACCCGTAGAAGACTGTAAGGACCTATTATGCAAAAAATGACACTAACAAAAATTTTGCACAAAATGAAAAAATTGCCTGCACAGCACTGCATGTAGTGGAAATGAAGGCCGAAATGAGATCGAATCAAAAATCTAATGGTGCTCACCAAGCTAACAAAAATAAAAAAAAGTGAGTAGGCATGTGCTGGAGCTGCTAACAACTAATCCCGGGAGGTCGCAACCTGTTTTGATACGAATTGTTGGAATATGGTTGCAGGGAAACACACACAACTTGGAGAAGACGAAGGAAACTTAAGGCACACAACTGAGAGTGTATTACTTAGTGTGAAATGGAAAGATAAAATAACCCTAAAATGATGGGCATATATACAATGCACGGGGGGAAAAACCTCCTAGTGAGGGAAAAAAAATTGCCCTGGTGGTCCTAAGTGTGTTCACTCACATCGCTACCACATGTATATGGTAACAATATAATGTAGAGCACGATTTAGTCAAAAGAAATAGTTTTAAAGCATTAGAGGCATGCACTAAAGCATTCAAACACCAAATTATTGTAGTTAATGAAAACATGACATAACTCACTAACTTAATTTTAAATTTCATGAGTCAATAGGATACAAAAAGCCATCCCAAACAACCGCTTTCGTAGGAGAATTTTCCCTAAAAGATTGGTAATTATGATAAGACTAATTTTTTGCAATCATTAGACCCAAAAGGGGTGGTGAAATCATCTTAAGACCATGAAGGCCCCAAATGTTTGTGGGAGGACAAAGCCGCAATAAGAATAAGAATCTGCCAAAAAATATAAGCTCCAACCACAAGAATAAGAATCGGACATCTTGATGCATGTAGACATATACTCATTTGCTAAATAAGAATGCAATCCATACATATAAACCTAGTCCCTTTCGGAATATGAGTAACTCTCAATAAAGACCATATAGGGAGACTCAACAATCACCACATCATTTTTATAATCCTTCACAAGCTCCTCCAACATGGCATCAGCTTTTACATTAGCCATCATCATATCCTCAAGCATGATAAACAAATCATGTCTCTCAGCCTCAATAGAGTATTCCTTTTATTCAAATATGCCATGCTTGAAAGGTAAGTCTTCTACACATTGCTTCATTTCCTTAACAAAAGAATCAAACTATGAAGAATCGACGATCTCATCATGAGACATCAAAATTACATTTTTGTGGCCTTCCATATACTCAAGAACCTCCAAAGCCTCTCTATCACTCAAGGCATGACTATTTATAGCATCACATATGTAATTGCGAATCTTTTCATGGGAAATCTCCGCATTAACAAAGTTCACAACCTTAGTAGCATCATCACTCTCTAACATAAACTCCACCATAGCATGCACGTGAGAAAACTCTTCATTGGATCATCTGCTTGCACATAAATATCACAATTGACTTGAAAACCAACCTCTAACTTCTTTATGTTAAAGAGGAAGACTCACACTCACATTAGTGTCAGAACCATGCATGACTTCATTCATCATACATCAAAAGCATCAACCATGTGACTTACATATTGCTTTTCCTCACTCTTACCCTTTGAAAGTTCATTGATCAAATTCTTGTCATTCTCATTGACATTCATCTCGATAGTCACATCATCTTTATCCCTTTGAACGTTCATTGATCGTATTCTTGTCATTGACATTCATCTCGATAGACACATCATCTTTATCGTGTGTAGCACCATCCCAACACCATTAAATCTACATAAACAACAAGGATGACATACTGTGAGGAGCTTCTTGTTAGTCTCTTTTTCCTTACTACAAGCTTGCTATTTTTGCTCAAGGCATTCATCAACACAAAAACTTTGATTGCGTTTTTTAACCATATCCAAAATTAAAGCATGATTGATATTTGGCTTCACTGTTTTGCAATCTTAACTTTGTTCGTTTCTTTAGTTTTCATTCCTTATGTTTTGTAACGTTCACTGCACCCTCAAGTTTTTGGCCTTTTAAGCTCATCCTTTAGCCTCAATTAGCCTTCAAGCTATGCATAAATATGGTCAATTTAAGCATAAGAGGAGGAAATTCTTTTACCAATGCTTTGCATCATCTACCCTATAGTTCATTTAACCCCTCACACACATGTCCATTGTTTCTTCTTCCCCTACGTAAAACTCTTAATGGAAAGGCCTACCTTCTTTGGATCCTTTATTTCTAAGACCTCTCAAGGAAGGCCTTCTTTAACTTATCTTAAGTCATCACGTTTGGTGACTGACATGATTTCCATTGAGCTTCATATTCATTGCACCATGTCCTTGAATCTTCTTTCAAGCACCCTTACTAATTTTTATATTGCATAAGTGCTAGATATTCCTTATTTGAAATCAAACCAGAAAATTTAAATTTATCCATGAAATCATCATCTTCTTCATGCACCATTAAATTATGGAAACTCTTCCATCATGTCCATCAAAACTTGTCAAATGGAGGTCACTTGAAGTAGCTCCTCATTGTTGCACACTGTGAGAGACATACCATATCTGTAAAACCACAATTCCAAAAGGTGCACTTTAATGTTTCAACAAATCCTTTGATCTCTACAACCAAAGTGTTGAACATGGAAATGTCCAAAGATACACACAACTATATGCAAAAATTCCACAAACAAGGAGCTCTCTTGGCACCACAATGTGTCGGCACGGCAAGACGAGAGCCCAAACTACCATCCATCAAGGAGAGTGAGACCCATACACACAAAAATATCCTCATATTGTACCCATACATGCACCACCATAAACCCCGCTATAGCTGGCACTACATAGGCGACTTGCCTTGCATGTAAATGCACCTAATACACCAAGCTAAAAAGCCCACAAAAGAAAAACATACACACTCTTATGTCACTCTATAACATCTCCATATGTACAATATGTACAAAAACTCTCTTCGAAATGTGGCTAACAAAGTCTTATCCTCATATCAAGTGCATTGTATTTTTTTTATATGTGTTGATCTAGCGTGGATCTTAGTTGTAGCTACTTGTTGTAGCATGGAACATCCACTGCTATCAGGGTGCATGTTCATATAGTAATGCACATCAATCTTTGGCTATTCTAGGTCTTCATTTTATTGATATGATACATGTTAGAAGAAGAAAAATTTAAGATAGGCTTGCTTTGATGTCTCTGATGAGCTTGTTGTTTGCCCTTATATCTTTGGAGATGAACTCCTAGGCCTCAAGAGCAAAAGTTTACTCTATTGCTTTCTAATGTGTCTATCTTGCCAAAAATTCTTTTGATGAAATGGAATGTATCCATTGAGTGGTTAAAGAGAACACTATACAATTGGTTGTTGTTTTAACTCTTGCACTTCTTCTCTACGTAGCTTTGTATTAAAATTTGCAGTGCCTTTCTTGGGCTTTGAACAAGTTATTGTATTTGATATAATTGAACAACCCTTAACGAAGTCTTTTTATGAACAAATTGGCTACCTTTGTGGTTTGTGAAAATAGGTGTTAATAAGACTATCTGGCTTGTTGTGGGTTTTGAAACATGGAGATTGCCTTGAATGGGATCACTCAGCTAACGATTGCTTTCTTGTTAAGGACTTGAAACAATGAAGTTTTCGCTACAAATGTTCTATAACAACGAGCCCCATGCTTCATTGTGGACAAAATGAAGCAGCTGCATGATATGATAACAAAAGTATGAAAAGTAAAGACTCGCTTGAAGATAAGCCCCATGCTTCATTGTGGACAAAATGAAGCAGCTGCATGATATGATAACAAAAGTATGAAAAGTAAAGACTCGCTTGAAGATAAGTCTAATGTTGGGGATGTATCTAATGTTGATTATTCTGACATAAATCGTGGTATCCAAAGAGTGTTTTTTTCCCCACTAGTCTCGTCATTTTGAGATTAGTTTTTACCAAACGATGACCTTGATCATTCGACACAACCCCTTTCAATTGAAATCATTGATCCCATGCCCAACTCCCCGTTGTATTGGGTAGAGGGACCACTGAAAAGATGCCCCCCTATTGAGGGGCTCGTCTACTCCCAAAAATTAACACTTGATTGCTCCAGTTTAGAAGCAACTCTTATTGTGAGCTGAAGTGGTTAGCGCAGTTGAGTTGAAATCCGGACCATCGGATTGTGTTTTCAAGCCTTGCTAGTAGAAACGGTTCTAAATACCCCCGATTTGTTCAACATTTGGTATTGAAATTTTTACACGGGGAAAATAAAATGTTCTTCTTCCTCTCTGGATTGCTATTCACGCTGTCATTTCTCTTACAAGCACCTGTTGCGTACAACTTTCTATTGCATTCCTTCAAAGCTCGAATCAATTGAGCATATCATGTATAATTCCTCACCTAAGTTGGGTACCTCTAAACTGGTAAAGATGAGGTAATTTGCCCATGTTGCCATAGAATGCAAACCATGGGATCAATGATACATATTGAAATTGGGGCCGTTGCTAAATCTCGACCATCAATCTGTAATTAGTTTTTTTATAATTAGTTTTCTTTGGAATTATAACCACATGGTCCTGCATCTAAAGTAAAGTACGCACGTGGGTGTGATGGTTAGGGCTCACCCCGATGGCGAGGGTTCAAATCGCGGATGCAAGGGGGTGAGGAGTCCCGAGATTAAGCCCCACATCTTGAGATTAGTTTTTCTCTCACTAATCTCGAAATCCTGAGATTAACTCCCAAAAATCGATGGCAGAGATTTAATGGTAGCTCAATTTTGAATCTAGGCTGTCGATCCCATGATTTGCATCCTGTGGTACTTAAAGGGGAGACGCATCCAAAGGGGAGGCCCATGTGAGGCTATCTTTTCTTGAGGATAGTTCTTTATGATGGCAGTTGTACTCACAGAGTTGTAGGAAGGAAGAAACTCACAGAGAAGAGAACTACATCGGCTCTCGCATTTTTGGGAAAACTACTAATATATCCCTCTAATATGTGGAAATGCCCAGAATACCCCTCAAATTTGAAAAATTCCCCATATACCCCCAATATTTTGTCATAAATTCCCACAATGCCCTTCAAATTTTCCAATATCCCCAAATACCCCTAGTTGTGAGATTAAATTTCTCCAAAAATAGAGACAATTGTAGCTTTTCATAAGAAGACTGATCTCAACTGAAGATTAGAAAGTCTTGAACAATCCAATCAAGATAGAATTTTGTGAAATTTGAAGGGTGGGAATTTCCACAAATTAGCGGGGTATTTCGGTAATTGTCCATAAATTTTTACTTACTACTTTTCCCGGCTAGAACCAGGGGAAAAGAGCCTCCTCTCTTAGATGGTTTTGCAGCAGCACGCATTGGGAGATAGAGAGAGAGCATGGCAGAAGCCTGCTTCTCTCCACTAACCAAACACTGCGATGCCCACCTCCACTCTACTCAGTTTCTTCCCACCTGCTCTTTTCCAGCTCGTTTGAAGACGTCATTTGTTGGCAACCCTCCATCAGCAAGGCTTTTCTTCAGGTCGGCTCACAAAAGCAGCCATAACGTCAACTCTGCTCCACCTGCAGGTTTTAGCAAGGTTTGCCTTTTCGCTTCTTTTATTTGTACGTGTGTCTGTGCTTACGCTTACATGCATGTATGATGCATTTTCTTGTTCTGTATGTTATTGACTGCGCATATGTGTGTGTGATCACTTCTGCTGGTTTGAAATGTGTGGAGGTAGTAGTACCTTCACACAAAATGCAACAGTCTCAATCTATTCATTCTTTGTACCATGTATGATTGTTGCTTGTGTGTGTCCTCATGTGCGGCACTCTCACGCACATCACAGCTGCCAACTAAGTGCACTCACCACTACAATTGTAAGTGGTGGGGGGCAACTGAAATTAACTTGGTTTGACTACTTGGGGTAGATAGTAATATTGACCTGGCTTCGTATGAAGGGGGGTGGATAAAGTAAATATAAGCATTTAAATATTGGTAGGTCATGGCCGGCATGATTATATGTGGCACTAGCAGCACTTTGCATATACGGATAAGTAGGGCCTTCAGTGGACTATGGCATGGAAGAAGTTGTTCAACTTGGAGAGTTAGCAATTGTGGCTTATAAGGAAGGTGAGTACTCAGTAGGCTTCTCTAATTACTTAGTCTTGGGTAGTTCATGTTGCATCTTGAACGTTTTAGAGTGAGCATGGCCAAAAAGGGAGAAATGGTGTCGGCCTCCACTTCACACGTGTGTTGTTCTGATTGCTTTAAAGAGGTAACCATAGTAAGACGTACTACTGGGGTGTCCATCGTAGCTTCTTGAATGACCTGGTCTTGCTTCTTATGTCCTGTGTGAGCTGTAGAGAGGTGTCAAAATTATGCATTTCAAGTGAATGTCCAATACGACCCTATTTATTATTTTTTCATTTTAGGTATTTATTTTACTTATTTGACATGAGTCTTGGTCGGGCAATTCATGTGAGGGGTATTTAAATTTTAAGTCTCCTAGGAGAGTATATAAGAGCATCCTGCCCCCATGGTAATGATGATCTAACTCATTGCTTGCTTGGTTGGTTTGAGCATCTCTCTCTCTCTCATTCTCTCTCTATCTCTGTGCTTCCGCATCGTTGACTTTGAAAGGAGAGAGGTTTGCCTTTGAATTCCCTTAGAAGAGAAATGAATCAAAGAGAAATTCACCTCCATTTTCAGTCTGCAAGGTAGAGACTTTATAATTGGATTGCCTTGTAACTTGACTTATCCAATTTTGAAAATTAAAGAGAACATCAGACTTCTTATCTAGAAAAAATACCCATGTCTTTCTAGAGGAATTATCAACAAGTATCAAATAATATTTTGAACCTCCAACCGAGTCCCACCTCCACAGGACTTGCAATATCAACATGAACTATTTACAAAATACAAGAGGCAAACCAACGGGGTTGTAACCTAGTGGTTAAGGTGGATGTGTGGGTGTGTAAGGACCCAGGTTCGATACCCGAGCGGCAGCTTTCATATTTTAGTTGTACCTCTATTTTTTTTATAACAAGAGGCACGAAAAGTTGCCTCTTTGGAAATGAGTCACCGTGGTGTTTGCGTTTCGCACTTTAACAGAAAACATGATGAGACTTGCGAAGCTTGGGCAAGCCAGTAACAACATTCCTGGAAACAAGATGTTGCAAAAGAGCATTTGGGACATGACCAAAGTGAGAGTGCTAATGAATACTCTCATCACTCGTAGTTTTATCGGGAACGTCTAGAAATAACCCCTAGAACGTGGTAACAGTGTTCTGAGCATTGGTGAGTGAAGGGAACGTCTCGGAACATTTTGGCGTTCTAGAGATGAAGTGTTACCGGAATGGAACGGAGCGTCGAGGAACGGATGGCCGTAAATGGGTAGCTTTTAAGAAACAGTCTTTTTTTGAGCGACCCTTCCACTTATAAAATATCCCTTCCCCCCATCCCTTACGTTCACACAAGCTATCAAGCTCTCAAGTTAAGCTGTCAAGCTATCATGGTAGAAAGCCATTGTGGAATTGATGCTGTAAGGATTCTAGGTGCTAATCCTTAATTAAGTACTTAAACTCATGATTAAGACTTAAGAAACTTGAACTGTACTCGAGACAAGACTTAGAAGACTTTGTGTTTGATTGATTGAATGTGTGATACAAGGGCTCCTTATATAGGAGACGAAGAGACATAAATGAAAAGACACGTCTCTTGGTGAAGAGACACGACTTTAGACGTAAAGACACATCCTTTGGGCGAAGAGTCGCACCCGTAGAGCGAAGGGGTGTGACCAGTCGTCGAAGGAGTGTGGCTTTTTGCGAAGAGACACGTCCTTTGGGTGAAGGGGTGTGACCATCCAAGCGCAGGGGTCCTCCTTGGCATGGCACTTCGCGTATCTGCAACTAGGAGTAGATGTATTGCTGTTAACATAGTCACAATTGTGACATTCCCTCCCATTTAACATGAGAGCCCGTGTCAAAGAAATGACTTCTGATGTTGATAGAACTCTGGAAAAGCATTGAATCTCAAAAATCTTCAATCTTTGAGTTATCGGAAACCTTTATCTTGGACCTTTGCTTCTTGCGAAACCTTTTTGCTTTGACTGCTAAATCCCGTGTCATTGCATTATTCAAAGACTTTTTAGAGGAATCTGGCTTTATCAGGTTGACTGCAACAAGAGGTTGATCTTCAAAATTCTTCATGTGATGTAAGACTTTTGGTTCAAAATCTTCCAGTAACTGCGAAATATTTGGGGAAGAGGAAATCTTCTCAAGGTACTCTTCAGATGAGGTAACTTCAACTTTATGAATCACTGGAGAGGATTTTGGCTTGAGAGTATAATCATCTTCCAATAATGAATCCTAAAATTCTTCAGAATCATCTTCTGAAACTGTAACTTTATGGCTTGTAATTGGCATATCATCATCTAACAAAGAATCAAAGAAAGCATAGTCGTCTTCAGACTTGGAATTTGCAACTAAGTCCTTATCTTTGTCTTCATCAATTGATTCAGGAGAAGTTAATGAATTCAAAAATTCATCAATAATAATATCTGCATCTGTATCGAAAATCATATTCTCTTCATAATCCACTGTATCATGCTGTTTGACTAGTACACGTGAGGTTTGAATCACTCTTTCCGCATGAGAAAGCTCGTGTAAAGTCAATTCACGTCCATCTTTGAATAAATTGATAGTATGTCCTCGAAAGCTAATTGCTGGATCATATTGGAATAACCAATGCTGACCAAGAATCATGTCATAATAAGATAAAGGCATGACTTCGAAATCCAATTGATCTGCATAAGTTTGCATCTCAAACTGCAACCGTCGAACTGTCTGATCACAAGTCAAAATTGATCCATCTGCTAATTCCACATCATATAAGTGAGATGTCTTCTGAGTTGGTAAGCCAAGCTGTTGAACTATCGGAGTGCTGACGAAGTTATTAGAACATCCGCTGTCCACCAAAATATTGATAGAGCGACCATTGAGTGTTCCAAGAAGGCTCAAAACTTGCTTTGAGAGGCTCCAAAACTGAAGAATTGCACTGAGCATGCTTCATAAGAATACTCGTATCCTCTGAGACACGAATCGTATTGACCACAGATTTTCTTTTATCCTTAGCAGAATTTGGTTGTTCAGAATTCGATGATGTTTCCGCGTTGGAATTTCTTTTCAAATTAGACGGATTTGGTCTCTTTGGACATTGATACCATCTATGGTCACCACTGCAAATTGTACATAATCCTTCCTTCTTTGA
Source organism: Adiantum capillus-veneris (assembly GCF_014529385.1). Classification (NCBI taxonomy): domain Eukaryota; kingdom Viridiplantae; phylum Streptophyta; class Polypodiopsida; order Polypodiales; family Pteridaceae; genus Adiantum; species Adiantum capillus-veneris. The sequence goes on from NC_140954.1 coordinate 85,727,687, forward strand.
AGTCGAAGATCCATTTGACGAAGAGCCTTGCTGAGTATTGGAATGCCGATCTTGAGAAAAATCACATCCTTTACCACGATCAAGTGGAGGAACATGTGAATAAGATCTGCTTTCAGATTGTCGATCTTGAAAATAGAACCTTGAAGTTGAATAACGTTGTGTTGCTTGCTGTCTGAACTGAGATTGATGTTGCTGACTTTGGCTATAGCTGTCTCTACGATCACGCTGTGAAAAGCGAGCGCTATTTGAAAATCTGTTACTAGGGAGAAAATTCCGTGTAGAGCGTCGATTATCGCCAAGACGCTCCACATAGGCAATTGCAGCATCCAAGGTGGTAGGGTTGTATTTGTGCACATCATCCTTCAGGTTGGGTTCGAGTCCGTCGATAAAACTGTGAAGTTTATCAGAGGGACTAAGGGTCTCTATCTCCAGAATTAGCCTTTGGAACTCTGTGATGTACGCGGCCAAGGGACCTGTCTGGCTCAGGCGGCGAAGAGAGGACCGGGCATGAAAATCCGCATTGGCAGGTTCGAACGCCTTGTGAATAGCACGCCGGAATTTATCCCAAGAAGGTGTGTGTTTACCATCAGCAACCCTCGTTGCCACCAAAGAAATGCTGTGTCTTTGAGCAGAGAACTAGCAAGTGCAACTTTTTACTTTTGACCAAGTCTGTGTTCGATAAGTAAATCTCCATTTTGAACAGCCATTGGTCCAGCACGCGCTTGTCGTGGCGACAAGTGTATGGTTCCGGCAATTTAACATCAAGCTTCTTCTTCTGTGCAGCATTAAAATTTTTGTAAAGTAATTAAAGTTCGCGATTGTCTACCTCTTCAGTTGGATCTGGTTCGTTTGGTTCGTCCACTGAAGCTTCGGAAGAAGGTGTTGAAGATGCTGCATTTGTAGTTCGAGAAACAACAGGTCGACTTCGAGAAGTGTTTTCCATATGCATCTCATCCAAGCGAGTGTGAAGTGATGCAAGGCTTGCGGAAAGTGTGGCCATCTGCTCCTTAATATGAGTAAGGGCATCGTCAGATTGACCACCTCCTGTCACAAAGTGATGACGTGGCGGACAGCAGAAACCCTAAAATTCTTGCAAACCCTAATTTTTGCCAAAAAACCCTAAATTCCGGAAATCGCGGAGGCGGATTATTAAAATAAAATAAAATAATATATATATTTTTTTGGAAAATGATGAGCGACGCGAATTTTGCTTTTGCTTTTTTTTTTTTATAAAAAAAAAAAGAGAAAAGACTCTCTAAGAGAGAGAGAGAACTGATGCTTTTGATTTTAAAAGCTTTTGGGGCTCTGCTTTTGGGCATCCCTTGTAACCTTTAAATTAGTGGTGAGGGCCTCACTTCTCAGAGCATCTGGACGCAGAGTCTGAGAGTGAAACCCTAACCGCTCTCTTGTACTTTGATGATTGATTAATACAAAAAGAAATACCGAAAGGGGCGCCAGTCTTTGGGGCCAATATCTCTAGGCACGGAACTCCGCCGGGCCAGTGCAAATCTATTGTGATCTGTGAATTGTTTTGAAGTGGTTATTTGGTGCTGTCGCGGTTGATTCTTGACATGGAGTGTCCAAGTTTGTTACAGTGGTATCAGAGCACGGCCGATTTCTCTTCTACGGGAAATCCGATCTCCGAATTTTTTTTTCCACGGCACCTATGGCTTCAGGTAATGATCAGTCGACTCCCTCTGCATCTGGACATGCGGGCTGGGATCACAACGAAGATTCAGACAGAGTATGGCCCGCCTTGGCCTACTTAGGCAGAGCGGCGAGAGATAGAGCGTCGCCAGTTGATCAGCGATGCAACAATGATGATGCTCAATTTTGCCAAGGACCCGAAGATGGCAAAATATATGAACCAGACCTCTTTGAAAGAGCTACAGATGGAGTGGCAGAGAACCACAACACCACTCCCGAAACCCGCTCTCAAGAAACCTTCTGCCTCCAAGAAATATACGGAGAAGGAACTGGAGAACGTGGTTGATGCACGGATTGCTCAGCTTTTCGACGTGCAAAAGAAAGGCAAAAAGCACGGCAAAAAAGCAGAACAAAGGTACTGACTTCCCGGGATATTTGGGTCGTCAGTCGACTTTCGACAAAGCAAAGAAACGGGAGAAGCGTGTTCGATTTGAAGGAGTACCCAGTTCTTCTTCTTCTTCTTCTGATAGTTCTTCTAGCTCCTCAGATTAGAGCGAAGAAGACAGAAAAAAAGCAAAAAGCGAAGCAAGACACAAAGCTTCGGAACGGGCAAGAAAAAAGCAAAGAATACTACATCTTGCCCAGAGACTGACAGTTCTACTGAGGACTCGTCTACAGACAGCTCAGATTCCGATGACGGAAAGTTTTATGCGAACAAGAAGAATTTTTACAAAGCCAACCAGTATGACTTTCTCGAAGATAACAGCAAGAAAGTCCGAGAGTTTAAGGAAGGTGGCCACTCGATCAAGTTTGATACTTTTCAGGATACTCAGATGCTTCGAAGGCTTTGTCTTTTATACAGCAGTTTGACATCGCTTTCGCGGGAGGACGCTATTCAGAGCACTCCAAGATTCGGAGAGCTGCCTCTTACTCTGAGGGGAATGCTCGTACTTGGTGGTCCACGCTTCTATTAAGCAAGACTGTGCCAGTTACATGGCTGAAATTCAAGAGGCTTTTTATTTCTTCTTGGTTGACTCAAGAGTTTGAGCGAGATATACGAGCTGCTTGGAACCATCTCCGGATGACCAAGAGCGATACAGTGAATTCTTATCGTGAAAGATTCTGGAGCTCTTTTCTACCCGCCTCTTCATTCAAGAAGATCTCGTTCAGAGAACAGATTGAGCGGTTTACCTTGGGTCTACCTACAGAGATCCGAGATCATTGCTTGGAACAGAAGTCAGCTTCTATTCAGGAGTTGATGAGTCATGCGAAGCGAGGCTTTGCCATTCACTCTGGCAGTCTGACCTACCCCACAGATGAGGCCATGACACAACGAGCCGAACAGACTTCTGGGAATGAAAGTAGAATGAAAAAGAGCAACCCAGAGAAAAAAAAGGATGCACGACCCAAGCTTACTCCTGAGGAGAGAGCTCGCTTCATCAGAGAGGGGAAGTGCTTTGGATGCGGGAAACATGGACATATTTCCGCAAAGTGCCCTGATAAGGCACAGAAAGAACAGAATGATAAAGACGACGACAGGTCTGAGAGTTCGAGAGCAGCTGAGGAATGTGGCAGAAAAGGCAGATAGAAAAGCAGAACTGGTACCACATGGCGTGGGACTTGCACCGAATCAAATGAATGAAAGTACAAACTTTGCCGTTTTTTTTTTGGGGCAAAGTGAAGGATCAGGAAGCTCTTTTGAAGGAGCCAAGGCCAACTTCTTTTCACTTGGAATTGGCGGCTCGATTTGGAACTGCGCCCGACAGACTGACGCCACTGGCGGAGGTAGTTCGACTGGCACCCGGATGGGATGTTGCCATTACACCGAGCATTGGCAAACTTCGTTTGCAATGACAGGGGTGTTCAGGGCACGTGAGTGACGTTCTACTCGGGATCCCTTGGTACCACAAGAACTACGCCGTGGTTGACTACCGGGCCGAGAAAGCGACTTTGATAAATGAAGGGCTTAGAGATTGTACTTGATGAACTTCAGTTTTCTTACTCATTCTTTTGGGAGAACTGAACGATGGATAAAGGTTGAATATGTTTTGACCTGAAGAAAAGAACGCCAAGATTTTTTTCTCCACGCTCATGCCGATTGCTTTTGAGAGGGCCTGAAGATCATACCATTGATCTGATATCTGGAAGCACGCCACCGAATCGGCCACCTTATTGTGTGAGCCGAGTACAGAATGAAAAGATTATGAACTCAGTGAAAGACCTCTTGGAAAAGGGTCTTGTCCAGCCTAGTACTTCACCGTATTGCTCTCCAGTGTTGTTGGTTTTGAAGAAAGACGGATCTTGGAGAATGTGCATCGATTATAGCACTCTCAACGAAATCACCATCAAGAACAGATTTCCGATTCCTAGGATTGATGATATACTCGACAGGTTACAGGGATCCTCGTGCTTTAGCAGGATTGACTTGAAGAGTGGATATCATCAGATCAGGATAGCACCAGGAGATGTCTACAAGACAGCTTTTCGGACGAATTTTGGGTTATTTGAGTTTTTGGTGATGCCTTTTGGCTTAACCAATGCTCCTGCGACATTTAACCGGATGATGGATAGGATTTTTCGAGAGTACAGGCTATTTGTTGGCACTTTCTTTGACGACATCATTGTTTTCTCCAAGAATGAGGCAGAACACAGAGATCATCTGTTTCAGGTCTTTCAGGCATTACGAGATCACAAGTTAGTGATTAATGCAAAGAAAAGTGAATTTTTCCTACCAGAGATACACTTTTTGGGACACATTGTGTCAGCAGCAGGAGTGCGAATGGACCCGGCCAAGATAGAGACTATCCGTGATTGGCCCGATTTGAGGAATGTCCATGAAGTTAGAAGCTTCTTGGGACTGTGTTCGTACTACAGGCGGTTCATACGAAACTTTGCAGAGGTTGCTTCCCCTTTGCATACTTTGACACAGAAAGGAGTACCTTTTTCGTGGGGACCCACAGAGCTGACTGCCTTTCGGACATTGAAAGAGAAATTGACTACGGGACCTATTTTGACTTTGCCGGACTTGCAGAAGTCATTTGAAGTATTTTGTGATACTTGTGGTCGTAGTCTGGGTACGGTCTTGATGCAAGAAGGCCATGTCATAGCTTACGAGAGCCGTTTGTTCTCTAGGCTGGAGAAGACAGCACAGATCTATGGGAAAGAGCTTTTGGCGGTTATCCATGCTCTTACTCAGTGGCGGCATTACCTACTCGGAGCGGATTTTACTGTCTTTACAAACCATCAGAGTTTGCGCTACTTCTTGTCACAGAAGCAGCTTTCGGAAAAGCAGATGCGGTGGGTGAACATCTTGTCACAGTTCCACTTCCAGATTGTCCATGTGCAGGGACAGAAGAATGTGGTGGCAGATGCTTTGTCTCGGAAATCGTTGGTTCTGGCTATTTCCGCGATACATCATAGGAGCTTCGAGGATATGGTCGATCAGTATGCCACAGATACAGATTTTGCAGATATTTTCACACGGATACGGGATGGGGAGACAGTAGCTAGATACACCCTTCGGGAAGGCTACTTGATGAAAAAGACTATGTTGTGCGTTACACAGCCGTTGAGGGAAAAGGTTATGACTGATTGCCGCTGTCCACCTTTTACGGGTCACCGCGGCATTGCTACCACCATGAAAGGGGTAGAGAGAGATTTCTTTTGGCGGAGATTGAAGAAGGATGTGGAAGAGTTTGTGCGCAGTTGCTTGGTATGCCAGAAGGTCAAGTTTGACAGGCATAAAGCACAGGGATTGTTACAGCCTTTACCCATACCCACCCGCCCCTGGGAAAGTATTGAAATGGATTTCATTTTTTTTGATCTCCCGAGAATACAGAATGATCACGATGATTTTCCGATTACATGGCACGCCTGAGACGATTGTCTCCGACAGAGACCCCAGATTTATGAGTTTGTTTTGGAAGGCAATTTGGGAGAACATTGGCACGCGGTTGCAGTTCTCGTCATCGTTCCACTTGCAGACTGACGGGCAATCTGAGATTGCCAATTCAGTGATTTTAGATTTATTGAAGTCTTGTATCTCGCATCAGAAGACTCAATGGGAAAAGAACTTACCTTTGATGGAATTTGCCTACAATAACACGATACACTCTTCGACGGGGAAGACGCCATGAGAGATTGTTGAAACTGCTGCGAAGGTTCCATCCTTCCTGAGCACGAAAGATTAGAAATTTGAAGCGGATGAATATTCGCGAGATTTGGATACGGCTTTTGCCAAGGTTCACGAGACTTTACAGAAGTCTCAAGAACGACAGAAAAAGGCAGCGGATCGGTCGCGACTGGAAACTGAAGGAGGATGATTGGGTGCTCTTACTTTTGAGAAGGCACGCCTAAGAAAAATAAAGGGAAAGGAGAGGCTTTTTCCAAAGCTTAGTATGTGATACTACGGACCTTTCCAGATTACTGACAAGATAAATGATGTCTCCTTCCGATTGGAACTGCCAGATACTTGGAGGATTCATAATGCATTGCATGTGAGTCTCTTGAACCCTGTTAAGGGTGATGTGCCTGATGATGGGGAGCCTGATGAGCAACCCGAAGTGGAAGAAAACGAGGAGATCCTTGTTCCTGAACAGATTTTGGCACATAATGATACGAAGAAAGGTAAAGTCCGAAGGCGGTTCTTGGTTAAGTTCAAGAACTTTCCTGCATTTGATGCGAAGTGGATGGAGGAGGAGGACCTAGCAGATACTCCTCGGATTGTGAAACTTTACCTCGATGTTTTGGTTTAGCATAGTCTACTCCAAACGGAACCCAGAAACTCAGCTTGGCCGAAGATCTGGTGCAGTGGGATGCACAAGAGGGGAGTCGCTCCACTCCTTTGTCAACAGATGCCTCGATTTTGATACTAAAGTCACTGATGTCTCTTGGAGCTTCAGGGATACTGAGAGCTGACAGTATTCTGCTGGCTGACTTTATGAAATGGAATTCCTGATTATGATACTGATTTGTTCTTGACTTCTTGTGAGTGCAGGAACTGATAGCCGAAATGACTGCAGTATTTTGGTCTGATTGATCTCGAATAGACATGGTTGCAATAGGGGTTAGTCAATCGGACATCGATGAGGTCCCGATTGGACCTAGATGTGATTGCTAGCTACATTGCCGATAAATCATGGTCTAAGATCCGAATGAATGTTGAATGTCATGTGATGTCCTGTGATGTCTGGTGATGTCCTGTGATGTCGTGTGATGTGACTGTCGATTTTGTACATGTGCTAGATGTGTGTTCCTAGTACGTAGGTACTAACAGTCAGTGTCTGCTAAGACGGTTTATGGCTTTTGTCGGTTTTGCAGGCGTAATCGCGGTCGATTACAATGCTTTCAAGAGGGGGGTATGTCACAAAGTGATGACGTGGCGGACAGCAGAAACCCTAAAATTCCTGCAAACCCTAATTTTTGCCAAAAAACCCTAAATTCCGAAAATCGCGAAGGCGGATTATTTTTTTTTTAAAAAAAAATATGTTTTTTTTTTTGGAAAATGATGAGCGACGCGAATTTTGCTCTTGCTTTTTTTTTTTAATTAAAAAAAAAGAGAAAAGACTCTCTAAGAGAGAGAGAGAACTGATGCTTTTGATTTTAAAAGCTTTTGGGGCTCTGCTTTTGGGCATCCCTTGTAACCTTTAAATTAGTGGTGAGGGCCTCACTTCTCAGAGCATCTGGACGCAGAGTCTGAGAGTGAAACCCTAACCGCTCTCTTGTACTTTGATGATTGATTAATACAAAAAGAAATACCGAAAGGGGCGCCAGTCTTTGGGGCCAATATCTCTAGGCACGGAACTCCGCCGGGCCAGTGCAAATCTATTGTGATCTGTGAATTGTTTTGAAGTGGTTATTTGGTGCTGTCGCGGTTGATTCTTGACTTGGAGTGTCCAAGTTTGTTACACCTCCATCCTGGGAATTTGGCATGGTTATGCCTCAAAAGGAACTCGAACAAGTGCAGGAGGAGGTTCTGTGAACAGGTTTTGGGACGGGAGCACTTGCGGAAGCTCCGTTATAGGGAGAGGATTCACCGGTATGGCTTCTTCGGGAACTTCGTCTATATATGAAAGATAAGGGACGGGCACCCCGAATGCATCGTCTACCATGGGTGCGATTCCCATGGCGTCCAAAGGACAAGCAGGGAGCCAGCGTTGGTCAGAGAAATTTGTAGAATAACATGCGCCCATTTGTAATGCTGCTTGCTGGTCATCATGTATTTCTCGTAAGTGAATTTGGGGAAGGGTTAATGTATAACGTAAGTTCACATGAGGGCTTTTAAAAATTTGGGGATGGGCAGCCAAATTAAAATCGAAGGTAGATGCTAAGATTAAAAAGCTTATGTTGCCTGCAAATGACGTAAAAGAGTCCAGCGAAAGTCTATTGGCAGCGTAAAACAGCCAGCGCTTGCAAAGAGGTAACTCCAATGTGCGGAATTCTTGGGGAAGGGGTGCGCCTTTTCAGCCCATCGTTTTCAGCATGATCAACCTAGTGTTTGAGAGTCTCAAGCGTTTCAGAATTCAGCCTGACATACCTGGGGAAAGGGTGCGCTAGTGAAGGGGCATCGCCAAAGGGTTTGCCAGTGATGAGGTAGCACCAAGGGGTGCCTACGCCAAGTGGTGTAATTCTAAGGCTGCTGAATTTCAGCAGTGCTGCGGAAGGGTGCCTGCCGGCGAAGGGTTGCTACCTTTTGGCACGAAGGGACACCTTTCGACGAAGAGGCATCTGGCAATATTTTTAGCAGGTATGCCATACACACCCATCTTTGTCTCTTTGGTTATGTACTTAATAAGAGAAGGGTTCGGGTTACCTCATACATGTTGGTAGGTAGTCGATCTTTCTGTTGCTTCCATACAACTCCGGGAAAGGGGTAGAGTGTAGCGTCAAGGGTGAGAGGCTCACAACCGTAGGGTCCCGGGAATTTTTTTTCTCTGATACCACTGTAAGGATTCTAGGTGCTAATCCTTAATTAAGTACTTAAACTCATGATTAAGACTTAAGAAACTTGAATTGTACTCGAGACAAGACTTAGAAGACTTTGTGTTTGATTGATTGAATGTGTGATACAAGGGCTCCTTATATAGGAGACGAAGAGACATAAATGAAAAGAAACATCTCTTGGTGAAGAGACACGACTTTAGACGTAAAGACACATCCTTTCGGCGAAGAGCTGTAACCATTGGGTGAAGAGTCGCACCCGTAGAGCGAAGGGGTGTGACCAGTCGTCGAAGGAGTGTGGCTTTTGGCGAAGAGACACGTCCTTTGGGTGAAGGGGTGTGACCATCCAAGCGCAGGGGTCCTCCTTGGCATGGCACTTTGCGTATTTGCAACTAGGAGTAGATGTATTGTTGTTAACATAGTCGCAATCGTGACAGATGTGATAGTGAAAGCTTCAAAGCGGTAGAGACATTCTTTTATTGGCCTACTTTGAGGAGAGATGTGGATGCCTTTGTGTGAGCATGCGTGATTTGCCAAAAGGTCAAATTTGACAAGCAAAAGGTTGGTACTAGGGTTGTTACAACCATTGTCAATTCCAGATAAGCCATGGGAAAGCATTGCTATGGATTTTATCTTTGATCTTCCAAGAACGTCGACAGGGAATGATGTCACAATCTGATGACGTGGCTGCCCATTGAACTGCGCGAAATGTTGACGTGGCAGACTGGTACGACAGCCTGCAGGCCCAGGATTCGCGGCGGAAATTGCGGCGTTTTTCATGGGCGATGACGTGGCAGCGCTGGCAGCCTTTGAGCGATGCTTTTGGCTACGCAATCTCAAAAAGAGAGAGGGAGCTTTTGCTGCTTTATTTTCTACGTAATTGCAAGAGTGAGAAAGGGCTTTTAATTTTTGAAGAAGCTTTAAAATTGAAAGCCTAAGGGCAGATTTTTATGTCAAGCTTTTTAAAGAAGCTTTTGGGGCTCTGCATCCCATGTAACCTTTAAATAAACGAGCTGGCCTCTCACAACTCACAGCATATGGACGCAGAGTCTGAGTGTGAGCGCCTGCCCGCACTCTTGTACTTTGAACTCATATCAATACAAAAAAGAAATACCGAAAGGGGCGCCAGTCTTTGGGGCCAATATCTCTAGGCACGGAACTCCGCCGGGCCAGTGTGGAATAAATTGTGAACTGTGAAGTGTTTTGAAGTGGTTATTTGGTGATGTCGCGGTAGACTCTTAACTTGGAGTGTCCAAGTCTATTACAGTGGTATCAAAGCACGACCGATTTCTCTTCTATGGGAAATGCGATCCCAATTTTTTTCCGCGGCACCTATGGCTTCAGGCAAAGATCAGGCGACTCCCTCTGCATCCGGAGATGCGGGAAGGGATCACAACGAAGATTCCGGCAAGGAGTATGGCCCACCTCGGCCTACTCAGGCGGAGCGTCAAGAGATGGAGCGTCGTCAATTGATCGACGATGCAACAAAGATGATGCTCAATTGCGAAGGACCCAAAATTTGCAAAATATATGAGCGAGGCTTCTTTCCAGGAGGTGCACGCGTAGTGGCAGAAAACCACAACACCACCCCCAAAACCCGCGCTCAAGAAACCTCCTGCTCCCAAGAAGTATTCAGAGAAGGAATTGGAAGAGGTGGTTGATGCACGAATTGCTCAGCTTTTTGACGCGCAAAACAAAGCTAAAAAGCACGGCAAAAAGTAGAAAAAGGCACTGACTTTGCGGGTTATTTGGGTCGTCAGTCAACATTTGAAAAGGCAAAGAAACAGAAGAAGCGTATTCGATTTGAAGGAGTATCCTGTTCTTCTTCTTCTTCTTCTTCTTCTTCTTCTGACAGTTTTTCTAGCTCATCTGACTCGAGCGAAGAAGACCGAAAAGGCAAAAAGTGAAGCAAGAAGCAACGCTTCCGAAAGGGCAAGAAAAAGACAAAGAAGTCTAAATCTCGCCCCGTGAGTGACAGTTCTACAGAGGACTCGTCTACAGACAGTTCAGAAAGGCACAGGCATAGAAAGAACAGAACGACAAGGACGATGAAAGGCTTGAGAGTTCGAGAGCAACTGAGGAACCTGGAAGAAAAGGAAAGATGAAAACAGGACTGGTTCCAGATTGCGTGGGTATCGATCCCAGCACGGTGGACGAGAGTACAGAACTTTGCCGAGCTTGGGGCAAAGTGAAAGACCAAGAAGCCTTGATCTTCTTTGATGGAGGAGCTAAGGCCAACTTCATTTCACTGGAATTGGCGGCGCGGCTCGAGATCACTCCCGATTGGATGGAACCACTTGCGGAGGCAGTTGTAGCCATTACACCTGTCGGCAAACTTCGGTTGCATTGTCGGGGGTATTTGGGGCATGAGGACTTTTATATAATGCCTTTGGAAGGTTGTGATGTTCTCTTGGGAATTCCCTGGTACCACAAGAACAACGCCGTGGTCGAGTATCGGGCGAGGAAAGCGACATTGACTACAGAGAAGGGCAGAACCATTGTACTCGATATAAAACTGAAGGGCGAGTCTGTCCCTATTGTATCGGCTTTGGCCATTTCAAAATTGATGAAATCCAGTCTGTTTGTTTACTCGATCTTTTTGAAAGAGTTGAGTGATGAGGATAGGACAAATATGTCCGAACTTGATAAAGAACGCCAAGATTTTCTCCACTCTCATGCCGATTGCTTCTCAGAGGGCCTGCCAGGCGAGTTACCACGTGCTTGTCCTGAAGATCATACCATTGATCTGATTCTTGGAAGCACACCACCAAACCAGCCACCTTACCGTGTAAGCCGAGCATAGAACGAAGAGATTATGAACCAAGTGAAGACCTCTTGGAAAAGGGTCTTGTCCAGCCGAGTACTTCACCGTATTGCTCTCCAGTGTTGTTGGTTTTGAAGAAAGACGGATCTTGGAAAATGTGCATCGATTATAGAGCTCTCAACAAAATCACCATCAAGAACAGATTTCCGATTCCTAGGATCGATGATATACTCGACAGATTATTGGGATCCTCGTGCTTTAACATGATTGATTTGAAGAGTGGATATCATCAAATCCGAATTGTGCCAGGAGACGTCTACAAGACAGCCTTTCGGACGACTTTTGGGTTATTTGAGTTTTTGGTGATGCCTTTTGGCCTAACCAATGCTCTTGCGACATTTAACCGGATGATGGACAGGATTTTTCGAGAGTACAGGCTATTTGTTGGCACTTTCTTTGACGATATCATTGTTTTCTTCAAGAATGAGGCAGAACATAGAGATCATCTGCTTCAGGTCTTTCAGGAATTACGAGATCACAAGTTAGTGATTAATGCAAAGAAAAGTGAATTTTTCTTACAAGAGATACACATTTTGGGACACATTGTCTCAGCAGCAGGAGTACAGATGGATCCGGCCAAGATAGAGACTATCCGTGATTGGCCCGATTTGAAGAATGTCCATGAAGTTAGAAGCTTCTTGGGATTGTGTTCGTACAGGCGGTTCATTCGAAAGTTTGCAGAGGTTGCTTCCCCTTTGTATATCTTGACGTAGAAAGGAGTCCTTTTCCGTGGGGACCCACAGAGGTGACTGCCTTTTAGACTTTGAAAGAGAAATTGACTACGGGACCAGTTTGGACTTTGTCGGACTTGCAGAAGTCATTTGAAGTATATTGTGATGCTTGTGGTCGTAGTTTCGGTGCAGTCTAAATGCAAGAAGGCCATGTCATTGCTTACGAGAGCCGATTGTTCTCAAGGCCGGAATTGACAGCACAGATTTATGAGAAAGAGCTTTTGGTGGTTATCCATGCTCTTACTCAGTGGCGGCACTACCTACTCGGAGCGGATTTTACTGTCTTTATAGACCATCAGAGTTTGCTCTACTTCTTGTCACAGAAGCAGCTATCGGAAAAGCAAATGCGGTGGGCGAACATCTTGTCATAGTTTCACTTCCAGATTGTCCATGTTCAGGGACAGAAGAATTTGGTGGCAGATGCTTTGTCTCGGAAGCCGTTGGTTCTGGCTATTTCTGCGATACATCATCGAAGCTTTGAGGATACGGTTGACCAGTATGCCACAGATCCAGATTTTGCAGACGTTTTCACACGAATACGGGATGGGGAGACAGTAGCGGGATACCACCATGAAAGGGGTAGAGAGATACTTCTTTTGGCCGAGACTCAAGAAGGATGTGGAAGAGTTTGTGCGCAGGTGCTTGGTATGCCAGAAGGTCAAGTTTGACAGGCATAAAGCACAGGGATTGTTACAGTCTTTGCCCATATCCACCTGCCCCTTGGAAAGTATTGCAATGGATTTCATTTTTGATCTCCCAAGAACATAGAGTGGTCACGATGGTATCTGGAGTGTTATTGACAGATTTAGCAAACAGGCTCATTTGATTCTAGTGAAGAAAACAATCAAGCCGGATCACTTAGCGAGACTGTTTGTGGCCCAAATTTTTAGTTTACATGGCATGCCTGAGACGATTGTCTTCGACAGGGACCCTCGATTTACGAGTTTGTTTTGGAAGGAAATTTGAGAGAACATTGGCACGCGGTTGCAGTTGTCGTCATCTTTCTACCTGCAGATTGACGGACAATCTGAGATTGCCAATTCAATGGTTTTAGATTTATTGAAGTCTTATATCTCAGATTAGAAGACTCAATGGGAAAAGTATCTACCTTTGGTGGAATTTGCCTACAATAACATGATACACTCTTCGACGGGGAAGGCGCCATTTGAGATTGTTGAAGGTGCTGCGAAGGTTCCACCCTTCCTAAGCACGAAAGGTAGGATTTTTGAAGCTGATGAGTATACGTGCGACTTAGACACGGCGTTTGCCAAGGTCCGCGAGGCTTTGCAGAAATCTCAAGAACGACAGAAAAAGGCAGCGGATCGCAATCGTCGTGATTTGAAATTGAAGGAGGATGATTGGGTGCTCTTACGTTTTGAGAAGGCATGCCTGAGAAAGAAGAAGGGAAAGGAGAGGCTTTTTCCAAAGCTTAGTATGAGATACTACGGACCTTTCCAGATCTCCGAAAAGATCAATGATGTCTCCTTCCGACTGAAACTGCCTGACACTTGGAGGATTCACAATGCATTTCATGTGAGTCTCTTGAAACCTTTCAAAGGTGATGTGCCTGATGATGGGGAGCCCGATGAGCAACCCGAAGTGGAGGAAAACGAGGAGATTCTTGTTCCTGAATAGATTTTGGCACATAAGGACACAAAGAGTAAGGGTAAAGTAAGAAGGCGGTTCTTGGTTAAATTCAAGAACTATCCTGCATTGGATGCGAAGTGGATGGAGGAGGAGGACCTAGCAGATACTCCTCAGATTGTGAACCTTTACCTTGAAGCTTTGGAACGTAGAATTCAGCTTGGCCGCAGATCTGGTGCAGTGGGATGCACAAGAGGGAGTTACTCCGCTCCTTTAATCAACAGATGCCTTGATTTTAGAATACTAGAGTCACTGATGTCTCTTTGAGCTTCAGGGATACTGAGAGCTGACAGTATTCTGTTGTATGACTTTATGAAATGGAATTCTGGAATATGAAACTGATTTGTTCTTGACTTTTTTTTTAAAGTGCAGGAATTGATGGCCGAAATGACTGCAACATTTTAGTGTAATTGATCTTGAATAGACATGGTTGCAATAGGGGTTAGTCAATTGGGCATCTATGAGGTCCCGACTGGACCTAGATGCGATTGCTAACTGCATTGCCGATAAATCATGGTCTAAGATCCGAATGAAAATTGAATGTCATGTGATGTCTTGTGATGTCAAGTGATGTCTTGTGATGTGATTGTCGATTGGTACATGTGCTAGATGTGTGTTCCTAGTGCGTAGGTACTAACAGTCAGTGTCTGCTAAGACAGTTTATGGCTTCTGTCTGTTTTGCAGGCGTAATCGAGAGCGATTACAATGCTTTCAAGAGGGGGTATGTCACAATCTGATGACGTGGATGCCCTTGGTGTGTCCACAGTTTGACGGGGCTACCCACTGAACTGTGCGAAATGCCGACGTGGCAGGCTGGTACGGCAGGCCCAGGATTTGCGGCGGAAATTGCGGCGCTTTTCATGGGCGATGACGTGGCAGCGCTGGCAGCCTTTGAGCGATGCTTTTGGCTACACGATCTCAGAAAGAGAGGGAGCTTTTGCTGCTTTATTTTCTACGCAATTGCAAGAGAGAGAAAGGGCTTTTAATTTTTGAAGAAGCTTTAAAATTGAAAGCCTAAGGGCAGATTTTTATGGCAAGCTTTTTAAAGAAGCTTTTGGGGCTCTGCTTTTGGCATCCCATGTAACCTTTAAATAATGGGCCGGCCTCTCACAACTCAGAGCATCTGGACGCAGAGTCTGAGTGTGAGCGCCTGCCCGTACCTTATACTTTGAACTCAGATTGATACAAAAAAGAAATACCGAAAGGGGCGCCAGTCTTCGGGGCCAATATCTCTAGGCACGGAACTCCGCCGGGCCAGTGTGGAATAAATTGTGAATTGTGGACTGTTTTGAAGTGGTTATTTGGTGCTATCGCGGTAGACTCTTGACTTGGAGTGTTCAAGTCTGTTACAAATGATGGTATATGGACCATTATCTGCAAGTTCAGCAAACAGGGCCATTTTATTCCTGTCAGGAAGAAGATAAAATTTGATCAGATGGCACGGTTGTTCATGTACAATGTGTTTAAGTACCATGGTATACCACTGTCGATTGTCAGTGATCGTGATCCTCACATGACGAGTTTGTTATGGAGAGGATTGTTTGAGAACATGGGCACTACGCTCAAGTTCTTGTCTTCGTTTCATCCGCAAACCGATGGACAGTCAGAAGAGGTTAATTCTACTGTCTTGATCTGCTGAAATGTTGTGTGTCAGATAATAAGAGCAAGTGGGAACAATATTTGCCTATGCTCCTAGGGTCACTTATATATGGAATTAAAGTTGGGTCGGGCAATGCCACTCACTTGTTAATGAGTTAATAAACTCACTTATAAGAGGTGCTTCACATGCAGATAAATACCTAGGCTGGGTACTAATGCAACTGTATGGGAACACTCCTTAGTGCCTACACCTAGCAGACACTAACTGTGCTCATGTGCATTCAGAGGGTATGCAACTACTCTAAAGTGTTTGGGCATGTAGGTCCTCTGTACAGGCTCACAAGGGTGCCATAACACTTCCTAGACTGTGTAACAAACTTGGACACTCCAAGTCAAGAATCAACCGCGACAGCACCAAATAACCACTTCAAAACAATTCACAGATCACAATAGATTTGCATTGGCCCGGCGGAGTTCCGTGCCTAGAGATATTGGCCCCAAAGACTGGCGCCCCTTTCGGTATTTCTTTTTATATTAATCAATCATCAAAGTACAAGAGAGCGGTTAGGGTTTCACTCTCAGACTCTGCGTCCAGATGCTCTGAGAAGTGAGGCCCTCACCACTAATTTAAAGGTTACAAGGGATGCCCAAAAGCAGAGCCCCAAAAGCTTTTAAAATCAAAAGCATCAGTTCTCTCTCTCTCTCTTAGAGAGTCTTTTCTCTTTTTTTAAAAAAAAAAGCAAAAGCAAAATTCGCGTCGCTCATCATTTTCCAAATTTTTTTTTTTAATAATAATAATCCGCCTCCGCGATTTTCGGAATTTAGGGTTTTTGGCAAAAATTAGGGTTTGCAAGAATTTTAGGGTTTCTGGCAGAAATTAGGGTTTCTGCTGTCTGCCACGTCATCACTTTGTGACATACCCCCCTCTTGAAAGCATTGTAATCGACCGCGATTACGCCTGCAAAACCGACAAAAGCCATAAACTGTCTTAGCAGACACTGACTGTTAGTACCTTCGTACTAGGAACACACATCTAGCACATTTACAAAATCGACAGTCACATCACACGACATCACAGGACATCACCAGACATCATAGGACATCACATGACATTCAACATTCATTCGGATCTTAGACCATGATTTATCGGCAATGTAGCTAGCAATCACATCTAGGTCCAATCGGGACCTCATCGATGTCCGATTGACTAACCCCTATTGCAACCATGTCTATTCGAGATCAAGTAGACCAAAATGCTGCAGTCATTTCGTCTACCAGTTCCTGCACTCACAAGAAGTCAAGAACAAATCAGTATCATAATCAGGAATTCCATTTCATAAAGTCATCCAGCAGAATACTGTCAGCTCTCAGTATCCCTGAAGCTCAAAGAGACATCAGTGACTTTAGTATCAAAATCAAGGCATCTGTTGACAAAGGAGCGGAGTAACTCCCCTCTTGTGCATCCCACTGCACCAGATCTTCGGCCAAGCTGAGTTTCTGGGTTCCGTTTGGAGTAGACTATGCTAAACCAAAACATCGAGGTAAAGTTTCACAATCCGAGGAGTATCTGCTAGGTCCCCCTCCTCCATCCACTTCGCATCAAATGCAGGAAAGTTCTTGAACTTAACCAAGAACCGCCTTCAGACTTTACCTTTCTTCGTATCATTATGTGCCAAAATCTGTTCAGGAACAAGGATCTCCTCGTTTTCTTCCACTTTGGGTTGCTCATCAGGCTCCCCATCATCAGGCACATCACCCTTAACAGGGTTCAAGAGACTCACATGCAATGCATTGTGAATCCTCCAAGTATCTGGCAGTTTCAATCGGAAGGAGACATCATTTATCTTGTCAGTAATCTGGAAAGGTCCGTAGTATCACATACTAAGCTTTGGAAAAAGCCTCTCCTTTCCCTGTTTCTTTCTTAGGCGTGCCTTCTCAAAAGTAAGAGCACCCAATCATCCTCCTTCAGTTTCCAGTCGCGACGATGGCGATCCACTGCCTTTTTCTGTCGTTCTTGAGACTCCTGCAAAGTCTCGCGAACCTTGGCAAAAGCCGTATCCAAATCTCGCGAATATTCATCCGCTTCAAATTTCTAATCTTTCGTGCTCAGGAAGGATGGAACCTTCGCAGCAATTTCAACAATATCACATGGCATCTTCGACGTCGAAGAGTGTATCGTGTTATTGTAGGCAAATTCCACCAAAGGTAAGTTCTTTTTCCATTGAGTCTTCTGATGCGAGATACAAGACTTCAATAAATCTAAAATCACTGAATTGGCAATCTCAGATTGCCCGTCAGTCTGCAAGTGGAACGATGACGAGAACTGCAACCGCGTGCCAATGTTCTCCCAAAATTGCCTTCCAAAACAAACTCATAAATCTGGGGTCTCTGTCGGAGACAATCGTCTCAGGCGTGCCATGTAATCGGAAAATCATCGTGATCATTCTGTATTCTCGGGAGATCAAAAAAAAAGAAATCCATTTCAATATTTTCCCAGGGACGGGTGGGTATGGGTAAAGGCTGTAACAATCCTTGTGCCTTATGCCTGTCAAACTTGACCTTCTGGCATACCAAGCAACTGCGCACAAACTCTTCCACATCCTTCTTCAGTCTCCGCCAAAAGAAATCTCTCTATACCCCTTTCATGATGGTAGCAATGCCGCGGTGACCCGTAAAAGGTGGACAGCGGCAATCAGTCATAACCTTTTCCCTCAACGGCTGTGTAACGCACAACATAGTCTTTTTCATCAAGTAGCCTTCCCGAAGGGAGTATCCAGCTACTGTCTCCCCATCCCGTATCCGTGTGAAAATATCTGCAAAATCTGTATCTGTGGCATTCTGATCGACCATATCCTCGAAGCTCCTATGATGTATCGCGGAAATAGCCAGAACCAACGGTTTCCGAGACAAAGCATCTACCACCACATTCTTTTGTCCGTGCACATGGACAATCTTGAAGTGGAACTGTGACAAGATGTTTGCCCACCGCATCTGCTTTTCCGAAAGCTGCTTCTGTGACAAGAAGTAGCGCAAACTCTGATGGTCTGTAAAGACAGTAAAATCCGCTTCGAGTAGGTAATGCCGCCACTGAGTAAGAGCATGGATAACTGCCAAAAGCTCTTTCTCATAAATCTGTGCTGTCATCTCAGGCCTAGAGAACAAACGGCTCTCGTAAGCTATGACATGGCCTTCTTGCAGCAAGACTGCACCCAGACTACGACCACAAGCATCACAATATACTTCAAATGACTTCTGCAATTCCGGCAAAGTCAAAATAGGTCTCGTAGTCAATTTCTCTTTCAATGTCCGAAAGGCAGTCACCTCTGTGGGTCCCCATGAAAAAGGTACTCCTTTCTGTGTCAAGGTATGCAAAGGGGAAGCAACCTCTGCAAACTTTCGTATGAACCGCCTGTAGTACGAACACACTCCCAAGAAGCTTCTAACTTCATGGACATTCCTCAAATCGGGCCAATCACGGATAGTCTTCGCACTCCTGCTGCTGACACAATGTGTCCCAAAAAGTGTATCTCTAGTAGGAAATATTCACTTTTCTTTGCATTAATCACTAATGTGTGATCTCGTAATGCCTGAAAGACTTGAAGCAGATGATCTCTGTGTTCTGCCTCATTCTTGGAGAAAACAATGATGTCGTCAAAGAAAGTGCCACCAAATAGCCTGTACTCTCGAAAAATCTTGTCCATCATCCGGTTAAATGTCGCAGGAGCATTGGTTAAGCCAAAAGGCATCACCAAAAACTCAAATAACCCAAAAGTCGTCCGAAAAGCTGTCTTGTAGACATCTCCTGGCGCTATCCTGATCTGATGATATCCACTCTTCAAGTCAATCCTGCTAAAGCACGAGGATCCCTGTAACCTGTCGAGTATATCATCGATCCTAGGAATCGGAAATCTGTTCTTGATGGTGATTTCGTTGAGAGTGCTATAATCGATGCACATTCTCCAAGATCCGTCTTTCTTCAAAACCAATAACACTGGAGAGCAATACGGTGAAGTACTAGGCTGGACAAGACCCTTTTCCAAGAGGTCTTTCACTGAGTTCATAATCTTTTCATTCTGTACTCGGCTCACACGATAAGGTGGCCGATTTCGGTGGTGTGCTTCCAGATATCAGATCAATGGTATGATCTTCAGGCCCTCTCAAAAGCAATCGGCATGAGCGTGGAGAAAAAAAAATCTTGGCGTTCTTTTCTTTAGGTCAAAACATTTTCAACTTTTATCCATCGTTCAGTTCTCCCAAAAGAATGAGTAAGAAAACTGAAGTTCATCAAGTACAATCTCTAAGCCCTTCATTTATCAAAGTCGCTTTCTCGGCCCGATAGTCAACCACGGCGTAGTTCTTGTGGTACCAAGGGATCCCGAGTAGAACGTCACTCGTGGCCCTGAACACCCCTATCATTGCAAACGAAGTTTGCCAATGCTCGGTGTAATGGCAACATCCCATCCGGGTGCCAGTTGAACTACCTCCGCCTGTGGCGTCAGTCTGTGGGGCGTAGTTCCAAATCGAGCCGCCAATTCCAAGTGAAAAGAAGTTGGCCTTGGCTCCTTCAAAAGAACTTCATGATCCTTCACTTTGCCCCAAAAAAAGCGGCAAAGTTTGTACTTTCATTCATTTGATTCGGTGCAAGTCCCACGCCATGTGGTACCAGTTCTACTTTTCTATCTGCCTTTTCTGCCACATTCCTCAGCTGCTCTCGAACTCTCAGACCTGTCGTCGTCTTTATCATTCTGTTCTTTCTGTGCCTTATCAGGGCACTTCGCGGAAATATGTCTATGTTCCCCGCATCCAAAGCACTTCCCCTCTCTGATGAAGCGAGCTCTCTCCTCAGGAGTAAGCTTCGGTCGTGCATCCTTTTTTTTCTCTGGGTTGCTCTTTTTCATTCTACTTTCATTCCCAGAAGTCTGTTCGGCTCGTTGTGTCATGGCCTCATCTGTGGGGTAGGTCAGACTGCCAGAGTGAATGGCAAAGCCCCGCTTCGCATGACTCATCAACTCCTGAACAGAAGCTGACTTTTGTTCCAAGCAGTGATTTCGGATCTCTGTAGGTAGACCCAAGGTAAACCGCTCAATCTGTTCTCTGAACGAGATCTTCTTGAATGAAGAGGCGGGTAGAAAAGAGCTCCAGAATCTTTCACAATAAGAATTCACTGTATCGCTCTTGGTCATCCGGAGATGGTTCCAAGCAGCTCGTATATCTCGCTCAAACTCTTGAGTCAACCAAGAAGAAATAAAAAGCCTCTTGAATTTTAGCCATGTAACTGGCATAGTCTTGCTTAATAGAAGCGTGGACCACCAAGTACGAGCATTCCCCTTAAAGTAAGAGGCAGCTCTCCGAATTTTGGAGTGCTCTGAATAGCGTCCTCCCACGAAAGCGATGTCAAAGACACAGCCTTCGAAGCATCTGAGTCTCCTGAAAAGTATCAAACTTGATCGAGTGGCCACCTTCCTTAAACTCTCGGACTTTTTTGCTTTTATCTTCGAGAAAGTCATACTGGTTGGCTTTGTAAAAATTCTTCTTGTTCGCATAAAACTTTCCGTCATCGGAATCTGAGTTGTCTGTAGACGAGTCCTCAGTAGAACTGTCAGTCTCTGGGCGAGATTTAGCCTTCTTTGCCTTGCCCTTTCCAAAGCGTTGCTTCTTGCTTCGCTTTTTACCTTTTCTGTCTTCTTCGCTCGAATCCGAGGAGCTAGAAGAACTGTCTGAAGAAGAAGAAGAAGAACTGGGTACTCCTTCAAATTGAACACGCTTCTTCCGTTTCTTTGCCTTGCTTTTTGGCTTTCTTTTGCCTGTCAAAAAGTTGAGCAATCCGTGCATCAACCACGTTCTCCAGTTCCTTCTTTGTATATTTCTTGGAGGCAGAAGGTTTCTTGAGAGCGGGTTTCGGGAGTGGTGTTGTGGTTCTCTGCTACTCCATCTGTACCTCTTTCAAAGAGGTCTGGTTCATATATTTTGCCATCTTCGGGTCCTTGGCAAAATTGAGCATCATCTTTGTTGCATCGCTGATCAACTGGCGACGCTCTATCTCTCGCCGCTCCGCCTAAGTAGGCCAAGGCGGGCCATACTCTCTGCCTGAATCTTCGTTGTGATCCCAGCCCGCATCTCCAGATGCAAAGGGAGTCGACTGATCATTGCCTGAAGCCATAGGTGCCGCGGAAAAAAAAATTCGGGGATCGGATTTCCCGTAGAAGAGAAATCGGCCGTGCTCTGATACCACTGTAACAAACTTGGACACTCCAAGTCAAGAATCAACAGCGACAGCACCAAATAACCACTTCAAAACAATTCACAGATCACAATAGATTTGCACTGGCCCGGCGGAGTTCCGTGCCTAGAGATATTGACCCCAAAGACTGGCGCCCCTTTCGGTATTTCTTTTTATATTAATCAATCATCAAAGTACAAGAGAGCGGTTAGGGTTTCACTCTCAGACTCTGCGTCCAGATGCTCTGAGAAGTGAGGCCCTCACCACTAATTTAAAGGTTACAAGGGATGCCCAAAAGCAGAGCCCCAAAAGCTTTTAAAATCAAAAGCATCAGTTCTCTCTCTCTCTCTCTTAGAGAGTCTTTTCTCTTTTTTTATAAAAAAAAGCAAAAGCAAAATTCGCGTCGCTCATCATTTTCCTTTTTTTTTTTTTATTTATAATAATCCGCCTCCGCGATTTCCGGAATTTAGGGTTTTTGGCAGAAATTAGGGTTTGCAGGAATTTTAGGGTTTCTGGCAGAAATTAGGGTTTCTGCTGTCCGCCACGTCATCACTTTGTGACAAACTGTCCTAAACCCTAGAAATAGGAGTTACAACTTGTCACATGCACATAGGGTTAGATGTGCACGTGACACTTTGCTAGTCAACTTGTGGCTACCTTATGCACTTCTCTTGGTGATGTCCGTTGTTTCTTCTCTATCATCTTAGTCTCATCGACTTCTCCCTCCCATTTCTCCTTGCCTTTGTTATCGTATGGTACGAGTTTGCGAACGTCGCCCGACTTTGAGCTCCTACCATTGGTGGCTTTTTGGTAGTTATGGCTTATGGTATGCAATTACAGAGTGAGCTTTTGGTGGGAGTGCCTATCTTTCAGAGGCAGTTGTCATCCTCCCTCTACTTTGCTTACCAGGGCTCTTTTTACTCCTTTTATAGTTTTTTCCCCTAGCTTTTTAGTTCTTTTAGGTTTTGCCGTATGGCTAGTTGTATACAGTTTTTTCAAGTGTTACCTTTGAGCGTGCTTTGTAAAGAGTATTGTACTTGCCCTCAGAATTGGCACCATTTGGGTGTTCTGACGACAAATGGTGTTCTGACGATTATTTATGCAATAGAAATCAGCCCCTTTTCTTTGCGCACGCACGCGCGCGTGCACACACACACACACACACACACACACACAGAGAGAGAGAGAGAGAGAGAGAGAGAGAGAGAGAGAGAGAGAGAGAGAAAGAGGAGAAGAAGAAGAAGAGAGTTTTAACATCGTAGGAAACTATCCCAAGAGACCTTAAAGATCTAGCCGACGAGGAGTTGAACTCAAGACCTGTTATGAGAGAGAGAGAGAGAGAGAGAGAGAGAGAGAGAGAGAGAGAGAGAGAGAGAGAGAGAGAGAGAGAGATTTTTGTTTGAGTTTTCAGAAGAAGAAAAGGAAAGTTGAGGAGGATCCATGGGAATCCTTATTTCGGCAATTGGAGAAAGATTTAGAGAATGACAAAGATGATGGTAACGAGGAAGATATAACAGAGGAGGATGTAGCAAATTTAGAAAAAGAGCTGGACACGCTCCTTCAGGACATCGAAAATGCAACGACAGATGACAAGCAGGCGAATGAGTCAAATGACATGCTGAGAGGTCAGGGTCCGGATGATGATGACAGTATTCTTGTTGACGAAGAAAAGGGTATTAATGCCAAAGGGAACAGCAAACATGATCAAGACAAGGGTCTTAATGGAACAGGAAAAGATAGAGACGATGATGAGGAAGAAGCAGATTTTGAGCTTGCAGATGATGCCGATGAAGATTCAAGTGATGATGAGTTTGAGGAGCCCAGGATAGTAAATTTGCAGAAGTGGCAGCTTCGGAAATTAGCAGCTGCAGTAGAGCTTGGAAGACGAAAAGTGAATGTAAGTTTGTTGTTCATGATAGATTATGTGTTTTTGCAACTTGCATAATTCTTCCATGTTCCTTGTCGCTGAAAGTTTAAATTTACTGCTGCTTTGCGTTGTAAGCCTTATTGTTTGCTTATTACCAACAGTATCCTTCACTCTTCTCAACAAGGACTTCGTATATGTGCTTTTTTTTGGAAGATTCAGATAGGCTTTTAATGTATGTGTTAGTCAATCAGCTCTCAGTCTGTCACTTTTGCTGCTTGTTATTGTGGCTGTCATACTTCAGATTGTATCTCAAAGTACGAACTATTTGTGGTGCATAAGGCCAGTTACGGAGAGTTATTGCCTTCGGGCCTGCTTTGTAATCAGTGTATACTTGCCCTCAGAATCGGCACCATTTGGGCGTTCTGAGGTTCTGTTCAAGTTATAGAAATCAGCCTTCTTCTCTCTCTCTCTCTCTCTCTCTCTCTCTCTCTCTCTCTCACACACACACACACACACACACACACACACCATAGTCACAAGGGACACGTCCCGAGGAGTGGGGACGGGGCTCAAATAATTTTTAGTGTAAAATAGAGGGCGGGACGGCAAGTGGGGACGGGAAGCCTGAAAATGGGCGTCCCCTGTGACTATGAGACACACACAGTGACACACACATCACTTTTATCTTATGAGTGCTGGCCTGATAAATTTCCTACCTAATGAAAGTTCCTCAGCCTTTTACTGGAAAAAAAATCCACACTTACACTCACACAGTATACTATTTCTCTGTGATTACTTTCCTACAAAATATCTCATTATTTTCCTGGCCTTATATTTCAAAAACCTATGACTCTCTTGGGGGATGCTTGGTGGGACCTTACCCCGTGATTGCTGGCTTGATAAATTTCCTACGTAATGAAATTTACTCTCTTGGGGGATACTGACTTGGATGGGAATGCTTGATAGAGCAACCCTTTGAAGGGAAACATATGGGGTACCCGGCTGGCTTTATGGCGGCGTACACATACATTTATTACCGTCTCCCTTCCTGCCCTGAGTTACTCGACTCCTCGTCTGCATCTCCTATTGCACTACCCTCTTGAATTTTCTCTATGTTCTCTCTCTTGCGCACACACCCTCTCTTTCTCCGATCCTGTGGCCCTCCTTAACCTATACCTATTTTACTGTCCTGGAGCATTTGTGAGTACTAGTGACTAGTGTAGGATTGCTTGGGGATTTTGCCACTGGCAGCTGTGAAGGCTTTGCTCACCCCGAGGTTGTCGATGGAACTTCACCTGCAGACGGCGTTGCCTATTTAAACAGGTGAGAGGTTTTAACTCCCTCACTTAGCCTTGATATGCTTTGTATAAACTGTGAAAGTGAGTGAGGGTCGTCGTGTGTGTTGCTGGTCTGAATCTTGCATCATGGAAATAACTGAACAACCTGCTGGCTCTTAGGTGGGTGCCTAACCGCTTGTCGATTATCATTTGGTTAAAAATTTGAGCAGAAACCTGGATTATTGGTTAAATTAAAAAAAGGGGGGGGGGGGGGGGGGGGGGTTTGGCTTGATGGCTGTCACAACTGTCATATTTGGTTAATGGTGCCGTGTTTTTGGCTTTATATGAGTAAGTTTCTCTGTTATACTGTTGTTCTAAGCTACTCGGTATGGTTTCTCTCTGCTGCCTGTTCTGGTTCCTGCCGAAACTGAGAATACAGTCGTGTTTATGATTTTATGCCTATGATGGATTGTGTCGCATTAGGCTACTGGCAGATCTTCTGTTGTTCGGTGCTGATACTCGTTCAGGTTGGTTAAAAAAAGGGGGGTTCGCCTATACTAGTTGATATTTCTATCGAAATTAATCAAACAAATCAGCATAATTTTACACGATGTACACCAAGCCTGAATAGTCAAATCGTTGGAGGTTATACTTACTTACCAAAGTTGATGGGTATTTTTTCCACATTTTGTAAAAAACCACTATTTGCCAAAAGTGACCTCATGTGGTTTGACCGAAATCACTAATATAAGCTCTAGAAAACTGTTTGACCTACCTACCTACCTCTCATTGCTGTAAGTAATTGATACTCAAGTTGCTATTGATAATCAAAGACAGTTATAAACTTACTTTTTGATACTTGTTATGGCTATTAAGTCATAGTTACAGGGAATGGTCATTTTCAGGTCTCTGTTCCCCATTCCCATTCCAACTTCCCATTTCGAATCCCCGTTCCGTGTTTCAAACGTGAGTATTCGTAACAAGAAATGGTGTTTCATGCCCGTTGCCGTTTCTTGTTCCCCGTTTCGAAATCCCGGAACGAGGAACATTAAAGTCCATTTGCTTGGACTGCCCAAGTGTCTGTAGATTACAAAACTGTAACATCTGATATAAATACTGTTTGATTTATAGATATTGCTTGACATAGATGTTTTTGGCACTTTCAAAATTTTGTATTATGACATTGGGGATGACTCTAGCTGTCTTTTGCCATGTTGGCTTGGCCGTTAAAGAGGATTCTTGGTCCTCCCTCTTTGCCTTCTAAGATCATGGAGCTTGCCTACTTAACTATTAGGTCATTTTTTCAACATCTTGAGCAATGTTAAAAAACTTTACACTAAATTTTTTTCAATACTTGGTGCAAACCACTCCACTTTATACTTGGGCTTAGCAAAGTAGTGGGCTTAACAAGTTGGGTAGAATGAACAAAATTTTAGCTTAGCCACTTGCATCAAAAGGGGTAATGGCCTTTTGATGCCTTTATGGATAATTAAAAAGTGGGTTCTCTTTTTGAAAGATATCTTTTTGATAAGATGTTTTCACACTTCAAATAACTTAAAAAAAAAAAAGAAAGTAAAAAGTGATAACAAAGAAAATATATTTTTTTCACTAGACGTTTGGATCAGCAGGGGTGATGGCCTTTTGATCATAATAAAACCATTTGAAAAACTAAGTAAAAGAAAAAGTCTTTAGGTTCTAGCCACTTACTTTTGCAAGGGTAAAGACCTTCTGATACTTTGCTCTATTCGATATTCTAAACTTATTTTTGGATAGTAGGTTAAGAATTTTTTGGCTTAGCTGCTATTCGTCTCTGAAGACCCTGGCTACCTCTTCTATAGGACCATTGTATCTCGACTATTTCTTGTATAAAAATATTAGAATGATACTTCATTCTCATTATTATGTAGAAAAAGCTATCAATATGGCTCAAGCGGACCAGGCAGCCATCAATATGGCTCAAGTCTCAAGCGCCATCAATATGACACAACTTACAAGCTTCATTGGGGGGGAAGGTGGGTATCCTTCCCATCCTCTCCTAGATAATCCAAACCCCCAAGCTCTCAAGTCTCAAAAACCGGCCTCCCCATGGCATATTTTAGGTTCACTGTTCCGGCCCCCGTTCCCGTTGCGCTGTTCCAAGTCCACTTTGTTCTTTGAACGTTCCGGAGGCCCCCGTTCCCGTTCCCCGTTCCCGTTCTGTGTAACTATGAATACAATGTCTGGGTACAAAATAAAATAAAGGCTAAAAGGAACATCAGTGACCGAGAATAACATCAATGTCCTCCATAGTGAGTACTCTAGCGACTCTTGTGTCGTGCTAGTATGGTGTGGATCCTCTGTAGTAGTCTCCATTGGTGTCGAGACGGTCCCTTCATTCGGGGGCGACGGGATCGCCCCAACTCTATCGCTCGATCAAGCAATGTGTCTCTGGTGCCGCTATACTGTGGGGCCGATTCCTCTGTCCGTGTCCGAAAGAAATCTGTAATTTTATAAGTTGTTCCCAACTTATGAGGTCTTGTCTGATGGGGCCCAGGGGACACAGATAAAAAAAAAGAAAGGAGAAGAGAAAATCGCGTGGATGTGCTGATGTGGCAAGGTCGTATGGATGCCTTCGCGATTCACGCTGGTTGCTGATGTGACATTGTACTTCTGTGATTTGCGCTAGTAGCTTTTGAGTGCCAGTTTTTGGGCCAAATGCTTTTGGTACTTGAAGCTTTTGAACTGATTGCTTTTGGGGCTCTGCTTTTGGCATCCTTGTATTGTTTATAAGAGCCCTTGAGGCCTCACTCTGCAGAGCATCTAGACGTAGAGTGTGAGAGCAGAGGTTCCCTCGGGAGTTGTACTTTGCAATGATTAATGATAAAGAAATACCGAAAGGAGCGCCAGACTCTGGGGCCAATACCTTTGTGCAGGGAACTATGTCGGGCCGTGTCGACTCTCTCTCCCTCTCTTCAAGTTTAGTGATTTTGAATTTCTGCTCGTGTATTATTGATTTTTGGCTTGGAGCGTCCAAGCTTGTTACAGTGGTATCAGAGCCAGGTTAGAAAGATTCTTCTTTTACGGAGGTTTCGATCCCTTGTGTAGGATACATAGATTCTCGAGGAGAACACGACAGAACAGTCAAGATTTTAAATGTATGTGAAAGAATCTTCGTGTCCCAACCCTGGACTTATCAGCCACTTCCACCCTTACTTCATCGCTCATTGGGCGTGCTCTCGTCTTCATCGCTCTATCTCACAAGGCATAAGCCATAAAGAACCCGAGATTACACATGGGTTCTCGTGGAGAATCTAACAGAGATAACACCTCTTGGTGGGTAGGCAAAGAAAAGTTGAAATCAGGTGCAAGAACTGAAGAAAAGAATGAAGGTTTGGACAAATTCTTGGCGGAAAAGTTTGCCAGAGCAGAGTACAAATGTCAACTGCAGGTTGACACGTGTGAAAAGATTGATCAAGTACTTCAGAGACCCAAGATTTGTGAAACACCTGAAGGATTACCCGATTGATGAGATTTACTCGAGATGGCAAAGGCCATTGATTCTCCTCTCAGGTCGGGAGGAAAGCTGAAAGGACAGATGAGTGCAGAAAAAGCGAAACTTATACTTGCAGAAAGAGCTGGATAGAGTTCTTGAAAAGAACCAGAGGACCACCAGAAGACAAGCCAAGAAATTTTAGAGCAGTTGAAGAGCGCGGAAGAAAAGGAAAGACGAAAGCTGGACTGGTGAGAACCGACCCTGATCAAATGCTTTGCAAAGCATGGCGTAAATTGCCAGACCAGGAAGCCCTTATCTTCTTTGATGGAGAAGCTAAGGTCAACTTCATTTCAACCGAACTGGCAGGTTGCCTTGGAATTACGTCTAACCGAGGAAACAAGGCCATCGGCTGAGGTTGTTCTATAGGACGGGATGTTGCCATTACACCTGTCATTGGCATATTACGTTTGCATTGTCAGGGGTATTTAGGGCACGAGGACTTTTACGTCATGCCTTTGGAAGGGTGTGATGTCCTACGAGGAATCCCTTGGTTCCCCAAGAACAGTGCCGTGGTCGATTATAGGGCAACGAAAGCCATCTTGAAGAATGAGAAGGGCAAAGAGATTGTACTTGATGTAAACTAAAAGGCGAGTCCGTCCCACTTGATGAAACCCAAGCTTTTTGAAAGAACTGAATGTGATCAAAGGTCAAATATGTATGACCTTGAAAAGGAACGGCAAGATTTTCTGCAAGCTCAGGCTTACTATTTCCTTGAGGGCTTACTAGGCGAGTTGCCTTTTTCAGATCTTGAAGATCACATGATTGTTATGATTCCCGGTAGTACACCACTGAACCGGCTACCTTACCGAGTTAGCCGAGCTCAAAATGATGAAATAATGAACAAGGTAAAAGAACTTCTTGAAAAGGGTCTCATCCAACCTAGGCACTTCACCTTTCTGTTCACCGGTGTTGCTAGTACTAAAGAAAGAGTACTAAAGAAAGATGGATCGTGGAGAATGTGCATTGATTATAGAGCTCTCAATAAAATCACCATCAAGAACATAGTCCCTATCCCAAGGATCGATGATATTCTCACAAGGGTCCTCTTGTTTTAGTAGAATTGATTTGAAGAGTAGATATCATCATATCCAAATTTGCTCCTAGAGACGTCTACAAGACAACTTTTAGGACGACTTTTGAGGTTGTATAAATATTTGGTGATGCCATTTGGCCTTACGAATGCTCCAACAACATTCAACCATAGGATGGATAGGATTTTCAAAGAGTACCGATTGTTTGTGGGCACTTTCTTTGATGACATCATCGTCTTCTCCAAGAGTGAGGCAGAGCACAAACACCATCTGTTGCAAGTTTTCCAGACACTGCGGCAACATATATTGGTTGTAAATGCGAAAAAGAGCGAGTTTTTCTTGGGCGAGATACACTTTCCGAGATACATCGTCTCAGCGGAAGGTGTAAAGATAGCGGAAGGTGTAAAGATGGGCCCGGCCAATGTTGAGACCATTTGTGATTGGCCCGATGTCAAGAATGTTCATGAAATTTGAAGCTTTTTGGGTTTCTGCTCCTATTATCCGCGGTTTATTCGAAAATTTGCAGAGATAGCTTCTCCTTTGCATATGTTGATTCAGAAAGGGGTTCCTTTTATTGGGGGACGGTTAGAGATTGTAGCCTTCAGACTCTCAAGAAAAAGTTGACAACCGGACCAGTATTGACTTTTCCAGACTTGCAAAAGCCCTTTGATGTTTACTGTGGTGCATGTGGTCGCAGTTTGGGAGCAATATTGATGCAAGAAGGCCATGCCATTGCTTACAATAGCAGGATTTTTTCACATCGTGAATTGGTTGCACAGATTTACAAGAAAGTTGTTGGCAATTATCCATGCACTTACGCAGTGGCAACACTATCTACTCGGAGCTGACTTTACCGTCTTCACAGACCATCAGAGTTAACGCTACTTACCGCTGAAGCAGCTTTTGGAAAGGCAGATGAGGTGGGCTAACATCTTGTCATAGGTTCATTTCCAGATAGTCCATGTTCAGAGACATGAGAATTTAGTGGCAGATGCGTTGTCTAGAAACCCTTGGTTCTGTCTATTTTCGCGATACATCATCGAAGCTTCGAGGACATGGTAGATGAGTACGCCATAAATTTTGATTTTACAGATATCTCTCACCGAATATACAGTGGAGAGACAGTTGCAGCATACGGGACGGCTATCTGATGAGGAAAACGATGTTGTGTGTTACACAACCTTTGAGGCCCACTTCATGCCAGTAAAGAAGACAATTAAGCCCAATCCTTTGGTGAAACTGTTTGTCTCATAGATTTTCCGATTACTTGGGCATGCTCGAGTCCATTGTTTCGGACATAGATTCCCTAATTCACTAGTTTGTTTTGGAGGGCAATCTGGGACAACATTGGTATGCGGTTGTAGTTCTCGCCCTTGTTTCACCCACAGACAGAGAGGCAATTTGAGATAGCCAATTCAGTGGTTTTGGATTTCTTGAAGTCTTATATTTCGGATCAGGAGACTCAATGGGAAAAGTATTTGCCCTTGGTGGAGTTTGCCTACAACAACACAATTCATTCTTCGATGGGGAAGGCGCCATTTGAGGTAGTTGAGGGTGCTTAGAAGGTCCCATCATTTCTGAGCACCAAAGATAAGATTTTTAAAGTGGAGAAAAAGCAAGAAAAGCAGATTTTCGAGAAAGTCTAGAGGGCATGCAAGGCCATCTAGCAGTTCAGAGGAGAGCTCGTCTTTTTCTGATAGTGACCAGATGAGCAAGAAGACCAAGGAGTTCAAAGAAGGGGGTCAAGCCGTCAGGTTCGAGACGTTTTTAGGCTACCAGGACACCCGTCGAGCCCTTGAAACTGTACAACAATTTGACATCGCCTTCTCTGGAGAGCGGTTCACAGAACACTCCAAGGTTCGAAGGGCGGTATCTTTCTGAAAGGAACTGCACAAACATTCTGTTGTTACGCACAACAACAGTTGCGACGTGGTTAAAATTCAAGAAAATTATCACGTCAACTTGGACATCATATGAATAGGAAAGAACGGTCATCATGGCTTGGCATCACTTGAGAATGACTAAGAAAGATACATTGGATGATTACTGCCAAAGGTTTTGGGATACTTATTTGCCAGTGTCTTCATTTCTGAAGATTACTTTGAGAGACCAGATTGAGCGTTTTACTGTGGTTTGCTAAAAGAGATTCGAGACTATTGTCTAAACCAGAAGTCTGACTCTATTCAGAGACTTATGGAACATGCTAAACAATGACTTGGAATGCATGCCGGCTCATTGGCTTATTCTACGGAGAGGATAGTATCCACCTCAATAGGGCAAGAGTCCACTAGTGAAAAGAATGAATCAGGGGAATCAGATGACAGCTTGTCACAAGATTCTGGAGAATCAGATGGTAGCACATCCGAAGGTTCCGATGACCTAAGGGAACCAGATGCAAGTTCATTAGAGGATTCCCAATAAAGGGGATCAGATGATAGTGCATCTCAGGGTTCCGATGATTGAGAATGACTTGCCAACGGACAAGGGAAGCTAGCGAAGCTACCAATAGGTCCTAGGGCACAAGGAAAGAAAGGAAAAAATCAGTTGGTAGATCAAAGACTTCCCCAAATCAAGGATGAGATTTTTGAAGCAGATCAGTATGATCTAGATCTTGATACTGCTTTTGCCAAGGTGCACGAGGCTCTTGAGAAGTATCAAGCACGACATAAGAAGGCAGCTGACAAGAATCAACTTGCAGGTGAAAAAAGATGATTGGGTGCTCTTACGGTTTGAGAAAGCATGCCTAAGGAAACGAAAGGGAAAGGAGCGGAAAGCTAAGAATGCGGTACTATGGCCCTTTCGAGACTCAAGAGAAGATAAATGATGTATCCTTCAGACTGAAGTTGCCAGATACTTGGAAGATTCGCAATGCTTTTCATGTGAGTCTTTTGAAACCTGTAAAGCGTGAGGTGCCAATCGATAGGGAGCCTGAGGAGCAACGTGAAGTGGAAGAGAGCGAGGAGATTCTTGTTCTGGAACAGATACTGACTCATCAAGAAAGGAAAGAGAAAGGTAAAGTAAACGACGGTTCTTAGTCAAGAACTATCTGGCTTTGGATGTGAAGTGGATGGAGGAGGACCTAGGAGTTACTCCTCAGATATTGGAACTCACCTTGAGGTTTTTGGTCTAGCTTCGACTTGTAAGGTGCAGCGGAAGTGAATGTTGAACTTTGCTCAAGATGAGTGCTCCGAATTGTGCTCAAGGGTTCCTTTTACTTATGGAAGGGAGAGCCTTCCGTTTCTTTAGTGAGAGAGTGCAATGGACACAAACAAAGTGGTGAACATTGTGAATGAAGGTGCTGAGATTGAGAGATAGAGAGAGAAGAATACGACACTAGAAAAGTTGTCAAACCCTCCTCCAAAGGCCCCACCCTCTATGGTGAGAGCGGTCTACTTATGATTGCACAAATCTCTACAATGCTTTGGACTTGCCGACGATGTCGACGACGATGAGGACGACGACCAAATGGGCTGAAATCTGAAAATGCTAATGGCTGAAATCTGCAAATCTTTATCTGCTGAATTCTGACTCTATGTCAGTGACGATGTCGATGGCGACGATGCGACGACGACATGCTGAAAACGCAGATGCTGAAATCTGCGTTTTCCGGGCTGAAACTGTAAACTTCGCCGGATCTGACCGTGCGGCGAGGATTTGTTGCGGGAAGGTGAGATCTGCCAGGTTTGGGAACTCTATTGCGGTATCTGACTGCTGAAAACTAAAAACGCTGGTCCTAGGGCTGCATCTATTGCGATGGAATTGCAAAACGCTGAGGCTGATCTGCAAACCAAAAATGCTAGGCTAAACTCTGCTTCCTGTGGTGGAAATCTGCTAACGCTAGGAATCTGCTGTCTTCTGGGGAATCTGCTAACGCTAGGGCTGATCTGTTGTCTACTGTCGCCGGGAATCTGCAAATGCAAAAACGCTGGCTGATCTGATGCAAAAACGCTAGCCCTTCTAGGTGAGTGAAAACGCTAGAGTTGTAGCGGGGGGGAGTCTTGCTGAGAAGTTACCTGATGAACACGGGGTTCTTGCTGCCTCTTCTACCAGAAAGTGCTAGCGCTAGGTTTTCTTATATACAAACTTAGCAAAATTGCCCTACCTAGTTTCCAACAAAAGTCACTTAAAAATAATAAGTGAAAAATGTCAAAAATAGGGAAAATAGGTCTATGCACTGTAAAACTGCTCTTGATGGGTTCTGATGGAAATCTGATGATCATGTTGTGTGCAACCAGAGGATATGCATCTAATCTAAGTGTCTGGACATGCACGGTTTGCGAACAGACTCACAAAGGTGCCAGATCACTTCCTATTCTAGACTGACTTGACTAAACTGAACCTTGGTCATGTTGTAGCTTGTCCACGGACACATAGGGTTGGATGTGTCACGTGACATCCCCTCCTTTTCAAAGTGAGGTACTAATACCGAACTGTATGGCGTCGAGGGAGATCGCCAATAACATCCGGAATCCTTGGAAGGACTCTTCGCCGGCCCACTTTGATGTGTGGGTCGTGCGATACTTGAACTTCATAAAGGTCTGCAAAGTCTTCTTATTTGGGCCGAGCCGAAAGCGACACAAAGTCATCTTCAATGCTTCCACTTCGTCTATAGTCATGCGTCTACCTTCTTCAAGAATCTCCGAGGCTGAAAATTCTTGAAACCACTTCTAACACAAAAACATGAACATATCCATTCCATGTAAAGTGACTGGAAAAAATCTCGTCTTCCTAAAAGACTGTGCATGCAATGTAGATGAACAAAGTGACGGAGTGCCAAACCGTTCATCAAACACACGCAAACAATGGAGTCGAATCTTGACTTGCTGATCTAAATCAATCAACTGTGGCAAATCACAATGGAAATGCCGATACTTGATGCTCAATTTTTCTTGTGCTCTTTCTATGACTGTGTCATGCCACGGAAGAGACATGGAATGCGACTTCCTTGAATGCATACTTTTCATGAGAAATCCGCATACATCCGTGCTCATTCATGAGTGAATTGTGCTCAACGTACAATATGGCATGCCTATGAAAAGGGATCACATAAAGACGCCGACTAAAATACAAGAAACTATCACGAATGAAATACTCGAACAATGCGTGCTGACTAATCACTCGAACACATAGTACTTCCTGTGAGGGTTCTTTGGACCTCGACTCGAGAGCCAAGATCGGTTCTTTTTGAGGGGGTTCTTTGGACCTAGGCTCGAGAGCCAAGATCGGTTCTTCCTGAGGGGGTTCTTTGGACCTTGACTCGAAAGCCAAGATCGGTTATTCTTGATTGATCGAATCTGCAACGAGGTTAGCTTCGCTAGAAAAAGCATCAACTAAACCATCATCCTTGTGAACAATCACATCTTTTTCGTGCAAATCATCATGCTTGTGAGTAATCACATCTTTTTCCTGCAAATCATCATGCTTGTGAGTAATCACATCTTGATCATGCAAATCATCATGCTTGTCATTGTCATGCAATTCTTCATGCTTATCATCATGCAAATCCTGTGTGTCATGCTTTGGAGAAGAAGAGATTGAGAGAGTCTCCTTTTCCCGAATCTCTTGCATCTGTGTCTGCACTTGAGAAAATAATCGGAACAAGGCGGCTTTCCTTTCGTTGTGCCCATGCTCTATGGTTGCCATTCTTTCTTTGTGGTCACGTTGGATTTCTGCTTTTCTTTCTGCATTTCTTGCTTCGCGTTCTAACTTCTTGTCCATCATCATCGTGTCGAAAGCCTCCATAGGAGGTAGTGCAATCCTTGGCGTAGATGGGGAAGGGTTGGAAAAACCTCCTGGTGAGGAAAACTCTTCTTCGCCACTCCCATGCTCACCACCTCCAAGCGAAGTATCCATTCCGCTTCGAGTGATGACCATTGTCAGGAGGACGTAACAATTGCTAACCTTAGTTGTTGGTTTCTTTCCAATGATTTTTGTTTTATTTTTGAGACCCTCATTTTGAACTTGCAAATGGTCGGACATTGTATGGCCAATGTGAATGGTAGTTTCACCCGCAAATGGGAACTTGGTCGGCACTGGAACTCGTAAAGTAAAAGGATGTCTAGGCTCAGTTCAAGATCATGTAGGTCCCCCTGTCGCACTTAGCAAGTTGGTGGATACTAGGAAGTGAACTCAATAAAGGCATAAAGTCAAGGTGGGATCACCGACAGAAAGTATCTGACAGTTGGGCCACATTGCACTTTTGGATGCGGTCCCAATGAGGATAGATGGTCAGAGACCAGTGGGAGCCTAACGGAAGCATCCCCTAAAATTTAGGGAACTGCTATTTTGGGCCACGAAATATATTCGCGTCATTAGCTTCAGATTGACAAGGGGAACATTTTATTACTTTGCTGCAAAGTCAATTGATGAACTAGTTGAGAGATTTTTAAGCAGGAAGCCCAATGTGGGGAAATTGCATGTATGAGTGCCAGGTGGCACTTTTTGGCCAATTTACGAAGTTTGGGAGAACAGAACTCGTAACTGACTTTTTGGAGCAATATTGGAGGCTGATAACTATGATTTTCATCCATTTCTCTCTATTTTTGAGCTTCCTATGACTTTACCTAGGACCAAGGAGCTCATTTTCAGCATTGAAAGGCATCAAATGCATGTTTACAGGGTTGTTTTGCTGCGTTTTCAGCGATACGCACGTTTTGGCAGCTGTGGAAATCTTCCCCTTTTGCATCTATTTGTTCACAGATGCATTACAGGTCAAGGGCAGAAGAGGGGGTGCTCGATTTATGCTGGGGGGATGCTTCATCGAGAACCTGTCACAGGTTAAGAGCTATGAAGTGCTTTCTTTTCACTCTATGTACAGTGTGGTGCTAGGAGTGATGCCCTGCACACTACAGACTGCTCAGTGCTCTCTCTCTCCCCTACGTGGAGTTATGTGATGCCCCACAAGAGGACTCTTCATTTGATTGATGTACAGCTGTGTGGTTTCATGCTTTTGTGCTGAGGCAAGAGCCTCATTGAGCAGAACAGGGTTAGCTAATTGCTACTCCAAAGCAGGCACAGGTGAGGGTCATAACCTCACCGTACAGGTGCGTTTTCAGCGCTGTGTATGCGCTGTAAATTGATTGTTTTTCAGCCATACGGACGCCAGAACCATTGGGAATAGTGCCCATTGGTAGAGGACAATTTGGTGACTATTTAGGGCTGAAAATAGGGCAAAAACCAGTAAATACAGCATGCTGAATTTACTGTTTTTGGGCAAGAATCAAAGGGTTTATGCCGGTGGAAGTGAGTTCTAGCAAAGGAATTGGTTTCGCGCAAGTTTTGGGGCTGTTATGTTGCCGAAATTTGGCCAAAACAGGTGGTATCTACCTGGATACAGTTAAAGGATTCCGAGGACTCTACTTTGTAATTTACCCTCTCAAAGTAATAAGAAATACCGAAAGGGGCGCCCATTTTGGGGCCTACAGGTCGTCGGCGTCTGCTCGGACCATTCTTGCTTCCGAGGCGTGTGTTGATGAGCGCGCGGCGGTGTGTGCAAGTGAAAGAGCACGCGAGAGTGTGCGGGGTGTGCACCTTGGAGAGGGGCTAGTGCTTGCAGAGTAGGAGGCGCTAGCAGAACGAAGAGCAGGGAGAGAGAGCGCTCGTTAGTTTCAAGGGGATAAGTGAGTGAGTTGATAAAAAACTCACTATCCCTTTATTATTTGTATAAGGACCATTTAATAAGTTAGTGGCCAAGCTCAATGTGAACTTGGCCAAAGGTTAGTAACTTTTAAAATATATATTAAAAGGGGGCCATTTGGGCCTTTAACCCAACAACCTCCCACTTAAAGGCATAAATGGCGCCTTTAAGCTACGTGACTCCCACCATCTCTATGCATAGATGATGTTGTGCTTTGGGTAAGCACTTAGTGAGAGCATCGGCTGGATTTTGTGATGTATGGACCTTAACCAATGTAATAAGGCCATCCTCAAGCACTTCTCGTATGAAGTGATACCGCACATCGATATGCTTTGTGCGTGCATGAAACATGGCGTTCTTTGCCAGACATATGGCACTCTGGCTATCACAACCAAGCATAGGTGTCTTGGCAGGCAAACCAAACTCACTACATAGGCGTGCTAACCAAATAGCTTCTTTGGAAGCCTCAGTGGCTGAAATATATTCAGCCTCTGTCGTAGACAATGCAACAATCTTTTGCAATCTAGAACACCATGAAATAGCACCTCCCGCAAGAGTAAATACATAGCCACTTGTGGATTTCCGTGTATCCACATCACCAGCCATGTCAGAGTCACAAAATCCCTTCAACTCCATTGGTCCTTTACCATAGTAGAGGCATTTGTTTTTAGTCCCTTTCAAGTACCTCATAATGGACTTCACTGCATCCCAATGCAACCTGCCTGGATTAGCCATAAATCGGCTCACAACTCCCACTGCATGAGCTATGTCAGGCCTAGTAGCAACCATAGCATACATAAGTGAACCACAAGCTGAAGCATAAGGCACACTTCGCATGTCATTGGCTTCTTCCTTTGACTTGGGACAATCATCCTTGGAGATCTTGACATATGGCTGTAATGTCACACCAAGAGGCTTTGCTTCAGCCATGTTAAATCTGTCCGCACCTTTTCAATGTACTTTTCTTGCGACAAATACAATAGGCGCTTGTCTCTTTGCCGTGTAACACGCACTACAAGTATATGTTCAGCTGCCCCAAGGTCTTTCATTGAAAACGCAGATTTCAGCTGCCCTTTAAGAGCATCAACAATGCTTCTTTTCTTTGCAGCTATCAACATATCGTCTACATAGAGCACAAGAATGATAGGGCTGCCATCCTCATCACGTTTGGTATACAAACAATGGTCTGCATGGCTTCTTTTGTAACCATGTTTAAGCATGAAGCGATCAAACTTCTTGTACCACTGTCTACATGATTGTTTCAGCCCATACAAGCTTCTATTGAGCATACATACCAAATTTTCCTTGCCAAGGATAACAAAACCCTCGGGTTGCTTCATGTAAAGTTCTTCTTCCACATCACCATGCAAGAAAGTGATATGTACATCCATTTGGTCCATTTCCAAATCAAGAGCAGCGACTATGGCAAACAATACACGCAAAGTGGTCATCTTCACAACAGGAGAGAACACTTCCTGAAAGTCTATGCCCTTGGTTTGAACATATCCCTTTGCAACAAGCCTTGCCTTATAGTTGGGTTTTGCATCAACAGTCTTGATTTTATACACCCATTTGTTAGGAATAGCTTCCTTCCTTTGGGCAATTCAACCAAATCCCAAGTATGATTAGCATGCAAAGCTTTAATCTCTTCCTGCATAGCAAGCTCCCACTTGTCGCTGTGCTCACATGTCTTTGCCTCTTTATACGTAAGAGGCTCTCCCTCATCTGTCAACATAATGTAATGCAAAGAGGGGTCATATCGACTCATAGGCCGTCTTTGACGAGTAGACCGCCTCACCCAATGATCCACATTATCTGGCAATGGGTTTACATCAGGTGGCACGATAAAATAATCAACAATGGGCTGCTATACATCATTTTCAGCACCATTTTCAGCATTGTTTCTTGGTTGCAAATGCCCTTCAGGAGCCTCAATTTGCTGTCCAACATCATCTGGCTCAAACACCACTGGATCATCTACATTTTCAGCCATTTGTGGTGCATCCCGAGGGTCAAAAATAGGCCTAATAGGTGGTTGGTCATGCTGAAATTTCACCCTTTTATGGTCATGCTTTGAGGCACAATTGTTGTAGCCTTGCCTCATTAAAAACAACATCCCGGCTACGTACAACCCTTTTGAGCTGAGGTAACCAAATCCTGTAACCCATTTCGCCTTCTTCACCATATCCCATGAAGAGGCCTTTAATGGACTTCGCATCTAATTTACTCCTCAACTCATGCACAAAAGCTTCGCAACCAAAAATGCATAAGTGATCATTGAAGCAGGCTTGCCAGACCAAACCTCTTGAGGGATGTCACCTTTCAAAGACATGTGAGGGGATCGATTGCATATATGCACTGTAGTTTTCAAAGCTTCTCCCCAAAATCCATGAGAGAGATTAGCTGTGGACAGCATGCATCTCACCCTCTCACAAAGTGTCCTATTGAATCTTTCAGCCACACCATTAGAAGAGGGGCTGTATGGCATAGTAAGCTCTTTCTTAATGCCCAAATTTTCACAAAACTTGTTAAATTCAACACTTTTGTACTTCCCCCCATTGTCTGTACGCAAGCATTTTAGCTTTCTACCTGTTTGGGTGGTCACAAATGCATGAAATCTCTTAAACGTAGCAAAGGCTTCATCCTTAGACTTAAGCAAATAAACCCAAATTTTCCTAGAATGATCATCAACAAAGGAGAAAAAATAACATGCACCACCCATAGACTTAGTAGGCATGCTGCATACATCAGAATGTACAACATCAAGCACACAAGATTTACGAGAGAGACCAGAGTAATAAGAACGCTTTACTTGCTTGCCATATTGACATTCATTACAAAAGTCAAGCTTTGTGCCTTTAGCATCAAGCTTGTTCAAAGTACAAAGCTTAGAAAGGCCCTTTTGGCTCATATGGCCAAGCCTCTTGTGCCACAACTCCATGTGAGAGTTAATTTCAGCCAATGCAATAAACTTGCCCAATAGGGCCTTTCCATGCATGCAGTAAAGTGTCCCTTTCTTTGTGCCCTTTACAATCAGCCTTGAGCCTTTAGTCATTTTCCATGATCCTCTCTCAAACAAGATGCTGTAACCATGCATATCCATCTGACCAACAGAAAGCAAACTCTTCTTGATTCTTGGCACATATCTAACATCATGCAAGACAAGCTCATTTGTGCAATCTATGGAGAGATGCACAGTGCGAATACCCTCATTGGAACATGCATGATTGTTTCCAAGGTATACATGGCCACTCTTGCCTGCATCAAAAGTAGAGAAACACTCCTTGATAGGAGTCATGTTAGGTGCAACGGAATGAATGTTGTATTTTCTCAAGATTAGTGATCTTTATTTGTTCAAGGTTCCTTTTAGTTCTTAGGGAAAGAGAGAGCCTTCTGTCTTGTAGAGTGCTATGATCATGAACAAAGTGAGTGGATATTGTGCGTGCAAGTGGATGAGACTGAGAGAAGGAGAGAGAAGAGATATGACACCCGAGAGTTTGTAAAACCCTCCTCCGAAGGCCCCACTGTCGTTGGCGAGAGTGGTCTACTTTGATTGCACAAAGGTGTAGAATGCGTATGCAATGGGACTATGCCGATGACGACGACGACGACTCGATGGCTGAAATCTGTAGTCTTCTATCTGCTGTTTTTCGGGACTGTTTCGGTGGCTGAAAATGACTGTTTTGGCTGCGTTTTTATGGCTGAAAATGGGGGAGCATCTGCAACCAACTTGGGGTGAATCTGCTACTGTATCCTAGGGCTGGAAAACGCTGTAGATCTGAGGCAGTTTGGCTGAAATTGCACTAACGCTGGCTGATTGCAGTTTCTTGCCAAAAATGCTGCAGTTTCTTGTGGGAGGTCAAAATGCTGATGTATCTGCTGTCTAGGCTGAAATCGCTGATGATGCTGCTGGTCTGCAATCTCAAAAACGCTGGTCCTTTGGGGCTGCTGCTGTAGGTCAAAAACGCTAAGGGCTGATGCCTGTGGGTCGCGGGAAAACACCAAGGTGATGGCTCTGCTGCTAGAGAAGGAAACGCTAGGGAGATCTGGGGGTATGGCGAGGTTGGGAGTCCCAAAATGCCAAGGTGCTGAGGTACTGCTGAGAAGTTGCCTGTTGAGCGGGAAGCTCCTGTTGCCTCTTTTGCCAGAAAGTGCTAACTTGGGTTTGCTTATATATTAACTTAGCAAAATTGCCCTACCTACTTTTGTTGGAAAGTCACTTAAAAATAATAAGTGAAAATACCAATAAATAGGAAAATAGGATAAATGCATTGGAAAATTCCCCTAACTGATGCTAATGGATTCTGATGGGAATTCCGATCATGCTGTGTGGAACCGGAGGATATGCATCTAAGCTAAGTGACTGGGCATGCATGGTCTATGAATAGACTCACAAAAGTGCCAGATCATTGCTAATCTAAACTTGGCTTGACTGACGGGAACCCTGCTATGGTGTAGCTTGTCCACGGACACATAGGGTTGGGATGTGTCACATGACAAGTCACATGAAATGAAGCACCGGAATCAACAATCCAAGTCTGGGACAATGCATCATTGACAGTCAACAAAGCATCAATAAGATCACTCTTGGTGATCTGCATGTCCTGTGAATGAACATTTAGAGAGGCACCAAAGTCATAAGCATCATCATCTGACAAAGTGGCACACAAGATGTCCTCTACATCTGACAGCTCCTCAATCACGACATTAGAAGCCACATTGGACTTCTCTTTGTCCTTTGAGCTATCCTGTGCATCTGCCTTGACTTCCGTCTTCTCTTTCTTTTTGTCTCTGCCATTCTTTTTCCGTTCTAACTCAGCTTTATAGTACCTGCAATCGGGTTTCTTGTGACCTTTCCTGCCACATTGATAGCAAGTCACATCGCCCTTGCCTTTGCTGTCATTTCCCCTTTCTTTACTCTTACTGTTACTCCTTTGTGTATAAGCATTCTTCTTTTCTGTCCTACCTCTAACCATGTTGGCAGAGCTGCTCCCCTCTCCACTTGCTTTCCTCCTGATTTCTTCATTCAAGATAGAACCTCTAACACCATCAAAGGTCAAATTGGGGTTATTGGACAACGAAACCACCAAAGTTTCCCATGACTCAGGTAATGTCATAAGCAAGAAGATAGCTTTCAGCTTATCATTAAAAGGGGGCAAGCCTGAATCTTGTAACTGCGACAAAGTACCTGCGAACAACGACAAGTGCTCTGCCGCGCTCTTGGACTCATCTAGTTGCATGCCAACAAGTTTTCGTATCAAGTGCATATGGTTGACAGGCGTTGTATTTTCATACATTCCCTTTAACTTCTCCCACACATCAAAAGCAGTTGTGAGACCTTTCACATCAATGACGGTCTCATTGGTCATGGCCATTTTAATGTATGTAACGGCCTTCCTGTTCATGCTAACCCATGCTTCATCCGTCATATTGTGTGGCTTTACCTGTTCAAGTCCCCCTTCGCAATCCTTAAGAAATAGGATTCCCTGAATCCTGTCTTTCCAAAGATCAAAACCTGTTCCATCGAACCTCCTAATCTCGAAGAGGTTCTTCACATTCGAAGAAGATGAGGCCGTAGTTGCACGAAATAAGAGGGATAATAAGCTGAATTTTTGGGCAAAATGCGCAAAAATCGGAGTATAGCCTCACAGAGATGTGCACTACAGCTCCAAATGGTCACAGGAGCAATTTGGGGCAAAATAGATCGGTTTGGGCACAAAAATCAATATCTGAAATTTATGCGCAGGAAATTTCAGCGAGCGAATTTGTGCTCGAAAACAACAACTTTAGTTGTTTTTAGCCTTACAGAACATACATAAGGCTAATACGCAGCCTTTAGAAGCATGTAAGAGCAAAAGCCCCAATTTGTAGCATCAAAATTGCATGAAATTGAGCCACAAATGGTCATACATTGCCAAAATTTATCAAATGTGCGTAGATTGCATCAATTTGCACTTTCCCCAATGTAATCGCACCATAAAAACACTTGCAAAAACCTGAAATTTGCTTAAAACACCTGTTTTAGGGCTTGTTTTTCGGCAATTTCAGTGTTTTCGGGCAGCGGGGACTTAGCAAAAGTATTCCCACACCTTAATACATCATTTGCAAAACCTGTATTTTGCTGTTATAACCTGTAATTTTCTGTTTTTGACCTAATTTCAGCCTATTTTCGGTCAATTTGGGTTGCCGGGAGCTCTCTAGTGTCCGGGGACGAGTCCTTTGGCGACGAAATTGCAAAATCTCGCGTGAAAGTTGACCTTCTTGGCTGAAATTCAGCGCTTGCAGGTTTGGGGGCAAACCCTAATTGGGCTCTGATACCGGTTGATGAGCGCGCGGCGGTGTGTGCAAGTGAAAGAGCACGCGAGAGTGTGCGGGGTGTGCACCTTGGAGAGGGGCGAGTGCTAGCCAAGTAGGAGGCGCTAGCAGAACGAAGAGCAGGGAGAGAGAGCGCTCGTTAGTTTCAAGGGGATAAGTGAGTGAGTTGATAAAAAACTCACTATCCCTTTATTATTTGTATAAGGACCAATTTAATAAGTTAGTGGCCAAGTTCAACGTGAACTTGGCCAAAGGTTAGTAACCTTTAAAATATACATTAAAAAAGAGCCATTTGGGCCTTTAATCCAACATGTGTGTACTTAAGTGTTAATTCCCGTCGCAGGTTCCTTTTGCAAAGTGCTCTGTGTGTGTGTCTAAAGTAAAGAATTTTCGGGTGAAAGCCAACGTCTATCGCCCTACGGGCCGGTTTCAAGGTTTCATTGCCGGGATACAGGGTGGTCTCGTACGGTCACGTACGTTTTGTCCATGTACGAAGACGTACGGTACTCATCGAACTAGAAAAATTTATGTCATACGACATGGTTACTAACGTTCAAAAATAAAAACACGCAATTCTTAACCTTAGATTTTACACTTACGACAAATAGACAATTGATTATCACATTGGACAAGAATGCAACTTGCAAGTGCCAAGTGCCGACACTCAAGAGTTGAGAATCAAGACAATGAGACAGAATGGCCATGAACTGCGATTCGCATTACATATGTCATAAATCAAAAAGCTAAGTTGAGATTCGATAATCGAGATGATACAAAAAAGTAGGCCTTTTAAGCTTCAATCATGCAAAAAGTGGAAGTAGGGTCAAAAAAGATATGAGAGACACTAAAGTCTAAGAGCTTCCTCGGCTCTCATCATCATCATCATCTTCCTCTTGTGAGCTATGCTCATCGATGTCATCTTCATCCTCACATGAATCGGATTGTGGTGTGTCATAATCTCCCTCACTAAGGAGATTTCCCTCCTTGTCATACTCCGGCTCTCTAGGGTCCATAGTGTTGGATCTACGAATAGGTACATCCTCCAAAACAGAGGCTGCCGCAATGGAGCCGCTTCCCGAGCCTCGCCGCACATAGGTTGTAGGAGTAGTAGCCTCCATCTCACGCCCACGGCCACGAGCATGGGAAGCTCTTGCACCTCTACCTCTTGTAGCCGAAGGGACTCCACGCACAATGACCCTCTTGCGTGATCGTGTGCGAGAAACCCGTCGGTCAATCTCCTCTAGCTCCAAGTAGAGCTCGCGAAAAATTTGCTCCTCCGTCATATCACGCTCTTTGTTGACACTTTTGAGAGTATCAATTGAGAGCTTGCAATCATCAACATTGACCTATTTGACAAGTTATACAAAAGTTCAAAAGAGTCAAGACTCAAG
Organism: Adiantum capillus-veneris; assembly: GCF_014529385.1. Taxonomy (NCBI): domain Eukaryota; kingdom Viridiplantae; phylum Streptophyta; class Polypodiopsida; order Polypodiales; family Pteridaceae; genus Adiantum; species Adiantum capillus-veneris. The sequence goes on from NC_140954.1 coordinate 85,772,340, forward strand.
ATAAAGTTAGCACATGTGAATTGGAATGCAAAGCCATAGCAAGAAGCAAGTGTGTAGAAAGAGGGTTTACTTGTCTAGCCATAGGCATCTCATGCATGGAGCGCAACATTCGGAGATTGGAGCGACAATAGATGAGCCGCTCCAATTGCTTTGTTGACAGTTTGTTGCGAATGTTGGTGTGGATAAGCGAGTATGTGGACCAATTTCGCTCGCATGCACCGGATGAGCAATCCTATATTATATTCAAAAGATAGTGAGTATCATGTATGTAATATAATTCATGAGAGAGAGAGAGAGAGAGAGAGAGAGAGAGAGAGAGAGAGAGAGAGAGAGAGAGAGAGAGAGAGAGAGAGCGCGAGCGCCAAGGCCCGAGGCTTAAGAGGGTTTACTTGTCTAAGAATCCTTAATGCAACTCTTTGAAGGTGAGGTAATTGGTACCCGAAGCTCTCCCACCAAAGAAGAGGCTTCACCAAGGACTCCCTCTTCCAACATATGGTGGAAGTAAAAGCCGTGCCTCTTTGGCCTCCATAGTTGATTAGCTCTTGAAGGAATGCGCCGTGATGATCTTCCGAGAGGGCCTTGGGAAGGAAGTTGCGGCTCTCTTCTTGTAGCGTTTGGTTTGTGAAAAGATCCGGCTTCTTGTAGGCCGGATGCAAGAGAGCCGCAAAGTGGTGAATGGGCCTCTTCATAAAATCCCATCTCTTTTGGAAAAGAAAGAGAATATCATCTTTCTTGGAGATGAGTGAGAGAGGTGAGGCATAGTGCAAATTAGCAAAAAACATATTGTCGACTTGAGAATGGAGAGCAAAGGAGATACATCATACCGTGTCCCATCGGGTGGACCATCAAGAATGGTTGATGCCTCTATTTCCTTGTATGCCTCATCCATGAAGTGGTGAAGAAGGCCTATGGTAGATCCCTCCATGTCGGTCATTCGGAGCACTCTGTAGATGGGCAAGATGGCTACCACAAAACCCTTCACCTCTTCCCAAAATTCTTCTTTGAGGGAAAGCCGTTGGATGGCCTTTGCCTCTTGTGAGGTTGCCGAGTTCTCTCCTTCACACCATTGCTTGAACTCATCGGACACCATGGTTTTTTGCACTTTGTTTTGGACATCGTAGAGGCGCTCAAGAAGAAGCCACATAGAGGCAAATCGTGTTGCGGAGGGTTTCTTCAACTCCTTGTCAGAGTACGTGCGAAAAATTGCAAGTACTCTCACCTTAGCATTGATGAAGTTGACGATAGTAAGGGCTTGGGTGAGAATGGCCTTCACCCATTCTAGTTCTCCTATGTCTTCCATGAGAAGATCGAGGCAATGGGAGGCACAAGGGGTCCATACAATGTTCTTGTATTCGGCCTCAGTCGGCTCATGCTAGTGCAATTGGATGCATTATTGGTGATCACTTGCACCACATTTTTGGGTCCGACCTACATTAAAGAGAGAAAAATTTAGAACACTTATCAAGAGGGCAAAAAGTAGTAAGTACATACTACACATTGCACAATGCACATTGCACAAGAAGAGGGGACAACTTAAACTCTCACCTCTTCTATTGCCGCTTTGATGTGCTTGTAGATGAATTTTCCCGTGACCTTCTTGCCTCTTGCTCCCGCATCAACCGCTCTCAAGAAGTAGGTGCCAAGAGGGCATGACACGAGTATGTTAATGATGCCCCTCTTCTTACGATCACTCCACCCATCGGAGAGAATGGAGCATCCATATTTTGCCCATCCAGCTCGCACGGGCTCAAGGGATTTGTCGATTTCTGTCCGCTCTTCGTCGAGCTTCTTGGTGAGCATGTCCGCATAGGATGGACCCGTCCACCCCTCACATGGACCGACGGCCGCAATAGCTTTCACCATCCTCTTCCACCGCTCTAGTCGAAGGATGTTGAAAGCAAGATTACACTCAATGATGGTGCGTGCAATCTCAATGTCCGCAAGCCTTTGTCTCTCTTTGAGGAAAGACAATGGACCGGAGCTCAAACCCACCGATTGCAAGAGAGAGGCTTGCTTTGCTTGCTTTGGAGGACGGCCACTAGCACTTGCCAATGCCTTCTTCTTATTGGTAGCCATTGAGCTTGCCGTCGCGTCACCGCTTGCAATGGAGGTAGAGGGAGAAGGACCGCTTGTAGTTGTATCCTCCTCCGAGTAGGTAACATCAATGTCATGCGCCACTATCTGCTCTTGGGCTCTCTTCATCCCCACCTTGCGCGTTTTCAAAGGGAGATACTTCTTCTTGCACTCTTCCAAAATGTCGTCGGGTATATTGGGACATGGACCGGCTTCACCTCCCATTTTCGTCAAGTGGATGATGAGTCGAGTGGAGGAGGAGGTCATGATCTTGGGACAATACTTGCATGTCCACCTACAAATGTTTCGTTTGTCCCTCACTCTCTCATAGGAACGGCAATGCTTTTCAAAAGCTTCATGAAGAGGGGGAGGCATGATAGAATACTTGAAAGTTGAGAGATTTAGAGCTTGAAAGTTGAAACTTGAGAGGGTTACGCAATGGAGAGCTTGAGATTTTTTGATAATGGAGAGAGGAGGTGTGAGAGAGGAAGACTCAAGAGGAAAGCTTCATGGAGGAATGGAGAGCTATGAGGGAGGAATGGAGAGCTTGAGAGCTATGGAGGAATGCTTCATGGAGGAATGGAGAGCTTGAGAGCTTGAGAATGACTCATGAGCTTGAGCCTTGAGTTGGAACATAATGGAGAAGAAGAGAAAGAGGGCATCCTTATATAGATTTAGAGTGTAGACACTTGCCCTTGAACACGAGAGAGAGAGAGAGAGAGAGAGAGAGAGAGAGAGAGAGAGAGAGAGAGAGAGAGAGAGAGAGAGAGAGAGAGAGAGAGAGAGAGGAGCCTAGGCCCTAATGGAATCCAAGGTAAAGGACCAAAGCAATGAGAGAGAGGGAGAGGGAGAGAGAGGAGCTAATGGAATCCAGAGCAATGTGAGAGGGAGAGAGAGAGAGGAGGCTCAAGGCATGTGGGAGGTGAGGGGGGGGGATCTTAGGAGGGATCCTATGCCAAAAAGTAACGTAAAATCCTCCCAAAAAAAAGCGCAGTCAACGGTTTTAAAACCGGTCAAACAGACTAAAAAGGGACCGGATGGAACGTACGCCACCGTCGGACGGGACGAGACCGGACTTGACCGGACGGAACGTTACGTCCGACGGACGAGAACAACTGTGCCGGGATATCAATCACTTTTTTCTCAAGAAGGGAGCCTCGGTTGTTTTGGGTAAAGACACAGTGTACAGGAACGCGAGATTACACAATGGCCGACAAAGGGAAGGGAATTATGGAAGAGGGTTCCTCTTCACAGGACAGACAGGAAATTCTGCATGTTCACTCTACCAAAAAGTGATCAAATTAGGACTGATTTTCTGCTGCGATTTAGGGTTTGCAAGTATGAACCAAGATGAGATAGGGAGAGGTCTCACGGTGGTAGATTGGCCACTAGATCTCTTGTGGGAGTGATGTGGGTCTGCCAAGTGGCACGCTGCTCACCGATTCTCTGAGACGATTGCTTGGATTCTATGACGCATTGGTAAATCATCTTGAAATTTGAGCTTACTTGGTTGTGGGTGGTACGCTACAGTGTTGTGGAATTATGTCCGTTTGCATAGGCAAGAGCCTTTTGCACACATAAAAGTTAAGGGACAGGTTGCAAGATTCTATGTGGTGAAGTTTAAGAACTATTCACCTATGGATGCAAAGTTGATGGAAGAGTATGAACTGTCAGAGTCATCAAATGTATGGCAGCTTTACCTTGAGGCCTTTGGGTTACAGCCTACGTATGCCCCAACCCAATGTGTGCAAAGGAGAGATAATGATAGAGCTACCCCATCATATGTACATATGAATTCAGTGTGATAGATGGAAATGACAAAAGTATGAAGGTCTCATTAAGTCATTTGTATCTATGTGTTACGACCTTTCTTGCGGATACATGCGATGATAAAAGAGTGCTAACAACACAAGATCATCAGTGGCATGTATCTATGTTATGCAATCGAGGACGTTTGCGATTTCAAGAGGGGGGTATGTCACGAGGACGTGGCAATTGCTAACCTTAGTTGTTGGTTTCTTTCCAATGATTTTTGTTTTATTTTTGAGACCCTCTTTTTGAAGTTGCAAATGGTCGGACATTGTATGGCCAATGTGAACGGTAGTTTCACCCGCACACGGGAAGTTGGTCGGCACTGGAACTCGTAAAGTAAAAGGATGTCTAGGCTCAATTCAAGATCATGTAGGTCCCCCTGTCGCACTTAGCAAATTGGTGGATACTAGGAAGTGAACTCAATAAAGCCATAAAGTCAAGGTGGGATCACGAACAAAAAGTATCTAACAGCTGGGCCACATTGCACTTTTGGATGCGGTCCCAATGAGGATAGATGGTCAGAAGACCAGTGGAGCCCAACGGAAGCATTCCCTAAAATTTAGGGAACTACTATTTTAGGCCATGAAATCTATTCGCGTCATTAGCTTCAGATTGACAAGGGGAACATTTTATTACTTTGCTGCAAAGTGTATTGATGCACCAGTTGAGAGATTTTTTAGCAGGAAGCCCAATGTGGAAAAATTACATGTATGAGTGTCAAGTGGCACTTTTTGGCCAATTTACCGAGTTTGGGAGAACAGAACTCGTAACTGACTTTTTGGAGCAGTTTTGGAGGCTGATAACTGTGATTTTCAGCCATTTCTCTCCATTTTTGAGCTTCCTATGACTTTACCTAGGACCAAAGAGCTCATTTTCAGCATTGAAAGGCATCAGATGCGTGTTTACAGAGCTGTTTTGCTACGTTTTCAGCGATACGCAGGTTTTGGCAGCCGTGGAAATCTTCCCCTTTTGCATCTATTTGTTCACAGATGCATTACAGGTCAAGGGTAGAAGAGGGGGCGCTCGATTTATGCTGGGGGGATGCTTCATTGAGAACCTGTCACAGGTTGAGAGCTATGGAGTGCTTTCTTTCCACTCTATGTACAGTGTGGTGCTAGGAGTGATGCCCTGCACACTACACACTGCTCTCTCTCTCCCCTACGTGCAGTTATGTGATGCCCCGCAAGAGGGCTCTTCATTTGATTGATGTACAGCTGTGTGGTTTTATGCTTTTGTGCTGAGGCAAGAGCCTCCTTGAGCAGGAACAGGGGTAGCTAATTGCTACTCCAAAGCAGGCACCGGTGAGGGTCATAACCTCACCGTATAGGTGCGTTTTCAGTGCTGTGTATGCGTTGTAAATTGACTTTTTTTCAGTCATACGGATGCCAGAACCATTGGGAATAGTGTCCCACTGGTAGAGGACAATTCGGGGACTGTTTAGTATTGAAAATAGGGCAAAAACCAGTAAATACAGCGTGCTGAATTTACTGTTTTTGGGTAGGAATCAGAGGGTTTATGCGAGTGGAAGTGAGGTGCAACAGGGGAATTGGTTTCGCGCAAGTTTTGGGGCTGTTACGCTACCGAAATTTGGCCAAAACAGGTGGTATCTAGCTGGATACAGGTAAAGAATCCCGAGGACTCTACTTTGTAATTTACCCTCTCAAAGTATAAAGAAATATCGAAAGGGACGCCAAATTTTGGGGCCTACAGGTTGTCGGCGTTTGCTCGAAGCATTCTAACTTCCGAGCCGTGTGTGTACTTAAGTGTTAATTCCCGTCGTAGGTTCCTTTTGCAAAGTGCTCTGTGCGTGTGTCTAAAGTAAAGAATTTCGGGTGAAAGCCAACGCCTACCGCCCTACGGGCTGGTTTCAACCATCCACTGAAGTCGTGGGTTCTTGTGGATTCTTAAGTTCACGAGGAACTTGGGTTCTTGGGGGCGTTGGGTCTTGGGTCTTGGGGTTCTTGAGGGTCTTGAGGTTCTTTCGGTTCTTGAGGGTCTTGAGGTTCTTGCAGTTCTTCTTTCGCTTGCAATCTGTGTTAGAGAAGGATCTTCTCTTCACCCGATTTCTGCTCTTTTCCGCGTGCGCACCTCTTGGCGGCCTTTCGCTCACACCAAGGTTGCTTTTTTCCACCTCACGTCAATTGGCCGGCCGCTAAGTGCACGGTCCGCTCTCAACGAGTGAAAAGAGAAACAAGGGGAGGTTGGACAAGCCCTTCTTTCTTGGGTTTCCTGTCACTCTTCAAAAACACGGTTAGGAATCGACACGCCCAAGAGGGACTTGGGTTACGTGCGACTGCAATAAGCAAAAAAAATTCTGTGGTTCTTTCCTTGAGTGATACAAAACACTGCCAAAGCTCTGATACCAATGTAAGGTGAAGTGGAAGTGAATGTTGAACTTTGCTCAAGATGAGTGCTCCGAACTGTGCTCAAGGGTTCCTTTTACTTACGGAAGGGAGAGCCTTCCGTTCCTTTAGTGAGAGAGTGCAATGGACACAAACAAAGTGGTGAACACTGTGAATGAAGGTGTTGAGACTAAGAGATAGAGAGAGAAGAATACAACACCAGAAAAGTTGTCAAACCCTCCTTCGAAGGCCCCACCCTCTATGGCGAGAGCGGTCTACTTATGATTGCACAAATCTCGACAATGCTTTGGACTTGCCGACGATGTCGACGACGATGAGGACGACGACGAAACCGGCTGAAATCTGAAAATGGTAATGGTTGAAATCTGCAAACCTTTATCTGCTGAATTCTGACTCTATGTCAGTGACAATGTCGATGGCGACGATACGACGACGACACGTTGAAAACGCAGATGCTGAAATCTGCGTTTTCTGGGCCGAAAGTGTAAACTTCGCCGGATCTGACCGTGCGGCGAGGATTTGCTGCGGGAAGGTGAGATCTGCGAGGTTTGGGAACTCTACTGCGGTATCTGACTGCTGAAAACTGAAAATGCTGGTCCTAGGGATGAATTTGTCGCGATGGAATTGCAAAACGTTGAGGCTGATCTGCAAACCAAAAACGCTAGGCTGAATTTTGCTTCCTGCGGTGGAAATCTGCTAATGTTAGGAATCTGCCGTCTTCTGGGGAATCTGCTAACGCTAGGGCCGATCTGCTATCAACGGTCGCCGGGAATTTGCAAGTGCAAAAATGCTGGCTGATCTAATGCAAAAACGCTAGCCCTTCTAGGTGAGTTAAAATGCTAAAGTTGTCGCGGGGGGGGGAGTCTTGTTGAGAAGTTGCTTGATGAACACGGGTTTCCTGTTGCCTCTTCTGACAGAAAGTGCTAGGCTAGGTTTTCTTATATACAAATTTAGCAAAATTGCCCTACCTAGTTTCCAACAAAAGTCACTTAAAAATAATAAGTGAAAAATGTCAAAAATAGGGAAAACCAGAGGATATGCATCTAATCTAAGTGTCTGGACATGCACGGTCTTCGAACAGACTCACAAGATTGCCAGATCACTTGTAAGGTGCAGCGGAATGAATGTTTGCGCTTTGCTCAAGATGAGTGCTCCGAACTGTGCTCAAGGTTCCTTCTGTTCTTATGGAAGGTAGAGCCTTCCGTTCTTAATGAGAGAATGCTATGATCACAAACAAAGTGAATGGACACTGTGCGTGCAAGTGTATGAGACTGAGAGATAGAGAGAGAAGAGAGATACGACACCAGAGACGTTGTAAAACCCTCCTTCGAAGGCCCCACTCTCTTCGGCGAGAGTGGTCTACTTATGATTGCACAATCTGGTACAAATGGAATACATGTGACTGATGCAAGTCTAGGCTATGTTGACGACGACGACAGGGACGACGAGGCCGACACTAGGGCTGAAATCTGCAATCTTTGTACTGCCGTCCAAAAACGCTATGGGCTGAATTCTGCGACTAGTTCAAACACGCTGATTTGGGGGCTGTTTTGAAAATCTGTAGGTTTAGGGCTGAAAACTGAGGTTTCTTTAGGTTGAAAACTGATGGTCTTTCCGGTCTGAATCTGCTACCTCTTTAGGGCTGAATCTTGATGGTCTTCTACTGCTGAAAATGGCGATGTCTGAGATCTGCAAAGGCTGAGGTCTTCAAAAACGCTAGGGTTGATGTTCTGCAAAAACGCTAAGCTGAGGTTTTGCAAAAAGCGCTATCTTCTGGGCTTGCTGGCGATGGCTACTCATGCAAAACGCCAAGTGCTGGAAGGTATGGCGATAACCACCTTGATGGAAAAGCCAGGGAATGCTGATGGTTCTTCTTGCTCGGAGGGGGAAACCGCCAAGGGGTCTTGTTGAGAAGTTGCCTGCTGAGCTTGGCTCCTGTTGCCTCTTCTGCCAATTAGTGCTAGTCTAGCTTTGCTTATATACAAACTTACTCAATTTGCTCTACCTACTTTCCAACAAAAGTCACTTAAAAATAATAAGTGAAAAATGTCAAAAATAGGTAAAATAGGCTAAATGCACTGGAAAATTCCCCTTGATGGAATCTGATGGATTTTGATGGGAATGCTTATGATCATGCTGTGTCCAACCAGAGGATATGCATCTATACTAAGTATCTGGACATGCACGGTTTGCGAACAGACTCACAAAAGTGCCAGATCACTTCGTATTCTAGACTAACTTGACTGAACTGAACCCTGGTCATGCTGTAGCTTGTCCACTGACACATAGGGTTGGATGTGTCACGTGACATCACTTCCTATTCTAGACTGACTTGATTGAACTGAATCCTGGTCATGCTGTAGCTTGTCCACTGACACATAGGGTTGGATGTGTCATGTGACATCCCCTCCTTTTCAAAGTGAGGTACTGGTACCAAACTGTATGGCGTCTAGGGAGATCACCAATAGCATCCCGAATCCTGGAAGGGACTCTTTGCAGGCCCACTCTGATGGGTGGGTCGTGCGGTACTTGAACTTCATAAAGGTCTGCAACGCTTGCTTCTTTGGGCCGCGCCGAAAGCGACACAAAGTCTTGTGTGACTCCTTCGATGCTTCAACTTCGTCTAGAGTCCTGCTTCTTTCTTCTTCAAGAATCTCCATGGCTGAAAATTCCTGAAACCATTTCCAACACAAAAACATGAACATACCAATTCCATGTAAAGTGAGTGGAAAAAATCTCGTCTTCCTAAAAGACTGTGCATGCAACGTAGATGAACAAATAGACGGAGTGCCAAATTGTTCACCACACACATGCAAACAATGAGATTGAATCTTTCTCTTCTGATCTAGAGCAATCAAATGTGGCAATGCACAACGGAAATGCCCATGCTTGGTGCTCATATTTTCATGTGCTCTTTCTACCACTGTGTCGTGCCAAGGAAGAGACGGGGAATGTGACTTCCTTGAATGCATACTTTTCAGCTTTTCATGAAAAATCCGCATACATTCGTTCTCATTCATGAGCGAAACGTGCTCAACGTACAATATAGCATGCCTAGTAAAAGGGATCACATAAAGACGCTGACTAAAATACAGGAAACGATCACGAATGAAACACTCGAACAATGCGTGCGTATCAATCATGCGAACACATAATATTTCTTGTGATGGTTCTATTGACCTAGGCTCGAGAGCCAAGATCGGTTGTTCCTGAATGATCGAATCGTCCTGTGGGGGTTCGTTGGACCTTGACTCGAAAGCCAAGATCTGTTCTTCGTGATTGATCGAATCTACAACGAGGTTAGCTTCGCTAGAAAAAAGCATCCACTAACACATCATCCTTGTGAACAATCACATCATCTTCATGCAACTCATCATGCTTGTGAGAAATCACATCTTGATCATGTAAATCATCATGCTTGTCATTGTCATCCAAATCATCATGTTTATCATTATCATTCAAATCATCATGCAAATCATGTTTGTCATGCTTTGGAGAAGAAGAGACTGAGAGAGTCTCCTTTTCCCGAATCTCTTGCATCTGTGCCTGAACTTGAGAAAAGAGTCGCAACATCTCTTGCATTCTTTCTTTGTTCTCGCGATCAAATCTTGCTTGACTTTCTTTTTCTTCCAAGTCGTATTGACGCTCTATGGCTGCCATTTCTTCTTCGTAGTCACGATCTATGGCTGCCATTTCTTCTTCGTAGGCCTTTCTTTCTGCTTCTCTTTCTTCGCGTTCTAACTTTCTTTCCGTAAACAACTGCTTCAACTCCTTTATAGGAGTTAGTGCAGTCCTTGACGTAGATGGGAAAGGGGGAGGGTCGGAAAAACCTCCTGGTGGGGAAAATTCTTCTTCGCCTCTGTCATGCTCATCACCTCCAATCGAAGTATCCATTCCGCTTCGAGTGATGACCATTCTGAAGTCGTGGGTTTTTGTGGGTTCTTGCGGTCTTGAATTCTTAAGTTCACGAGGAACTTTGGGTTCTTGGGCGTACAATAATACGGTGCATTCGTCTACTGACAACGCACCTTTTGAAATTGTTGAAGGCGGCAAAAAGGTTCCTCCCATTTTGCATACAAAGGACAAGATCTTTGAGGCAGATCGATATGTTGAGAACATGGATGAGATGTATGAGAAGATTAAAGTTGCCTTGGAGAAGACTCAGGCAAAGCAGAAAAAGGCTGCTGATCGTCACCGTCGTGAATTGCTGTTATCACCTGGTGATTGGGTTCTGTTATGGTTCGAAAAGGCAAGGTTAAAGAAGATGAAGGGCAAGGAACGGCTGTTTCTTAAGCTCAGCATGCGTTACTATGGGCCTTTTCAAGTGCTTGACAAGATCAGCGATGTGGCTTACAGGCTGAAATTGCCTGATGCGTGGAAGATTTATAATGCGTTTCACGTGAGTCTTCTAAGACACTTCGTGGGTGATGTGCCAGAAGATATGCCAGGTGAGGATCAGCGAGAAGTTGAGGAACTTGATGAGATCCTGGTACCTGAGCAAGTTTTGGCACATAAGGACATAAAAGTTAAAGGACAAGTTGCAAGACGATATTTGGTGAAGTTCAAGAACTATCCGCCTATGGATGCAAAGTGGATGGAAGAGCATGAATTGTTAGAGTCACCAAATGTATTGCAGCTTTACCTTGAAGCCTTTGGGTTACAGCCTACTTATGCCCCAATCCAACGTGTGCAAAGGAGGGGTAATGATAGAGCTAGTACATCAAATGTACATATGAATTCAGTGTAATAGATGGAAATGACAAAAGTATGAAGGCCTCATTAAGTCATTTGTATCTATGTGTTATGACCTTTCTTGCGGATACATGCGATGATAAAAGAGTGTTAATAGCACAAGATCATCAGTGGCGTGTATTTATGGTAAGCAATCGAGGACGTTTGCGATTTCAAGAGGGGGGTATGTCACGGGGACGTGGCAACTGCTAACTTTAGTTGTTGGTTTCTTTCCAAGGGGTTTTGTTTTATTTTTGAGACCCTCTTCTTGAAGTAGCAAACGGTTGGACATTGTATGGCCAATGTGAACGATAGGTTCACCCGCAGATGGGTAGTGGTCGGCACTGGAATTTGTATGGTAAGAGGATGTCTAGGCTTAGAGCAAGATCATATAGGTCTCCCCGTCGCACTTAGCAAGTTGGTGGATACTAGGAAGTGAACTCAATAAAGGCATAAAGTCAAGGTGGGACTACCAACAGAAAGTATCCGACAGTTGGGCCACATTGCACTTTTGGATGCGGTCCCAATGAAGATAGATGGTCAGATGACCACAGGGAGCCCAACGGAATCATTTCCTAAAATTTAGGGAACTGCTATTTTGGGCCGTGAAATGTGTTCGCGTCATTACCTGCGGTATGACTAGGGAAACACTTTACAACTCTGCCGCGAAGTCAACTGGGCAATCAGTTGGGATATTTTTAAGCGGCGAACCCGAAACGGGAAAATGCTTGAAAATGCGCCAAGTGTCAAATTTTCATGCACTTTCCTCCTACAGAAAAAAGGGCGCTGATTTTTAAGCTGGGAAGAGCCTCCTTTTGCATTTTGTCATAGGTTAAGAGCTATGGAGTGCTTCCTTTCCCTCTTATGTACAATGCGGTGCCAGGAGTGATGCCCTGCACGCTACGCACTGCTCTCTCTCTCTCTCCCCTACGAGCAGTATGTTATGCCCCACTAGTGGGCTTTTCATTTGACAATGTACAATTATGTGGGTTCATGCGCGATTGCCGAGGGAAGAGCCTCTTGCAAAAGTACTGGATTAGCTAGTGGCTAATCCCCCGCAGGTACAGGTGAATTCGGAGAGGTTTCACGCCAGAAATCTCGTCCGATTCAAAGGGCAAGTAGCCATACAGGTGTGGGAGCTCGAGGTCTTGCTATAGATGCGACCGGCACGCGAAACGGAGCCCAAAACAGGGAATTACAGCCTGCTGTGTATTTTTTCAGGTTTAGGGTTTCGGCCCTAAACGGACCCAAATACCCCCAGGAGGTTCGGGGACGTGAGGGGACCGCTGTACAGGTGAACTGACGCATTTTCGGGGCAGAAAGCAAAGAATTCAGCGTGCTGCAGATTCTCGCCAAGTTTTGCAAAGTGTCCGTATGTCGGGAAAGTCACCTATTGCGCGGGGATACTGACTGTGAAGCGTCCTAGTACAGTGATGTTGCCGAAATCGGGCCAGAACAGGTGTTTCTTTGCCTTGATTGTGCAGGGCAGCTCGTAGTAGGTCACAGGTTTTATTCCCTTTGTTAAAGAATAAAGAAATACCGAAAGGGGTGCCAATTTTGGGGCCTACAGGTTGTCGGTGTCTGCTCGGAGCATTCTAGCTTCCGAGCCGTGTGTGTACTTAGGCGTTAATCCCCGTTACAGGTTTCCTTTGCAAAGTACTCTGTGTGTGTCTAAAGTAAAGAATTTCGGGTGAAAGCCAACGCCTACCGCCCCACGGGCCGGTTTCAGTCACCGACATAGAGTTAGAATTCAACAGATACAAGATTTGCAGATTTCAGCCTTAGCGTGCATGTCCAGGCACTTAGAGTAGATGCATATCCTCTGGTTGCACACAGCATAATCATCAAATTATTATCAGTACCCATCAGGAGCACTTTACAGTGCATAGAACCTATTTTCCCTATTTTAGTCAGTTTTCACTTATTATTAATAAGTGACTTTGTTGGGAAATTGGGGAGGGAAATTTGGCTAAGCATATATATAAGAAAACCTAGCGCTAGCATTTCCTGGCAGAAGAGGCAGCAGGGACTAAGTTTTGGACAGTGCACCTTCTCAGCAAGAACCCTCAGCAGGCAACCTAGCTTTTTCAGCCACCAAAGACCAGCCAGTGTTTTCAGCATTTGCAGGTCAGCCCAGCGTTTTGTAGTCGCCAATGATGCCTGGCGACAACAGATCACAGCAGACTCCCTAGCGTTTTTGCATTAGACAGCAGATCAGCCCAGCGTTTTTGCATTTGCAGACTATCGTGAGCGTTTGCAGATTCTCGGCGACAGAACCATTCATTTCATCAGCGTTTTGCATTTTCAGCAGTCAGACTCCGTACCGCAGCTCCCAAACCTCGTAGATCTCACCTTCCTACAGCGGAACCTCGCCGCGTGGTCAGATCAGCCAGCATTTGCAGATTCAGCCCGCTATTCGCAGATTTCAGCATCTGCGTTTTCAGGACATCATCGTCACGTCGTCGTCACTGCCGCCGTCAGACATAGAGTTAGAATTCAGTAGATACAAGATTTGCAGATTTCAGCCTTAGCGTTTCCAGGTTTCAGCCCGTCTCGTCGTCGTCCTCATCGTCGTCGACAATCGTTGGCGAGTCCATTGCATTGTAGAGATTTGTGCAATCAATAGTAGACCGCTCTCGCCATAGAGAGTGGGCCTTCGAAGGAGGGTTTGACAACATTCCGGTGTCGTATTCTTCTCTCTCTTTCTCTCAGTCTCCGTACCTTCATTCACAGTGTTTACCCACTTTGTTTGTGACCATTTGCACTATTTCACTAAAGGAACAGAAGGCTCTCCCTTTCGTAAGTAAAAGGAACCCTTGAGCACAGTTAGGAGCACTCATGTTGAGCAAAGTTCAACATTCACTTCTGCTGTACCTTACAACAGAGGTCCCTCGGGAGTTGTACTTTGCAATGATTAATGATAAAGAAATACCAAAAGGGACGCCAGACTTTGGGGTCAATACCTCTGGGCACCGAACTGCGTCGAGCCGTGTTGACTCTCTAGAGAGATTTCCCACGAGGAATCTCATCTAATTCAAGGGGCAAGTGACCCTACAGGTGCGAGAGCTCAAGGGCTACCCAGAAAAGTGATCGGCACGCGGATTGGAGCGCAAAACAGAGAATTCAGCGAGCTGCAATTTCGCGCCAGGTTTTGCAAAGAGCTCTAAAGTGAGTGGAAAGTCTATGTTTGCTTTGTCTGTGGAGACTTCTACTATGGTTATGTTGTCGAAATCGGGTTGGAGTAGAGGAATTTCAGCCCGATAAAACTGGGACAGCTTGTAGAAGTTTACAGGTTTTTCTCAAGTATAATAAGAATAAAGAAATACCGAAAGGGGCATCAGTCTTTGGGGCCAACAGGGTGTCGTTGTCTGCTTGGTAGCGCTCTAGCTGCAGGCCATGGTTTGAAGTGTTGAAGTCGAGTCACATGCTTATTCGTGAAGTTCCTTTGTGTCGTAAAGTTAAAGTAAAGTTATCGGGTGAAAGCCAAAGTCCTTCGCCCTACGCACCGGTTTCAGTTTTGGTCCTGCATCTAGACCCTCCGGATCAGCCGGATGATATGTTTTCTCATGTGGATGATAGGATTGCCTGTAGGCACTTGGTGAGCTGTCATTGGTCATGATCCGACTTGTCAAAGATGTACTTTAGTCTTTGGAGTCCGAGTCTTTGAGGCACTGTTTTTGGGTTTGTCCATATGCGCAACCAGTGTGGATGGCAGTTTGTTGTTTGTTGATTAGAGTGGCATCCATGATGGAATTGTGACGTGGGGGGCAGTTGCATGCCTTTTGCAATTTCAAGGGTCAAACACCTTTTTCAGGTCTTGTCGACAGATCCGGTCTTCTTGCTTATTCCCTTAGTATTTAGACCAGGTAATCTACAGATGGTACCAGATGTAGGTCATGAGTTGGATTTCTGCTACCCGAGACAGTTTTCACCATGATATGCAGCATCACGCGTTGGACCATGTGGAAGGCTCGCTGTGCCCACATTTTAGGCCCTTAGTCCTCCCCTACGTCCACCGTTTTGACAGCCATTTGGACAGAGCTGTTGCATACTCTTCGCAATCAGTGGGATTTTTCATCCGGCTCCTCCAGGGCAGCAAAGCAGCGGCGATCCGTCTTTGTTCATAGATGGGCGAGATCGTTAGTTCTTTTCCGTCGAGATCATGGCCACATCACATGGCATTATGCACCCCCACAATGGTTCCTTTTAGATTTATCATAGAAGCCACCTTGATGTATATATAGTTCACAGCTTGTTGGCCCACTTTTGTACTTCCTCTGGGTCATAGGCCATTGTGCATCTCCAGAGGTCTCTTATGTACACAGAATACAGCCCCTTTTCTTGCAAGAGAGAGAGAGAGAGAGAGAGAGAGAGAGAGAGAGAGAGAGAGAGAGAGAGAGAGAGAGAGAGAGATTTTGTTCTCAATGTGGGACAGATAAAGAGCCTAGCTGCAGAATTGAAACTGGACCGTCATGATCTGATTTATTTCTTGCAAAACAGACAGAGAGAGAGAGAGAGAGAGAGAGAGAGAGAGAGAGAGAGAGAGAGAGAGAGAGAGAGATTTTGTTCTCAATGTGGGACAGATAAAGAGCCTAGCTGCAGAATTGAAACTGGACCGTCATGATCTGATTTATTTCTTGCAAAACAGAGAGAGAGACAGAGAGAAAAAGAAAGAAAGATTTTTTAACGTCCATAGGAGGCCGAAATCGGCCTATGAGACAAATCAAAGTACATGGGGTGGGTGTCCTCTGGATATCCTGTGAAGGATGAAAAGGTACAAAGCAAAAATAGCTATCCTGTGTAAGGATTGAGGGAGGAGGGAGGTGGTACAAGGTTGGGGTTCTAAAAACAGGGGAGAGATGCAATCCTATATGCCGCGGGGTATATACAATCATGAAAGAAATGCTATCATATCTCTAGCTCCATCCAGTCCCGTAATTAGGGTGTAAGACATGATGCATGGGTGGGTGAGGTGTGAACAATCCCCGTAGGATGGCGGTTGGATCTGCAAAAGCTCGGATGCGTCTCTCCTCTATAGATCTGTAGTAGCGCTCGTGGATCTCTTGGATCTCTCTCTGGTGAAGTCGGGGTGCCCTACGCCCATGGGGACGTGGACGTATGCGAGCTCGGACCTCCTCAGCCTGCTGTAGAGTCACTCCTCTCTGAGTAGTCTGGGATGGTGGTACTACTGTGTCCCTCTGGAAGAAATCTGTAAACTGTGTCTGGCGCTCGTCTCTCATGACTGATGATGTCTGAAGGAGAGAGTCCCGGTGCTGCTGTGCCTCTATGAGGAAGCGGCCGAAAAGTCGCTGGTCTCTTGAGTGAGTAAGGTGGGCTGATCTGCAAACAAAGTTGGATAGCTGATCTGCAAACAAAGTCGGATATCTGCCTCTGATCCCCTCATATGCTCTACATCTGCACACAAAATGCTCCTCACTCTCAATGTCTGCTATGCAAAGTCTGCATATCCTCTCTGCCCTGGGGACATGTGCAGCTCTCCCTGCCTCAAATCTCTAGCTGGTGTGATGATACTCTGAGCTGTCCAATGGCGACCCGTGCTCTATGTGACATGTGGACACCATGTATCTCGGTCTCTGGATGAAACCATCTGCTAGGATGGTCAGGAAGTGGTCTCTGTAGTATTGCCTCTTCGTAGGAAGAGGCTCTCTGGGTGTGATCCATGTCTCTCGGATGTATAGCTGCCAGAGATCCTGTCTGAGAACTCGATTCCTCTCATGGTGTGAGAGGCGTATGTATGGGGAGTCAAGATCATACTGAAAAGGGGGCAAGTCTGTGATGTCCAAGCTATGGGATGTGAACCACTCTGTGACCTGTGAGTACCATGCTCTGGTGTCCCCCTTTTGATGTAGCTGTATCGATGCCTCGAAAGCTCTGCATGTGAGTCTGTCTGGTGGAAGCTCTCGCATGCGCCGGATGAAGCAAACTGTCTGGAAGAGGGCGTCTACTAGCATCGGGGGTGCCGCTAGCTCTGCTCTGATGATGTCGTGTGGTACTGATGGTTTGCTATGGAGCAAACGAGAGAGAGAGAGAGAGAGAGAGAGAGAGAGAGAGAGAGAGAGAGAGAGAGAGAGAGAGAGAGATTGATTTTGTTCTCAATGTGGGACAGATAAAGAGCCTAGCTGCAGAATTGAAGCTGGACCGTCATGATCTGATTTATTTCTTGAAGAATCCTCCACCAGAGCTCCTGATGGCAGTTAGTGCTTTAGAAGAAAATGCAGATGAAGATAATGAGTCAGTTCCTGATCAAGCTGATGTTGGTGCTGATATTGAAAAGACTGATGTCTCTGTTACTGTGTCAGTGAATGACGACCAGGACATGAATAAACCCACAGAAACACAAAAGCCAACTTATGGTCCCAGGGATTGGTATAAGGGAAAGCGTATAAAGAAGACTAATTTATTGACTCTTGAGCGCGTTTACCAGCGATCACGACGGCCAACTGTAAGTGGATTTTGTTAATTTTTGTTTTGATTTATGGCTTGTCTGAAATCCTGTGCAATTTCCTTGTCTTGAGACATTAAGGGACCGCACATGTGTGTAATTTAAGTAGTAAATGCCCCATGTCTTGTATGAGACCATTTTTGAAGAGAATATTAACTTAGGTGTTGCAATATTGTGCATGAAAGTGTCCTCTTGACAGCGCATGCCCTCGGCTTTTAACGTTGACTTTGTAAATGCATCATGTTTGAAGTATGCATCCTACTAATAAGCATAACGCTCTGTTTTTCTAGCTTGTCAGAAAGCCTTGGCAATTGACTCAAACTTATGCTGAAGGGAACTTTTAAGGCACATCATTGTTAGTATAGGAAGATTTTCCTGAAAAGGAACATCGGGCAGAGCATTGCGTAGTGGAAGGCAGAGATGAGGTTTTCATTGGTGCTTTGCTTAGCAGGGTTAAAAAGGGTGTTTGAAACAACATGTTGGGCTCTTGTATAGATAGCTAAAGAAGAAGACTCTAAATTCTGCTCAGGAAATTGCTGACAGCTATGTTCTCACTAGCTAGCTTCAAAGGCATAAGTATTCATGAAGGGTTTTTAGAAGGCGATGAACTCTTCTTAATAGGTCTAGGTTAATGTCCTTCAGACGGTACATTGTTTGAAACTTGTGCACACATGGGTGCACAGCATTGCCAGTCGATACTGTTTTAATGTGTTCTGTCTTGAACATTTTGAGAGGATATGGTTCATTCCAAGCATCAATGACTACGCATGTGTGCTTATCAAATGGGACAATTTAAACATGTGCTGTTTCTCTGTGTCGTAGAACTCTATGATCGAAAGTTTGGTACAAGCAACACATCTACCTCGCTCACGAATTTTGGAGTGGTTTGAGGAGCAAAGAGCAAGGTCAGGCGCACGGAGTCCTCCCAGGCCAAATGCTGCTTCAAGGCAGGCCTGGAAAAAGCCTGTCACTCACTCCTTTGAAAGACTGCATTAGAACACTTTTAGTGGAGCTATTGTTGAAATTTTCTGTTTCGAGAAAACAGTGGATACTACAAAGGATCCCGTGGGAAAGTTAGTTCCAGGTTATGCTTGCAAGGGAACACGGTCCTATAATCTTGATTTGTTCTTAGTTATTGCAAGCTTGTATAGTTGTTGAGGCTTGACAATCCCATTGTAACTTGATATGAATGCTTTGTTTTGTACTCATATTTGGACTTGCATACCAACATTCAGTGAAGATTCTCTCTCTCTCTCTCTCTCTCTCTCTCTCTCACACACACACACACACACACACACACACACAAACACACAAGATATAGAAATAAAAACATTGTTCAATGTCTGGTGTGTGTTGAAGACTAAGAGCTAAGATTGGAGGTTGGAATTGGCCTAAAGGGGAATTGTTTGCTAGGTGATATTTGGAAGAAGGGAGGCTTGCATTTTTCAATTAGACTATTTGAAACCCGGTATAAGGGTGACAATGTTCTAAGAAGTGTTATATTGCCTCTCTTGGTTAGCTCATTCAAGGAGTTTGTTGAAATGAGTTTATTGAAATAAGTAAAGCAAGTTAGGGGTTGTTGACTAGTTTGATCTGCTTTTGTATCACATGCACATACTGTTGTTATGATCGCATTAACGAGGAACACGGAATGGGGCCCAGATGGTTAAAAGTAAGGAACAGGTTTGGTGCAAAAGAAAAAAGCCAAAACAAAAAACCACATAGATGCAACATTGTGAGCAACACTACATTAGGAGATTTCGGAGGTCTTTTAGAGGGCCTTATGGAGGAGAGAGAAAAGGAGACGCATCCAATGAGCAACAAGGCAACATAATATAGAAAATAGAAGGAAAAAAAAATCAAGAAATAACAAAAAAAAGGCCAATCGTGAGGTAACATCTCGTTTTTACGGGGTTAAAGGCATCCATATGTGGATCCAGGAGTTTGATAGTCATAAAGCTATTGAAAGATGATTACCTAAATCTGTCAAGCTTTCTTTTTCTACTCGGAAAGAGCCATGGTTTTTTCTTCTTCCTATCCTTATAGCTCTAGGGGTCGTATTCTCTCTCCATTAGTTTGTCGAGGAGGCCAAGTAGCTCTATCACCATCTCAAACTTCATCAATATAGATAGTCAATGGTAAGAGTAGAGGATATCCAAAGGTTCTTGGGTTCTTATGCAACCAATGAGGAGAAGGAAAAGATCTTCTACATCAAATCTATTTCGTTCAGCATGGAAAGCAGGAATGCTAGATTTCAAAGTGGAGGTCGGCAAGAAAACTATAAGGAAGTTTTGGTTTAGCAGGTCTATAGTCACTCTGACGTGATTGTAAATACCGGAGATGTCCCATTGGTTTATCATCCACGATGCAACTGTAAGTGCTTTCTTAGCCTTCTTTTTGTATTCTTCCTTTGAGATCTTATTGGTCTCTTACTTTCTTTTCTTTTTGAAGAGATGACCTATATTAAACAAGGTAGATCTAGTTCTTTAAAGTATTCTTAAATTCTATTCAGTTGTCTGACTAAGTTGTCTTGGTTATTGCAATTGCAGATGTTTTATCTTTCATCATACGAGGAACGGAAGTCAGTGGAGTGTATATTAGGTCTCATATATGTAATCCACGGTTGACATTGGTGTTTTACTATATGTTGGAAGAATTAGCAAAAGTCTTGTAGATGAGGGCATTTTCTTCTAAGAGCACTTCTATCAGCTCAACCAGAGAAATCAAAAAGGTACTTTGGTTAAACTTTCTCCCCCTACCAATTGGAGCTGTATTGATTGGTCAGTTTCGGACACCAGTGTGAAGCTCTCCGAAGTATGTTGTTTAGGGATGTGTAGAGTTCTCTACGAAATTCTATACCTACCAAAATAGTGAAGATTGTTAATTTTTGTCCTATAAGTTTATTTGTGGAACTATTTCACACCTGTCACATACACGTTGCAAAGAAAATGCTAGTATGTAAATCTCTAGACACTTGTTTCTTTGACAAGCTTCTTGATAGAGAGTGGTTATGTTAAAGAGGAAGATGACATACATTGTGAGGTTGCACTCGACACTTGGGTGGCCAAGTACATGATCGGCACACAATCACTGCGTATCTGTCACACGTGTCAAAGCAAGGGACTTGTCGTACACTGTGTGCGAGCCACAAATGGTTGCAAGCACACAACCAAATTAATCTAACAAGCTCAAGAGAGCAAGGGTGTGTCACTCACCGTTCCACGTTCGCCTTCGTGGAGGATTTCTCGTCGCGAAAAAGAGAGCTATTGTCGTGCTGCGCTCAAGCGTCTCGTCACCGTCGTACCATTGCAATGCTCGATCACATACACTCTCTCTCTCTTTCTCTCTCTCACTCATACATATACACACACAAGGAGATGAAGAAGAAGATGGAGATGGAGCAAGAACACTTTTCAATTGCACAAATAAAAAAATGAGTGATTTTTAGGTTTAGGTGACTTTTATATGAGCTCGCCTATTCGCACTTGGACGCGTATGCTTAGCCAACTAGCCCTTGAATGTTCCAGTTAGAGTGTACCTCTCATTGGCGATCACTCTTATCCTTTTCCTATTGAATCGACAAGCTCGGTCCATGACTACTAATAGTGGATGCCGGTGGTTAAATGCTCCCCTTCCTGATGTAGATTCCGTCCTCGGAAGCTATTGAGTTGAAGCTCCTTCGTCGAGGTGGAAAAACATTTGAGATGAATGTCCTTAGCCTTCTTCAGTCACTGCAAAATCAAACAAAATTGACACAGTAATTGTATTCTTATATACAATTAAAAAGTATATATAGTTGTAGGCAGACAAATTGATTGATAACAGAATATTAAACAATTTGTCATCAATAAACATTAAATTATAATATAATCAAATGCATAAACAATTGTAAAGGTCAAAAACTAAACAAGTATGGGGTCGCTAATTTAACGATCGAAAGCACTAAAGATCAATTATTAATACCATGGGTAAGCTTCTCAATTTTCTCTAGTCAATTAAGTTGTTTGATCGCAAGGGCCAAGTACTTCATGTCCGAGGGCTGACTAGAGGCTATATCTAGAAGACCTTGTAGTTAAGCTACGATAAAAAAAATTGCTCATGAAATCATCGACTGACTTATTTTCTTTTTTTTGACTCCCCAAAGTCTTTTCACATTGATTCATGCTTTGGATTTTTTGTTTTTCAAGGAAAAGCGTCTACACTGGGAACCTCTAGGGCTCTAGTATGATAGACGATACATGTGACTAAAGTACCAAATCAAGCTGAGATTTCTCTTCTTGCTTAAGATTTTACATTGTGGCACTTTTGATTTTTTTTTTGTTCGTTTTCAACATTTTAATTTTGTAACTTTGTGGAGCCATATAACACTGTTACCCTCCCCAGGCTCATCACATTAGTAAACTTCCTTTATAATACTTAAGCTAAAGGTCAATAAGGACTAAGTCCACTAGAAAGCCCTAGTACATTACACACAATGTTGTTTAAATCTGATTAAGAACGTAAGTAACCATTGATTATTAAGAAGGCATTCCCTATGGTATTAAGAGAAGATCTCTAACGCCTAGCTTGGTCAAACTAGCTTAATCGGATTGCTTGATTTTTAAACTTAAACAAGTGATTATGATAAAAAATTACATTGAATTTAATGTTTGGTACTAAGAAAATGCGTTGAATATTATGCTACCAATCATAATTAAAGCAGACAAACATGGATGAAAAAAAGATAGAGGACAATGTTAATGGACAAGAACACCTGTTTATGTTGATGATCGAGCTTGATTTGAAGAGTGAACGAGAGAAAGATTCCATGAAGGTTCAAATCCTAACAATAGTAACACGTTCCTATACACACTAGGAAACACAAAGAATACCTCTAGGAAGCACATTAGTGGGAAGGGGTACCAATCCTTATTGAACACAATTAAACAACATAAGGAACCCTAATCTAATTATTTGCACTCTCCCTAGAGAGTCAAGGGAATGAGATATTGTAGAGATTGGGGGGGAACCCTAAGGCTAAACCTCTATACTTGTCGTTAAGAAAAACAAAGTCATCATCCGTGAGACCATATGTGTCATCCGTGTAATCACGTAAATTGTCTTCATCATTAGAGACACCAATGTTTACTAAGAAGGTCACTAGACGCCTGTAGACATCTTGGTCAAGAGGGTAGTTTTGTGTAATCGGAGTGACGTACTCTACTAAGTATGGATCAGTTGTGGTCAAGAGACGTATCAACCATTCTAATTTCTCAAAATTCCTCTCACATGCTAGCTTACATACCAAATTCCATTCACATGCAAGCACTGAGTAGACTATGTGAAACACTTGGGCAAAGTAAAGAGGGTATCTCTCGCCCAAGGCAGGAGTGGATGACTCTAGCATACTAGCCATATCTATACACACAAATAAATGATGGTTAGAATGCAAATATTACAAGGGTCGTATCAAAAGGTTGTGTCCTTGTGCATAATGTGTTTTTATGATTTTGTGTTATGTATAGAACTCGTAGGTTTTCAGATTTTTGTTTGGTGCCTTGCTCTTTTACTTTCTTATTTTTATTTTTTTATGAGTATAAGGCTTTATATATACATTCCTAAGTTTGGGAGATTGAGAGGTCAGGGAGGAAGATTAAGAGGGAAGCAAGTGAATGATGGATGTCAGCAAACACTCCCCCCTTCCTTGGGTAGATCATACCTTTTGAAATGACATTGTCACCTTTTGAAAACAATTGTTCCAAGTTGTTATGGGTGAAGGCTTTAACCAATACTTTTCAACCGCCCTATACGTTTCATCTAGTTGCAAGGGTGGTAAGGTACTCTCCCATGATTTTATGTGCAACGTTCTTGTAGGTGGTGAACTTACAACGGGAGGTGCAAACTCTTCCTTGTTTGTATACTGGTAGGTGAAGGTTGTGTCGAAGCTTCTACTTTCATATAGGAACTACATGAAGAGCAAAAAGCTTCATTTGACTTCCTTATTCCTGAGCTAGGTGGAACAAATCGTTCTTTCTTCGGTACCCAAACTAGCTCTGGAGCGCGTGTGTAGCATTCTGTGATTTTTTTTTTTCCGCAATCGTCAATTCCCTTTGGAGCTACAGGATTGGGCTCACATGGGTCAGGTGACTGGTAAGAGCACAATTTACGTTTTGGCATCCAGATTTGATCATTTCCTTCATAGAGCCTTGGGCTTCCAATAGTTTTTTAAGAACCCAACGCAACGTTTCTTTACATTTCTTGGGGCGAGTGGGACGTTTCTTACCAGGATCCTATCTTTTAGCACTAGCTATGGTTGCTAAAGAAGCTTTAGGGACTCACTTGTATGTTTTCTTTGCTATATTAGGATGGGTTTTGTGTGTCTCAAGCTTTATTTCAACTCCAACAGTTGAAGTTCGAGAGAGTTGGGCTATGGGAACATATGGTTCAACCTCTTGGACATGTAATGTTTTGGGTTTTATTTCCTTAAGAGGCAATATCTCAAGGACTATGGCTTGAGTGGCAAGGCTAAGAGTTGGTTTCTGCTTTGTGACACCCCCTGTCCCCCAATCAATAGTGCATTTGGTGGCTATCATCCACGTGCGTCCTAGGTTTATATTACCCTCCATAGTTCCAGCAGGCATGACAAAAAAGTCTTGAGCTACAACCCCATTGTCATAACTGACAGAAGTGTGCCATATTCCAAAAACCACAGTTTTTTTCATGTTGAAACCCTTGACTTGGATATACTCTCAGATAGAGATGGCTTCCCTAACTGACACCAAACTCCATAGGATAACAGATTATACTTAGCACCCGTGTCCAATAAAGCGTTATATAGAACTTTTTCATAGGAGCTATTTAGCTCAATAAGGTATCGTAGAGGTGTGTCAGAGTCCAACCAATCATCCTCTGTTTCAATGTGGAATGCATGTGTAACTCCAAGGTTGGTCTCTCGTTGGCGTTTTATGGGTTGTTGTCTCTCTTTAGCCTCAGCTTGAGCTTGTATCTTCTTCAATTCTGTTTGTGCCTTGGCTGTCTTTTTTTGATGGATGGCACGTAGCTCCTCTCGGCTTAGAGGATCATAATATCTTTTAAATTTGCTGCCATTGAGGAATTCGATGGTTTCAACTCCATCAAGAGTCTCCACACGAATGGTTCCTTGTGGGATGATTTCACATACTCTATATGGTCCTTTTCTCGCATATTTCAACTTTTTCTTTTTGTTACACACTCCATACATAAGGACTTTATCACCAACATTGATATTCTTTGAGCAATTGTATATACAATCTTACGTTCCTTTGTGGTGTAGGATTTGAAATGTTAAGGTGCAGAGTGTAAGTCTGTGGAGTTCTGTTGTTCTGTGGACTGTGATTTCACTTTCGATTCTTTTTGTTGTTGAGCTAACTCTCGATTTTGACGTCTCCTTATGGTACAACTCAACTTTGGCTTCTCTGTAGCCTCTAGTTGTGCGATGTCAGTGGGTTGTGGACTACACCACATAACGCTTTGAAGGTATTCACCCCAGTTATCTACCAACTTCCGATGAGCATCACATGTCCCTATATAATTAAGCCATTCTACGGTAGATTTCTTTTCATTTATTCTAGTACGCACATTTGCTCGATATCACCGCCTCTTATATCTCTTACTCTTCTTGTCTAATTTTCAATTACGGTCGATCTCTATTGAAGAGTCACTAGATGAATCGCTACTTGTTTCTTCTGCTCCCTTGGACAGATTGTCATCTAGGGTACCACTAGGCCCTGAATGGTTTGTCCACACATTTGCACTAAGATTTAACTCAGATTCTTTTTCCTCAGAGTCAATTTCAATTGATGATTTTGACCGCAAATCGTGTGTACTATAGTCTTGTGAGACGCTACTGGTTCCAATGCCAGTCAAACCTTCATCTTGTAGATCATCAGAAGCTATATGCATTGCTTCTAGCATGTTTGAGGGTACGAGTGGTGGCATTTCATCCCCCTCAGGTGTTACCTTGGTCATCCCTCTGTTTTTCCAAGTGTCTATGGTTGCTGCTAAGTGGACCCAATCCACATTGTCCGACTCAGTTATCCCACGTTGTACATCCATATAAGGAGAATCTTCCCCAACATCAGTGTCCACTTTATATGTGTAACAATATTGCAATGGGGGTCGAGTGAACTATAGTGTCAGATATATGATCCATTATAAACCTGTTTCTTAGAGGATGTGCTCGACCAGTTACAAGATCCGCTCGAATGACATAATCTTGGAACTGCAAGTAGACATGGTTTTTAGACCGGTCATGCACCGTCCATAACAATGAAGGTATTTCTTATTTTATGTCCAAAGACCTTGATCTTGAGATCTTCTAGCATCCCAATCGGTTTAAGTAGAGCCATTGACCATCTTTATTACTATGGTTGTGGTCTCAAGGTGAGGTCTTCCCATAGTTTCCCAACAATTTTTAGTCACAATGCTAACCCCATCACCGACATCAAAGATTCCCTTCATAGTTAATCCCTTGGTAGTGATTGGTATGGTTGCATTGGATTCATCGCCCTCAACTCAACTTGTTAACATGTATTTCCACAACAGGGTTCTCATCTAGGTTGGGTTGTGGATCTAAGTATTCCTCCTCTATTGGCATCTCCCTAGCTCCATCCATCTATGCAAATTGTGGTAGCCCGACCTTCAGTTCTCCATTGAGGAAAGCTCGAAGAGCTAAGAATAGCTCGGGGTCTCCATATAGTTTGGACATGATGGTGGTTCTTACTTCTGAAGCCATGAAATCCATCAATTTGGCAATGTTTAACGACACCTTTTGGGCTTCAGTCCCTAGACGTGGGGAAGATGGGATCTCCATTTCTTCGATAAGGTCAGGTAGTCCCTATGTAAACATTCTTTCCAACAAGAAGTGAATCTGCCCACTTTCCCATGACTTTTAAGTCACTTTCTTCTTGGATGACACTAGGTATGGCTAGGGGTCTATGGACTTTGTGAGGTTGTGTTGCGTAGGAAACAATGTGACTGTTACCTGGATCTGCCTAGGTACTGGTTCTAGATTCCTTTGGGTATCTTCTACCAAAATATTTAATTGCTTGATTCGCTCGATCTCCTCTGTAGGGTTTGGATAAGTTCCTATCTTCTTCTTGGATCCTGGCCATTGTGGCTCATGATGATCTTCCTTGTTGGTTTCTTTCTTAGTGGTCATTTTGGTCTCCATGGTTTCACGTGAATCAGAATCCTCTTCAGCGTCGTTCATATATACGGGGTCGTCACCAGTCCCTATGTTGGTCTTTGAACTGGGGTCTAACTTCGCTGCTTTTTGCGATCTCTTCTTTCGTGTTTTCTTCTTCTTTTGAGATTGGGAAATTGATGCCGTGTCTCTTTATTCAAGAATATAATTTTGTTTTTGGAGCGGTGTACTTTGTGATGGATCCTCGATAACCTCAATCAAATTTAATGGCGTGATCTTCGGTGCATTTGGATTATTCGGACATCGGGCAATCAAATGATCTATGCCACATCGATTACACATGAATATTGACAGTGTAGACGTGCTTGCTTGATTGGTTTGCATTAGTGTGGCATTCTTTTGTAGCCTAATAGGACACTCGGCCACACGATGTGGACCTCCACACTCATAGCATTGAAGAGGTGGTCTCTTGGTGCAGTGAAATTGATATTTTGGCCTCTTGCAAAGAGAGTAGCTACTTGATAGACATGTTTGACTTGTCCCCAATAGTCCTCCATGTAGTATTGTGGACTTTCTTCAAGCACATCAATCCCATAGGCAATATTAGGGTCTATATCTTCTTCACAACCTTCCAAACAAGCAATAGATGACTCACAACCCACTTGATTCACAGAAGTGATTCTTGGATGTGGTGGTTGCGGTCCTAGCACTGGAGGTGGTAAGGGTGTTGTTTGAACAACATTTTGGGCCGTAGGGACCATGTGTTCTGACGTTTGTTCAAGAGGTGGGGCCGGCATCAATGCAGACACTCGAGGTGTATCTGTCCATGCTACGGTTGGTCTATTGGCCATTGCACGCTTAAATACTATGCAATCCTTAGCTTGATGACCATACCTCCCACATGCATTGCAATTCCCATTGAATTATACTCTAAAAGTAGGGAACTCACTGGTACTATGCGGACCATAGCATACTGAGCACCATTGTTGCTCCCTTCTTGGATACATATGATTGTTTTGCGGAGCATGATTGTCTCTAAGACTCTCTTGAAAGGCCTTGGTGAGATCTGATAAAGTCATCTCAGATATCTTTGGCTCCTTAGCAATAGGCTTTAGGGTCATTTGTTGATGTCCCGATGCTTGCGAGCTAGTAGATTTAGGCTCAACAGACACTCTTTCTCCTTGATCATTAAATTATCCTCCAATTGGATCGCATTGGTTGTGATTGCTTCCCAAGTGGTAATACCTCTAATGAGTAGGCCATTGTAGATATCCTCATGTCATAATCCCCTAATGAATCTATCAAGCAATTGATTATTATTGAAGCGCTCATTTGGATTACAACGAGAATTCAAATGCTTCAAGCGACTAATAAAGTCTCTCACCGACTCTCCTTCCTCTCGTTGGGCTTTTTGGTGCTGAGAGGCTACACCCCAAAGCATTCCTTCTCGTATGTATTCTTTCAAGAACAGTCTCCTAAGAGTAGGGTAAATCGTTTTTTCTTCCACCCTTAGGGTTCTATAACAATCCCAACCTTCCCACTTAAGGTTAGGCTTAAAGAATTACTCTTATGCAGGTCATTGTGTTCTCCTAGAGAATCGCATATTTGTTCAAACACTTCGATATGCTTTCTCACATCCCCGTCTCCACTAAATTTTTGTGTGAGCGTGGCTATTTGTACTGCCGTACCTCTAGGCTCTCTATCAGCCGTGTTACGCATCTTCTTAGCAATAGATCGATCGATGGTTTGAGCAAATGCTACCAAATCTCCTAAATAAACAAGTATAGTCGCCGCAGGTGCAGGTGCTCCTGGAACTACATGTGGGATGGGGGTTGCCCTTGGCCTTGGCATACGCACGGTCCTCGGGTCCTATACCTCGTATGGTGGTGTACACACGTGGTTGTCCAAAGTTCATAGGTGTGGCCCTAGGCATAGCCGGTGCCGGATATGACATGTTATTGCTAAATGGTATGGCCCCACTTGAATAAGAGCTCAGATAATGCCATTGTGGAGTGTAAGCCCTTGGCATAATTGGGGGTGTGGGAGCTTCGTGGGCATGAGGTGCAATAGATACATAGGCTTGATACACACCTGTAGGTATTGTTGGGGGCACTGTGCTACTAGGTAGCAGTGTAGTGCTAACAAACGAGGTCCATGGTGCTCCATTAATTTGCTCAAGGTTATTTTGTGCTTGGTAACTTACCATTTTGAAGTAGTAGTAGGGGGTATGGCGCTCTATGCTAAGACAAAAACACTAAAAATTTTGAGTGTTAATAAAACCTTATATATAAAAGAACATAAGTACTTTAGACTAAGCTAGAATGTTGTTAAAAAATGTTAAAAGATGGACATGGATAACAACTGGTATAGTCCATTGATACCTGTAAAACACATCCAAGGCTAACATATCTGTTGTCTTGCTTGGATGGATATAGGTAAGGACTCTATCTTATCTTAAAAGGTTTCTTTTGGCTTTTAGCAATCGTCCAATACAGGATTATACATACACCTATTGCAAGGGAAGTACTTCTGATATCTGTATACTGGAATGAGGCTTCATTCATACAAACATTATACAAAGATAATTCTAATCCTGAGTTGTTTTTGTACTTATCATTTCTCTTTCTCTGAAGCCAACTGTCTTTTGAATGTAAAAATTCAAATTATGTCTTATTATTTATGATAAAACAGCTACACACACACACACACACACACACACACACACACACACTCTTTTACATCCAAGGACCACATTGACAAGTACAAATAACCATATTAATGTACATAGTCAACATTTTGGAGAGTAGTTGTAAGTACAAATTTTGAAATAATCGATAAGGGATCAAAATGTCCTTTAGGTAGAAGTCATGCTCATGCCCTTCAAATGAGGGAGGGGAGAGAGTTATGCCCAATGAATTAACTGATCCCTTATGTGCTGTGTCGTCTATCAACAGAGTGTTGTCAACATCAAATGGGACATGGATTTGAGATAAAGGTTTGTAATAAAGTTGTACATTTGGTTTTGTAGGGTGGTAGTGGCCATCGATGACAATACAATGTGCTTGGCAATACACAAAATCAAATTGCCAACATTCGATTTTGACTATGTTACAAACTATGGCTTACGAGGTGTCATTAAATATCTAATATCTAACCAACCCAAATGATTTTCTCATATTTTAATATGGGATAATAAACGGGAACAAGGGTTAGAATATAGACATGTGCTTACGGATCTATCTCAACACGGGGCCAATGGTAAAGGGACCCAAATGAGAGACGGTCTGTCAAAGAGCAAGGTTAACTAATGAGCTTAAAAGACCTTAGGGTTAGCTTCATTAAAGACCTCCAATGGTTAGTGTTAAAAGTCCTTTTGACCTTAAGCAAGCTAGGGTTGTGCTTGAGGTGGAAACCTTAAGCAAGCTAGGGCTGTGCTTGAGGTGGGAACCTGACCTAAACTTAGGCAAGCTAGGGTTGTGCTTGAGGTGGGAACCTTAAGCAAGCTAGGGCTATGCTTGAGGTGGGAACCTAACCTAAACTTAGGCAAGCTAGGGTTGTGCTTGAGGTGGGAACCTGACCTAAACTTAGGAAAGCTAGGGCTGTGCTTGAGGTGGGAACCCGACCTAAACTTAGGCAAGCTAGGGCTGTGCTTGAGGTGGGAGCCCGACCTAAGCTTAGGCAAGCTAGGGTTGTGCTTGAGGTGGGAACTCAACCTAAGGTGGTTGTCATGCTTGATGACTAAGGTACTTGAGGTACTTGTCACATTTAATGAGGAAGTTGCTTGAGAAGCTTCCTATGCATGGGAGGTAAGATGCTTGAGTCAAAAAGAGAACCTACTCACTTAATGAGGAAGTTGCTTGACAAACTTCCTATGCATAAAAATCTCAAAGTTAGAGGAATTCTAAAAGAGCACATGGGACACATGTCAGACTCTCACTAAGCTTAACCACATGGTGTGCTTGAATGCTATTGGTTGGGCTAAAGAGGGGTCCAATGAGCTTCTACTTCCACCTAGCAAATATCTAGATATTTTCAAGATATCTCTCTCTAAGGGGTAAGGAGGACACTTGTCAAAAGACTACCCATGTACTTGACTGCATGCTATATGTGATTGGCCAGGGGGAAAGGGGTCCAATGAGCCTACAACATGTGTAAAAGTCTCCACTCGCCCAAAGCAAGAAGGGGGGGTGCTAGGGGGATATACACCATCACACACACTCATTTGAGACACCATTCTCACTTGGCGAAAGTTGAGGAACACCACCTTCTTCTCCAAGCTTGTGAGAGTGAAAGCCTACACCAACACTCTTGGCTATGAAATGCAAATCCAATCAAGAGTCATGCTTCAATGCTTAAGCTTGCCATCTTCTCCATCTCCATTACTATGCTATAATGTATTCTAGCAAGAAGAGCAATGGTAAGTGAGGAACTACTTCTTTCTCCTATGGAATGTTTCTTCTTCCTCTTCCCTATCCTCATTCCCCGCTAGCTCTCTCCACCTTCGAAGGTGTTTGAAGCCTTGGGACTGAGGCTTGGAATAGTTAATGCTTTCTTTAAGTTTATGCTACGCTTGTGATGCATGAAGCTTTCCATCTTCATCGCATCACGTAGGTCACAAGGAACACAAAGATTGTATTGTACCAAGTCTCTCTTGATGGACGAAACTATAATACAAATGCCTATTGGAGGGGGGACCGGCTCCATATGAATCCGACCCTACACTATTGTCATGTTCTCTAAACTCTCTATCTCTTGCAAAAGTATTGTTCATGCCAAGTTAGCTAAGTACCATGTTTATGTTGCTACCATCAAATAAGTTCACCTGCTATGCTCACAAAGAATCTCTGAAAAGTGCTTCACCTAATTTCCTAATTCCGCTACTCTCAAAGTTCATAGAAATTTCCATTACATTAGTATCATATCATTTGGTTTCTCTTTTCTTGCTTAAGAAGAGAGGTCCGTAAGGAGCCTATTAATGGTTGATTTTGTTTATTATATTAGGGTAAGTGGCACTGGGATCTATTATCGGTTTTGTTGAGCCCAATATGTGGGATATGGTGCACACCTCGGGAGCTTTGGACTTAATAATGGAGTCTTTTTAGACTTGCCTACGGCTTTTGTTGGGGTATAAAGCCCAATGTGGTCGCCTAGGTAAGTGGGCGGGCCGCCAGGTATGTACACATATTCTTTTGTTAAAACCTAATAAGAACTCACTATGCTCTACACATTACAGTAGAGCGAGTTCACCATATCGTCATGCTCTTCTTCTCGCACTCTCTCTCGCGTCGCACTTCCGCTCGTACTCCTTCAACTGGTATCAGAGCTCAGATCGAGGCTCGGGGCAGCACTGCAGGAGGCTAGAGTCACCAGCTCAGATTGGAGTGAAATTCGACAGACAAAGACACGGCCCCAAATCTCGTGGAAAAACCCAAAGGGCTTGGCGTTGTCAAAATTTCATTCTGAGGTCATCTCGGCCACCATTCGGCTTCGACAAAGGTCTGCGTAGGCCATTTTCGACTACGTGGTCTCGGCGGGTGCATATCCGACTCTGCAAATTTGGGGTTTTCGGCCTACGACTGCAGGTGCTGAGGATATCGACACTCCCAGAGTGTTGATTTGTGGCTCACAGTTCTTGGAGGCGTGTCACATACGACACGGACGCATCTACACACAGACTGTAGGCGACATCCACTAGTTCATCAGGTAGCTTGTGTTTGCTGCTTGATATTCCAGATTTCATCCTGAAATTGCAGGTACTTCCACATGGGATGTATTGTCAGAGATGATGTATGTTTGTTGAGGGTTTGCTGGCTGTGAGTCACGCAGCAAACAACCGCCGCAGCGGTTACAGCATATAGTGGGAAATTTGTGGATGTATGACTTTGTGGGAAGTCTATGTACTGTCAGATTCACTGCAGCCTTTGTTGAGGGTCGAGTGAGGTTTTATTGAGCTGGGGGATTCTCGAATGTTGAGATCCTTTCGGTGATACAGGTCTTGGAGCGATCCCTTGAGCACCCTTAGATAGGCAGCTAGGATGTATTGACTGTGAGTTAGACAGTTGGGATTGCATCTTTGCTTTACTGCCGTTGAGGCATTGTAACAGTCTATGCTTACAGGACAGTATCAGGACAGTGAGAGACAGTACAGGTGCAGGACAGGTTTACCCGCAGCTTACAGTGTTAGAGAGACAGTGTTTTTTGAGCTGTTTTTTGGTCTGTTTTTTGAGTACACCAGAGCCATTTTACAAAGGAGACTCTGCCAAAATTTATGCAGAATCTAAAGCTTTCTTGGTTCATTTGACAGGTTGATATTGGTTCAGAGGTCAGTTTACAGGGGAACTCTACCGAATTTTTCCCAGGAAAGTAAACTACTGTGAAGCGTAGCTATGGCTGGATCATAGGACACTGCTCTTTACAATATCAAGAAGCTGGATGGAACCAATTTCCCATTGTGGAAGCAGCAGATTTGGCACGTGTTGGTACAAAATAAGCAGATAAAACCTATAAAGCTCAAGGGGATAAAACAAAAGAATATGTGTACATACCTGGCGGCCCGCCCACTTACCTGGGCGACCACATTGGGCTTTATACCCCAACAACCTCCCACTTAAAGTACCAAATGTGGTACTTTAAGTGGGAGGTTGTTGGGGTATAAAGCCCAATGTGGTCGCCCAGGTAAGTGGGCGGGCCGCCAGGTATGTACACATATTCTTTTGTTAAAACCTAATAAGAACTCACTATGCTCTACACATTACAATAGAGCGAGTTCACCATATCATCGTGCTCTTCTTCTCGCACTCTCTCTCGCGTCGCACTTCCGCTCGTACTCCTTCAACTTTACTATTATTGAGCCATAAGAAGTCTGAAAGGAGCTATCCCTCGACAACTTCGCTATGTTAGACTCACTCCACTACTCTCTATAATTAACCAATTTGAGCCGTGGGTGTAGATACTTAAGTGCCTATTTTCAAAGGCTAAGAGGAGTAGCAACTAAGGTTTTGAATTGCCAAAGCATACACTAAGTAAACACATAAGTTTAATTAGCATGGCTGTCAATAAACAAGAGAGGAGAATGAACATTGATAACTTTGATTTTGCACATGAAGGTGCCAATGATGATGCTCCCATGTTTGTTAATTATCTTGTCACTAGGTTGCAACAAGCTATGGGAAACAAGCTATGGGCAACCCCACTTTGCAAGCCGAAGTTACTCAACAACTTTGTGCTTATTCCTCTGAGGAGAGAGAGCTTACGAGGCCTCTTGAAGAGACCCCCAAAAGAAGACTCTCTCCCATACGGGAGGAGGAATCCAAATATCAAGAAATCAATGAATCCCTAAATTCCTCTGAAGATGTGGCTCTACGAAGAAGGAGGACTAAACGATCGCCAACTCCTCCCAAGAGGAAATGGTTAACCCATAGTCCTTCTCCTCGTCACTCCAAAAGGGAAGAGAGGAAACCAAGGAAGAAAAGGGCAAGAAAGAGATCACCCTTTTCTCCTTCTTCTTCACCTTTCTCCTCTACCGATGAAAGCTATGGCTATTCTCCTAGAGAATACAAGAGGCGAGGACATCGCAAATCTTACCCTCCATGGCGAAGGTCACAAAAGCTCAAGAAGTTCAAAGAGGGAGAAAAGAGTATCTCTTTCCTCACCTATGATGGCACCTTTGGTGCTACCGACAAAGCCTTTGGCTTTCATCCAAGAATTTGATGCGGCCTTTGGAGACGAGGGCTTCACGGAGTCCTCCAAGCTACGCCATGTAGCTATGCACTTCCAAAAATCGGCTCGTCAATGGTGGGTTAGCCTTCGAGGCAATGGTGAAGCACCAAAGACATGGAAAACTCTACGAGTTTCCATCATGAAGCAATTCCTTGCAAGTGATGCAAAGGACAAAGTGCTCACCGAATAGCGGAGTTTAAGGCTTCTCTCTCATGAGTCTATCCACAAATATGTGGAAAAGTTTTGGGATTTACATCTCAAGGCTACTGTGTTTCAAAAGATAGACTTTGCTGAGCAAAAACAACAATTCTGTGCGGGATTACCTGAAGAGATGGCCGAGTATGTCAACTCTCAACGAACTGACTCTATCAGCGAAGTAATCCACCATACCATGGTTTCTTCACGCATCAATTTCCAACAAGGGGTTAGACGGAATGTCAAACCCATGGAAAATAAAGACAAAAGTGATGCAAAGGGAAAAATTAATGCCCAAAATTTTTCCCACGGCCATTCCAACAACAACAACAACAATCGGTCCAAGGAGAAAGGAGTTTACAAAGGTAAAAATAAACTCTCTCCTGAAGAGCTTGAAACTTTTCGCAAGGATCACAAATGTTTTAAGTGTGGGGAGCAAGGACATGGCTATCGTTCTTGCCCCAAAAGAAATGCTCGCAATGAGACTCCTAGAGCTTCTACTATCGAAGCTCCAAAAGATGATACTCATTGCAAAGGATCACCTCTCTCCTATGCTTGGGGAAAGGTAAGGTAGCATGATGCTTTCATCTTGTTTGACCCTGGTTCTGCTCTCAACTTCATATCCATGGAGTTAGCCACCAAGTTGGGCATTCAAGCTTTTGAGATGGGAGATGCTGTAACGGCCGATGCTGCTTTCAAGGGACAACAAGCCTTCGTTACTCCCTTGATTGGGAAGTTGAGGCTTCATGTCCAAAGCTATGTCGACAAAGAAGACTTCTTCATCTCTCCTCTCCAACATGAGGATGTTATCCTAGGGATACCATGGTTCAACCGCATGGCTGCCAACATGAAAGGAGAATCTACTTCACCTACAGGGGAAAGAATATATATATAGATGCTAATGAGTCTGGTCATACTATACCACTTGTAAATCCTCTCGCCCTTGATAAATCAATGAAAAGCTCAGTTTCTACATACATGATTTTTGTCAAAGAATCCCTAAAAGGTCCTAATGTTTCATCAAAGGTGAATGGTAGGAATCAAGAAGAGTTAGACTTGTCTAACTTTCTAAAAGGATTCCAAGATGTGTTCATTGATGATATCCCTATGGACTTACCTCCAAAACGAGGGGATGATGACCATCGAATTCAGCTCCTATTAGGAAGCTCACCGCCTAACAAACCTCCTTATCGAGTTTCACAAGCTCAACAAGTGGAGATCATGAGGCAAGTACAAGAATTAATAGACAAAGGAATGGTGAGGCCTAGCTCCTCTCCCTTTTGCTCTCCAGTTCTTTTAGTGCAAAAGAAAGATGGTACATACCGCATGTGTGTGGACTATCGCGCACTAAACCATATCACTATCAAAAACAGATTTCTTGTACCCCGGGTAGAAGATCTATTTGATAAGCTACAAGGCTCTACCTACTTCAGTAGGATTGACCTTAAAAGTGGCTACCATCAAATAAGGATAGTGAATGAAGGTATCCTAAAGACCGTGTTTCGTACAACGTTTGGCCTTTATGAATATCTAGTAATGCCTTTTGGTTTGACTAATGCACCAGCTACATTCAATCGATTAATGGAATTTTTTTAAGACCCTACCGCAAATTCACTGGAGTGTTCTTTGATGATATCATCAGCTACTCCAATTCTTTGGAGGAACACAAGCAACACCTCCAAGTGATTTTTCAAGCATTAAGGGAGAATAAGCTTTTTCTCAATCAAAAGAAAAATGAATTTTTCCTTCAAGAGATTCAATACTTAGGTCATATTATCTCTCGAGATGGTATCCGTATGGATCCATCAAAGTTGGAGGTAATAAAAGCATGGTCTAATCCAAGGAATCTACATGAGCTAAGAAGCTTTATTGGTATGTGTGCATACTATAAACGCTTCATAGCAAAATTCTCTCAAATAGCAGGACCATTACATGACTTGACAAAGAAAAACGTTAAGTATTCATGGACTGCTAAGGAGCAAAGTGCTTTTGACAAGCTCAAAGAGAAGCTTATCTCCCTAACAGCCCTTATGCTTCCGGATCTCTCAAAGCCATTTGAGGTCCAATGTGATGCTTGTGGTGATTGCCTTGGAGCAGTCTTGCTTCAAGAAGGGCATGCCATAGCATATGAGAGCCGAAGGCTCAACACGGATGAACGGTTCTTAGACATTTACGAGAAAGAGCTGTTAGTTGTTCTACATGTCCTAAACACATGGAAGCACTATCTATTGGGGACTCCATTCATCTTACGAACAGACCATCAAAGTCTCAAGTACCTCATGATGCAAACAAATCTTTTCGACAAACAAATGAGGTGGGCAAATTTTCTTTCACAATTTAATTTCCACATTGCTCACATTGCTGGTAAGCACAATCAAGTGACTGATGCACTTTCACGATGACCAAAAGCTAATGTTGTGTCAATAGCAACTCACAATGATCTATCTTCTATGATAGATGCGTATGCTACTGACCTTGACTTTAAAGACATAATGTCAGCTCTTGCTTTGGGGAAGAAAGAGGAACCATTCACCTTACAGGATGGTTATCTTCTCCATGGCAATAGGCTATGTGTTACCCACTCCCTTCGTGAGAAAGCCATGTATGAATCCCATGCTCCTCCCTATGCGGGGCATAGAGGCATTCAACCTACTCTTCGAGGAGTAGAGACGTACTTTTATTGGCCTACCATGAAAGTGGACATACAAGAGTATGTTTCAAAATGTGTAGTATGCCAAAAGACTAAGTATGATAGAGGGAAGCAACCTGGATTACTCCAGCCATTGCCAATTCCTAATTCACCATGGGAGAGTATATCCATGGATTACAAAAATCTATCCATGGGAATACGGGAATATGGACAATAGTCGACAGGTTAGCAAGCAAGCACACTTTATCCCTGTCAAGAAGACTATTAAGGCACACCAAATGGCAACTCTCTTCATGTCACAAATTTTCAAACACCATGGATTGCCAACATCCATCGTGTCAGATAGAGATCCTAGAATGACCAGTAATTTTTGGAAAGGTCTCTTCAAAAATCTAGGTACAAGATTGAATTTCTCTTCGGCCTATCACCCACAAACGGATGGCCAAAGTGAGATAGCCAATCTTATGATTCTTGATCTACTAAAGAACTATGTTACAGAGGTAGATCAACGCTCACAATGGGAAAAGTACTTACCTCTTGTAGAGTATGCGTATAATAATACCCCATCCATGCTTCTACGGGAAAAGCACCTTTTGAAATCATAGAAGGAAGACCTAAAAGTCCCTTGCTACTTAAAGTACATGGGAAGATCTTCGTTGCCGATGAGTATAGCCGTGACCTGCAAACATCTTTTCAAAAGATTAAGGAGGCTATATCCATCTCCCAACTAAGGCAAAAAGTTGCTGTGCTGACAAGCACAGAAGGCCCTTAACGTTCAAAGAAAATGATTGGGTCTTACTTAAGTTTCCTAAGGCTCGATTCAGGCAAACGACGGGCAAAAATCCTACGGGCCATCAAAAGTATTATGCTAAACTAGCAAAAAAGATACTATGGTCCTTTTCAAATTTTGAAGCCAATCAATGAGGTAGCTTATCAACTCAAGTTACCTAACCATTGGCTCATACACAATTCTTTTCATGTGAGCCTACTCAAGCCCTACAAAGGAGAGCCTCCAAATGAACCAATTATTGAAGACCCTCCCGAAATTGAAGATCAAGAAGAGGTACTACAACCCGAAGCTATCATTCGGCATGCAGACAAGGTACTACGACATGGTAAGATTATCCGAGGGTATCCGATTAAGTTCAAAAATTATCCTTTTGAAGATGCTAAATGGATGCAAGGAATCCAGATTAAGGATAGTATGAAACTTGTCAATGCTTACAATGCTACTTTAGAGTAACCAAATGTACATGTTTCTTTGAAATGATCAATGTTTTTGTCTTATAAGACTAATTCTCTCTTTATTGTGCACAAATTTAAGTAGTATGCATACTAAGAATCATGTTTGGGATGACGACGTCTCTCAAACACCATGTAGAATTTGTCACTCTACTTGGCAGGATGAAATGGACTAAAGAGCAGACATGCTTGCGGCAGCTATGTCTCCCAAGCACCAAATGGATTAGTCATCCATCTTGGAATGATGTCATAGGGTAAAAAGGGATCCTCTACTCGCTAAGACAAATTGATTAATGACTATGAATTGATCTCTTTTACCTCATAGTCAAGGACGACTATGATTTCAAGAGAGAGGTAATGTCATTAAATATCTAATATCTAACCAACCCAAATGATTCTCTTATATTAAACGGACCATTTAATATAGGATAATAAATGAGAACAAGGGTTAGAATATAGACATGTGCTTACGGATCTATCTCAACACAGGGCCAATGGTAAAGGGACCCAAATGAGAGATGGTCTCTCAAAGAGTAAGGTTAACTAATGAAGCTTAAAAGACCTTAGGGTTAGCTTCATTAAAGACCTCCAATGGTTAGTGTTAAAAGTCCTTTTGACCTTAAGCAAGCTAGGGTTGTGCTTGAGGTGGAAACCTTAAGCAAGCTAGGACTGTGCTTGAGGTGGGAACCTGACCTAAACTTAGGCAAGCTAGGGTTGTGCTTGAGGTGGGAACCTTAAGCAAGTTAGGGCTGTGCTTGAGGTGGGAACCTGACCTAAACTTAGGCAAGCTAGGGTTGTGCTTGAGGTGGGAACCTAACCTAAACTCAGGAAAGCTAGGGCTGTGCTTGAGGTGGGAACCTAACCTAAACTCAGGAAAGCTAGGGCTGTGCTTGAGGTGGGAACCCGACCTGAACTTAGGCAAGCTAGGGTTGTGCTTGAGGTGGGAGCCCGATCTACACTTAGGCAAGCTAGGGCTGTGCTTGAGGTGGGAACTCCACCTAAAGTGCTTGTCATGCTTGATGACTAAGGTACTTGAGGTACTTGTCACATTTAATGAAGAAGTTGCTTGAGAAGCTTCCTATGCATGGGAGGTAAGATGCTCGAGTCAAAAAGAGAACCTACTCACTTAATGAGGAAGTTGCTTGAGAAACTTCCTATGCATAAAAATCTCAAAGTTAGGGGAATTCTAAAAGAGCACATGGGACACATGTCAGACTTTCACTAAGCTTAACCACATAGTGTGCTTGAATGCTATTGGTTGGGCTAAAGAGGGGTCCAATGAGCTTCTACTTCCACCTAACAAATATCTAGATATTTTCAAGATCTCTCTCTCTAAGGGGTAAGGAGGACACTTGTCAAAAGACTACCCATGTACTTGACTGCATGCTACATGTGATTGGCCAGGGGGAGAGGGGTCCAATGAGCCTGCAGCATGTGGAAAAGTCTCCACTCGCCCAAAGAAAGGAGGGGGGGTGCTAGGGGGATATACACCATCACACACACTCATTTGAGACACCATTCTCACTTGGTGAAAGTTGAGGAACACCACCTTCTTCTCCAAGCTTGTGAGAGTGAAATCCTACACCAACACTCTTGGCTATGAAATGCAAATCCAATCAAGAGTCATGCTTCAATGCTTAAGCTTTCCATCTTCTCCATCTCCATTACTATGCTATTATGTAATCTAGCAAGAAGAGCAATGGTAAGTGAGGAACTACTTCTTTCTCCTATGGAATGTTTCTTCTTCCTCTTCCCTATCCTCATTCCCCGCTAGCTCTCTCCACCTTCGAAGGTGTTTGAGGCCTTGGGACTGAGGCTTGGGATAGTTAATGCTTTCTTTAAGTTTATGCTATGCTTGTGATGCATGAAGCTTTCCATCTTCATCGCATCACGTAGGTCACAAGGAACACAAAGATTGTATTGTACCAAGTCTCTCTTGATGGAAGAAACTATAATAAAAATGCCTATTGGAGGGGGGACCGGCTCCATATGAATCCGACCCTACACTATCGTCATGTTCTCTAAACTCTCTATCTCTTGCAAAAGTATTGTTCATGCCAAGTTAGCTAAGTACCATGTTTATGTTGTTACCATCAAATAAGTTCACCTGCTATGCTCACAAAGAATCTCTCAAAAGTGCTTCACCTAATTTCCTAATTTCGCTACTCTCAAAGTTCATAGGCAATTTCCATTACACGAGGGGGTTGAGGTTTCTCAGCTGCATAGAAGACTATATCGCGATGCAAAACCTTGGAAAAAGAAATTGCAAAAATCCTTGGTGTTCGGCCATTAAATGACTTTGTATCTAGCTACATGAAAGTTGCGCAGGTTGAGAGAACCTGCATTTGAATGATATGGCTCAGGAAACAACAATGTCAAGAATAATTAGTTTTTGCAAACAGTTTGTAAAACAAACAAGTAGTTAAACAATAGGACGACTTTCAAATTCTTTTACATGGGTTATCCGGACCATTTATGTCAATGTCTAGCAAAGGTCCATATCGGGTTTGGCTGCTATGGAGGTTGTCCACTTCAGTGTTGACATCCTTGAGCTTTTTCTCACCACTCCCTTGCTCTTTTGTTGTACGAGACTCTTGTGTCTCAAGTGTAGTGTGCTCTACTTGTGGGTCGGGCATCATTGATTGTTGCTTATTTTCAGGCTCTATCGATGGAATGGTGGGAGTGGCATGCTGTGCTTGAGGGTTGGTGTGTCCTTCCTCAACCCCTTCCTCTGCATTATCTTCTTCCTTCTGAAACCCTCCAAGCGTAGAGGGAGTTTCAATCTTAAGTTCTTCCTCGTTCCCTCCATGTGCATGATCTGGCTCCTTTGTGCTCGCACTATCCTTCCCCTCATCCTGTATCTCCTTCTTCTCAATCTCTCCCACTGCATGATTTTTCTTCACATGAGTCCGTCCCTTGTCTTTCTCCTGTCTCTTCTTGTTGGGTTTCAAACCCGTAGCCGGTTATGGTCAAGCGGGCGAATGCCCACTTCTTTTAATATTTGTTATAATAGCAAATAAGGAGTGTGAGAGCCATTCTCTCACAAGGTCCACCACATAGAGGTTCTCTGCTTCCCCTTCCCCCTTTCTCTCCATTCCTTCCCTTGCACTCACCGCACAACAGCATCAAGTGGTATCAAAGCCCAGGAGCACCCCTCCCGACCCCTGTCCCATCCCGCACGTGCAGCCATCCTTGTCGACCTTGGGAGCTCTTGGATGCAGCAAAATCAAGTGCAGCCAAGCAGTCGGAATTTCTGAACACAGAGCAATCGAGAGCTTGCAATTTCTTCTCAAAGAGGAAAATCAAAAGCATAGGGGAAATTGGCAATGAGCAGTAGAGGCTTGCAAGGAAATCGGCAGTGAATTGAAAGTTTTCACAAGCAATTGGGGGCAAGCCATTGAAGACCATCCGAGCAATGAGCAGGAAGCAGGCCAGAATCGAGCAAGGAAGAGAGCCTTGAAGAGCTTGCGGCTTGACATCAATAGAGAGCAGCTCGACAGGGCTTGGCATCGTAAG
This sequence comes from Adiantum capillus-veneris, assembly GCF_014529385.1. NCBI lineage: Eukaryota > Viridiplantae > Streptophyta > Polypodiopsida > Polypodiales > Pteridaceae > Adiantum > Adiantum capillus-veneris. Next base: position 85,814,267 of record NC_140954.1, read on the forward strand.
CTGAAGATGGGACAAGAAGCCAAGCAGGGTCGAGAGCTTGGGGCTCATCCAGGCTTGCAAGGTCGCGCTTGTGAGCTCATGACCAGGAGCAGTTCAATTGAGAGAGAGAGAGAGAGAGAGTCGCATAGCAAGGCATTGCAAGGCGCACACACACACACACACACACACACTCGTCATTTCGTTAGGTCACCGACACTCTGACAGTTCTGCAGACTTCGACAGAGTGCAACAGAATTTGTTTTTTGGCCTGCCCAAAGGGCAAAGGCTATAGCGATGCAATGTCTTTTTGCTGACTAAAATAAAAAAAATAATTGAGTTGTATTTTTAAGCATTTTTTGCTAAGCCAAAAATGTTGATTGATTTAATTAAGATAGTGGATATTCATTTAAATGAAGAGTGTGTAACTCTAATGATGACATGTCTTGAGTTTTGAAATATTAAAGATTTTGAGTTGCCTCTAATGAAAAGAATGTGGGTTTAGTTTTGAGTTTTTTTTGCCTGCACAGAAGGGGAGAGACATTAGTGATGGTTTTTCTTTTTGTTAATGAAAAAGAAAAGATTATTTTTTTGAATTCACACTTTTTGGCCAGCCCAAGGGCTAACATTCAAGAAAGAATCATAAGTGGTAGTGGTGGGTTACGAAAAAATGTGAAGGATCTCAAATCATCCATCTGATATGTATGAGTGAAGAAGGGAAAAATATGAAACTACTATGTAATTTTTGGCCTTCCCCAACGGGTAAGCCTCAGTGATGCGCAATTTATTGATTGGTTGGAGAAGACTTTCAAGTTTTATTGGTTGAATAAAGTAATAATGAATATGGTATTTAAAAGGTAGGCTGCGCATTCGAGAGAAATGTTAGGCTGAAAGATCCATCGCACGTATAGACAGCTTGGGCATTGGCCCGCGCGATGCACGATCGCATGCCACAGAGAAAGCTCACAACATTGACGATGGTCGAGGGAGGAGGGAGCAGGCGCAGCTCTCACTGTATTCTGTTGCTAAGGCATCGCATACCTGCATTAGAAAAGTTGCATGTCTGCGGATCTCTCTCTCTCTCTCTCTCTCTCTCTCTCTCTCTCTCTCTCTCTCTCTCTCTCGGGCACACACAACTGCGCGCCTCCTATTTTGGCATGCCTTGTGAACCTGACCAGTGACCATGCTACCTCAGATCGAGAGGGTCGCTACCCATTTCATCTCTCTCTCTCTCTCTCTCTCTCTCTGTGTGTGAGTACAGGTGCGTCTCCTATTGACGGGCATATCATGGCCAGCTTGGCTAGGATAGGGCACATGGCTAGAGAGAGATCTAGCTTGCTCTTTGTTCTCCTTGTGCGATGTGGTAAGCAGTCGAAGCTCGCAATAGTGGTTGCTATTTGCACACTGTGGTGGTGGAGCAGGGGGCAACCTAGCAGCGAATGGGAATTGTAGAATGATACATCAACGACACTACATTATAATCATGGCCAACAAAAGCCAGAATGCAGAATGGAGGTGGTCAATGAGCAATGTGGGCTCAACGAGGTCCTTGACGCACCAGCTTCACGAATACGTCCAAGCTTCCTGATCTAGGAAGGCTTGTGCAGCAGCATGAGATTTGCCCTTTCTGATTGGAAACCAACTCCTGCTGCTGCTGGTAAAAGTGATAAGGTAAACTATATATAAGTATGTATGTATAACTGTCTTGCTTTCACCAGTTTTGACATAACCTTGTGCATACTTGGGGATCAGTTTTGACGTAACGCACATTGCATGACTGAAGCGGTAAAAACACAAGACTGTTTCTGACATTTTCCATGTGAGAAAGGAGTTGTTTCCCCGTTGTATTTGGCCTGCCGAGGTCATCGTCATGAGCAACTACCCGGCGGGAGGACCGCACAGTACAAATCTAGCTAGGTGCACTTTGGGCAAAAAGAAGTTTTTGAAATTTTCCCATGGGGGCAAGTAGCTGATTTCCCATGGTTTCTCCATCATGAGCTACTCCATTGGATAAATCACATCATGAGCTACTCCATTGGAAAAATCATGGCTATGTAGCTCCATGAGGTTAATGTTACAGTTGGGAGCAGGAGATTGCCGGCCGGTAACCAGCTTCCTCCCTGAATTGCACCTTATAGTAGGGACCAGGTGGCCGGCAACCAACTAATTCCTCTCTGAATTGCACCTAGCTATAGGTATGTGGTCCTTCCCTCGCAGTAGCTCCTGGCATTAATGTCATGATCCACAAATGGGGCTGGCATGGCAAGCCCACCTACCTTGGTATGCGGTCCCTTCTTTGGAGAAGGCTACAATGTTTCCATATCTCATTTTGTGGGAATTATGATGGGAATGAACCAAAAACTTCTTGTGAAACTCTCAAATTACGACCTTTAATGATCTAGCTCGAGTAATTTGAGCTAGCATCAATGTACCAATTGTGTTTCCGCACTTGATTCCCGTATTGCAGGACAGTGAGCAAACCCAAGGCGTAGGCTCATGCATCTGCTTTTTTGCCAGATTTGCCAGCTAATTCCTAGCTTCTTGCTCAAGATCGTTTGAATGCTTTCTCAAGCACCTGATGATGGTTAATGCTTCATGCAGGCTGCCGAATAGACCAACGTTGCCACAGAAAACCAAGTCACCTTTGCAAGCATGCAGCTCATGCTCTGCGACAACACTAGGATCATCCGGCCCTGGGTCCCCTATAATTCCTGTTACTGGTTGTCCAGTCCCTGATCACCATCACTCTCGAATCACCCATGTTAGCAATGTAGAGTACTACTTCGACACGGTTCGGACTTCTTTCATCAACGCGGCAATAATGATGGTGCTCACAAGACATAACTTTTCTAGCGCTCTTCGAAGCTGCAGAACTAGAATGATATCCCTTGGATGCATAAGCTTGCACACTTTTCAGTTAATTCCTTGGAAAACTTGCCACAAAAGGTGGCTAGCCTAAGGTCTACATAGAGGCAAACCTCTTTCACCAACTATGCCAGATCTCTCCATGGTCAAAGGCTCCTTTCATAACTTGCCCATCTCTCCTCACCTCATTCCCTGCTTGATACTTGTAGCTTTTCTTGATTATCTTGTCTACTTCCGCTTTGCTTGTGGGAGCATCGTTTTTGGCATGTTGCATGACATTAATGCACGTGAGCGAGCTAATTAATCTTTAAGGTTGAGGCCTACTACTTATGATTCAAGCATGCTCCAAGCAAATGCGAATAAAAACAGTAGCATATTTTTTATTTTTCCATGCTAAGAATGTGATTGTGTGTGTGAATAAGAGCTAGCCATGCTTGAAGGAGAGTGCGACTTCTCTATTACCTCACTCATGAAGATAATTCTTAGATGATTTTCCAAGCTTTAGCATTTACGATGAGCGATTTTTTTTAGGATCTCTTGACGTTGTTGTAGAAGTGTTACCTTCATATTGAGTTAAGATGACTTGTCAAGCTGGCAAGCAAGTCTATGATGACTAGATTCTACAGATGTATCAACAGATGAGCACTCTCAAGAATTCCATTTCTGTTCTTAATGGAAAGCAATCACTCTTCACTAAGAGCAAACCACTCTCTCTCTCTCTCTCTCTCTCTCTCTCTCTCTCTCTCTCTCTCTATGCCTAAGTTGGTTGCCTACACAATGTGCATAAGAGAATAAGGAGGAACTTAATTTGTACTAAGATCTCTCTCTCTCTCTCTCTCTCTCTCTCTCTCACACACACACACACACACACACACACACACACACACACATATGATAGATCTTTGAGGTCTCTTGGGATAGTTGAGACTACTCTTTTTTTTTTTTCTCTCCCACCTTTTCTCTTGCACGATATAGTTTAGCTTTCAATTCTTTCCTTCCTTGGAGATCCCTACATCTCACTCAAGGTGGGATGAGAAAGTGATGAACTTGTAATAAATTGGTAAAGCGTGTTCTAAGAGTACTCGACTTAAACTTTCTTTGAGGAGGAAATTGTTTCTTGCAACCGTTAATGAAGGATATGGGGCCGATCCCAAACTTTAGGCATATGGAAGTAATCACACATAGTTTCTTTGGGTGTCACAAGTCTCCCTATTTATGTGCTTTTTCTTGCCATTATTTTTTGGGAGCATTTCATTTTCTATGAAGAATCCAAAAATTATGTTTATATATATCTCTCTCTAGCTCCAAAATGGCAGGCCTTGTGATTTTATCACTTGTTTATTAAATTTTGAGCCTTAGTGTGCAAGAACTTGCTCCCATGGAACTGCCATCGAGCCTCTCGATCGCTCACTCCCCGACTCTCCGACTCCTCTTTTCCTTGAACCTCAACTCTGGACAAGGGCTTGAGCGACAACCATGAGACATTGAGAGCTGGGAGAGAGAGATACTTTCTCAAAGGAAAGCAAGCACGAGAGTTTGATTTTGAGAGCGAGCGAGTGAGAGTGAGCAAGTTTTTCGACATCGACATACGCGCCTCCACATCCGCGATTCACCACCGCCTTGGTGTTCCACTTTTTTGAACTCCATTTTGCCATCGTGTTTGCGCCACGCCACGACTCTTGGCGATTCCCCTACGGCTATTTGGCTAGCCACCCCCATTTGATGGTGGGGGACGACGTCGACATCGGCGATTAGAGCTGTTTTGACACCGATTCTCGCATTTCGGCATCGGCTCGACATAACTTCCATTATGGGAGGATTTTTGACATCCGACCCGACATCAGCTTCACACGGATGACATTTTCTCGTGATCGACAACTGTACTTGCCACACGTATGAGTGAGGTGCCTCTACCATAGAGGAGTGGCACCCGGCATCGGCACCGAGTGCACTGATCGTGCTCTACGACACGATTTTCGGATACGACACCTTTGGCGGCTATTCGACTAGCGCATTTCCGTTGGCGACGAAAATCGGCACATAGCGACACCGACACCGACACGCAGGTTACAGATGTGACAGTGTGCTTTTCAGCCCCTTTACACACAGATTCTCCAGGTTTCCAGACACAACGCTTTCCCAGGCTATGTAGCAGTCGATGTGTGGAGCCATTTTTTACTATTTTTGTAATTTTTCCCGGTTGTTCTGAGACTCGGATCAGAAGAGCCCTTTCTGAGACTGTGACTAGTCCTACTGTGTCTGCATTAGCCTTTGGAGCGTCAATAGCGTGAGGTTTTCTTTGAGCTGGGGTATTCTTAAATGTTGAGATACCTTTGGTGATACAGGTAGCTAGAGTTCCCCTTTACGGTACCCTCGTCATATAGGACATGTATCTGGATGGTTTTTTATGCTTTTCACGTCGAGTTGACAATCACACAGCAGTGGTTTTATACAGTATATGCCAATGATTGTTCTTTTGAATAGTTTATGCAATTTTTAGTCGAGTTCTTACTCCTCATACAAAGGAGACTTCGTCAGATTTTTTTTCGCGAGTTCGTTTTATGCGTTCTTGGCACTTCTAGTTGTTCTCACACAGTGATTGTACTACATTTTGGTTGAGTTTTTACTCCTATTCTAGGGGAAACTCTGCTGAAATTGTCCCAGGTAATTCGCCATAAAGTTTTTGGCTACATTCTCTTAATCATGGTTGCGATAAGTGCTTCCGAGAGAGAAGAGTACTACATCAAAAAGTTTGATGGCTCAGACTTTGTCATTTGGCGGTAGCGTATGCAAGATGTTTTGATCAACAAAGGCTTGATCACATCCTTGTGTGCAAGAAGAGAGAATGCGTACACTAATGATGAGCGGGATGACTTGAATGAGCGTGCTATGGTGACCATTCGTCTGTACCTTGGCGAATCCATTTACTTTACCTTAATGGATAAGACCAACGCCAACAATTTGTTGGGATGATAACAATGCTTTGAACAAGGTTTTCTTGATGAAGAAATTGATGCACATGAACATGAAAGAAGGCAGTAATGTTAGTTCTCATTTGAACAAGTTCAACAACGCGTTTTCACAGCCTATTTCAAAAGGTCTCAATTTTGATGATGAAATGAAGGCCATTTTCTTGCTATGTTCGCTACCATTGTCATTGGATACTTTCAACATAGCCATAAGTAATTCTACACCCAATGGCAAGCTAGATTTCAGTAGTGTTGCTGGTGCGTTGCTCACTAAGGAGATTCGACGTCAGTCTCTTGATGCAAGTGGGCATGGTGATGCATATGTGGCTGGTGGAAATCATGACAAGCAAAAGCAGTGTGGTCATAGCCGTAGTCGTTCACACAATTGCAGGCAAGGTCATAGCAAGACTTGCGGCAAAGACATGTGAAATGTAGAGTGTTACTACTGTCATCAAAAGGGACACTGAAGAAAGATTTTTGCACAATGCAACATAATAAGGGCAAAGAGAAAGCAAAGTCTGACAAACATAAACGCAACGTGAAGATTGAAGAGCTTAATGTGGTTGAGTCTCCAGTCATTGAAAAAGTTTCTAAAGTGTCAAATGATGTGTTGATTTTCACCTCGGATTTGAGTCCTGATGCATTGTTAGCTCATGGATGAGTGTTATGCGCATAATTGGATTGTGGACTCAGGTGCTAGCTTTCATGTGACTCCTCACAATGAGTGGTTTTCTACATACACTGGCACGCATGGCATAGTGAAGCTAGGCAATTCTTATGAGCTTGATATATGCGGTGTAAACAACATCAAGTTTTCTATGCGTAATGGCACTGAGTTTATGATGCATAATGTCAGATATGTACCCAAATTGACAAAGAGTTTGATGTCAGTTGGACAACTGGATGATTTGGGTTACACTACCATATTTGCTCATGGTTCTTGGATCATCAAGAAGAGAAATCTGGTCATGCTTAAAGGCCAGAAGTCTGGCTCTATGTACTCATTTTATGTCTCTTCTATGAAAGAGAATTCTATTTGTGTAGCCGAGCTGCTATCTACAGAGTTGTGGCATAGTCGGCTAGGACATATGAGTCAAAAGAGAATGAAAGTCTTGTAGCTTTCTGGGTGTATCTCTATGTTAGATTACTCTAACTTCTCTTTATGTGAGCATTGTATCTACAGAAAACAGACTAGGTTGACATCAGCGCCTTTGGACAAGAAGTTAGGGAGTCCTCTAGATCTCGTTCATAGCGACTTGTGTGGACCTATGCCAGTCAAGTCTCTAGGGGGAGAGTTATACTTCTTAACGTTCATAGATGACTCTACTAGAAAGATGTGGGTTTACCTCTTGAAGAAAAAGAGCGACCTCTTTAGTGTCTTATAGAAGTTCTTAACATTGGTCGAAAACCAATTGGGTAGAAAGATTAAACTTTGCACAGTGAAAATGGAGGCGAGTACATTTTCTTTGAGTTAAAGAAATTTTGCAGTAAAAGAGGCATTAGAAGATAGTTTACCACTCCTTACACACCCGCACAAAACGGTGTGGCTGAAAGGATGAATAGAACCATTCAGGAATGGTTCACTTCTATGTTGTCTATGGCCAACTTACCTCAAGAATTTTGGGGAGAAGCTATTACGACGACTGCTTACTTGATCAATCGGTCACCTAGTACACCACTAAAGTACAAGGTTCCACAAGAGATGTGGATGGGCAAAAAGCCCAGCTATGACAGATTACATGTATTTGGGTGTGAGGCATTCTCACATGTGCCAAAAGTGCTTAGACAAAAGCTGGACCCCAAATCACACAAGTGCATCTTCATTGGGTACGGTGTAGACAAAGAGATGGGATATCGACTCTGGCACCCGGAATCAAAGAAGGTCATATGCAACTCACAAGTGATATTCAACGAGTCTAATATGCATAAAAAGAAAGTGAAAGACATTGAGTATTGCAAAGTACGGTTTGAGGATGCCGCCTCACTGCCAATTACACAGAATGTTGGACGTGCTAGTGATGTACCTTCCACTAGTACACACACACACATGTTGCTCCAGAGAGAGTGGAATCTAGCAGTCAGGCACTTCAAAGATATAATTGTACATCTCATACACCTGAGTGTTTGGAGCAAGGATTAGACTACTTGCTAGTGTGGTGAACCCACCTGCTACAAAGAGGCTATTCAAATGGATGATAGCGTGAAGTGGGAAGAGACTATGCAATCTGAGTATAACTCGATTTTACAGGCATTGCCATGCAAATGGTGTACAAGAAGAAGTATATCACAGATGACCCCGAGCCTAAGTATAAGGCAAGATTGGTTGCTAAAGGGTTTAAGAAAATGAAAGGCGTGGATTTTGATGAAATCTTTTCTCCAGTGGTGAAGATGACTACATTGCGTCTTGTGCTTGGACTAGTAGCCATTGAGGACTTGGAATTGGTCCAAATGGATGTGAAGACAACATTTCTTCATGGGGATCTTGAAGAGGATGTTTACATGAAACAACCAGAGGGTTTTATGATAAAGCTTGAGAAGCCAACAAGGGCAGAGCTGGTGTGGAGACTCAAGAAATCTTTGTATAGATTAAAGCAAGGCTCAAGGCAACGATACATCAAGTTTGATAAGTACATTCAATCCCAAGGTTACATACGGAGCCAAGAGGATCACTCCTTGTACACAAAGAGGTTAAACGATGGTACCCTCATCATTCTGATTTTGTACGTGGATGATATGCTCATGGCTAGGAAGTCAAAAGATGAGATTGCACTTCTCAAGGATGCCTTAAGCAATTTTCTATGAAATATTTTGGTGATGCACATCACTTTCTTGGTATGCGTATCAAAGAGAGATCGCAAACATGGTATACTTGAACTTTCATGGGAAGAGTATGTACACAAGGTCTTGCAACGTTTTAGTATGCAAGGGGCAAAAGCATTGAGTACCCCAATGGCAGAATACGAAAAACTTAGCAAGCATGATTGTCCCAAATCGGATGTTGAAAAGGCAAAGATAGCAAAGATGCCGTATTCTTCGGTAGTTGGCAGCCTTATGTTCGCCATGGTTAGCACACGGCTAGACATTGCATATGCAGTGGGAGTGGTCAACAACTTTATGGCAAATCTAGGAAAAAAGCAGTGGGAAGTAGTGAAGCACATCTTGAGATATGTCAAGGGCTCAGCTGGCAACTGCTTACGCTTTGGGAATAGTTATGCTTCCATAGTTGGATACACAGATTCAGATTATGCGGTTTGTGTGGACACTAGACGATCCACATCTCGCTACATTTTCTTGTTCGTTGGAGCGGTAGTTTTGTGGAGGTCATGTTGTCTTCCACCACTGAGGCAGAGTATGTTGCAGCTTCTAGTTCTAGTGAGGAAGCTGTGTGGTTATCTTGTCTAGTAGAGGAGGTTCCTTTTTTCATCCCACGACGCATGTCCATGCATTTACAATCCATTGATTGCCTTGCACACACCGTAGAGCATAGTAGAGGGAGAGATTGACTCAAAGAACACACACACACACACACACACACACACACACACACACACACACACACACACACACACACACACACACACACAGATTATTTTTTTGTCAGGATTAAGATCTCACAGAAGGAAGAGGAAAAGAAAAGATCCAGAGACTGTCTTTGGTCAAGAAGCAGAAGAGAGACCAACTCAGTTTTGCTGAGAGGTTTCTCAAAGAGAAATGTGGACTTTGCGGAGCCCACTGATATATTTCTTGGCAAGGATATTATGGGGACTAAAGAACCTCCCAATGACTCAAAAGCATCAGAAAATGAAGAAGTCCTTGTAATCCCAAAGCTTCAATTTCCTAGCACCAAAAGGATGGATATTGATTTTTCTTCTGCCAGTGAGCCAACTACAAAATGTAAGGAGGAAGGTGTGAATAAAAAAGAGGTAGTTGTTGTTGAAGATCGTGCAATTGCTGATGAAATACTGTTTGATTTTGCAATATGTGAAGGAGCTAGTAATATGTTTGACAAGGTCTCTTCTATATTGAAAGCCCCATTCATTCTTGATGACCTTATAGATTAGTATATTAATTTCCTAAAGTCTGAAAGAGACAAGTTTGATCTTGAGGTCAAAAAGGACAGGGTGACATGGTGGTGGTGCACTTGAAAGATTGTGATTCCAAAAGACGGTTGTATAAGAAGTACCATTAACTGCCTCTCTTGTATAGACCCTCATGGTCTCCCCTGCATGAATGAGAGTGCAAGCTAGTCCAAGAATCCTTTGGCTTCCTTCTATGATTAAATTGTCTATTTGCTAGTCTCATTAAGGAGCCTTTAGAGGTCATGGAGGAAGAGGATCTATCACCCAATGAATAGGAGGATGACGACTTGGAGTTCAATGAGGTGGCCAAGATTGAGGAGGCTATTAATCTTGAGGCAGAGGCTAAAGAGAGGGAACGAAGAAAAATCCTCTCAGTTAAAACATCTGAAATCAAGCTACCTTTATATGTGTCTGACTTCAATGAGAAGCAAGCCACATTGATGCTACCTGGATTGCCAATGTTCAAATTTGGTGAGAGATCATACATTTTCCTCCATAAAAGTATATTTTCTTTGAGGGAGGACTTTACACTTGCCACCATCTCCAAATTTCAAGAGGAGAGGAGTGGATTTGTATCTGATAATAGTAGTGACAACGAGACGATGAAAACCTCTAATAACCCACTAGAGTGCCTCAAACTCTGCTTTGACAAGGCAGAAACATATAGAGAGACACTCCTGGATGAGGCTACCATCCAAGCTATTAGAAACAACCTCAAGCCATCAACCAGTAATCAAGAAGTAGAGGACTGGTTCACGCGGCCATCACAAGGGTCGACGAGGTCAGTGGACCGATGGAAGAATGACTTATATATGCAAGATGAGAGCATGGTAAGCCCCCCCCCCCCCCCCCCCCCCCCCCCCCCCCCAACTCTCACTCTCACTCTCTAACTCATTCTTGTGTGAACAGTCCCGGATTACTGAAAAGTATGACTTTCTTCATCGTCGAACGAGAGAGTATCGTGGAAGGGATGCAGCACTAGGACAATATCTTGCCAAACTCTATGAGGCACGTGTACTAGTCTTTCACAATGGAATGTCCCAAGAGGGAAATACTGCAACATTCACCTTCAAGACGCTTTCACGCTTCCTAGGTGGCAATGCTACCACAAAATGTAGACAAAGTTATCCTCGTCGACAAAGTTTTTGCAAGAGAATGTTTTGGATATTGTTTGTCGGGGTACAAAGGTGGTCTTGCGGCTTATAATTACACATACACAACAATGGCACTCTCTTTAGGGAAACAAAACCCAAATGAACTCTTTGATTATGGCAAACATTTAATGCTCCGATACAAGGGTGATGTGCCAAAAGTTATCCATAAACAATCATCAAGTTGAGAGATGTGACTTGTACGTGATCTGTTAAATCGTTAGGAATCTCTTGTACATGTTGGTGACCTAAAATCAAATTCTCTTGGTCCACCTATGATCAAAATATTCCATTGACTCTCTCCACTTTCTTTGCCCTTCACAAACACTTGAGTTGTTGAATGCCTCTGCTCGTTTCCTTTTCTTTTGTTGCAAATGCCTAATTGCTTGTGTTGTTGCTGAAATGTCCAATACATGTTTTTGTTGTAGACGATAAAGGATTTTGTGGTAAAACCATTGAAACAAATCTTTCAAACTGTTTGTCTTAACTTGAGAGCCACCATATTGTGTGTGTTTGGGAGATACGCATTCCTAGCCATGTAGTGAGACTTTTCCAAGCCTTGGGTGTTCCATATGCTTTGGTTTTCATACTTTTGAATGAAGTATGGCAATTGATTGAAAATGATGTGCTGCAAATAAAACAAGTTGTCAAGAATTTTAAACATCCTCTTAGTCTTTTTTATTTAAAAGGGTGCTTTAGCAATACTGTGTAATGAGTAATCTGAGTTCAGTCCATGCTGTCTTTATTGCTTTCTTCAGTAGAGCTGAAGGCTCTCCTTAAACTTGTTGAGGTCATTCTGTGACCAATCATCTTTGTCACACATCTAAAATAGCGCATTGAGTGATTGCCACACATCACCCTTGCCATTACAAGTTGTTGGTTCATGGTCCTTCACTGCCATATGCAGATTTTTCCATTGCTGAAACTCAATTTTGTTGACGTAGGTGGACTGATATATCCTTCCACGCTTGGTTAGCTTCTTATCTTTCAAACTTGTTGGTTTAGATAAAAAACGATGTTCCTTGATCCCACCTGTGCGCGTATGTCGCACGTTTCAATGCAAGGAACTTGCTGATACACCATGTGCGAGCCACAAATGGCTCCAAGCACACAACAAGCCTAAACTAGTAAGCTCAAAGAAGGCGATGGTGTGTCACTCACCGCTCTACACTTGCTTTGTGGAGAATTCCTCGCCGCGAAGAAGAAAGAGCCGTCGCTTCACCGCGCTCAACCGCTTCACCGATGCCGCGCCGTCGTCGCAATGATCGATCGCACTCTCTCTCTCTCTCTCTCTCACGCATACACACACACACACACACACACACACACACACAAGGAGATGATGAAGAAGAAGATGGAGATGGAGCAAGAGCACTCTTCTATTGCACAAATGAGAGAATGAGTGAATTTTAGGTTTAGTTGACTTTTATATGAGCTCGCCCCATTCACACTTGGGCGCCCATGCTTAGCCAACTAATCCCTTGATTGTTCCAGTTAGAGTGCGCCTCTTATCGGCGATCACTCTTACCCTTTTCCTATTGGACCGACAAGCCCGGTACTTGACTCTACCAAATAAATAATACAATGTCCGCCGTAGGTTACAACGTCCGTTGTAGGTGATAGGGTGTCCGTGAGCCGTGAGGGTTAACATGCCCCCCTTCCTGATGTAGATTCCATCCTCGAAAGCTATTGAGTTGAAGCTCGTTCGTCTAGGTGGAAGAGCATTTGAGATGAATGTGCTTAGCCTCACTGCAAAATCAAACAACATTGGCACAGTAATTGCATTCTCATAAGCGATTAAAAAGCATATGCAGGTTTAGGCAGACAAATTGATTGGTAACAGAATTTTAAACAATTTGTCAGCAATAAACATTAAATTGCAATATAATCAAATGCATAAACATATGTAAAGGTAAAAAATTAAACAAGTATGGGGTCGCTAATTTAACGGTTGAAAGGCACTAGAGATCGACTATTAATACCATGGGTAAGCTTCTTAATTTTCTCTGGTCAATTAAGTTGTTTAATCGCGAGAGCCAAGTATTTCATGTTCGAGGGCTGACTAGAGGCTATACCTAGAAGACCTTGTAGTTAAGCTACGATAAAAGGAATTTCTCATGAAATCATAGCCTGACTGATTACCTTTTCTTTGACCCCCCAAAGTCTTTTCACAGTGATTCAATTTTGATGTGTGTGCTTATTTTGTATGCCTTGGGTTTTTTGCTTTTCAAGGAAAACGCCCACACTGGGAACCTCTAGGGCTCTAGTACCATAGGCGATACATGTGAGTGAAGTACCCAATCAAGCTGAGATTTCTCTTCCAACTTAAGATTTTACATTGTGGCACTTTGATTTTTTGTTTGTTCATTTTCAGTATTTTAATTTTGTAACTTTGGGGGGTCATATAACATTGATACACCTCCCCAGGCTCATCACACAAGTAAACTCCCTTTATAATACTTAAGCTAAAGGTCAATAGGGTCAAGCCCACTAGAAAGCCCTAGTACATTTCACACAATGCTGCCTAAATCGGATTAAGAACCTAAGTAACCATTGATTATTAGGAAGGTTTTCCCCCATGGTATTAAGAGAAGATCTCTAACACCTAACTTGGTCAAACTAGCTTAGTCAAACTGCTTGATTTTTAAATCTAGACAAGTGATTATGACAAAAAATTCATTGAATTTAATGTTTGATACTAAGCAAATGTGCTGAATATTATGCTACCAATCACAATCAAAGCAGACAAACATGGATGCAAAAAAGATAAGGGGCAATGCTAATGGACAAGAAACACCTGTTTGTGTTGATGGTCACGCTTGATTTGAAGAGTGAGTCGAGATAAAGATTCCATGAAGGTCCAAATCCTAACAGCAGCAACACGCTCCTGTACACACTACGAAACACAAAAGAATACCTCTAGGAGGCACATCAGTGGGAAAAGAGAACTTTGGTAATCACTCAACTCTAAAACAGAAACACTCCTATCGTACTAATCCTACCTACCCTCCATCACTCGAGTGATGAGGATCAAAGGTGTTTTATGACATAGGTTTCTGTTTAAGTATACCGGATGTGAATGTGTAGGTCTGGGTCAATTTTTTGACTTTTATTGTGCATACTCGTTTGCTAATTGCTCTTGCTCTTTATTATTTTTGTTTTTGTGAGTATAAGGCTTTATATATACATTCCCTAAGATTGGGAGATTAAGAGGTCAGGGAGGAAGGTTGAGAGGGAAATAATTCAATAGGCTGACATGAATGAAGACTTCCCCCCTTCCTTGGGTAGGTCATACTGTTTGAAATGTGGTCACCCTTTGAAACCAATTGTTCCAGTTGGTAATAGGTGAGGATTTTTGCCAGTAGTTTTCTATTACCTTAGGTGCCTCGTCGAGTTGCAAGGGTGGTAAGGTACTCTCCCAGGATCGAACTTGAAGTGGTTCATCAGGTGATTCTTGAACACTAGGAGGTGTGGATTCCTTTGTAACTTTATGGAGGTCCACTATTGTAGGTGGAGGCTGTGGATAAGCTTTTACCTCTATGGATGCATTACATGAGGAGCTAGAGGCTTTATTCGTTTTTTCTATGGTTGAGTTGAGCAAAACAATCCTTTCTCGCTTGGGAACCCATACTAGCTCTGGATCCGGTGTATAGTGTTCTGTGATTTTCCCTTTCCCACGATCTTTCATCGGCTTTGTCATCACAAGGTTTGACTCACATGGGTCAGGTGACAGGTAAAAACGCAATCTACGTTTTGGCACCCAGATTTGATCATTTCCTTGATAGTAGCCTTGGGCTTCCAATAACCGTTTAGGAATCCATGGCAATATTTTCTTACTTTTCTTGGAGCGAGTGGTACGTTTCTTACAAGGCTTCTGTTTTTTAGCACTAGCTATGGTCGCTAAAGAAGCTTTAGGGACCCACTTGTATGTTTTCTTTGTTATATGAGGATGAGTCTTGTAAGAAGCTATATACATTGCTTGTAGCATATTTAAGGGTACGGGCATTTCATCCCCCTCAGGTGTTACCCAGGTCGTCCCCCTGTTTCCCCAAGTGTCTATGGTTGCTGCTAGGTGGACCCAATCCACATTGTCCGACTCAGTCATCCCAGGTAGTACATCCATATAAGGAGAATCTTCCCCAACATCAGTGTCCGCTTTACATGTGTAACAATACTGCAATGGGGCCGAGTGAACTGTTGTGTCAGATCTATGATCAATTATAAACCTGTTTCCTAGAGGATGTGCTCGACCCTCACAAGATCCACGTGAATGACAGAATCTTGGAACTACAGGTAGACATGGTTTTTAGACCAGTCATGCACTATTTTTCTTCCCTCATGAAAGGACGTCCTAAGATCATCTTTGATGCCATAGTGTGTTTGAGAAATCCATAAAAATAAAGGTAATCCTTATTTTATGTCCAAAGACCTTGATCTTGAGATCTTCTAGCATCCCAATAGGTTTAACAATAACCCATTGGCCTTCTTCACTACTATGGTTGTGGTCGCAAGGTGAGGTCTTCCCATAGTTTCCCAGAAATTTTTAGTCACAATGCTAACCCTAGCGCCACCATCAAGGATTCCCTTCACAGTTAATCCCTTAGTAGTGATTGGTATGGTCGCATTGGATTCATCACCCTCAAAGTATTGTCCCAACTTGATAATAGGTATTTCTATAACAAGGTTCTCATCTAGGTTGGGTTGTGGATCTATGTATTCCTCCTCTATTGGCATCTCCCCAGCTCCATCCATCTGTGCAAATTGTGGTAGCCCAAACTTCAACTCTCCATTGAGGAAGGCTCGAAGAGCTGAGACTAGCTCAGGGTCTTTATATAGTTTGGACATGATGGTGGTTCTAACTTCTGAAGACATGAAATCCATCAATTTGGCAATGTTTAACAACACCTTTTGGCCTTGAGTCCCTTGACGTGGGGAAGATGGGATCTCCATTTATTCGATAGGATTAGGTAGTCCCTCTGTAAACATTCTTTCCATCAAGAAGTGAGTACGCCCACTTTCCCATGACTTTAAGTCACTTTCTTCTTGGATGACACTAGGTATGTCCAAGGGTCTATGGACTTGGTGATGTTGTTGTTGCGTAGGGAACACGGTGTCTGTAATATGGATCTTCCTAGGTGCTGGTTCTAGATCCCTTTGGGTATCTTCTGCCAAACTCCTTAATTGCTTGACTCGCTCAATCTCCTCTGTAGGGTTTGGGTAAGTTCCTATCTTCTTTTTGGATCCTGGCCATTGTGGCTGATGAAGATCTTCCTTGTGGGTTTCTATGTTAGTGGTCATTTTGGTCTCCATGGTTTCACCTGAATCAAAATCTTCTTCAGCGTCGTTCATATATATGGGGTCGTCACCAGTCCCTATGTTGGTCTTTGAACTGGGGTCTGACTTCGCTACTTTTGCGATCTCTTTCTTCGTGTTTTCTTCTTTTTCTGAGATTGGGCAATTGATGCCGTGTCTCTTTCCTCAAGAATATAATTTTCTTTTTGGAGCATTGATCGTGTGAGGAAGTTTACTGGTACCATGGGTGTACTTGGTGATGGCTCCTCGGTAACTTCAATCAAGTTTAATGGCATGATCTTCGATGCATTTGGATTATTTGGACATTGGGCAATCAAATGATCTATGCCACATCGATTACACATGAGTATCCACATTGTAGACGTGCTCCCTTGATTGGTTTGCATTAGTGTGGCGTTCTTTTGTAGCCTAATACGACACTCGGCTACACGATGTGGACCTCCACACTCATAGCATTGAAGAGGTGGTCTCTTAGCAGTGTAATTGATATTTTGGCCTCTTGCCGCAAGAGCAGCTACTTGATATACAGGTTTGACTTGTCCCCAATAGTCCTCCATGTAGTATTGTGGACTTTCCTCAAGCACATCCATCCCATAGGCGATATTAGGATCTATATCTTCCTCACAGCCTTCCAAACAAGAAATAGATGAATCACAACCCACTTGATTCACATAAGTGATTCTCGAATGTGGTGGTTGCGTTCCTAGCACTGGAGGTGGTAAGGGTGTTGTTTGAACAACATTTTGGGTCCTAGGGACCATGTGTTGTGTTGTTTGTTCAAGAGGTGGGGCCGCCATCAATGCAGGTACTCGAGGTGTGTCTGTCCATGCTAAGGTTCGTCTATTGGCCATCGCGTGCGTAAATACTATGCAATCATTAGCTTGATGACCATACCTTCCACATGCATTGCAGTTCCCATTGAATTTTACTCTAAAAGTAAGGCATTCATTGGTACTATGCGGTCCATAGCATACTGAGCACCATTGCTGCTCCCTTCTTGGATACATATGATTGTTTTCTGGAGCACGATTGTCTCTAAGACTCTCTTGAATAGCCTTGGTGAGATCTGCTAAAGTTATCTCAGATATCTTTGTCTCCTTAGCAATAGGCTTTAGGGTCATTGGCTGATGCCCCGATGCTTGTGAGCTAATAGATTTAGACTCAGCAGACACTCTTTCTCCTTGAATCATTAAATTATCCTCCAATTGGATCGCATTGGTGGTGACTGCTTCCCAAGGGGTGATACCTCTAATGACTAGGCCATTGTAGATATCCTCATGTCGTAATCCCCTAATGAATCTATTGAGCAATTGGTTATCATTGAAGCGTTCATTTGGATTACAACAAGAATTCAAATGCTTCAAGCGACTTATAAAGTCTCTCATCGACTCTCCTTCCTCTCGTTGGGCTTTGTGGAGTTGAGAGGCTACACCCCAAAGTACTCCCTCTCGTATGTGTTCTTTTAAGAACAGTCTCCTAAGAGTAGGGTAAATCGTTTTTTCTTCCACCCTTAGGGTTCTATACCAATACCCAGCCTTTCCACTTAAGGTTAGGCTTAAAGCATTGCTCTTATGTAGGTCATTGTGTTCTCCTAGAGAATCGCATATTTGTTCAAACACTTCGATATGCTTTCTCACATCCCCGTCTCCACTAAATTTTTGTGTGAGCTTGGCTATTTTTATTGCCTTACTTCTAGGCTCTCTATCAGGCGCGTAACACATATTCTCAGCAATAGATCGACCAATAGCTTGAGCAAATGTTGCTAAGTCACCTAAATGAGCAGGCACCGTGGGTGAAGGCGCTCCAGAGACTACATGTGGAGTAGGTATTGGCATTGGGCTTGGCGCATAGGAAGCCCTTGGATTCCACGTTGGGTATGATGTTGTGCCAGGTGGTGGTCCATAGTTCATATGGGTGGCCCTAGGCATAGCACACATCGGATGTGACATGCTAATGTTAGCCGATATAGTCCCATGGAAATAAGAACTTGGGTGTTGTGGTTGTGGAGTGTAGGTAGTTGAAACAATGGGAGGGGTAGGGACTACATGAGTGTGATGACCCATAGGTGCATATGATTGGTACACACTTGTAGGTACTGTTACAGACATTGAGCTACCATGTAGTGGTGCTTTACTAACAAATGAGGTCCATGGCGTGTTTCTCGGCATGCCCATCATTGGGATAGGCATGGTAGTCGTGGTGTCATCAAGGGAAAGATGAGCTAGACTTGGAAATGTGAAGCTATCACTTGTGGGCTCAAATTGCACTGAGACCCCTAGAGAAACAACATATGGGGGATCCATCGGACTTACCGAGGGAGTCTCCATTTGCGATAAGGTCGGTTGTTTAGTCTTCCCTGTATCCAAGAATCTCATGAGACCCGTTGAAGGCATGTTGATCCCCTTGTTCTGTCTCTCTAACTCAATGACCCTATGGATGACCTCACAAACTCTTTGTTGTTGATCCTCTACACTAGTAGCACCCATTGTGGATTGTAGAACATCTAACCAACCCACATGATAGGTGTGACCTGTGTATAGGTCGGTCAGAGTTTCCGTTTGTAGTTCGTACTCCCAGTTCTCATTTAGGAACACTCCATCTAGGATTGAGGTGCTAGGGGTGTCCTTTGAGCTAGATGCAATGTTGCTTTCTAGGGGTTGGCCCTTAGCGGTTGCTAAGTCAAGAGCACTAGATTGCTCTCCTAGCAAAGATATTGACAT
This sequence comes from Adiantum capillus-veneris, assembly GCF_014529385.1. Taxonomy (NCBI): domain Eukaryota; kingdom Viridiplantae; phylum Streptophyta; class Polypodiopsida; order Polypodiales; family Pteridaceae; genus Adiantum; species Adiantum capillus-veneris. The sequence continues at coordinate 85,833,340 of NC_140954.1, forward strand.
AGGATTTTAACTCTCTTCACTGCTCCACCTTACGTAATCTCTTGACTTCCTTTTCCCTCGCTGCAAGGATATATCGCTCAACCTCTTGCACTTCTGCAAGGCTTCTACCATCGGGTAATATGACCTCGGAGGGAAATAACTCTGAAGAGTCAGGAGGTGCAGTGAATGAAGTATTCACGTGCACATTCTCTAACGGTATAGGGTCTACGTTGGTCACGAATGGAGAATTTACTTCCTCACCTCCCTCATTTACATCATTAGCTCCATGTTCGGAGCGAGTGGCTCTACTCAAAGTTTCCTTCAAGCGGCTAAGCACACTCGGCCCGGACCGAGGACCCATGGCATGCATGTCTTGGCTTGAGCTATCGGGATTAGGCATTGGGAAACCCTCCATGACGTCGTAGTCAGAGGAAGAGTCACCAGCCGCTATGTTCGGGTCTTGGTTTGTACTACCTTGGGTCCCTGCCGAGGGTCCAGAACCTAAAGTAGGTGGATATTGAGAACTCACGTAAGTCGAAATTCTCTGTAGTTGCTCCGTCTCTAGCACACGACCAGAGTGCAGATGCATGTGCCTTTGGCACCCTACAAACGTCGGCGAATAACCTCGAAGGTTAACCGCTTACTTTTTCAAGCGTCCGTTTTCACTCGTGTTTTTTACATTTTTAATGCTTTTTATTGTTTGATTTTTTTTATTAAAGTGTGTGATAGCTCGAAATGAGCGTATCACTTAGAGGGTCGCTGTGTTCTTTACAGCACAATTTTTGGGCATCTGAAGTTCTGTTGGTCCTCAAAAAATCGATTTTTAGCTACGTGTGAAGCTAAATTCGTTTCTTTTAAAGGCGACTGAGGCCTAAGTCTGAGCGTGAGCTTGGGCTTGGGTCTGGGAGATATTCCCGATCCCGGTCCTACCTTTAAAATTTTAAATTTTAATTAATTAATTAATTTATTTAAGGATAAGGTCATCGCGGCCTGCGCGAGAGCACACACACACACACACACACACTCTATCTACCTACTTCTAACTAATACACCTATTGTTACACACTAACACACTCTATTAACTCTCACAGATCTACTTCCTGCTTACTGTACACGGAAAACTAACAACCTTAGTACATAGAGAATAAACACAGTATCTTTGAAAACTCCATTAACAAAAAAAACTAACAACCTTAATAAAGAGAGAATAAACACAATACCTTTGAAAACTCCATTAACAAAAAAAACACATAGTATAACACCAAATCCCTCTTCTCAACACACACATGCTCCTTTCTTACCTTTCCTACAATAGAAATTGCACCACAAAAGAAGCACAGAGTGCCATTCAAGCTTAGTGTATGGCATTCCCCGGCAACGGTGCCAAAAATGTGCGCGTATGTCGCACGTGTCAATGCAAGGAACTTGCCGATACACCGTGTGCGAGCCACAAATGGCTCCAAGCACACAACAAGCCTAAACTAGTAAGCTCAAAGAAGGCGATGGTGTGTCACTCACCGCTCTACGCTTGCTTCGTGGAGGATTCCTCGCCGCGAAGAAGAAGGAGCCGCCGCTTCGCCGCGCTCAACCGCTTCGTCGCCACCGTGCCGTCGTCGCAATGCTTGATTGCACTCTCTCTCTCTCTCACGCATACACACACACACAAGGAGATAAAAAAGAAGAAGATGGAGATGGAGCAAGAGCACTCTTCTATTGCACAAATGAGAGAATGAGTGAATTTTAGGTTTAGTTGACTTTTATATGAGCTTGCCCCATTCACACTTAGGCGCCCATGCTTAGCCAACTAATCCCTTGAATGTTCCAGTTAGAGTGCGCCTCTCATCGGCGATCACTCTTACCCTTTTCCTATTGGACCGACAAGTCCGATACCTGACTCTACCAAATAAATAATACAATGTCCGCCGTAGGTTACAACGTCTGTCGTAGGTGATAGGGTGTCCGTGAGCCGTGAGGGTTAACACCACCAATGGATGGTTTATATGGTACATCTTTATCATTGGTTGAGCTTTTCTTGTCTCATTGGATTTTCACATTGCCCCCATGGAGACCCATATCTGACAAAATTAGTTCAAGGGCCTGTACAACGACATGCCGTTCAACCGACTTCTTAAATTTTCCAGGAAAACCCAATGTACAGATACACAAACTTCTCCACAATTCTACAAAGAGCATGCATTTAGAAATGTGGACATTAACAAGTGGAATATCTAGAACTGTGAGGAGATTCATTGTGACGAGTAGGAGATTTTCTCCACCACTTTGGGTCCATCATCTTTGCAGGCTCCATGCAATACAAGCATGGAGAGTTTTCCATGGCATCCATTCCACAATTATACATACCCTTTAGTGTTTTGAGGTCACCTGCAAGATGCCATTGAACTTGAAAGTCTCCCCTCCCATCTACAACCAACACCTATCCTTGATTCATTTGTCTATCAATTATATCAAGAATAGGGGTTTGATGGAACACCCAAAATAAAATGTCACAGTCTTCTTTCTTTACTTGCAAGATTGAATCCTTATGAGACGTGATAAATCTAAAATTAAATCAAAAGGGGGATCGCCAGAGCTGAAGAATTGGATTACCTGAAAAGCACCAATCCACCATATGTTTGCTTTTGATTTACACTGAAGGATGAAGGATCATCAGTAGGGAATTTTGAAAGAGCTCTATTCATCAATGTTATTGTGACTTACTTGAGCTTTTTCTCTTTAAGAATATCACACTCATTTAGCTTCAAAACAAAATATAGAACGCCACCAGTCTCTTCAATATTACATTGTAGAACTCAACCATTCTAGTTTGCACCAAAGTGAGGTCCATGAAGATATTGTTGTACTCATCGTAGGTTACATTTATTCCTTGAGATCGATAAATACCATCAATATGAAATGGACATCCAATGAAGTCTGTTTGTGCATGGTTGAGTTGAAGTCTCTCTTTCCAAACACTTGCTGCTATTGATAAAAGTTTAGACTTTATTCCCATCTTCAAAAACATGGAGGAGATAGACTGTTGAATAGCTGAGCACCCTCTCTTACTCACACCAAGGGATTCAAGTGTGCCTTGTATTTCATTGGTAGGCATTGCATTCTTAAAAATAAAATGGTCAACAATATCCCGCTACAAAACCTTAAACTTTTTGTCCTGGATTATATCCTTTGCAAGACCACTAGTTATCAATGGCTTCAACTGCTTTCCTACATTGGCCTTTGGATCTATGTTTTCTTTGTCTAGATATATAGCATGTCTACAAAGAAAGCATAACTGCCATAAGGGAAAACCACATATAAGTGAAATAAATTAGAAGGTTCACAATTCTCACCTCAATGCTTGGATTCTTCTCTTAAGACTACCAGAGCCAACCTTCAAGGTTTCAAGATTCCTTAGCTTCTTCTTTTGCACACGAGCACCTAAGCTTGTATCTTTTGTTTGGAAGGTCTACACCTTTTCTTGCAAGACCTGTACTTCCTGTGTGTGCTGCAAAATGGTTTTCTGGTCCTCACAATGCAAATTAGAAAGTTGTAGAATCTCATTTGCTTGATGATGAACTATGCTTTTCTGAACTTATGATTTCCCAATCAGAGCTTTGCAATAACCAAGCAAGACATTCTCTCCATCACCTGCAAAGGCCAATAAAGTAGTGGGATTTGCAAATGCAGGGGAAGAATTGTTCATAGGATTCAAAGGATAGAGTGAGCCATTTGTCCATATATCTTTGTGTTTTGCTCCTTCTACTCCGAATCTTTCTTTCTCGGTGTGTGTTACTATTGTGTTTGTTTTCCTTTGCTTGCATAATGGCTCATATTCAAGATTTAGGCCAATGTGTAGATGATATTTATTTCATTTGGTGAGGAGGTTTGAGGGGGTGGAGGAAGAAGCAATGCATACACAGTGCAAGAAAATTAAGAAATGAAAGAGAAAAATGCCATTAGTCCCTAGTGCATACATTGTTTGGAGAAGAAACTCCCTCCAATATGACGAGGTGCATTCAATCTAAACAAAAAGTGATATTCCCTCCATTATCACGGTCATTATGACTCTGTCGAAGGAATCCACTTGGAAGTACACTTTTTGAATGGTTGATGAGGACACCTTTTCTTTTACCACACCAATTTTCTAGAGAGAGAGAGAGCACAAAAAATTGTATTTTCTTAGAAGACCCTCCAAATGACCTCCAAAATTCACTGATGTAACCACAAAATATACCAAATAAACTAAAAACATGATTCATATTAGCAAGATGTGCTACTATAGCATCAACGTCTTGATGATATGTGAAATGTGATAAATACACTCCTCCAGGGTTCCAAATGACAAGTGGCAAAAAATTCTAAAACCTAACTAGGTAGGGTATATATGCTCATGCTTTTAAGCTTCCGTCTCATCAGATGGTGTATACAATCTCAACATCTTGAAATTGAGTCTTGGTTATGACCAAGATTTTGCTTCAAGTCCTCTGAATTGTTGGATAGGCTGGAGATTACAATGTACCCTTCATAATAAGAGAATTTGAAGATCATTTTCAAAGACGGTACATAGAGCTTCTTACAGAGTAGGTTTTCCATCGAAGGGTGACATACTTGATGATCTCATCCCACACATAGGAAAACTCGTCCCCTATCTCAAAATTGCCTCCAAATTGTTGGATAGGCTATAGATAATATGAAGCACCCTTCACAATGAGAGAACTGGGAGACCATTTTGAAAGAGGGTACAGAGAGCTCCTTCTCACATGGTATAACATGCTTTCCTACATTCATTACTCATAGTGGATGCTCATCATAGTGATATTATACTCATAGTACAATACCATGTGAAGCTTCACATAGAAGGTTAGAGTCATAGGTGATTACTCATCTCAAACAATCGTCCTCTTAGAATGTGGGCTATGATTGCTACACTAATAAAAGTACTTATATGGGCTCTAGCTCATAACGCTTCCCCTCAAATGAGGATTTCATGGTTGAAAAAATGAAACCTAGAAAGAGGTAGACAAAATTATCAAGGCGTGTGTCTTTCTTAGAGTACATCACTATTCCTAACATTTATCACAAAAGTAAACATGGTTGTTACTTCTTTCTCTCCTTCTTTGACATTTGGAACCTGCACTCTTTTGTTTTGAAATATGCAAGAGTTGTATTAGAAAGGAGTCAAAACAACGTTTTTTGCAAGATGGAGCTTGGTAATAAGGGGGTTACATATGGGGTCAAGCTACATTTATTGGTCGGCTTTTACACTTTCAAACAAGTGAGCATACATAACTAGAACTCTATTCAGGTGTTTTTAAATGATATCCATCTTGATCAAAGGAGCCTCCACAGAATTGACTAGTTATCCTCCCCATTCCTGGATTGGCTTGAGAAAAAATTCCACATGCTCAGTTGCAGTTTCCTCCAATTTCTTTTCTTATATTGCTATATATCGTTCAAGGTGGTGCATGCGCACCAGGGTCTGGCTACGCAATCGGCTTTTTGCTTCACATGCTTGCGAAAAAGCATTAGCGATCCAATCATTGCCAACTGGCTGTGAGAGGGAAAAAAAATGTTACATCTTTTAATCCAAATATGTCAAAGATATTCTGCTCGAATGGCATTCCAAATAATAGTTGGGAAAGCCCTTGAAATCTCCTGGTAAATATGTTGCCAAGATAAGTTAAAGCATTCAAGGCTACAAAATTGAGTTAGAATACAAAATCTTTTTGTTTTCTTTGCAGCTAATGAATTGGTGGAAGATATTCTCTGGCTCTGATTTGCATCTAGGAAAAATCATACTACCCAGTCCACATTTATGAGCCTACACGTAAGACCACACAATTTAAGAAAGTATTAGTTATAACACTGGTATTTTTTTTTTGAAGTGAGGGGGTTAACCCAAAGCTGGGAGAAAATCGAGCTCCATTGGCGAGCATCTTTATAGCTAGCCCACCATTAGTTGAGTTTATTGTGCAAAGGTGTTGAAGTAGGTTGGTAGAGGCGAGGGATTTCATGGAGAGGGTGCCAGCCTAGCCATTGTAGTTTCCCCATCTCGATAGGGCCTCCACATTCTATCTTCCAGTGATGACCTTCCGAGAATTGCGAGGAGTGTTGGCTCAAAAAGGAGGTTTCATTAATTGAGATGCCAAACAAGGATGATGGATCCTCAATAGTCTTGAACCTGCCTTTGTCCTTATCCCATAAGTCTGCGAGGTGCGAGCACCTTTTTTATATAGTTTGTGAGCTTTACAATAGTCGTGGGGGGCAAGGGGAGGAATGTTTAAAGCTGACCACCACTAACAATCAAAATTAATATTATCTCATTGTGCATTGAGCATTGTGGAATATACCTTTGTGAAAGAGTAGGTACCTGTTTTAGTGTGACTTACCTTGGTGGTGTGCATAAAATCTCCAGAAAATTCCAAAATTCCGATATGGATTTCTCATCATTGTGTAGGAGACCAGTGGTATCATGAGCAAATAGTTGTAAGCATAACTGCTCTTTATCTAGTAGAGTGATTCCTTTAATTTTTCCTTGTTGGATTTTGTCGTGTACCGGGCTGGTGAGGCCTTTAATGACTACTGCAAATAGAAGTGGAGCCAATGGACATCTTTGCATGAGAGTGCACAAGGTTGATTGTTGAAGAAAGCTCACCACTCACACATATTTGGGAGCTAGCATTTCTAAGGAGAGTAAGGATGACTCTTATCATTCCTTGGTTGAGGCCCATATCTCTTAGGGAATGTATGATGAAATCCCATTCAATTTGATTATACGCCTTGTCAAAATCCATTTTACAAAGAGGAAGTCATGGGTGGTGTCTTTTTCATGTTAGATGCCCTCCCAAAGAGCGATTTATGGCATCCATGATGAACCTACCTTTGATGAAACCTTTTTGAGCAGGATTGATCTGATTTGAAGGTGATATTGTAATCTAAGAGCTATGAATCTAGCCATAATCTTATAGGTGCAAGAGAGGAGAGTAATGGGTCTCTAGTTACTGATGACGTCTTGATCACCTTTTTTGTGAATTAACTTGATTACTCATATGTAAATGAACCCTGGGAGCACCTCACGTAGCAATAACAACTCGTTCTAGAGGAGCAAGATTTTAGGTGCTAGCATATCATTGTAAGTGTGAAAGAACTAGGCTAGCCGTCCATTGTATCCATGGCTTTTCCCTTTCTTGAGAGCGTTGATGTTTGTCTGAATCTCGGACACAGAGAAAGGAGAGTCAAGTTGTTGAGCTAGAGAGGGGGGGATTTTCCTTTTATGCATGTAGAAATTTCTTGTTGAGCCTCACTCTTGGTAGCTGTCTTGGGGAAGAGGGGTAGAAAAGATATTGTTGAAATGTTGATGAACAAAAGCTATATTCTCTATGAGCAAACTCCATCCCCTTTGTGTAGGTTTGGGATGATGTCCTTAGCTTTCTTCTTTCTGAGTAATTGAACATTTTTGTGCTAGGCCTATCAACCTTGGGAAGCCACAGTTTTTGAATAAGATTTTTTTCTTCTTATTGAGTTCATGCCTTTCAGTTTTAGCCACGGATTGCCAAAGTTTAGTGACTTCCTCTTTAGCTTGATCTCCTGATTCTGTTTCCAAAGTTTCTAGTTTCTTGTGTATGTGAAGCTTGATGTCCTTGCTTATTTGTTTTACCTTTTTACTTTGGTTGGAGAAGCACTTATGAGTAGCCTGCATCCAAGCCTTTGCACGAGAGAAAAATTGAAAGAAGGCCTCCTCTCAAATTCAATGTATTTCCTCTTTAATCAAGGGGATTTGTAAAAGAGACATATCGGCGTGAAACCAACTGTCAGAGGTGTTAATGGAGCCTCCCAAAGTGAGATAGATAGAGGATAGTGGTCGGAGACGCAGCTCGCTCTGGGGAGTTGAGCGTTGGATCATCTTGGGAAAGAAGAGAGAAGAGGGGAGGAGATGTAGCATCTATCTAGCCTACCTTTGTGACATAGGTGCCCTTAACTGTAGTTTTTCCATGAGAAGTCTCCAATGCCTTCTATGTCAACTAGGCCAAAGGTGTTAGCTAGGTTACTAAAGGCTTCAAGTTCTGCACCTTTGAGAACCGTGCTGAGTCCTTTCTATCTATCTTTTCTTGTTTCCACCATATTGAAATCACCTAGGAGAATAAGGGGCCTATCCGCGTTTATTGTCATAGAATTCTAGAGGGCTGTTTTTTGGGGGATATACCCCCTTGCATAGCACAAGATGAGGGTTAAAGGAGTAGGGCAATCAAAGTCAAAATTGCACTAGCCAGATTCAATATCAAAATCCACTAAGGAGGAGATTTGATGCCAAGACTTGTCCCCCCTGACCCTCTAAAGTGTGAGGTGAAGATCCATATGAAGTCTGGAGCAATTTTCTCTAAGTCTGTTTTCTAAATTGCTGGTAGAAAAATTGAGCTCTTGAAGAGCGATGAAATCCATGAGGCTGGATTTGAGCCACTCCTTGATCAAAGGAGCCTTTTCAGGGTCAGTAATCCCCTTAACATTCTAGGAGATGCCTTTCATTTTTGAGGTTTATTTTTTCCAGGGGTGACCCAAGGCTTTCTAAGGTGATTGTGTAACTTGGGTGTGGTTTCGCGTGTTATCTTTGTGTATCTCCATTGGCACGATCTCTTTGCCTTTCCTAGGGTCTCTAACCGTGGGGAAATTTCTTATACAATAGTTTCTAGGGTAGTTCATTGAGAGACCGTGGTCTAGTGTTCAAGAACCGTAGGCATTTGGTCTAAGACCAACACTTGCTTGAGAAGCTTAGAATCAGATTGACGGGCAGTAGTTTGAGAAGGGTTAGGCACTTCAAAAGAGGAGAGTTTTGAATGTTTTTTGGGGACCAAAGGAAAAACTCCTCGTCATTCAATTCAGCTAGTAGCATGTATCAATTAGGGGAGCCTTTTTTCTATCGGTGCTATTTACGGGGTGGTTTTTCCTTCCTCGAGTCAATGGAAGATTGTGTAGAGACGGGGGGGCCAACGGTTGGGGCCCGTGCTAAGAAGAGGGGTAAGAGGAGGGGGTAGGTTTTGGGATCGAATGATCAGGCACAATCGATTGGATTGTGGATCTAGGTTTTCTAGCGAAACACTCCTTGATTTTGTGAGAAACCAATTCACAATGAAAACATGCATGAGGGAGATGTTTGAAGGTGAGAAGCTGGATAAACAAATCGTTTTTATTAATGTTAATGTTAACAAACTCAGGTAGAGGCTTAATACGATCCATTTCAACAAGGATTTGGGATGCCAAAGGGGGTTAAAGTCCCTAGGTGGGTGCCTGCCAAGAACCTTACGCACAGAAGAGGCAATTGTGCGCAAGAAGTTATAGTATCAGAATGGGAGGTGAGGAAACTCCATCCATATAGGGTAGAGCACCAGATTATTTCCTTCTAAGAAAAAAGATCATGACCAACAAAACAGGCATAGAGGAGCGTTCTTGGATATCCATTGACCAGTGCCAAGAGCTTGGCTTTATTGTTGAGGAGAATAATATAGAATTTGAGGAGAATTTATCTTTGAGGAGAATAATATAGAATTTTTAAAGGATAATTTGAACCTATTGGACTTTTATACCTTGAGACAACCAATTGTCTCTAAACCAAGACCTCAGAACGTGAGACCAGAGGGACTCCAGAACCTGTCTTTCACCCAACCTCTGCCCTTATATAGGCACGCTCGAGCTTGGTTCAGAGTGGCCCCTCACCTCTGGTGCTTAGCCTGACATTACTCCCCACTTGGAGGAGCATTTTTGTCCTTGAAAACAAAAGTGGAAAGTTTCTTCTTAAGAACACTAATGTTTTTCCAAGTGGCACCTTCTTTAGGTCTATCTTTCCACTTGACTTATGCTTGTCGATGCACATGATGATGCGTATATAGATCGTGATAATTGAGAATATGCTCAGGTTCATGCGGCTGGGTTGGAGGTTCAACAAATCAAGTAAAATCTGATGGCCAATGACATTGTGAATCCCTATGCAAGGGTTTATGTAAAACGACTTACATGAAATATCGGATGAATACGAGAGTGCAATGTAATGGAAGTTTGTAGGCCATATCACCAACTCGCTTGATTATCTTAAAAGGCCCACGATAGCTCTGAGATAATTTAGGTGTTGGCCCAGTCTTCAGACTTTCTGAATGCTTTGGCACACACAAAAATACCTCTTCCCTTTCCATGGAGGTAACTTGTTGACGTTTCTCATCAGCATACTTTTTATATTGAGCTTGTGTTTGCTGAATATTTAGATGAGCCAGTCTTAGCATTTCCATGTGGTCTTGGAGAAAATATTCGCATTGAAGATGATGGTGATAAGGATGCATGTACTTCTATGTGCTGCAAGGCTCAGTAGGTTGAGCAACTTTCATTGCATAACGACAGTGTTGTGTCTCTGTGCTTTTTTCTTTGACTGCGAAGGAGACGATGAACCATGATAGCAAGCAGGATGGGGAGTGGCACAACATGAGGGGACGTGCATGTGAGTGCAGGTGCTTCAGGTCAGCAAGTGCACCCATCAGGGGGGTTTAGGTTACATGCTTATTGTTCAGTGCAAATCTAGCTAGGATAGGATGCGATAGCCGTGAACTTGTGGCCAAGTCGACTGTAGTGTGAGGCGGGCCATCATCTGATGCAAGCGAGGCATGATCGGGAAAATTCTCTCTCTCTCTCTCTCTCTCTCTCTCTCTCTCTCTCTCTCTCTCTCTCTCTCTCTCGTAGCAAGCATGTAGGCGATGCACCATGTGCGAAAATTGGTGAATGTGGAGGGCACGGAGTGGGAATGCACGGCACGAAGCAAAGGCTGAGGCCCCATGGCTTGCCTGATTGTAGATTGACACATTTGTGCGGTGGTAGAGCAGGCAAAGGACCAAGGTCTCAATGGCCGAACAATTGTTGGAGGAACGAGGGCTGATATGGCGTGGGACTTTTGCCCTTCAACATTTGATTTCACAAGGAATCTTGCCTTCAAATTGATTATTTATTGCTTGTGGTTGTCAATACTTGTGTTCGTTAGTGTTAATTTGTTGACTTCCCAAATGGCCACCTTTGGAAATGGAGCTTCTCGAATTTTCTTCCTTTGTCGACCGACCATGAGTAAGAGAGCGAGTGAGTGCAATGTGTATATACACTACCTTTTAATGGGCTGACAATTAAGAGCGAGTTTGCAATTTGTTGCGCCAAATTTGTTGTTTCCTTGGCTAAACAGGATCAAGTTTGGGCTGTCATGATCAGAGATATGATAGAAGAAGCTAAACTTGGCTCGAAGGGTGGAAAGTGGAGAGGGGTGGAGGTTCATTACAAACTGTTAGCCCCGGCGTGGTCTACCTTAAGACTGAGGGGCAGCTCAGGAGAATTGGTAAGAAAATGCAATAGATTAGCAGGAGTCTTAAAGTGGGGGGAAGAAGCCAGATACTTCAAGAACTCCATCCTGCATTGGTCCCCCTGGCTCTCCAAAGTTGTATATCCACCACAAACTCCCTATTGGATGAGACAGCCAGGAAGCTGAATAATAAGGGTTTGAACCGACTTAAGCACTTCTAGGACAGTGTCAACAAGAGTTGGAAAACCATTGACCTTATGGTTGCCCAGTACCAACTTAATAGCTTGGAGGTATTGCTTGTCCACAAAGTGATGAAAGAACTTGACAATCTAGTGATGCCAATCTGTGATTCGGAGTTGGACTGGAATGCCTGGAAATGGCCTGGAAGCAGTCTCTTGTGGAAACCCTAATACTAAAATAATTTATCAGACAATGGTGCAAAAGAAGAATTGGTCTAGCCCCCTTAACAAGCTATGGAAAAAACAATGGCTGAAGGAAAGGTGGGAGCATGTAATGGAGAACATATGGAAGCCAAAGGTTCCGCAGTACATGAAGGTTTTCTTATGGAAGGTTATTTGGGGTGCTCTACTGACAGGGATTGGGTCAGATCGATGCTTGGGGTGCTGGTTAGCTAGTGAAGATCTGGCCCACCTATTCATGGACTGCCCAGCTATAAAAGGCCTCGTAGGGAAAGTATGCAAGTGGGTCCAGAGAACATGGAAAATTAGTTTTTCCAAGACTGACCTATGCCTTGGAGGTAAAAATTCAGGTAGTCCTGCACTCCTCGTCAGCACTCAGATCATCAGATACTTCTTCTTTCATAAGGTATGGCAGACAAAGAACCACCGTGTTTTTGAAGGAGGATTTGAGGTGGCAAGCTTAGCACTCGGGTGCAAGCATCACTCGGAGGATTAGTCTAGGACTACTTGTGCCTTGTTGTCAGCAAAAGGAATGCCTAGGATGGGGGCAAATCTTGGCCGTCGGTAAATAGAAGATCTCAGAATGACAAGAGTATGGACCTTGTGTATCAAGGATGTGGAGGCGGGGTGGTAGGGGTGGCTGCCCTAATAGCCGTTGTAATTATGATTCCTGGATGTTGTCATGGCTTAACATGAGCATGACAAAACCTTGTAATTTTTGGGGCTGCTCAATATAATCCACTCACAATTCTGAGTTTTGCAAAAAAAGAAAAAAAGAGAACGAGTTTGCAATGAGTTGTGCACCAAGTGTAGGGGATATGCTCTAATTTGAAGATCGAGTTAGTCACTGTAATGACCCTTAATATGTATCATACTGCTCGCCAAAGGTCTGGTTAGAAATTGTCTCTACAATGGGGGCAGGTGCATGTCAAGATTGGGCCATCTACTACTGGCTCCTTGCTTGACTTATTCATTACTTTGGAAGATTCCTCTCACCTGGGACATAAGTCCGACCTTGATATTGTTACTTTTCAAAAATTGGACGCAAGATTCGTACTCGACCCGACAGTCATCATAACTTACATATCGATGTGCTAGCCAACCGAGCACGCTTGCTGTGCTGCAACCACCAATGTAGTCGTTTAATGAAAAACAAAATTTGCCCTTACCCTAGCCTCACGGTACCACCCTACGCTCTCAGGTTTTCGCCTCGCTGCTAGCATCGCTTTTCCTGTCTCACGGCCCTCGCCTTGCCTCCCCCGTCGATCACCACCTGCATGCCTGTCCTTTTCTAGTTTGCCACCCCCTACTCGCACATCTGCCAAGATTCACACTCATTTTTCTTTTTCAAAATTTGTAGGACCTATTTGGCGCTTCTACTAATCCACAATTTTTTCTTCATGAGATACCCCCTCCTCTTGGTGTGCCAAGTATGGAAGGCCTTACCTTTGGACTTTTTAAACCTTTTTCGCGATTGTGCACTTAAGGAGTCTTAGGCTGGGTTCAGACCGAGCCGGTGGAAGAAAGAAGTCTTCGCAAATCTGTCGCCACCTAGTGTGAACAGTGTGGAGGCGGAACAATGAAAAAGAAAAGGGGGCTGAGAGAGGCCATCAACTCTTCCGAGGGGGGGGGGGGGGGGGGGGGGGGGGGGGGGGGGAAAAATGGAGGGCCCGGTGGAAGTGTGCCTCAACTTCAACCAATCAACTTTCGCCATGGAGCATTGACGCCCCTTCGCAGTTTTCTTCCGCCGCCTAGTCTGAACCCACCCTTAGTGTGAGCGACTCTCTCAACAGTACTCTGTAAGTCTTCCCAAAAGCACTATCACATTGTCATCCCCAAAGAATATGAAGACATACATTGCAAATAAACTATGGTGCTCAATGTGTGTGTGTGTGTGTGTGTGTGTGTGCGCGCGCGCGCGCAATGGGAAATCTCTATTGCGAATCTCTTTGCCAAATTCAAACCCTTTGGAGCATGTGTGAATCGGTTACAGGGACCTTCTTGAATCTTCATCCTAGGGCCTCCCAGGCACCATATGCCATAGCTTAGCCTCGTCTATAAACGTCACGGGCAAACGTCATGGGATCTACGGTGGATATTCAATCCACCGTTAATCCCATCTCTGCAGGGCAAAAAAGTATCGACATCGCGACCCGACCTCACCACCTCCCACTCGGACTCCCTATCCAACCCACCTGTCGCACCTGCTTGAGAAGGTAGTAACCGCAGTACTATAAAACTGCCCCCCCATGCTGCGTCCATCCAACGACCCAAAGCCCCACCTGCATTGCCGATAAATCGCCCGCCGTAGATCCCATGAGTTCGACGCGTCTCATACTGAAGGGCTTCCTGCCAAATGGCGTTGTGTTTATAATCTAAACTTATACCTGCTCCCTCCTTTTGACCCCAACATTTGGCACGTCTTGGCCTTGAGGCTACGTCGTGCAGGAGAGCTCTGGTTGAAACTGAAGATGGCAAAGTCTGCTCCGTTCGGAGAGAGAGAGAGAGAGAGAGAGAGAGAGAGAGAGAGAGAGAGGTGCGCGCACACAGATGCACAAGGCAGACCCAACACTTGGAGGGCGCACTATATAATCTGTGTGTGGGTCTGCTCTCTCTCTCTCTCTCTCTCACACACACACACACACACACACACACACACACTCTCTCTCTCTCTCTCTCTCTCTCTCTCTCTCTCTCTCTCTCTCTCTGCTGCCGCCTTCTGGCTCTCCATTCATTGTGTGTTTGGTTGCACCTCACAAACTTGTTTAACAGCATGAGTAGCTTCTGCTTTTTTTCTTACACGCCACAGTAGCAGTATGCCAGCATGAGTTGGCTCCCAGACCCTACGAAGTTTCTGCGGAGGTCTTACAGAAAAGGGGATGGAGAAAATCAGGAAAAGATGGCAAAAAGCAAGACACCAAAATCTGGCAGTACCTTGAAGCACAGCTCTCTCTACTCACTCATGCAAGCCTCCAGCAGTAATTCGCTCGATAAGAGTGCAGAAGAAGATGAAAACCCTTCTTCCCACGGGGCTATGGAGATCTCTACAGGCTACAATGCAAAGAGCAACCAAAGCCTTGTCAATGTATTGTCTGACTTGCCTGATGCATCATCAAGCCAAGTTCAGACTGATGAGCTTGTGTTGATTCGCCATGCCGCCAACATCTTGATCTCGAATGTTCCATCGTTGGATGGGCATACCGATGAGCATTTGTCAAGTGACATTAGAGAGGATGCTCTCAATGCGTCACAGGATGTGTCACATGCAAGTGATGATGATATACAACATTCCCATTGGCACGGCAATGATATACCATATATATCAGCAACTCCACCCCAAGGTAATTTATATGATGCACAACATACATTTCATGCACGTCGGCGGTCAGATTTGGATGCCCCTGCTGCAGAAAGCAGGGATATGAAACAAGAAGAAGAGGAAGACGAAAGCAAGGAAGAAGAAGAAGAATTTGCAAAAAATGGTCCTCATCCAAAAAGAGATCTACGCAGTGCTGATGAGGGTAACAAAATAACAGCGATTTCATTGTCCCATGCAATGCAAGGTGATAGCATTGATAACACTGATAAAGGGTTTCCTCCTGCCAATGCCGACAGTGACGACATGGATGAGTCGGAATGCAAGGTCATTGCGGAGGACCCTGCAGCATTGTTGAGGGCTTTTGAAGAAGGTAAGTTGAACTCACCACCATCATCGGTAGTTAAAGAGCGGAAAAAGGGCAGGAGCAGTAGGAAACTCGGTAAGAGGAAGAATTCAACAGATCAGGGGTCTAAAAGAGAACCCAATACTAGGAGGAACTCAGTAGTAGAGAAAAACACACAACTGTCTAGTAGGAAGAGCTCAAACAAAGGGGAGGGCAGAATGCATAGGAGTAAAAAGAATCTTCAAACAAAGCATAGTAGAGAGAGCTTCGAAGTTCCAAAAGGAGAGCCGATAAACAAGCAAGGCCGACTATCAGGAAAAGAGAGTGGTCACTCATCATTCTCGGATGAAGCCTCAACCTCGGTGGAAGAGTCAATGGAAAATGATCCCTCAGAAAGAGAGACAACACATAGCTATATGAGAGAGGCCACATTCAATCACAGAAGTGGAGACCCGAGAGTCACAAGGAGAGAGTACTCATTGATGCCACAGGAAAGTTTCACCTTTCAAGACATGGGAAGCATCGCGGAAAAGCCCCGTGTAAGCGTTGGCCGGGAGCATGAGACAACAAAACGGAGCCCAACATTATCAGCTGGTAGAAAAGAACTTGCAGTATCAGCAATGCAACAGGAAGCCCTTCGTGCTCAAACCAATGGAGTAATGGATGAAAGGGCAAGGATAAGCTTTGGCCATGATAGACCCAAGGTGGTTTCTAAGAGCCCTTTGATGGTAAGTTCTCCATTGATGCTCCAACACAAGGCTCACCAAGAAGGGGAAGCAATGGGGGATAGGGCAAGAGTAAGTGCTGGGCATAACACCGCAGACAGTGATATGAGAAGAAGCCCATATGCAGTAAGTAGAACATTCCAATCCCCATCAATGTCTCCAATACATCAAGCTTTTTCATCACAGGAGGATGAGGTGGCAATTGAAAGGTCAAGGACAAGCGTAGGTCATGATTCAAGAATGGTTGCAAGGAGGGACATCATCTCTTCATCAAATCAACGATATCTGAATTCCAGTACCCAAATGAGTGACATAAGGGGGGAGAGAGCAAGGAAAAGTGTAGGATATGATGCACAGGAGCTAGATTCTTGGAGACGAAGCCCTTTGATACTTGCGAAGGAGCATAGTACTCCAACGAGTCCGCATCACAAATTCTCTGTGCGAGACAATGAAGTCATGGGAGAGGGAGCACGGGTAAGTATGGGGCGTGATGCCTCTGATTTTGGTTCAAGAAGCCGCCCATATATGAGTGAGAGAAGAGAGTTGAATTCTCCATTAATGCGGCAGCACTTCTTACTGCAAGAGCATGAGGGAAGGGCAAGGATAAGTTTTGGGCATGACGATTGGGAGTTAGGTTCAAGGCAAAGCCCATATATAGCTGGAAGGAGAGATCAGTCTCTGATACCAATGGTATCGAGTCAGCGCTTCTACCTACAAGAAGATGATCTAATGTCAGTTTATGATGTGCCCACATCACCGTTTTCTGCCAGCCAGGCATCTTTATTGTTGGAAAGAGGAGGTTCAATGTTTGGAGACAGACCTGTATCACCTTTGCCAAATAGCTCACGTTTTTTCGCACAGAACACAGAGCAGTTATACCCGCCTACCTCGCCGATGCTAGCGAGCAATCGCTTCATTTCTCATGAAAATCAGCAGACAGAAAATAGATCCACCTCACCATATAACGGATTTCTGTTGCATGAAGTTGGGGATGCTTATGAAGGTGAGGATGCATCTCCTCGCCAAGGCTTTTACTTAGAAAGAGGCAGGCAAAGAGAATTTATGGATGATGAGATGGAACCGGCTAACCAGAGAGCAAGTTTCTACTACAATGAATCCAGAGGGAGTTACGTAAGCAGGGATGATTCCAACCCCTTGGTGTCCCAACGAATAGACGCTTTCTATTTACCTCCTAATGTAGATGAGGCCGAGGTATCGTCCGAAGAGTACTCTGAAAACAATGAATTTTCTATGTCTTCAGCATCAAGGCACGATAATGCAGAGGTTCGTAGTCATCAGGAGGTTGTAATGGTGCAGCAATTTCTGAGAGAGCAGAGAGAGATGCAGTGTCTGCAAGAGGACGACGGTCGCCGATCAAAATATGATGAGAGGTTTTCAGAGAGCTCTATGAGATCCCATCATGGTGGTCACCAACGATTGCAATATGATGAGAGGTTGTCAGAGAGCTCGATGAGATCCCACCTGATTTTGAAGCAGAGAAGCAATGCATCTAGCAAGGCAGAGGCAATGCTAATGAGCCCGCGGTCAGCGGCAGGCAGTTCGGTATCGTCCGAAAAGCGGATGATGAAGAGGTTGAAGGAGGCACAAGCAAAGGTAGCGGAAGTGAGGCACGCAAGGAGGGACTTTGAGGAAATGGTGGTGGAGATGGTGGGGAGTGGAGGGGAGGATGCAGTTCAGGATTTGCTTGATTTAGAGGAGTTTGTTGGAAGCTATGAGAGCTTGTCCATTGGGGGGCTCTTCAAAGGAGTGGTGGATCAGTTCTTTCACGAGCTCTGCTGCGAGCTTATGCAACCTGTGAGCCAAGAGAATGATGCCGTGCTATCCACGGCTTTGTTCCGTCTTGAGCAGATATGTCCTTCATCATGATCCATTGCTGCAACAGTCTTTCCTTGACTAACTGTACTGCTTCCTCTTCGTACTGATCTGCTTTTTTTTCTCTTTATCCATGTCAAAACCTTAACACACCCTCTTTGATACTCTGAAGGGTACTATTCTAGACAAGGGGTGGACATTCTTTTGTACTAAGGCTCTGAATATTGAAACGGGCTGCCCCAATCTTTGATTTGTGGGCTACAAAAGGCCTTGGTAAGAAGGATGGAACTCTTGGGGATAGTGGGATAAAGCTTAAGCTTGTGGACTAGTGCCACATGGCAAGTTAATGATAGATAAGCAAGCTGCATAGATAGATTATAGTCTTATGCTGGACATTTGTTTTGTTTTCCTGTCACACTCTCTTTCTAATCCCTTTATGTAAGCCATTGTGAATTTTCACCTTGTTCTCAAGAACCGAGTCTTGTTTACATAATGCGATTGTTAAATCAAATTAAGGATAGGGAGAAAAGCAAGGAGCTAGTTTCATTTGTTTCAACAAATATGCTCACTCTCATTAGCTTAGATGTAACATGCGGGGCACATTGCGGACTAGACATCGCGTGCAATTTACTTGGCTCTATGATTTATAAATTACAACAATTTCTTTCCGGACCTCCCCCCCAACAAAAATAAAAAGGTGCACAATCGCGATGGCCTAAATGATATAAGATAGTGGAGAGTGCCAAAAATAGAACACACACACACACACACACACACACACACACACACACAAGCCAGAGTGTTGGGGTAATGGTCATGTGGCCTGTTGGCCAATTTTCTAACACCTATCTCTTTATTCTAGTACATAAAATGAATAAGGAGTTAGCGAGGGTTATCTCACTATAGACTCCACCACACGCTGTCTGCCCTAGGAGCTTGGGTGCAGAATCTTGATCGTTCTTCTTGTGCACTTTTTTGGTGTATGAGGGGAGCAGTCGGGAGTGCCCAACTTGACTCCTAAAACAAAAACAAAACTCCACCACACTTGTTCACCTCCTTCCTCACTGCACACACGTACATGCACGCGCATGCTCCTACACACATTCTCATAGTTAGGATCGTGGGGCGAGAGCCCTAAACATTGTCCACCATACAATGCACGTTGGTTAGTATGAGAACACATGGTGACTTTATTGAGTGAAGGGCAGTGATATTCTAAGTGAGAGAAACGAGGAAGTCACATTTTTGGGGTTGCATAAGAGAGCAGGTTGCAGAAGGTGTTGGAGATATCGCAAGATGGTGGCATCTTAGGTTGCACATCATGTTTATATGGCCACAATGGCACTACCTACATATGCATTTTTTTGTTGGTGCGGCATATTTTTAGTTGTAGGGTAAGGGAGCCAGTTTAGAGGCGTTTTGTGGAAACGTGATGTTTTTTGGGGGGGTTTTGCAAATCTCACCATTTTCAATATTTACGCATTGCACCAGATTCCTCATGAAAAGGTGAATCTATTGATACCAAAATCAATATTTTTTAGATTTTTTTGAATGCTCCATTTGAAACAATTCAGCTTTTGAAGCATTTTGAAGCATTAGAGACACTCAAGATCGAGTATCAGCAAATCACAACATGACACATAAGCAAGATTCTTGGAATATGCCAAATTTCTTGCCTCTAAATTGGGGGTGGATATGTATCTAACCTGGGGGTCAAAAAATTTCGTCTCTAAACTGGCTCCTTTACCCTAGGGAAACATTTATTAGTTTTTTAAGCCAATGGACATCATTTTGAGATGTGGTACTTCAGTAGAGTCAAGTCATCCCAAAATTGGGCATCCCCACTTTTGCACATCTCTAGGTCACCTTTATTGTTGAAAAGGAGACCCCTACCTCTCATTCTTATTGCCTAGTTGAATGAGCCTTTTCCAGAGTTATTGAGTTATTTCTCTTGGGTCATTTTCTCTCTTCCTCAGTGAGTGAGTGTGTGTGTGTGTGTGTGTTTTGTATATTATTTCCTATCCTCATCCCTTCAGATGCAAGTGTGTCGAGTCTAAGTTTGAAGGCTAAAAATTTTTTGCCGTGACTTTCTCATCTAGTTAAGATTACGCTACCTAGGAGTCTTTTTGGGGTTTTTAGCATACGTCAACTGTCCCCATGTTGTCTAAATTTTCAAATTCTGAGTATAGACGTTTATAAAAAATCTTCATCGGCAAATAAAAAGCTTTTTTGTGCCATTGATTGTGTTATTTTTGGTGTTTCAAAATGATGCTATTTGACAAGGCCCATACAATAGGTAGTGAGGAATTAGGAGTCAAATATGATTCTATAAAGAGATAAACGAATGGTTATAGATGCAAAGGTGGTATGAGTATATATTCGTGTATTTTGCCAATGGCTCATTCTATTACAATAGCAGGGTAGACAAAAAAGACGTGGTAAATGATGGACGTTGTGAAGAACCGAAGTCGCAATCTGATGAGCAACAATGGTGTCGAGGTAGAGGAAGAGATATAGCACATTAAACAAAGGAGGTCCTACATGGGGTGGTGGTAGGGGCTCATTCTCAACGAAGTGTTGGGGTATAAAGCCCAATGTGGTCGCCCAGGTAAGTGGGCGGGCCGCCAGGTATGTATACATATTCTTTTGTAAAAACCTAATAAGAACTCACTATGCTCTACACATTACAGTAGAGCGAGTTCACCATATTGTAGTGCTCTTCTTCTCGCACTCTCTCTCGCGTCGCACTTCCGCTCGTACTCCTTCAACTGGTATCAGAGCTCAGATCGAGGCTCGGGGCAGCACTGCAGGAGGCTAGAGTCACCATCTCAGATTGGAGTGAAATTCGACAGGCAAAGACACGGCCCCAAATCTTGTGGGTAAGCTCGTAGGGCTTGGTGTGCTCAGAATTTCATTCTGAGGTCATCTCGATCACCGTTCGGCTTCGACAAAGTTCTGCGCAGGCCATTTTCGACTACGTGGTCTCAGCGGGTGCAGATCCGACTCTGCAAATTTGGGATTTTCGGTCTACGACTGCAAGTGCTGAGGATATCGACACTCCCAGAGTGTTGATTTGTGGCTGCCTACACATCGAAGGACGGCTCGCAGTTCTTGGAGGCGTGTCACATACGACACGGGCACATCTACACACAGACTGTAGGCGACATCCACTAGTTCATTGGGTTGATATTGGTTCAGAGGTCAGTTTACAGGGGAAACTCTGCCGAATTTTTTCCAGAAAAGTAAACTACTGTGAAGCGTAGCTATGGCTGGATCACACGACACTGCTCTTTACAATATCAAGAAGCTGGATGGAACCAATTTCCCATTGTGGAAGAAGCAGATTTGGCACGTGTTGGTACAAAAGAAGCATATAAAACCTATAAAGCTCAAGGGGATAAAACCAGAAGATATGGACGAAGATGAATGGAGCGAAATGGATGAATTGACACTTTCTACCATTATGCTGACTTTGGCAGAAAGCGTTTACTTCAATGTAGCAGACGAGATGTCGGCTTATCAAGCATGGTTAAAGCTGAGTGATCTTTATGAGAAGCAGAGTGCAGCTTCACAGGTATACTGGCTTAAGAAGCTTGTTGACTTGAAGATGAAAGAAGGGACACCTATGTCCAATCATCTGAATGAATTCAACACAATCTGCAGTCAGTTGTCAGCTCAAGGTGTCAAGTTTGATGAACCTGTTAGAGCTATGTTCCTGTTGATCACATTGCCGAAAAGTTGGGACACTTTTCGCACAGCTTTGAGTAATTCTGCACCTCCAGATGGTTTGAACATAGCAGGTGTAGAAGGAAGTCTGCTTACTGAAGAAACCAATAGAAAGACAATGGACAAAGTCAAAGGCAAAGGAACAGCCTTAGTTGTCAGGGGAAGGACCAAAGAAAAGTACAAAGGTGGAAAGACGAATCAGTCTCGTAGCAAGTCCCGCAGTGCTAAAGGCAAGAGTGACATAAAATGCTACCATTGTGGCAAGAAGAGTCACATGAAAAGAGACTGCAGAGAATGGAAAGCAGAAAAAGACAAAGAGAAAGCTGAAGACCATGGTGAGAAGAACAAGTCCTCAGTGAAGATTCAAGAAATAAATGTGACAAACACTGTTGCAGAGGATGACAGCCTAGTGTCAGGAGACATCTACTTCTTGAAGAATACAATGGACTCAGCTCTTCTTACAACATCTGATGGAAATGCACTGAGTGACTGGATTATAGACTCAGGGGCATCACTTCATGTGTCTCCAAACAAGGAGTGGTTTACCTCTTATGTGACCACTAAAGATCATGTTCGACTAGGCA
This sequence comes from Adiantum capillus-veneris, assembly GCF_014529385.1. Classification (NCBI taxonomy): domain Eukaryota; kingdom Viridiplantae; phylum Streptophyta; class Polypodiopsida; order Polypodiales; family Pteridaceae; genus Adiantum; species Adiantum capillus-veneris. The sequence goes on from NC_140954.1 coordinate 85,855,585, forward strand.
ATGGGTAGACATGTGAGATCTTAGGTGTTGGAGATGTTCAATTGAAGTTTCAGAATGGCTCTTCTTTCACGCTGAAGAATGTGAGACATGTTCCCGCAATTACAAAGAGCTTGATCAGCACAGGTTTACTTGATGATGCTGGCTACGTCACCACTTTTGGTCAGAACATGTGGAAGATATCCAAGGGTTCTATGACAGTAGCACATGGAGTAAAGTCTGGAGGACTTTACATGATTTATGTATCAAATGTCTCTAAAAATGTAATCAATGTAACCGAGCAGCCGAACGTTTCTTTGTGGCATAGCCGGTTAGGACATATGCCCAAGAAGGGAATGGAAATCTTGTCTCGTTCTGGTTATTTGCCTGGCTTTTCATTTAATGATTTTGAATTCTGTGAACATTGTCTGTATGGTAAGCAAACACAGCAGCCACATAAGCATAGAAGCAGTAGAAGAGATACACAGTTGGCACTTGTTCATAGTGATTTGTGTGGACCTATGCCTAACCTATCTCTAGGGGGAGCTTCTTACTTTATGACATCTATAGATGATTACTCGAGGAAAGTATGGGTTTACTTTCTCAAGCACAAGGATGAAGCGTTTAGTGTTTTCAAAACTTTTGTGACACTTGTGGAGAATCAGAGTGGCAAGAAGCTTAAATGCTTACGCACTGACAATGGTGGAGAGTATGTTTCAAAGGCCTTTCAGGACTTTTGTGAGTCAAAAGGTATAAAACGTGAACTTACTGCTCCTTACAATCCTCCTCAAAATGGTGTTGCTGAGAGAATGAATAGGACCATACAAGAGAAGGTCAGAAGTATGTTATCTAATGCATAGCTGCCAAATGGGTTTTGAGCTGAAGCTGTATCAACAGCTGTTCATCTTGTAAATAGATCTCCTAGCAAGGTTTTGCAGAAGGATTCAGTGCTAGAGATGGTATGGTCAGGCAAAATGCCCTCATACAAGCATCTCAGAGTCTTTGGCTGTGAGGCATATACTCACGTTCCAAAGGAATTTAGGAACAAACTTGAGCCAAAGAGTAGAAAGTGCATCTTTCTAGGCTATGGTAATTCTGGTGAGATGGGGTACAGACTTTGGGATCCCGAATCCAGAAAGGTTGTCCGCAGCAATGATGTTCACTTTAATGAATCTAAATATCATTCTAAACCAGAGAGGGTTGAGGAGATTAGAAGAGTTGTCTTCCAAGAAGATGGACCTGCACGTGCAAGACAAAACGTCAGGGCTCAAGAGAAGCAAGGACAGGATAGAGTGGAACCACAGGTTGTGGCTGAGCCTGAGCCACCTATTGTGCGTAGATCTGGACGTGTCACGCGACCTCCTGATAGGTTTGTTCCATCTATGAACTATGTCATGTTGACTGATTGCAATGAGCCTTCATTTTACAAGGAAGCAGTGCAAATGAAGGACTCCCGGAATTGGCAATTGGCCATGCAGTCAGAGATGACAGCTCTGCATAAAAACAAGACATGGAAGCTAGTTAAATTACCACAGGGCAAAAAGGCTCTACCTTGTAAATGGGTTTACAGGTATAAGATCACCGCTCATGATAGTCAGCCAAAGTACAAAGCAAAGCTTGTTGCCAAGGGCTTTAAGCAAGAACAAGGCATTGACTTTGATGAAGTCTTCTCTCCGGTGGTCAAGATGACTACATTGAGATGCTTTCTTGCATTGGTTTCCATATTAGATTTGGTGTTGCACCAAATGGATGTCAAGACAACGTTCTTGCATGGTGATTTAGATGTGGAAATTTACATGCAGTAGCCAGAAGGGTTTGTTGAGAAAGTCAAGGAAGATTGGGTATTCCAGTTGTTAAAGAGTCTTTATAACTTAAAACAATCACCGAGGGCATGGTATAATAGATTCCACAAGTTTATGCTTTCTCAAGGCTACAAACGTAGTGAGTTCGATCACTGTCTATATACAAAGAAGGCTAAGGATGGCAGTTGGATGATCCTTATTTTGTATGTGGATGACATGTTGATTGCTGGAAAGCACTTGGAAGAAATTTCAGCTTTGAAGTCAAAGATGGCAAAATCGTTTGACATGAAAGACATGGGTGAGGCAAGTCATATACTTGGTATGCGCATTGAGAGAGACAGATCAAAGAAGTTGATTTGGTTATCTCAAACAGAGTATATTGACAAGGTTTTGCAACGTTTCAATATGGAGAAGGGAAAGGAACTGAGTGTTCCATTGCCACCATATGTGAAACTTAGCAAACAAGATTGTCCTGTGTCTGAGGAAGAACAGGCTGAAATGGATAAGATTCCATATGCGTCTGCAGTGGGTAGTTTGATGTATGCAATGATTGCTACTCGCCCAGACATTGCATTTGCAGTGGGAGTAGTAAGTCGATACATGTCAAACCCAGGCAAGAAACATTGGGAGGCAGTGAAAGGAATATTGAGATACCTGAAAACTACAAAGAGTATGCGTATATGCTATGGGAATCAGGAGCTAAGTGTAAAGGATTTTACAGACTCAGATTATGCAGGTGACTTAGACAACCGAAGGTCTACGTCAGGGTATGTCTTTACATTGGCTGGTGGAGTAGTATCATGGCGCTCTAAATTACAAGATTGTGTTACTCAGTCTACTACAGAGGCTGAATATGTTGCAGCATCAGAGGCATGCAAAGAATCAATTTGGCTTAATCGACTAGTAACAGATTTGGGAATCAAAGAAGAGATGCCTGTGTTATATTGTGATAGTCAAAGTGCTATACAATTGGCTCGCAATCCAGTTTATCACTCAAAGACAAAGCATGTGGATGTGAAGTATCATTTCATCAGGGAAATGCTCGAGGATAAGCAACTTCAGCTTGTCAAAGTTCACACCACAGATAATCCTGCTGATCTACTACTTACAAAAGGACTTCCCTCAGAGAGCTTTGCGCATTTTTGCAAGCAGTTAGGTGTAGGGTAGTACATCGCTTCTCTACATCTCTTGTATATTAGCTTGTATAGTAGCTTCTCTCACACTTAAAGTACCACATTGGACTTTAAGTGGGAGGTTGTTGGGGTATAAAGCCCAATGTGGTCGCCCAGGTAAGTGGGCGGACCGCCATGTATGTACACATATTCTTTTGTAAAAACCTAATAAGAACTCACTATGCTCTACACATTACAGTAGAGTGAGTTCACCATATCGTCATGCTCTTCTTCTCGCACTCTCTCTCGCGTCGCACTTCCGCTCGTACCCCTTCAAGAAGATCCCCACATATTGTCAATGGGGAAGAGTTCAACATTATAGCTTTCGTTGTGACAAGTCTCCTTGTGTTGGTGGAGAAATGTTTCCTTTGCCTCCTCAGGTAGCAAATTGAGCCATTGATTATGCAATTGACTTCAAAGGTGAAGCAAGACTAAGTGGGTACACAAAGGAAGGAAAAAAAGGGATTCAATCCAGAATTATTCTCAGTGTGCAAGATTTACCTCCAACTATAGAAGCATGACATAATCGAAGACACAAGTTTTGTGTTATTGCACATTCTTGTGTGGAGCAACACAAGTTACCCATGATACGAGGCTCTACTTCTTAAATTTGCTTAGCAAGTCATCATCAAGTGATACATGAGCCTCTAGTTTTTGTCAATGATTTATGTTCTTGGGTGTGGTAGAAACCTAACAATTGAAGTTTTCAATGTTAAGTTTTTTGTGAATTTTCATGCTATGCATGTAGATTTGGGACCCTTCCTATCGCCTTGAGAAGGACATGGCTATGTGTTGTTGGTGCTAAAAAAGATGGCGGAAGGCGTAATCACCTTGTTTAACAAGCAAGGTGATCATAAGAGGTTGATATGACAAGTAGAAGAGCGCTTGAGTTGGACAAAGACACATATGAAGAAGAGGATGCTAATAGAGAGCTCACCAACGATGGTGGGAGTAGTGAAGGGGAAGTTTGCGTGGCTTACCTTAAATGTGAAGAAAACAAGCCACATGGATTATAGTATGTAATGGACATTGAATAGAATTTCAAGGAACCTTTTGAGAAAATCGAAGAGATAATGCAACCTAAGAGGAAGTCGAAAAAGACGACGAGACCTAATTGAGGAGATGCTAGTACATAACAAAAGACAAGATTACTTGTGTATAATTTCTTCATTTTCAAATTTATTCGTCACCTCTTATTAAGAGATTAGAGTATTTTATAATAAAGATCTTTGCATAAAACTTAAAGAGGGTGCTCGACCAGTCAAGCAAAAGCCACAACGACTAGGACAATAAAAAATACAATCTCTGAAGAAGGAGATAGAGAATCTTCTTAAAGTAGATTTTATCTACAAGGTGGATACAACAGATCATGCAAGTCCCATATGTGTGGATTCAAAGCCACTCAATACAGCATTAAAAGAGAGATGTGTATTCTCTTCTCTTTATAGGAGACTCTTTGATGGTGTAGCTCATTTTGAGTGACACAGTGTTTGTGATGGATTTTTAGGTTATTTTGAACTCGAATATTATGAAGGGAATGGGGTTAAGGTCTTCTTATTTGGCAGGTACCTTTAGAAGTAAGAAGTGATCAAATATGGAAATAGCTCAATGGTTAGATTCTAGATCTATAATCTTGCTCAACGTAAACATTGCAATGCTCGAAAAAAAACCTAGGTTTAGTGTAATCCCACCTACAAATTTTGAAATTTACCTCTAAATTTTATATTTGAAGGTGAGAAAACCTACAAGATTTTGAAAAAATTAGTGTAATTCGGTGTAAAAACCTTCAAATTTTGTCAATTTACCTCTGTTGTTTCACACATATAGGTTTCACACATGTAGGTTTGCCAAGTTTTTGGATTCTCACCTTCAAATATAAAATTTAGAGGTAATTTCAAAATTAGTGTAATTGGGTGTAAAAATCTTCAAATTTTGTCAATTTACCTCTGTTGTTTGCCAAGTTTTTGGAAAAAAAGTTAAACATTGTATGGAAAAACTAGGGAAGGTCAAAATCATAAAAGTCTCAAACTTCTTTTTGGTACAACTTTCATACATGTCCAATATTCTTTCACATGCAACGTATACCTATTTGAGAAACTTTTAATAACTTCCATAATCTCATGCCAAGTTAAGCCACGCCTCCATCCTCTTTTTAATGCTGCTTTTGAAGACCAAAAAACCTTTTATTACAAGTTGTTCCTTTTGGCCTAAAAAATGGGCGTGCCAAAATTGGGTTCTCTCTCTTTTTTTCCATAAAGGGCGCGAGAAATTATATTAGAAAGTTCAAAATTACGTTGGACACCATTGACTCAGTGGGTAGACTTGCCATTAACTCCATAATTACAAAAAAGGGGCTTGACACAATAAAGGAAGGGTTTGCATGATTTTATTGATGATCTCTTCATGTACATGATGCGCAAAGATCATCTTGAAAGGTTCTAGGAAGTTTCTACCAAACACTATTCTTGTGGCGGGAAGCTCAACCTAAAGAAGCGCCACCTTGTAAAACCACGGGTGGTACTATTGATCATATTGTATCAAGAAATGACATAGAGGAAGACCTTAAAAAAGTGAAGGCACCTTTTCTTTTCCATGATTAAAGGACACCAAATAACTTGCCACATTTAGAAAGGTAAAATAGTTACTAAGTTCATCTCAATCCTTTCGATCTCTTTATCATCTTTGATAAGCAGCTAGAGAGGACCCTCTTATATGGACAAAAGAATCGTGCAAATGAAGGAAGTGCTTGAAGCTTTGCTAGCTATGCCAACTCCAAGATGGGATAAACCTTTCTATATCAAGAATTCTATTGGTGACGATGCTATTGAGGATATACTACTTTGAAAAGACAAAGTTTCCCACTATATGCAACATATTTATAATGCTAGTAGGGTTTGAACGTACATATTTAATTAAAGATTGAGCTTATACAGACTAGTGTGCTTTATGAATGTGGTTGGCTTAATTAGATATTCATGGCTACTTTATGGTAAATATTTTTCAAAGCTAGCACTAAAGTGGATAATTTAATTGTGCAATAGTCTCAATTCACATTTTTGGCTGAAGAAATCGCAAAGGTTACAAATGTGGAATTGATTAATTACAAAAAAAGTACTATTTTCATTGAGGAAGAAACTATCAGGAAGCCAATAGGAACACTGTGCCGTTACCATATACATGTGGTAGTGATGTGTGTGAACACACTAGGACGTCCCGCCATGGCATTTTTTCTCTCTTAAGAGGTTTTTTCCCCATGCATTGTATATACACCCACTCATTCTAGGGCTATCTATCTTTCCACTGCACACTAAGTAATACACTCTCTGTTGTGTGCCTTGAGCTTTCTTCGTCTTCTCCAAGATGTGTGCATTTCCCTACAACCCTAATTCCAACAATTGGTATCAGAGCAGGTTGCGTCCTCCCGAGCTTAGTCGCGAGCAGCTCCAGCACACGCCTGCTCACTTTCTCTGATTTCAGTGAGCTTTGTCGAGCGTTCGCAGGTCGACAAAAAATTTGGATAAGCTCGTAAAGCTTATTCTGTTCACATTTCAAATTCGTCTCATTTCGGCCTCTATTTCCACTACAGGCGAGACTGCATATGCAATTTTGTCATTTAGTGCAGAATTTTTGTTAGTGCCGTTTTTTGCATAACAGGTCGCATATACTCTACTACGGGTTGTGCTATATAGCACGTGGTGGTCTCACTCAATTTCTCCTCATTTTGGGTAGTTTTAGCATCAGGTGCATACATTTTCCATGACTGACAACAACACAGATGTGTTCAAGATGTTTGTTGTTGCTGAGGACAGGTTGGATGGGGACAATTACCCTATGTGGGCTTACATGATGCAACATGTTCTTGTGTCAAAGGGAGTTTGGAATATTGTGGAGGGTATTGATATACGTCCTGGTTTTGAGGATGTAGGCGATGTTGAGGATGTTGCAGGTCTTGTGTAAGGACATGGGTCCTATGGGCAAGGCCATCGGCACGGCCGGACAGTGTGTACGCTAGGGGGACGCTATAAGATAGCATGGTTGGGTGGAGACTAACACACGCATTACCACCGCCCTTTCACTCATATCCGAGCTATTTTTGGAGAAGGGAAAAAGCGGGTTGCATGTACATGCGACGCGCTACTTCTCTCCCATGTTTCGTAGACAATGACGTCTCCGTTGTGCAACAAAAAGAAGGTAGGGAAATTTTCCTGTGCGTACCCCGAAGTTAGACAGTGACAGCCCCATCTACGTCCTCCACAGCGAGCGACCAAGAAAAACTCGACCGGCAACTCGACGGCACCGAGGCTTCAAAGGCTTTCGTTGGCGTCGTTCGCTACGTGCGTAGGAAGGCCCACTTAACCTTTACATGAAGGAGGGTTGAATCCACCCCATGAGGGTAAGAGGGCAACACTTTATCATCAAGCTATTGACCCTTGTTGTGTATAACAGGGAAACATAGCATACTTGTGTTGCAAGGAAAACTAGAAGGAAAGAGAAAGCTTGAAACTTCAAGGAAGTAGTTTCATCCTTCCTTTTCACTTCTTGGAGGAAGGTAAGTTTTTTTCCAAAAATTCTTTTTTCCTCAAGGAGGAAGCTTCAAAGTGAACAAAACCCTTCACAAAAACGAGGAGTTTTTGTGAAGAATCAACAAAGGTATTCTTACAACGAACGTCACGTGAAGCGCTACAATTCTCACAAGGTGAGGTTCGCATGCAACGCAAATCGCGGAGCATACAAAACATAAAGACTTCAATTTCACAAGGTACAAGTTGACGTTTTTTTTCTCTCTTTACATTAGTGTGTGTTTACCATGGCTAGTGAGGATATCCCACCTACACACACTTTTGATTTTGAGCACGTAGATCAAAATCAGGGCACCACCGATGTTGTTGACACTAATATGCATGACGACGATGATCTAAGAGATCATGGCCTTCTCGATATGCCTGATTTCAAGACTTTGGAAAATTGCCAAAGCGTACTTGAACACAACCTCTCTGCGCTCATTGCAAATGTTACCAATCTTCCGTAGTTACTTGTGAAATTTATGAATTCACAAATGGCTCAAGGAGCCAGAAGTGGCACGGTTCAGGGAACCAAGCTCGCATGACTCAAGGAGTCCAAGAGACAAGTGCTTTCGAAGATGCAAAAGGTAGCAATGCCTTACTTAAGAATATCACCATTCTTGAGTTTCACAGGGAAGAGCGTGATCACAACAAGGATGCGGTCAATACATTCTTACACAAATGGAGTGATATTCATAGATTGAGACACACCCCAGATTTAAAGACGGCTGTAGAAACAAGTCTATATCTTAAAGGCAAGGCCTATAAGTGGTGGATGACATTTCCAATAGATGTTGGTCCTCCGTCTTGGGCTACATTTCAAGCTTCTTTCTCCAAAGAATTTTTGGAGTCCAATGAAGAAGATAAGAATTGGTTCGCATGGATGCATGCCGCATGTCTGGTCTCTCTCTCACACAGTACCTTTCAAAGTATTGGGAAATCATATTAAAACTAGAAGGTCTAGATGAATTCCAAAGATATGGGGTTTTAATAGGGGTCTTGACAAAGACTATCATCTTCATGTCAAGACCCAACATCCAAAAACTTTGGAAGAAGCCATCAGTCATGCCCAAAGATATGATGATGACCAAGAGAGAAAAGGAAATGTTCCCTACTCTAAGAATAATTTTGCTAAGAGCCAATGGGCGAGGTAGATCTCCCACACGTTCCAAGAGGAATAAGAGACAATCTACTTCTCCACGCCCACAAGAGGCTAAGAAGCCTAAGCAATCACGAGATACTCCACGTGGATTCCTCAACACTGCTGATTTTGAGCGTGCCAAGAAACACAATTTGTGTTTTAGATGTCTTTTGGACCAGCATAACAAGAAAGATTGTCCTCTTTTTCAAGGCAAAGAAAAGGTCATGCACACGGTGCAACGCCTCACATTAGATTCATCTCCTAAATATTGTGATGTAGAGGTTCTTCATATGGAAGAAAAGCACAAGTGTTGTGTGCGTGCTTCAATGTGGCAGTCCACCTTTGGCCCCCATGATTTGATTCGCATGCATGGCACTATTAACGGACAATGTGTTCGTATTTTAGTGGATGATGGTGCAACTCATAACTTCTTGAACTATAAGCTAGTCAAGAAATTAAAGCTTACAGAGACTCCCTGCTCTCACAAGTATGTGGTGGAGCAGATGTCTGGGAATGATAAAGAAGTATGGGACACGGTAGTTCAAGGGGTTGAGCTTATTGTTCAAGATCATACGATGACCCTTGACTTCCAAGTTATGAACATGGACCGTGCTGATGTAGTTCTAGGACAGGAATGGTTGCATGGTTTAGGAAACACATTGCACACTAGTTATGAACACAACTCCTTATTCTTTATTGCCAATGGTAAACATGTGCTTTTGCTTGGTGAGAAAAATATACCATCTGCACCTCTTATATGTACAACCGAGCTTTTTATTTTACAGAAAGCAGATTTAATAGATGAAGTCTTTTTGTGTTACTGCTTGTCTCCAAGTCTTGTGAATTCTCAAGAGCAAAGTGCAATGAATTCTAATGATAAACAAAGTGTTAAAAAATCTAATGAGCAAAGTGCTCTTAATTTTTAATTCTATAGAGCAACATGCAACTATTGTAAAACAAACATTACGGGAATTACAAGATTCTCTATCCCAGCATAATTCTAGTTTACTTTCTCCTTTGGCACGGCAAAAGCTGACTCACTTACTCACGGAGTATAGTGATGTATTCTCAAGTGATTTACCACTGGGTTTACCCCCTACACATGATGTGCAGCATGGCATAGATGTCTTGCCAGGCACTAAACCGGTGAGTAAACCACCTTATTGTATGAGTGCTAAAGAAGACAAGGAGGTTGAGAGTCAGTTGGCTGACTACCTCGCCCATGGTTTCATTAGACCTAGCACTTTGCCTTGGGCATCACCAATTCTATCGGTAAAAAAGAAAGATGGTACTATGCGCATGTGCGTAGATTATCGCGGATTAAACTCCATAACCATCAAGAACAAGTATCCTCTGCCTTGAGCTCCATGGGGCAAGATACAATACAAACATAGATCTTCGTTCAAGATACCACCAGATGCGTACCTTTTGCAAGATATCTCCAAAACTGCATTTAGAACACGGTTCGGGCATTTTGAATTTTTGATTATTCCTTTTGGTCTAACCAATTCTCTAGCTACATTTATGACACTCATGGAAATTTGTTGTGGTTTTCCTTGATGACGTTCTCATTTACAGTAAGACTGAAGATGAACACATAGAACACTTACGATTAGTGTTTGAATAGCTATGAGCTCACGCACTGTATGCTTAAACAGAGATACATTACCTCGGTCATGTGATCTCTTATTCTAGCATCAAGATGGACATTGACAAGGTTGTTGCCATTCTTCGATGGCCACATCCCAACACGATTGAGGAGCTTCAAATATTTTTAGGCACGGCTGGATTTTATCGACAGTATATTCGTGATTATGCCAAAATCGTTGTTCCTATGATGGATCAACTTAAAGCAAAAGGTAAGACCTTTTCTTGGGAAGAAGCCCAAAGACGCAGTTTCGAACAGCTCAAGGTAGCTATAGCCACTGCCCCCATCCTAACAATTGTTGATCCACTTAAGCTGTTTGTGGTAGAAACTGATGCTAGTGATAAAGCAATTGGTGTGGTACTTCTCTAGGAGGGAAGACCTATAGCCTTAAATAGAGCTCAACAGAATTATTATGTTTATAAGAGAGAGCTCTATGCCATAATTCACGCTTTACAAAAGTGGCGAAACTATTTATATGATGCCGAGCTTGAAGTAGTTGACCATGAGAGTATCAAATGGTTTACTACTCAAACGGACTTTAAGGGCCGTAAAGCTAGATGGGAGAAAATCCTTCAAGATTATGATTGTAAGCTACGATATCGCAAGGGGCGATATAATGTAGTAGCGGATGCACTAAGTCAGATGCCTCAGATTAATTCACTTGCTTTCACAGAAATAAAGAGTGGATTTTTGGAGTCATTACGTGGCAATTGTGCACAAAATCAATCATATGCTAAAGTGTGGAGTGCAGTTTCAAAAAGGGATCCCTCAAACTCACATGTCTCTGCACGCGTAGATAAAAACTCCAACACACAGAGCTCAACCCCTACTCAGGAAGAGCTTAAGCGATGGAAGAATTTTTCCATTGATGATGGCTACTTACTCCACAAGGGTAGAGTATGCGTGCCAAAGGACTTAGACACTACGTGCCAAATCTTATTTGAGTGTCATGATAGTCCAAGCGCTGGTCATCCAGGTATTCGTAAGACATATGCCTTAGTTCGACGACAATTTTATTAGCCGGGCTTACATCATGATGTTCAAGAGTACGTACTAAAATGCCAACAGTGCCAACTTAATAAGGCAGAACGCCTCAAGGTAGGTGGCCTTTTACATCCTTTAGAGATTCCACAAGGTAAGTGGGAGAGTATCTCTATGGATTTTTGTAGTAGGACTACCTACTACAAATCGTGGCCATGATTCCATATGGGTTATTGTAGACCATCTCACAAAGATGGGTCGATTCATTCCCACTAAGACTATGGTTAAGACACCGAAATTAGCACGGTATTTGTAGAGCATGTATATAAACTCTACGGTCTTCCAGCTAGTATCATTAGTGACAAAGATCGAAAGTTTGATAATCACTTCTGGAAAGCTGTGTTTCAAAAGTTGGAAACTAAACTTAATCTAAGTACGGGTGATCATCCAAAAATAGATGGTCATATCGAAAGAGTTAATCAAGTGGTAGAGGATATGATACGAGCGTACATTAGCAAGAAGCAAACCAATTGGGAAGACTACCTGCTATATTGTAATTTGCTTATAATAGTTCAAAGCATGTGACTACAGGGTTTAATCTATTTATTCTTTTATATGGATTTCAACCTAGCTCACCCGTTTTGGTGGGGTTGGCTAATGAGAAGATACAACAAGCGAAGTATTTTATCCAAGACCATTTTGACATGCTTTGAGTTGCTCGACAGAATGTTAAGCAAGCTCAAGGTCGATATAAGAAGTACGCAGATGAGCATCGTCGTCTTGCTACTTTCGAAGAAGGAGACAAGGTTTTCCTCAAAGTTCTGGAGCATTCAAAAAGTCTGAAGACGGAAAAATTTGCTAAACTTTCACCACGCTATTGTGGACCGTTTACCATTCTCAAATGTATAGGTCAAGTGGCCTACAAGTTAGCTCTTCCAGAGCATTGACGAGTTCATCCTGTTTTTCATGTTAGCCGTTTACAAAAACAGCTAGAACAGAATGATAATGTCATTGAAACAGGTGTGTTAGTTGACCTTATGGAGCCGCCAAGAATCCCTCATGAGCCCGAAAAGATTTTGAATTCTCATGAGCTTCACACTAGACATCATGTCAGACGACAGGTGTTGGTAAATTGGCTAGATAGAGCTGAAGAAGGTTCACATGGGAGAATGTCTCCGCACTTAAGAAACATTTTCCTACGTTTTTTTTCGAGGACGAAAACGATTCTCCAAGGGGGGTAAATGTAAGGACATGGGTCCTATTAGCAAGGCCGCGGGCATGGCCGGATAGTGTGCACGCTAGGGGGAGGCTATAAGATAGCATGGTTGGGTTGAGACTAGCACACGCATTACCACCACCCTTTCATCTTGCTACAAGGATTGCTGCTATTAGAGTTGTTTTGCCTACGGTAGAACAAGCTCGTTGGGATATAAAGGATGCACATGCTCATGCATTGTTTGTGTTGTCTGTGAAGCGCACCATGGTTCCTCATATTCGTTCAACAAAATATGCAAGACAGGCTTGGGATATTCTAGCTGGTCTTTATGCAAGCCACAATGAGGCAAAAATCGCATTGCTGCGTAAAGAGTTGGAATCGAAGACTATGCATGAGGAAGATGATATGGACACTTTCCTTGCTTGTGTCAAGGATATCAATGAGCAAATTATTTCTGCAAGTGAAGTCATTTCAGACAATTCCTTTGTGCAGACAATTCTTGATGCCTTACCAGATTCTTACCAGATGTTTGCTAGTACTTGGAGACTTATGACCCAAGGAAATCCTGAAGTTCTCAAGTTTGATGCATTATGCACATTGCTGTTGCAAGAGTCACTTTCTAGGAAAAACAGGACTAGACAGCGTGCAATTGAATAGGCTTTTATTGCTTCTCAAAGAAAGGGTGGTGATAGCAATGCAACCACTTCTTATGGTTCTGCTACGAGTGGCAAAACTTATGTTCCTAATGCTTTTGCTGGCAGCAATTTGTCTGTAAATTCTGGTGAAGGGAAAAAAGAAGATGCGTTGCCATGATTATAAAGCTAATGATCACTTGATCAAGCAGTGTCCTATGTTGAAGGACAAAGAGGCTAAGGATAAAGAGGGTGGTTCCACTGTAAATGCTGGTTCCACTACAAATGCAGCCATTGTTGAGTCTTCTGTGAAAGGAGACTGTGATACTGATGTTGATGTAGAATGGACTTTTAGTGCAGAGTGTACCTATAATCATGCTGTCCATGATGCATGCCATGTGTGGTATTTTGACAGTGGTGCTACAAAGTACATTACCTCACATCGTGAACTGTTCACCTCTCTCGAGTCTGTCCCTCATGAGAATTCAGTTACTTGTGCCAACAATGCCTCTTATCCAGTTCAAGGAGTTAGAAAGATTGTGCTTACTACTGCAAATGGTAGTTCTTTCACACTTGTTGATGAGCTTTATGTACTTGGGATCAAGAAGAACCTTTGTCTGTATCTGCACTTGCTAGACTTGGACTTGTAGTCAAATTTGTGGCTGACAGATATACAGTTCATGATCTCAGTTTTGGTGATGAAATTGTTGCATCTGGGCGTTTGTGCCGTGGGCTGTAGAAGCTCACTTTGTATGACAAGTGTGGACAAAATTTTGCAAATGTAGTTGCAGATTCAAGGGCTTTTTCAGATGCAAAACTTTGGCATGCACGTTTTGGTCATCTGAATTTTACCAGTTTGCTGCGTTTGCAAAAATCTAATATGGTTGCTTCTTTGCTGCCACTTGAAGCACCTGTCAAACATGTTTGTGAAGGCTGTATTTTGGGTAAGATGCACCATTCGAAGTTTCCAAAGGATGGTTCAGTTAGGGCCATATGCAGGTTGCAGCTTGTGCATAGTGATGCTTGTGGGCCCATGCAAACTCCGTCCTTGGGCAACTACCTTTACTTTATGACTTTCATTGATGATTACTCCAAGCATGCATGGGTATTTCCGCCTGAAGCAAAGTCCGAAGTTTTTATGTGCTTCAAACAATTTCTGGCTATGGCTGAAATTGTCTCGAAATGTACTATGGGCACCCTCCGTTTAGGTTGAGGGGGGGAGTATATGTCTCATGAATTTAATGCATATGTGGCTAGTCATGAGATAAAACACCAACGTATAGTGCCTTATACGCCTCAAGAAAATGGTGTTGCTGAGAGGGAAAACAGGTCACTTACGGAAATGGCACGATGTATGGTCAAAAGTGAAGCTTTGCCGCATTCTTTTTGGCTTGAGGCCATCATGTGTGCCACTTATGTACTTAGCAAGTGTCCTACAAAAGCTTTCAGTCTATTACTCCATATGAAGCATGTCATGATAGAAAGCCTTCCATTGAGCACATACGTGTTTTTGGCTGTTTGTCATATGCTTTGGTGCCACAAACACAACGCAGAAAATTGGATGATAAGGTTGTCAAATGTTTTTTTTTTTTGGTTATAGTGCTAAAAGCAAAGGTTACAGGTTGTATCATCCGCAAGCAAAGCATATTCTGGTTTCACGAGATGTAGTGTCTGTGGAAGATTCAATTTAGCCCTTGCTATCATGTACTAGAGACAATAATGTAAGCTCACATGACATTTTTGACACTTTGTTGCCTCTTTTCAGTGGTGGAAGTTCAAATGTGAACTCCAATGAGGCAAATGTACAGCCTATGGGGGTTTCCAAAATGTTACAAATCAGCATATAACTGATGCATATGTACATGATGTACTTGATGAGGAAAGGGCTGAAACTGAGCAGGCTAGAGGTCTGCCAAAATGGCTGGTGCATACTTTGCTTGACAGTAAATTGGATGCACCTTTGTCTCGTCATACTTGTTCATGCTCTCGCCGTGCATCTTATGCATCAGATTCTTATGCTTTGGCTATGTCTAGCTTACATGATGTTGAAGAACTTTTCTCTTTTGATGAAGCACATAATTTAGAAAATTGGATGGCTGCCATGCAATCAAAATATGATGCACTTATAGAAAATGACACATGGACTTTATTTGATTTTCCTCTTGGCAAAAAGACCATTGGTACGAAGTGGGTGTACAAGTCAAAACGCAAGCCGGATGGTGAGATCGATTGCCATGAGGCTCAACTTGTTGCAAAGGGTTATGCACAACAAAAAGGCATAGATTATGAAGAGACTTTTACTCCCACTTGTTGTATGACTACTGTGCATTTTCTATGTGCGTTAGCAACTCATTTTGGTTGGGATGTACATCAATCAGACATTGTTACTGCTTTCTTGAATAGTGACATATTTGAGGAAGTTTATGTAACGCAGCCTTGCGGTTTTATCAAGAAAGGACAAGAGGACAAAGTGTGTAGATGTAAGAAGTCTTTGTATGGGTTGAAGCAATCTCCTCGCGCTTGGTAAGAGAAATCTGACACTCATTTGGTCAAATGAGGCTTTCGTAACAGTCCAACAGAAAGCACATTGTATGTCAAGCGTGAGGGGGATGTACTTCTCATTGTTGTTCTTTATGTGGACAATTTGCTGATCATTGGTCCCAATGAGGCACATATTGTTGAATTTAAGGCTTATTTGATTGCTACTTTCAAGATGAAAGATTTGGGGCTGTTGCATCATTATTTGGGCCAGTTTAAGCAGTGTGATGGTGGTATTGCCTTGTGTCAGAAAGGTTACATACAGACATTGCTATGTAAGTTTGGACTTGAGGATTGCAAACCTATTGCCACTCCTATGGAAATAGGTTTGAAGGTGAGTCTACATGATGGTGGAGATCCTGTTGATGTCACTCTTTACCAAAATGATGTTGGCTGCCTCATTTATGTATGCAACACGAGGCCATATTATCAATTTGCAGTCTCATAGGTCAACAGATTTATGCATAGAGAAGGGTCTCAGCATTGGCAGGTGTCAAGAGGATTTTCCACTACCTTAGTGGCACTTTACATCTTGGCTTGTTTTATCCCAAGAGGGTATCATTGCCACCAGACTTACATGCTTTTTCCGACTCAAATTGGGCTGGTTGTTTTAACACGTGAGTGTTCACAAGTGGTTTTTGTTTGCTTGGCAGTTCATGTGTATCATGGTTGAGCAAGAAGAAACCTACTGTGGCCACTTCAGGTTGTGAGGCTGAGTACAGGGCAGGTCTTCACAGCTACGGTTGAGTGTGTATGGCTCAGACGCCCTATGGGTGGCTGATTTGGGTGTTGGATATGACACTATCAACACTATCTACACTGACATTCAGAGTGCATTGGCAGTTGTGAGGAACCCAGTTTTTCATGGTCACACAAAGCACATTGAGGTGCATTACCACTATGCCAGGGAGATGCTCTTAGTAGGAAAGATCAGCTTGGCTTATGCGCCAACACAGGACAAGCTTGTAGATCTTTTCACAAAGGCATTGTCTCGTGAGAAGTTTGAAGCTTTTCGCAAAGCTTTGGGCTTACTCCCCTTTGTGGACGGATCATGCCCTCAGGGCATGGCACTTCCCTTTACTCATGTGCTAGCTCTCGTTCACCACATCACTCCACGGGGGATTTGTTACCATATACACGTGGTAGTGATGTGTGTGAACACACTAGGACCACTGGAGCATTTTTCCCCTCTTTAGGAGGTTCTTTCCCCCGTGCATTATTGTATATACACACATTTATTCTAGGGCTATCTATCTTTCCATTACACACTAAGTAATACACTCTCTGTTGTGTGCCTTGAGCTTCCTTCGTCTTCTCCAAGCTGTGTGTGTTTGCGATCTTGGAGAATGACACCATTTGGCAATTATCTATTGGCAGACTAAAAGCAAGAAAAGAACACGGGCTATGCAAAGCAAGGACTCAACATTTTCATACCTATGATTCTTATAAAAAAATATGGAGCTCATCTTTGGGTGGCCGTATTCTGTATGATCCTCTAGGGAATCTTGTGGACAAAAAGAGCAATCAAAATTGATGCCAATTGTAGTAATGAAGGAGAGTACACATATTTGGAGCTTGATTTTTGGCTATGTTTTGATTTGGATGTGGATTGGCTACATATCAAAGGTTATACTCTATTTGTTTAAGAAAGTTTTAAAAGCTTTGCAAAGTAAAAATTCTTGATCTGAAGACCTTGTGCTTTGAAGCTAAAGGTTGGCTAAAGTGATTTGAATCCTAGAAAATTCAGCACTATGGCAAGTCATTGAATAAGAAGCACATGCTACAATTGCAACTCATGGCTATGGAAGTCTTTGAAGTCTTAGGCCCCTTTATATAGTGGTACAGAACACCTCTCTCATGAGGAGAATACTTAGAAACTAGTATGATGCCTATAAAAATATTATATTGAGACAAAATATGTATTTATTCAACAAGCTTCTAAGTACAAGCTCATATCTGATGTGCTCTTTATGAGTGGTGGAAATATGATTATTTATTTAGTGCCCAAGATAGATATTTACAAGATTGTTGAAGTTATGATGAAGAAATCTAAAAGTCATGACAGATCCCCCACTACAACACGTCACGCGGATACCAGCGCGACTATATCGATGAAAATAAACGACTTTTAAAAATCCAAATCAGTATGCACGTCTATATAGGCATCAATACCATACTGTCGGTATAAGCATTGATATATGCATTGAAATATTCCAATGTGCATACTGACACATATACAGACATGAATATCGATGCTTATATAGACGTGTATACTAATGCCAAAACCTATAAAACTTTTTTGAGTGGAGAGAGCTGGCAGCTCGTGCTGCATGTACTGCAACATCAAAACAAGCTCTCTCTGCTCAACGGAAAGAATGCGAAAACAATCGTACTCCACCTTCATTTTTCTTGAAAATTGAGCAAATGTGTGAGTACATATTGACAATGTAGCCATTACCATAACAAGATTTTGGAACTATAACCTTAACAAGATTCAGAAACCATAACCACAATAATACTCTTGCAAACCATAACTATCACAAAAATTGTAAGCCATAACCATAACAAAGACTCACAAACCATAACCATCATAAAAATCACAAACCATATTCATAACAAGACTCACAAATGCTAATCATAACCTTAATTGGATTCCAAAACCATAACCATAACCTTAAAGAGATTCCAAAACCATGACCATAACCTTAAGCGGATTGGAAAACCATAATCATAACCTTAAACGGATTCCAAAACCATAACCATAACCAAACTCTCAAACCATAACCATAACCTTAAGCGGATTCCAAAATCATAAACAAATTTTCAAACCATAACCATAACCTTAAGCGGATTGCAAAATCATAACCATAACCATAACCTTAAGACAATTTCAAAACCATAACCATAAACAGATTCTCAAACGATAACGAGAACCTTAAGCGGATTCCAAAACCATAACCATAACCAAATTCTCAAATCATAACTATAACCAATAGGAAGAGAATGGGATCTAGGAGGGCCTCTTTATTTGGCAGTTTAAGGAAGTCAAAGCTCTAGTACTAAGAAAGATATCAAAGGAGAGATTTTGAATTCAAACATGCAAAACAACTAGTTTAATTGAATTCAAAATTTTCCCCTATAATTTAAATTCTAGCGGACAAAATTATATCAAGTAACATACCTACGGAAAGAGCTTGGCGTGTAGATTATAGATCTATAATCTTCACTCAAATTAGAGATTATATGTAAAAATTTATGGAAGGTCAAAAATCATAAAGTTGTTCCCCCCTTTTTTGGGAAAAAAAGTGCATCCTTTGACCATTCTTACACCTCTCTTACACACCCACCATTCTTGCACACATGGCATGTACCTATTAGTCAAAATGTTAATCACCTCCATAATCTCATGGCAAATAAAGAGGCCCTCCTAGACCTCATTCTCTTCCTAATGCTTAAGCAGATTCCAAAACCATAACCATAACCTTAACCTTAAGCGGATTGTAAAATCATAACTATAACCAAATTCTTAAACCATAAGCATAACCTTAAGCAGTTTCCAAAACCATAATCATAACAAAAATTCTCAAACCATAACCATAACCTTAAGAACATTTCAAAACTATAACCATAACCAAATTCTCAAATCATAATCATAACCTTAAGCAATTTCCAAAACCATAACCATAACCAAATTCTCAAACCATAACCATAGGCTTAAGCAAATTCCAAAGCCACAACCATAACCAGATTCTCAAACCATAATCAAAACCATAACATGATCTCAAAACCATAATCACAATCAAATTCAGAACCTTCACCAAAATCATACCACGATTAAAATCATAACCATAACCATGACAATGTTCATAATCATAACAAAAACCAAAACTAAACATACATAAATTGTCATAAAATCTAATATCTAACCAACCCATCATCACGGGGCCAAGGTTAAAGGGTCCAAATGAGAGATGGTCTACCAAAGAGCAATGCTAGCTAATGGAGCGTAAAGCCCTTAGGCTTAGCTTCATTAAAGAACTCCAAAGGTTAATGTTAAAAGTCATTTGATCGTAGGAAAGCTAGGGCTAAGCTTGAGGTGGGAATCCAGCCCAAGCTTAAGGTGCTTGTTGTGCTTTTGCTGACTAAGGTAATTGAGGTGCTTGTTGTGCTTGCTCACTAAGGTGCTTGAGGTGCTTAATGACTAAGGTGCTAAGGTGCTCCATGACTAAGCTTGAGGGGCTTAAGGTGTTTCCAAAGTCAACCACAATCCCTACTCATGGGGGGGGGCGAGCACTTATTGTAGGGGCATGAGAGAGAACACACACACCCTCACACAAGTCAAGCCTTGCCTAAGGAAGCAACAAGGACACATGTCAAGTTACTCTCCATGTTGCCCTCATAAGGTTTCTAAAGCCTATTGGTTGGACTCTCAAGGCATCCAATGATAACTTAGCTAATTTAATTAGTTGTTTATGCATTTATCAAGTCTTCTCTCTCAAAGGGTAAAGGGGGACACTTGTACCAAGGCTAGCATGGTTGCTTGATATACACTACGCATGTGATTGGCTAGGCTTGTAGGGGTACAATCAACTTCCAACATGAGATACAAGGGGGTGGTGACCAAAGTAATCTGGGGGTGTGCTTGGGAGGTATACTCTCTCTCTCTCTCTCTCACACACACACACACACACTCTCTCTCTCTCTCTCTCACACACACACACACACACACACACACACTCTCTCTCTCTCTCTCTCTCTCTCTCACACACACACACACACACACACACACACACACACACACACACACACACACACACACACACACACACACACACACACACATGATCATTCTAGCTTGGAAAAGTGAAACAGATCATCTCCTTCTCCAAGCTTGTTGAGAAGTTGAGAGCCTACACCAACACTCTTGGCTATGGAATGCAAATCCAACCAAGAGCAATGCTTCAATGCTTAAGCTTGCCATCTTCATCATCATCATTATTATGCTATTATGCTATGCTATGCAAGAAGAGTGAGTAACTATCTCTTAGGCTCATACATTACTTATTCTTCCTCTTCCCTACCCTCATTTCTCGCTAACTCTCTCCACCTTCAAAGGTGTTTGAGGCCTTGGGGCTGAGGCCGGGGATGGTTAATAATTTTAAAAATTTTATGTTATACTCGTGATGTATGAAGCTTTCCATCTTCATTGCATCACCTAGGTCACAAGGAACACACGCATTATATTGTACCAAGTCTTTCTTTATGGGAGAATATATAGTACAAAAGCCTATTGGAGGGGGGACTGGCTCCATATAAATCCAGTCCTCAACTATTGTCATGTTCTCTAATTCTCCCTCTTGAAAAAGTATTGTTCATGCCAAATTAATTAAGTCTAATGGTTATGTTGCTACCACTAATTAAGTTCACCATCTATGTTACCAAAATAGTCTCATAAGAATGCTCACTCTAGTTCTCTTAATTCTGCTATTCTCAAAGTTCGTAAGCCACTTCCATTACATTGGTATCAGAGATATTGGTTTCTCTTTTCTTAGTTAAGAAGAGAGGTCCTTAAGTTGTCCATGAAAGGTTGGACTTGTGAATTGCAATAGGGCAAGTTGGATAGGGATCTATTATCTTGGTTGAAAAGGACTTAGTTTGAGGTACACCATTGGGAACTATAGTCTTAATAATGGGGTCTCTCGGGACTTGTTGTCTTTGGCTTAACCATTATTGAGCTACTAGCAAGCTCAACAAGAACCATAATCAATTGAGCAATGTTATACCCTCTCCACTAGTCTTTGCAATCAACAGTGTCTAAACCACGGGTATGGTTGGTTAAGAACTAATTTTCAAAGGTAAAGAAGAGTAGCAACTAAGGTTTTTGAGGGTACCAAAGAACAAAGTAAATTATACATAAGTTTACTTAGCATGGCTGACAATAATCAAGAGAGTAGAATGAATATTGACAACTTTGATTTTGCACATAAAGGTGCTAATGATGATGCCCCCATGTTTGTTAATTATCTTGTTACTAGGTTGCAACAAGCTATGGGAAACCCTGCTTTGCAAGCCAAAGTTACTCACCAACTTCATGCTTATGGGATTTCCCTTCCTCTCCAAGAGGAGAGAGAGCTTAGGAGGCCTCTTGATGAGATTCTCAAAAGAATACTCTCTCCTATAAGAGAGGAGGAATCCAAAGAACGAGAAATAAGAAAATCACTAAGTTCCTCTAAAGATGTGGCTCCAAGAAGACAATGGTCTAGACGGTTGCCAACTCCTCCCAAGAGGAAACGGTCAACCCATAGTCCTTCTCCTCGTCACTCCAAAAGGGAAGAGAGGAAACAAAGAAAGAAAAAGGCAAGAAAGGGGTCACCCTCTTCTCCTTCTTGTGCATCTTCCTCCTCTTTCAACAAAAGCAACATCTATTCTCCTAGAGAATACAAGAGGAGAGGACATCACAAATCCTACCCTACATGGATAAGGTCCTCAAAGCTCAAGAAGTTCAATGAGGGAGGAAAGAGTATCTCTTTTCTCACCTAAGATCATAGATGGCACCTTTGTTGCTACCGACAAAGTATTGGCCTTCATCCAACAATTTGATGTGACCTTTGGAGATGAGGGCTTCACAGAGTCCTTCAAGCTACGTCATGTATCTATGCACTTCCAAAAATCTGCTTGTCAATGGTGGGCTAGCCTTTGTGGCAATGGCAAAGCCCCAAAGACATGGAAAACTCTACAAGTTTCCATCATGAAGCAATTACTTGCAAGCAATGTAAAGGAAAAAGTGCATACCGAATGGCGGAGTTTGAAGCTGCTTTCCAACCAATCTATCCACAAATGTGTGGACAAGTTTTGGGATTTACATCTCAAGGCTACTGTCTTTCAGAAGATAGACTTCACCGAGCAAAACCAACAATTTTGTGCGAGATAACCTGAAGAAATGACCGAGTATGTCAACTCCCAATGGCCCGGTTCTATCACCAAAATAATCCACTACACTATGGTTGCTTCGCGTATCAATTTCCGACAAGGGGCTAAAAGGAATGCCAAGCTCATGAAAAACAAAGATTGAAATGAAGCAAAGAGGAAGAACAATGCCCAAAATTCTTCCCAAGACAACTCCAACAACAACAAAAACAACAATCGGGCCAAGAAGAAGGGAGTTTACAAAGGTAAAAATGAACTCTCTCCTGAAGAGCTAGAAGCTTTTTGTAAGGACCACAAATACTTTAAGTGTGGGGAGCAAGGACATGGCTATCGCTATTGCCCCAAAAGAAATGCCCCCAATGAGACTCTTAGAGCTTCCACAATTGAAGCTCCAAAAGTGGATGCTTAAAGGATCAACTCTCTCATATGCTTGGGGAAAGGTAAGGGAGCATGATTCCTTCATCTTGTTTGACCTTCGCTCTACTCACAACTTCATATCAATGGAGTTGGCCACTAAGTTAGGCATTCAAGTTTTTGAGATGGCAGATACTGTAACTGCCAATGATGGAGCTTTCAAGGGACAACAAGCTTCCATTACTCCCTTGATTGGGAAGTTGAGGCTTCATGTCCAAAGCTACATCGACAAAGAAGGCTTTTTCGTCTCTCCTCTCCGATGTGAGGATGTTGGAGAGGAGAGACTT
This sequence comes from Adiantum capillus-veneris, assembly GCF_014529385.1. Classification (NCBI taxonomy): domain Eukaryota; kingdom Viridiplantae; phylum Streptophyta; class Polypodiopsida; order Polypodiales; family Pteridaceae; genus Adiantum; species Adiantum capillus-veneris. The sequence goes on from NC_140954.1 coordinate 85,878,881, forward strand.
CTCTTGATTGTGAAGTTGAGGCTTCATGTCCAAAGCTACATTGACAAAGAAGACTTTTTTGTCTCTCCTCTCCAACATGAGGATGTTATCCTAGGGGCTCCATGGTTCAACCGCATGGCTTCCAACATGAAGTTTCTTGAAAGGAGAATCTACTTCACCTACTGGGAAAAGAGCATGTATATAGATACTAATGAGTCCGACCGTACTTATCACTTGTAAATTCACTTGCTTTTGATAAGTCAATGAAAAGCTCAGTTTTCGCGTACATGATTTTTGTCAAAGAGTCTTTAAATAACGCTAATGTTTTATCAAATAAAAGTGGTAGGAATCAAGAAGAGTTAGAATTGTATAATTTTCTAAATGGATTCCAAGATGTTTTTATTGATGATATCCCTTCGGACTTACCTCCAAAATGAGGGGATGATGATCATTGAATTGAGCTCCTACTAGGAAGCTCACTGCCTAACAAGCCTCCTTATCAACTTTCCCAAGCTCAACAAGAGGATCTCATGAGACAAGTACAAGAATTGGTAGACAAAGGGATGATGAGGCCTAGATCCTCTCCCTTTTGTTTTCCAGTCCTTTTAATGCAAAGAAAGATGGAACATATTGCATGTGTGTGGACTATCAAGCACTAAACCATATCACTATCAAAGATAGATTTCTCATATCGCGGTGGGTAGAAGATCTGTTTGATAAGCTACAAGGTTTGACCTACTTCAGTAGGATTGACCTTAAAAGTGGCTACCACCAAATAAGTATAGTGAATGAAGATATCCTAAAGACCGCATTTTGTACAATGTTTGTTCTTTATGAATATCTAGTCATGCCTTTTGGCTTGACTAATGCACCGACCACATTCAATCGTTTGATGGAGAAAATATTTAGGCCCTACTGCAATTTCACTGGAGTGTTCTTTGATAATATCATCATCTACTCCAAGTCCTTGAAGGAGCACAAGAAACATCTCCAGGTAATTTTCAAGCTCTGAGGGAGAACAAGCTTTTTATAATCAAAAGAAAAGAGATATTTTCCTTCAAGAGATTCAATACTTAGGTCATATTATCTCTCAAGATGGTATCCGTATGGATCCATCAAAGTTGGAGGTAATAAAAGCATGGCCTAATCCAAGGAATCTACATGAACTACAAAGCTTTATTGGTATGAGTGCATACTATAGATGCTTCATAGCAAAATTCTCTCAAATAGCAAGACCATTACATGACTTAATAAAGAAAAATGTTAAGTACTCATGGACTGCTAAAGAGAAAAATGCTCTTGACAAGCTCAAAGAGAAGCTTACCTCCCAACCAATGCTTATGCTTCCAGATCTCTCAAAGCCATTTGAGGTTTAATGTGATGCTTGTGGTGATTTCCTTGGAGGAGTCTTGCTTCAAGAAGGGCATGCCATAGCATATGAGAGCCGAAGACTCAATGTCGATGAACGGGTCTTGGGCATATACGAAAAAAATCTTTTAGCTGTTCTACATGCCCTAGACACATGGAAGCACTATCTTTTGGGGACTCCATTTATTTTGTGAGCAGACTACCAAAGTCTCAAGTACTTCATGATGCAAACCAAGCTTTTTGACAAACAAATGAGGTGGGCATTTTTTTTTGCAAATTTATTTTTATACTGCTCACATTGCTGATAAGCATAATCAAGTGGCCGATGCACTTTCATGATGACCAAGAGTCAATGCGGTGTCTATAGAAACTCACAATGATCTATCTACTATGGTAGATGAGTATGCTATTGACCCTGACTTTAAAGACATAATGTCAACCCTTGCCTTAGGAAAGAAAGAGGAACCATTCACCTTGCAGGATGATTATCTTCTCCATGGAAACAATCTATGTTTTACTCACTTACTTCATGAGAAAGTCATGTTTGAATCCCATGCTCCTTCCTGGGGCATAAAGGCATTCAACCTACTCCTCAAGGAGTAAACATGTACTTCTATTGGCCTACCATGAAAGTAGAAATACAAGAGTATGTTTCAAAATATGTGGTATGCCAAAAAACCAAGTATGATACATGGAAACAACTTGGATTACTCCAGCCATTGCCAATCCCTAATTCAACATGGAGAGTATATCCATGGATTTTGTCTTTGGATTACCCAAGTCTATCCATGGAAATATGGACAATAGTCGACACGTTTAGCAAGAAAGCACATTTTATTCCTGTCAAAAAGACTATTAAGGCACACCAAATGGCAACCCTCTTCATATCCCAAATTTTCAAACACAATGGACTTCCAACATCCATCGTGTCAGATAGAGATTCCAGAATGACCAGTAAGTTTTGGAAAGGTCTCTTTGAAAATCTAGGTACAACATTGAATTTCTCTTCGGATTATCACCCACAAACGGATGGCCCAAGTGAGATAGCCAATATTACGATTCTTGATCTACTAAAGACTTATGCTACAGAAATAGATTAACGTTCACAATGGGAGAAGTAATTACCCCTTGAAGAGTATGCATACAATAATACTCTCCATACTACTAGGAGAAAGGTAGCTTTTGAGATCATAGAAGGAAGACCTAAAGTCCCTTCCTACTTAAAGTACACGGAAAGATCTTTGCTGTTTTGTTGCTGATGAGTATAGCTGTGACTTACAAGAATAATTCCAAAAGATTAAGGAGGCTATATCCATCTCCCAAAAAAGGCAAAATGCTACTGTTGATAAGCACAGAAGGGCCTTAATATTCAAAGAAAATGATTAGATCTTACTCAAGTTTTCGAAGGCTTGATTAAGGCAAACAAATAGCAAAAATCCTACAGGCCGCCAAAAGTATTATGCTAAACTAGCAAAAAGATACTATGGTCCTTTTCAAATATTGAATCCAATAAATGACATGGCTTATCAACTCAAATTGCCCAACCATTGGCTCATACACAATGCTTTTCATGTGAGCCTTAAGCCCTATAGAGAAGAGCCACCAAGTGAACCAATTATTGGAGACCCCCCAAGAAATCAAAGACCAAGAAGAGGTGCTACAACCCAAAGCGATCCTTTGGCATGAGGACAAGGTACTACAACATGGTAAGATTATCCGAAGGTATCTTATTAATTTCAAAAATTATCCTCTTGAAGATGCTAGATAGATACAAGTAATACAGCTTAAGGATAGTATGAACCTTGTCAATGATTACAATGCTACATTAGAGTAAGAAAATGTAAATGTTTATTTTAAATAATTAATGTTTTTGTCTTATAATACTAATTATCTGTTTATTTGTGATTTTTTTTAAGTAGTATGCATGCTTATACTCATGTTTGTGATGACGACGTCTCTCAAACACCAAGTAGAATTTGTCACTCTACTTTGAAAGAATGAAATGGACTCAAGAGCAGACATGCTTGCGGAAGCTAAGTCTCCCAAGCCCAAGATGGATTAGTCGTCCATCTTGGAATGATGTCGTAGGGTAAAAAGGGATCCTCTACCCGCTAAGAAACATCAATTAATGAAGAAGGCTTTATCTCTTCTACCTCATAGTCGAGGATGACTATGATTTCAAGAGAGAGTTGATGTCTTAAAATCTATTACCTAACCAAACCAAATTAGTTTTTCATATTGAACAAATCATTTAATGTGGGAGAATAAATGGGAACAAGGTCTAGGATATAGACATGTGCTTATGGATCTATCTCAACACGGGGCCAAGGTTAAAGGGTCCAAATGAGAGATGGTCTGTCAAAGAGAAATGCTAGATAATGGAGATTAAATACCTTAGGGTTAGATTCATTAAAGACCTCCAAATGTTAGTGTTGAAATCCTTAGACCGTAGGTAGCTAGGGATGTGCTTGAGGTGGGAACCCAACCCAAGCTTGTTGTGCTTGCTAACTAAGGTGCTTGAGGTGCTTAATGACTAAGGTGCTAAGGTGCTAATGTGCTCCATGAATAAGGTGCTTGAGGGGTTTAAGGTGTTCCCAAAGTCAACCCAAATCCTACTCATGGGGGGAGGGGGGAGTCCTTATTGTATGGGCATGAGAGAGAGCACACACACCCGTAGACAAGTCAAGCCTTTCCTAAAGAAGCAACAAGGACACATGTCAAATTCCTTTCCATGTTGCCCTCATAAGATGCCTAAAGACTATTGGTTGGCCTCTCAAGGGGTCCAATGATAACGCATCTAATTTAGTTAATTGTTTATGCATTTATCAAGTCCTCTCTCTCAAAGAGGAAAGGGGGACACTTGTCGCAAGGCTAGCATGGTTGCTTGATATATACTATGCATGTGATTGTCTAGGCTTGTAGGGGTCCAATCAACTTCCAACATGAGCTACAAGGGGGGGTCAACCAAAGCAAGCTAGGGGTGTTCTTGGGGGTATACTCTCTCTCTTTCTCTCTCTCTCTCTCTCTCACACACACACACACACACACACACACACACACACACACACACACACACACACACACACACACACACACACACACACTCACACTCACACTCACATGCTCATTCTAGCTTGGCAAAGTGCAAGAGCTTCATCTCCTTCTCCAAGCTTGTCGAGAAGTTGAGACCATACACTAGCACTCTTGGCTATTGATTGCAAATCCAACCAAGAGGCACACTTCAATGCTTAAGCTTGCCATATTCTTCTTCATCATTATTATGATATTATGCTATGCTATGCAAGAAGAGTGAGGAACTATCTCTTTTTGGTATGTTATATCTTCTTACTCTTCCCTACCCTCATTCCCCGCTAGCTCTCTCCACCTTCAAAGGTGTTTGAGTCCTTGGGACTGAGGCCGAGGATGGTTAATGCTTTTACAAAGTTTATGTTATGCTCGTGATGCATGAATGTTTCCATCTTCATTGCATCACCTAGGTCACAAGGAAAACAAGGATTGTATTGTACCAAGTCTCTCTTTATGAGAGAATCTATAATACAAAAGCCTATTGGAAGGGGGACCGCCGGCTCCACATAAATCGTTCCTTAACTGTTGTCATTTTCTCTAGTTCTCTCTCTTGCAAAAGTAATGTTCATTCCAAGTTAATTAAGTCTAATGGTTATGTTGCTATTGTTAATTAAGTTCACTCTCTATGTTCCCAAAATAGTCTCATAAAAAAGCTCACTCTAGTTCTCTTAATTCCGCTATTCTCAAAGTTCATAGGCCATTTCCATTACATGAATATATCTAGAACCATGGCCGACGTCTAAAAGTACACATGAACCAAAGGCATAAACATAACTAGCTATACATCAACATGTCTCAATGAAACATATACATAGAGCATACTCATCATTTTTGAGTTAACTTTCTAATTTTTCTCTTTTAAATATAGTAAAAGATGGTTTAATTTTTACTTAATAGTTACTAAAGAAGTTATCTAAAGATATATATTTATCTCAGCTTCTTATCATAGTATTATACCTCTAGAAATTATCTTAGAAATTTATAAGCTAATTTGCTAGTTATCTCCTTCACTTTATTTTAGTCAAAAACAAAGAATTTAAGCAGTGTTAATTAGCAAATATAATTAACTAATTATGAGAATTTATCACAATTTTCTAACACAATAATTTACCTCTGAAAAATTATCTCATTAGCTTCTAAGTTGGTTTCCTAATTATCTTACTTAGTTTTGTGCTATAATTATAGCTAAAAACAAAGAATTTAAATTAAAGAAGTTAGTAAAACTAATAATCTAGTTTTGAAATGAATATTACAAGTTTTAAATACTATAATCTTTCTCTCAAAATTATCTTACTAACTTTTAAATTTATATACTAGTTATCTTCCTTAATTTTTGGATAAAAATAGAGAATTTAAGAAAATGTAACTAGCAAAACTAAGTTACTAGTTATGATAGAACTATGAACTATCATAGACTTCTACCACTATAATCTTCTCTTGAAAATTATCTCATTAATTTTTAAAGTCATTTATAAATTATCTTGCCTACTTTTTAGCTAAAAATAGAGAATTTAAGCAAACATAACTAGCACAACTAATTAACTAATTATGAGATAATTATCACAAATTTTTAGCACTATAATTGTCTTTGCAAAATTATCTTACTATTTTTTAGACTCATTTACTGATTAATTTTTAGCCAAAAATAGTGAATTTAAAAAAAGATAAAAAGTAAACTAATTAACTAAATATCTGATAATTATCACCAATTTCTAACACTATATTCTTTCTCTAAAAATTATCTCATTAACTTCTAAAGTCATTTACTAATTATTTTGCCTAGTTTGTAGCAAAAAACAAAGAATTTAATCAAAAGTAATTAATACATTTAATTAACTAATCTTGCTTAATTTTTAGCTAAAAAAGAGAGAGAGTTTAGTCCAACAAATAACTAGCAAAACTAATCAACTAGTTATGAGATAATTACCATGAGCTTCTAACATAGAATCTCAGATTATTTCTTTCAAAATTATCTTATCAACTTCTAAACTAGTTTACTAATTATTTTAATTAGTTTTTAGCTGAAAATAGAAAATTTAAGCAAAAATAACTAGCAAGATAAATTAAATTATTATGAGATAATAATCAAAGATTTTCAAGTTTCTAATCTTTCTTTGGAGATTATTTCACTAACTTTTAAACTTATTTCCTAATTATCTTGAAAAAAAATTTAATTGAAAATTGACAATTTAAGCAAACATAATTAGCTAAACTTGTTAACATTATAATATTTCTTTGAAAATTATCTCATGAACGTCTAAGTTCATTGATTAATTATCTTGCTTTAAGAAAAAGTATTTAATAAAAACAATAATATAATTATTAATTAAATTTTATGAGTTCTTAAAACAACAATATTTCCTAAAAATTATCTCATTAGGTTTTGAATCCTTATCATGAATTATCTTGCTTACTTTTCAACTAAAAATAGATAATTTAAGTAAAAATAATTAGCAAAATAAATTAATTAGATATTATATAAAAATTACTGGTTTCTTTCACTAAACTATCTCTTTGAAAATTCTCTCTATCTTTTAAACTTAGTTACTAATTATTTTGCTTAATTTTTGGCTAACAATAGAAAATTAAGCAAACATGAATAGCAAACCTAATTAAGAAATTATAAGATACTTATCATAGATTGCTAACACTATAATCTTTCTCTCGAAATTATCTCGTTAACTTCTAAAATGATTTATTTATTATTTTTCTTAGTTATTAGGTAAAAATATAGAATTTTAAAAAATAATTAATCAACTATTAGATAATTATCACAAATTTCCATCTATATAATCTTCTTTTGAAAATTATGTCACTAATTTCGAAACTTATTCATAAAATATCTTGCTTAGTTTTTAGATATAAATATAAAATATAAGTAAAAGTAATCAACAAAACTAATTAATGAGATAATTTTCACAAATTTATAACTCTTCAATCTTTCTCTAAAATTATCTCATCAACTTTTATATTCATTGACTAATTATCTTGTTTAACTTTGAGCTAAAATAAAAAAATTAAGCAAAAAAAATTAACAAAATTAATAATCTAATTATGAAATAATTATTGTAAATTTTTAATACTACAATTTATCTCATTAACTTTTAAACTTATTTATTAATTATCTTTCTTTATTTTTAGCTTAAAAAAAAAGAATTTAAATAATAGTTATTACAAAAACTAATTAACTAATTATGTGATAGATATCATGGATTTCTAATACTATAATCTTTCTTTGAAAATTATCTCACTAGCTTCAAAACTTATTTACTAATTATCTTGCTTAATTTTTAGCTAAAATAAAAAATTAAGGAAAATTAATCAACAAAACTTATTTAACTAGAGGTAACTATCACGTGCTTTTTACACTATAATATTCTTTTGAACATTATATGAATATCTTTTAAACTCATTTACTAATTATCTCGCTTAACTTTTAGCTAAAAGCAAAGAATTTAAAGAAAAGTAATTAGCAAAACTAATTAACTAATTATTACGAGTTTCTAATATTATAATATTTCTTTGAAAATTATCTCATTAACTTCTAAACTCATTTACTAATTATTATGCTTAATTTCTAGCTAAAAATAGAGAATCTAAGCGAAGTAATGTGAAATGCCTCAGATATAATAAGTGTGAAACTTTAACAAATGAAGGTAAAGCCATGATAAACAGAGTTGACAATTTATTATAGAGGTTTGCCATGAAAGCATGGCAGCACTGATTATAGAGAGGGCATAAGAGAGAGAGAGGAAGGAGAGGACACAGGATTGGGGTGGTAGATTGCGTGGTGAGAGGATGAAGGCATGAGCCTGCAACATGATCACTTCTGCACCCCAGACATGCTGCCCATTACGCTCGCCAAAGGATTATTTATCACCTCTAGCGAGATTTAGGGGGTCACCTCCGGGGGGGCTCTCACGAGATATGACGGGGTTCGCCCATGAGGAGATTTTTCTGGACGCCCAGTCTGACTACGGCATGCCACACATTAGGAAGAGAATGAGTCAAGGAGGGCCTCTTTATTTGCAATTTTAAGGAAGTCAAACCTTTAGTATTAAGAAAGTAATCAAAGGACAGCTTTTGAATTCAAACATGCAAAAGGGCTAGTTTATTTGAATTCAAATTTTCCCCCAAAATGGAATTTAAAATCTAGCGGGTAAAATCATATCATGTAGGATATCTATGGAAAGAGCCCGACGCATAGATTGCAGATCTATGATCTTCGCTCAAATCGGAGATCATATGTGGGATTTTTGGAAGGCCAAAAATCATAAAATTGTCCACCTCCTTTTTGGGGGGGAAAAGTGCATCCTTTGACCACTCTTACACATCTCTTACACACCCACCATTCTTGCACACATGGCGTACACCTTTGCTCAAGATGTTAATCACGTCCATAAGCTCATGGAAAATAAAGAGGCCTTGCTACAGCCCATCCTCTTCCTAATGCTCCCTCTGCAATGGACTCCTACGAAGGACGGTTGCACCCATAAATTGTCGCGATCAGAGGCCTTCTTTGAAGGTTGTACTCCATCTGCTGATGATATCGGGCCTTCTTTTGTGCCGCTTTGGATGCGAACTGTTGCTAGATAGCTTCGGTGTTGCAGAGGTGTTCCCAAGCCTTGAGTGATAGAGGGAATACTCCTCATACTGTGGGCCCGTGTGGTTGATTCATTGATGCTTCCAAGGGATCATGCCAATGTGAAAATGTGTGCAAAAAATGCTTCTAACCTAACAGATCATCTTCGACACGCCTAAGATAAGCTTTACAATTTATTGTCACTCAGGCCCTAATCTTGCCCAATATAGCTTCTACTATGTTAATTATGAAGGTTGAAGCCCTTGGTTGTGTTTCTTGCACTTGGTGTTGTCCCCAATGAGGTTCACAATCTTCTTTTGAGTCGATCTTGACTTAGAGTCACTAACCACTAGTTGTATGCCCTCTAAAGGTTGGTAAAGGTCCAATGTATTGTTAAGAGTGCCCCTTTGAGTTTAAGGTCAAACGGGTCAATATTTTGCACTGTGGTATAGAATTACGCCTTGCAATGAGGATATGGTCATTTTGCCCTATACTGATGATTATGACTCCAATGCACCCCTATTTCTCCATAGTTCCCCAACATGATGGCCCCAACCCATATGTAAAATCTAGTCCAAATTTGGCACCTTCCTCTTCGGTGCGTCGAAGATACTAGGTCATCTTTTTTGGCATATTTTGCATCTTTGAGCTTAGCAATGTGTTTCCCCACTATCATGAGCCCATGGTTCATTTTTGGTGAAATTTGGATGTCTGGTGTGGCCATTGTTAGTGTTTTTGATCTCGAAAGTTCCAAATTTTCCTTTGTTTCCGTGTCCCCTTGCAACTCTTGTGGTCGGCAATGTGATAATGAAAACATTTCTAGATATAGCTAGGAACTTACCCCTCATGGCTAGAGTGAGTAAGAACTGGAAGATGGAGCGTAGGAGAGCGTGGAAGGTTGCCAAAATCCACAACTAGGAGCTCTCCCTCTAAAGTCTAGAATGCAAATGAGAGAGAATTTGGCCTAAGGGACTATACATACATGGACTTTTCTGACACCCCCTGCCGAATACCTACCCAATGAGATTATTAGGCCTCACAATGTACTCTAGATCAAAATATTTTGAAAATTGACATCCATGGACCTTTCTGCTCCAGATGATTAGTGAGTCAATGTGGCCATTGAGTTTTTTAATTGGAATTGACCCCCAAAAAAATTGGCCTTTCCATTGAGCTTTGAGTTTGAAGTCAAAATCCAATTTTGACATTCTTGCTTATTTATTTTATTTATTTTGGTTTCTATTAGCTTTTATTAGCAAAAATTGAAGGAAATTAATCAAACTACTCAAAAAAATCCATTTTATAGTAAAAAATACTAAAACACTTCTAATGTTATTATTTGGACATATTTTTGTGGATTGCTCCATTTTTATCATGATTTTGGCTTGAAAACACACAATACAAGCAAAAATTGCACTATTGTTTGGCCTTTTAACATGTATGTACAATATATACTCACACCTAGGGGTTATCATTTTGTGTTCCCCATGGTGAGACTCAATCGAGTTTCCAAATTATAATTTATTAAATACGCAGATAATCAAAACCCATAGTAGAAAGTAGGAGTATATTTTGATGAGTTAATACCTCCAAGCCTGAGGTATATAATCCAACTTTTGTAACCCTAAAGAGAACTTTTAATTAGTCATCTTTTGGAGCTCTATTAAGTGTACCGTGACTGTGTGCTTTGTGTTGGAGAGAGAGTGAGTTCTTCTTCTCCCCTCTATGCGTACTATGTACGCTACATTGTGGAGGCAACTACACCATCACGCTAGCAACAATGAGAGCTATGCTTCAACACCAAGCTTGCACTATTCTGGTCTCCTCGTGAAGAGCTCTCCTATGAGCTTCGAAGTGAATTTTCTCTCTAACTTGTATCCATTTTTGTGATTGCTTTATGTCATTGCATTCACGTCGAGGAGCTTAACTACACTTTAGGGCTAAGTATATTGAGAATCGGTGACCTATAATTTCCTACCTATCTTCATAGCGTTTTTGCCACCAAGTGTTTGCTGGTAGTAGATTGGGTTAGAGATTTTAGGGTAGTGTCCTCTAGGTATGTAGACGTTACTCCTTGAGTTTTGTGACGATTTGACAATGTTAGGTTGTGTTCCTATGAGCATAAGTGTCGTAGATAAGGTAGCAATTGTGTACACATAGTGTGATTTGAGCTGATTTTCCTTTGTAGTGATTGTCTCTAGAAGGTCAAGTAGGTGATTGACATTCATCTATTTGTTTCCATGCACCTATAAGTCAAGATTCATCCTTGGTTGACATCTTGTTTGTTGGCCTGGTTCTCACTTTGCTAGCAATTGCAAGCAGTGTATCTACCCGAAAACATTGGCACCGCTGCCAAGGACGAGAGCCCTAGGTAGGTGAACTTAGACTAGTCTTACAAGATAGAAGTTCATATGGTTTTCTAGTGTCTTGCTATTATACTTTAGGTAGGATCCAAGAGTTGGACGCTTGAGATCTTAAGAGAGTGCTAGGGAGCGTGCGACTTGCCTGGATTGCTCACCATAGGTAGTATTAGTCATAGTTTAGTGTTGATGGTGTGTGATTGATTTGTGAGGTGATAAAAATGATAGCTAGTCTGTGTGTGACACTGAATCATTTTTCTAATCATAGAGACAACACCCCACAATGATGTATAGGAGTAGTTGTAGATACGACATGTGATTGTGATCTAGAGCTATTCATCGAATTATTTTCTTGTGTGCTTGTTTGCATCTAAAATCCTAGAAAAGTTCAGCTTTTAGGGTAGAAAATGCAACAAGGGGATATTTGTGCTAAAAAAATTGTTCAAGGCGTACTCGTGCCTTGAAGCAAAAAGGGTTCTCTTTGCTAAATCCAATTATACACAATAAACAAATATATCGATCACATTTTAAACTAAAAATACAAAGAAAAAAATAGTCTCTTTAAATATGAATCCCCTTCATTAATAAATAAGTCCCCTTTCACTAGGGTGCACTTTGTAGAAAAATACAAGTTACACACAACGAGGCATAAATATATATAGTGAATCCACTTACACAATATATGAACACAATTCTACTCATAATAACAAGAAAAAGAGCACCCATAAGAAGGATGCACTCCATTAATAAAGAATCCTCCAGATGATAAGGTGCACTCCATGTGAAATACAGAAGTCCCCTTATAATAGGGTACACTTCTAATACTAAAAGGTAAAGTGATAAATGGTTGAATGAAAGATAAATGTATGGTTTTTATTCCATCTTGTATAAAATTTTACATAGAACAAGTTCAGAGTCTAAATCTAATTGATATGTGTGTGGTTTTGTGTACAATTGATATATCTGCCAACCATCTTTGCCAAGCAACTTCAACACGTGACTCTCAACATTGTCTTCTAAGTATAATTTCATGACATAAGTTATCTCAGGATTTTCTACTTTGTTCACAATCATATTGGAAGTATAAGTCCTCTTGTTTTTTGCACACAACCATCCCACTAACCATGGAATTATTGGGCCTTCTAAGAAGCTTTTACATTAGGAAGAGAATGGGGTCTACGAGGGCCTCTTTATTTGGTAGTTTAAGTAAATAAAGAATATACTATTAAGACAAAAATCAAAGGATAAGTTTTGAATTTAAACATGCAAAACAACTAGTTTATTTGAGTTCAAATCCCCCCCCAAAATGGACTTAAAACTCTATCGGGTAAAACCATATCATGTAGCATATCTATGTAAAGAGCTCGATGTGTAGATTGTAAATCTACGATCTCTGCTCAAATCAAAGATCATATGTGGGACTTATGAAAGGCTAAAAATCATGAAATTTTATACCTTTTTGGGGGGGAAAGAGTATCCTTTGACCACTCTTACACATCTCTTATGCACCCGCCATTATTTCACACATGGCATACAGCTATTCGTCAAAAATGTTAATCACCTCCATAAGCTCATGGCAAATAAAGAGGCCCTCCTATAGACCCCATCCTCTTCCTAATGAAGGTATTCAAGTGTCTGCCTCCAAAAGTTTGAAAATATGAGATAAGCTCTTGGCATATTCCACATCACTGTATATGGAGTATCATAAAAAATTAATGTGTCGCTAGCATGTAGATCCTCAAAAATCCTCCAAACCAAAGTCCAAAATCCTCCAAACCAAAGTCATGATAAACTCTTTTATAGCCAATCATAATATTTTGGATTTTGACAGTTCTTATTGCTCATTAATATCTTGAGCTTTGAATAATTCTTAGGAAAGCATCTCAACTATATGTTGAAATTTGGTTAAGTTATAGCAACTCCATATCCAAGGTTGTTAGCCGACTGCCAAGCCTCAACATATCGATGCTAGAAAAGCGAGAACCACAGACATAAAATGTCAATCTATGGGACGTAGCTGACCCACCTCGTGCATGGAGGCTACAAGAGATAGCTAATCTCTCAAAAAACCCAAGTCCATTGTGCTCTTGCCTAGATCGGTCTCACATGTCTGTCAAACATCAAAAGCCACTTTCCTTACCGCAAGCTTAACCCGATGAATTTGTATAGCTATGATGCTCCAAATGCAATGAAACTTACTTCCTAGAATGTGAAAAGTATCCTCAAAATCCCCATATTCTCAAAACTCATTTCTAACACTCGAGAAAAATCTCACTTAAGATAATCACCCTAGTTTGGGTAGGTCGATTTCAGTCCCTAAAGCACTCTATAGATTCCTTAAGACGTACTCTATTTATCCCTATGGCCAAAAATCAATTTAGATACGTGTATTGTGCATAGGGAATGAAAATAGCTCATAGAAAGGCACGACTAAAAACACAACCTCATTCACGTAAAATTTACATCAAAAGGGAGAGCTTTCACCTACAAGGCTGCAAGTGCATTGGTATGCTCAAAATCACAATGCAATACCACATAAGGGAGACACAAAAATTCAAAAAAATAGAGAACCCACAATACTATACTATAGCGTACACTCACTTTCATTATCCAAAAACTTAGGTCCAAATTAAGTTACAAAAATTGGCTTTTATAACTTAGCCAAGGTTTAAGAAATGGATTCCTAGCTAATTGGGATCAATAATATGACTTAGGAACTACATTTAATTACAAATTTGGAAGCTCTCGGCCCCTTTACACTCTTTGAAAATCAATAATAATACACCAACTTTGGACTTTTATGAGATTTCTCATTAATACATGATGTTGTGATACAATCAATGGGGATAAAACATCACCCTCGCATAAAAACCATGGAGCACGTTCTCCAAAGGTTTCCATGACAAATCATAGCATAACCCATTATTGCCTTCAAGGAAGGACATCCAAGTTGAATCTGTCTGCTCAGCACGATGGAAGGTTTGTAGTCAGGTAAGTAGCATCTTTGAGGTCTTGACTAGCATAATGCAGGCCAAGTCTAGTATCCCACGGACAAACTGAATAATTGATGAGAGGTTTTCCACCATGTAATTTGCAGTGGGTGTGCCATTTGGTGGTGGTAGTTTAGCCAGGTTGGCCGCTTCTATTGGATGATAGTGTGCTATTTCCAGGTTTGGACTCTTGGAACCGAACACTGCACAAGATCTTGTTTTATACTTGGTGGTTCATTGGTATACAAGATGAGATACCTAGGGTGTCGGTTCAACCAGATCTCTTGCCACTTGGGATGTACCATTGTAGGGTTGGTTGTGATATCCTTGAACAATCTTTCTTTCATTTGTAACACTTCAAACTTGATGGGTGGGAAGGGAAGAGCCTTGATGCCATTTTTCATTGATATTTGCTGGTGTGAGAAGATTGACATTGATGGAATGCAAGATCCTCTCCTCCCACTACATAGCTTCTTTCCATATCTACTCTTGTTCATCTTCCACTTGTTTCTTTAATGAGACCTCTTCATATGTTGTTTGGCTTTTGTGTGGAGAGTAGGGTCCCACTTCTTCTTAGGTAATCACAAGCTCTGGGAGATTGCCTTCTTGAGTGTTGGCTTCTTCAAAGTTCATAAACTGCAAGGCATCTGTATCGTCCATTACTGTGTCTAGTTGATCTTCCTCTGATGGGGATGCTTGAGACTTAGCAGCCACTTGAGCTTTGCTAAGTTATTCCTTCAGCCGTAAAATTTCATTTTGGTATCTCTCTTCCACTGCATGAACCTGATGGAGAGTTCACAGTGTTGCATCTGCTCTTGTAGGCCTCATCACTTGCCTTTTTAGCTTGTTCTTTTGCAAACACCTCTAGAGGTTTGGCAAGTTCTTCTAAATTTTCTACATCATGAGCACTTGCATCTTGTCGAGGTTTCTCAATTGGATTAGTTATGTGTGGAACTTTCTTGTTGTTTCCTTGTTCTTTTTTAGGATATTCCTCTCTTGGTGGTGTTGACTCTTCTTCATGTGTATTTGATTTCTCTCTTTGATGCTCTTATTTTTCATAAAGATATTCCAATCCTACCATAGGATCATCATGTGGATAGTACATGGGATTCTTGGTTCGGATTTTGATTCCCTTGGGTGATGGTTTCCATTTTTATTCAAAATCGCCTTTGAGCCCTCTTTCAAGCTCAAACGCTCTAGAATCTCTTTCTATTCTTGCCGCTTTTTACACTTTTTAGGCCAGCTCTTCTACTGTTGCAGCGGGATGAGGTTGCTTCTTTGGAACTACCTCCTCCACTTTGGATTTCCTCTTTCTCAAGTTCTTCTTTGTAGGGGAGATTTCTCCTCCTCCTCTTCTTCTTTGTTGCCTTTGCTACAGTTGTAGTTGTTGTGGTTGCCTTTTGTTCTAAGACATTGACAAGTCTTGTCCTTAATCTTGTGGACATTGGTGGTGCCCTGGTTCGTAGTTCCTCTTTGTATTCTCTTTTGCTTGATAGCCATAAGTTTTGTTCAAAGGCTAGCGATAGGTGTTCTGCCAGGCCAATAGCATGATATGCTATTCTTGTGGGAAAAGTAGAGCCCTCAAGAAAGAAATGTTCTCTAGATTCTTTACATGCATCAAGGTGGTATGAATATAGTGGGCATGGTTTACAGCTTTCGGTCTTTCATTGGTTTCCCCCCTTGGGCAGTCTTAAAGCATTTGCTACTTGATTCTCTATGATGTTCACCTCTATGGGAGTATTATTCAAGTTTGAAATAGCCAGACCTATTCAATGATGCTATGCAAAAACTCATAAGCTCTCTTGTAGTCCACACCACAAGATTCCACTTGGATGTAGTCTTTGAGGCCGATCTTCTCCCATAGTGATCTATTTGCATCTTCTTTTGCAAGGTCTTGAGATTCCTTGTGTAGCATTTGCATTTCTACCCTAGATTCTTGTGCACTTTTGAATATGCCATTGTATACTGTGACATGTTGGCTCTCTAGCTGATCTTTGATCAGCCATGTAACAATATTTTCCTCCTTTAAAGATTCATCTTCTATTTGATACACGGGAAGCTCGGCCAGCTTAGGATTAATTGTTTTCTTCTTTGGAGATCCCAAAGTTGATGAGAGAGATCTTGACAAAAAACCACCAAATATGGTATCAACCTTGTTCAAATATGGTATCAACCTTGTTCCAACAGTTCCCAACAAGCATAAAATCTAATAAAGCAATCAAGGTAAACTGAAAACACAATTTTGGCAATCTTTATCTAAGGTGTGGTTATGCAAGTGTGTGTGTGTGAGTGTGTGTGTGTGCATGCAAATTGGTGCCAGATTGGATGTACAGGATGTGTATGTGTTGTAGGTGATATGCATGAAGTATGATGGCTTTTGACCCCTGTGGTGAGAGTTATGGGTGACTTTGTGTCCTCTTTTTCTGCTATCAGATCTTGTGGTGTTTGAATGAGTTATGCTTTGCCAAACTTGATGAAAATTGACATGGCGCTTCATATAAACATTTCTATGACTAAATTTGATGATTCAGGTCCTACTGGTCACAGTTCTATCTTAGGCACGCCTAAGATAGATTTGTTTGATTTTGGGTCTTTTTGAACTTTTTTTATAGCTTGAGTGGCTTTGTAGGGTTGAAACTTGGCTGCTGATGAAGTTTGGGCTCAATTGCTAAGCTAGAATTCACTCATGTCTAGTTTTAGCATCATTTTGACGATAAAGTATAACATAGGGGAATGCATGCATGAGAAGAGTGAACCAGGGTGGTGTAGGCTATATGCCAGCTAGGGAAATCATGATTACGTGAAAAGGTGTGCAAAAAATTCTTCAATCATGACAGTTTATCTTTGCTGCACCCAAGATAAAATTTGTGCCCCCAACTTGCCCTATCCAGCTTCTTCTATGTTAGTTATGGTGGGCGATGGCCTTGGTTGTGTATCTTGCACTTGGTGTTGATCTCGGTGAAGTTATCCTCTTTGGAGCTGAACTTGATTTGAAGTCACAAGCCGATAGTTGTGTGCTCACTAAAGGTTAGTAGGGGTCAGATATAGTGTGTAGAGTGCCCCCCTTGACTTTGAGATCAAATGGATCAATATTTTACACGAAAGTGCAAATTTTCACTTTACCGTGGAGATATGGTCATTTTGCTCTACCTTGACAAGTTGCAATGTGATGCACTGCCAATTCTCTACAAGTCCTCTGCTCGATGGTGTGTACAATTGGGTCAAATTTGGTCTGAAGCTAAGCCTTTTATCTTTGGCATGCCTAAGACATGAGGTCAGCTTTTCTGGAAATTTTTGCACTTTGGAGCTAACTGATGTATACATTTACTGGAGATGAACCTATGGTTCAGGTTTGGTATGATTTGGATGTCTGGTGTGGCCGATGTACCCGTCTTTGTTCTCGAAAGCTCCCAGATTACCCTATGTTGTCGTGCCCCCTATGGCCTTGGTGGTTGACAAAGTGATGATCAAAATTCTTTTGGTTATTGTTAGGAACTTACCCCTCATGGCTGGAGCAAGTAAGGACCGATAGACGGTGCATGGAAGCACGTAAAAGGTCACAGAAATCCACTAGCTGGAGCTCTCTCTCGAAGAACTAAAATGCAAATGAGAGTAAAAATGCCCTAAAGGACTATACATACTTGGACTTTCCTGACACCCCCCATCCTCTACGTACCTATCAAGCCTAGTAGGCTTCATAATGTACTCTCATATCAAAAATTTCTAAAAAACGACATTAGAGGACCTTTCTGTCGCAAGATGTGCCCTGTAGTTAGTGAGTCGGAGTGGCCATCAAATTGTTTGATCGGAGTTGGCCCAAAAAAATTTAGGCCGTTCCATTGAGCTTTAAGACTTGGCGTTCAAAGTCAAATTCCAATCTAACATTCTTGTTTTTTAATTTGTTCATTTCAAACTTTTGTTAGAGCCTATATTAACAAAAAATTAAAAAAATTATCCAAGCTACCCAAGAAAATTTTAATTCCATGCTTAAAAAATATAAAAACAGATCTAGTTCTATTACTTGGCCATATTTTTGTGGATTGCTCCATTTTTAATCATGTTTTTGGCCTAAAAACGCACAACAAGAGTAAAAATTGTACTACTTTTTGCATTTTCAACATGTATTTACAATATATACACACACCTAGGGGTTATTATACTACATTCTTCCCCTCACTTAATTATTAGGGCATCTAATCCAATGTTTTTAAGAAAACTTCACACATTAACATGCAATTACTTCAAACATTGCCCTTTTCTCTATCGGATTCATACGCTTGGGTCCACATTTAGAATTTCTCCTCCCCTCCTGCACAAGTCCTCTGGGATGATATAGTACAACCCATTTGTGTAGTGCATGGGAAATAAAAATTGTGTTTATGCATGGCCGAGATTGGCCCTATCATGCTACTGATGTCAATGCATATAAAGACACTATGCGGTGCAAGAGGTGGGTCTTGAGTATTGCATTTAAGGTTTTTTTATGGCAAGGTATCCTGTGTTGGAACTCTCTTGAAGAGTAGATCTTGTAGCAGTTGAGCATGTTCTTTGATTGTGCGATATGCACTATCCGTAGCATGAGTACCAAAATTTGTGGTCACGGTTGTGAATGATGGTTTAACCTTTGGTACCCATTTGTAGTTGACTGTGTTTGGTTTTACTTGGAAGACCTTTCTACAACTAGCTTTCATTTTGAACTTGACTTCAGGTTTTTGCTTAGGTTTCCAAACCGACTTTGTTGGCTGTAATAATGGTTTTTGTTGATGATGTTGATAGGATGGCTCCACCTTATGCTTCTTGTCTGTGTGCAACAACTTTTTAGGCATTAAGATTTGCTGAGGTTGGTTGATGAGCTGACTTTTAGGTATCCAAATTTGTTTGGTACCCTGCATGCTGTGATTGTGAGAAGAAATTTTTTGAGAAGCAGTAGTTGAAAGTGTATCAGATGGCTCATGCTTTGTTGACTAGAAATTATTGAGACTTGATTTTCAATCTTCCTTGATGTATGCAAATGGAACCTTCAACTGTCCTGCTTTAGGTGTAAGCTCCAGAATTTTGGTACCCAATCTTGGATTGCTTTAATAGCTGATCGCATTGACTCTGATATCTGTATCTGCTAAGGCCTTAACCGTGTATTTCTCTTTCAGATTCCTAGCGATTTGCATATCAAGTCCATCCAACCATTCATCATCGGTCTCCACCTCATCATTTGCTAAGGGTTGAATCTGAAGGGTAGAATTGGAGGAATCGGTTTCCTATTGTTTTTCTCTTCAAAACATGAATATGCACTTCCTCTTGGGTTCCTCAATCACCTGCTTCCATTTAAGCTTTGTTTCCTTCGCTGCATGCATTCTTTGCAACAGATCATTAGTTAAGGGTAGATGGTATTTGTGGAGTCAGCATCCACTAATCCAATTTTCCGTGATTTCTCCATCTAAGGTAGCTAGTTTGATGGCACCACTCTATGAAACATCTTCAATGACAAAAGGGAAAGTGTCCTTTTTTATTGAACTTGGGTTTATGTTGTTTCAAGGAGTATACTAGAATCAAATCCCCGTGCTTGAAGATTTTTTTCAAAAAATATGAATCAAAAAATTGTTTTTGTTATCTTTTTAGCTCATACATGTGGGCAATTGCCACTAGTCACTATTTGTCTAGTCATTCTAAGTCCTCGAGTCGTTCTGACAATTTGTGCCCTTTCCAATCTAGCTCACATGTATCTTTGAGAGTGGGTAATAAGAATTCCATTGGTAGTATTGCATCTAATCCATAGACCAAGTCAAAAGGAGTTGTGTTCAAGGTTGTTTTGAATGAAACTCGATACACCAACGAGGATGAATGAAGATTCATCTCCCAGTCCATTCTTACTGAACCAACAATTTTAGTTAGTACAAAGATTATGATCTTGTTTGTATGTTCCACTTGTCCTTTTGCTTGAGGATGATAGGGTGCATATTTATTATGGATTACCATGAACTCATTTAGTAAGTGTTTTATCACCTCCTTGAGGAAATACAATCCGCAATCACTTACAAGCTCAATAGAAAGTCCATACCTAGTGAATATACATTCGTACAAGAATGTAGTTGTGGTTCTAGCATTGTTCTTCCTAGTTGCTTGCCTCATCCCATTTGGTTAAGTACTCCGTGGCCACAATAATATATTACACCTGACTTTTGTATGCGAGTGTTGGTTGTATTGGACCCACAAAGTTTATACCCCACTTAGCAAATGCGTGTACTCCCATCATAGGTCATCGTGGCATACTGTCAATTTGTGTTGGCATCTTTGCTCGTTACTGACATGAATTGCATTGTCGAACAAATTATTTGGCCATCGACAAACAAGGTTGGCCATCATATGCCTTCCATCAATAGAGCCTTGGTTGTGGTCTCATGAGAGGAGTGGCCTTTTGCTAGACCCACGTGCGCTTGCTCCAAGATAGGAAGATACTCCACTTCATTGGCACATAGTCTAAGCTGTTAGTATTTTCCTCATTGTGTGACACGACACAGGAGAGGGAAATAGATTGGTGACCAAGGAGAACAGTGAGTATGCAGAGTGAATAGATAAAATAAAGAGTCTGTGTGGATGTAAGGTAATCGTCACAAGAAGATCATAGCTCGTTTCATAACATCCCTATCACCCCTGAGCTATCTCACTCTCAATCACACTCTCACTCTCAATCACAATCACAATCTCAATCTTTTGCACAATCTTAATCTCAATCACAATCACACTCTCAATCTCTGAATATCACTAACAATCATAATTCGAACTGTAACACGATCACAATGTCAATATCATGTACCCTTGCACAGATCGCGTTTCACTTTGTAGAGTAGATATCACATTTGTTTTTGCAACATCCGCAAAATAGCCAAAAGAACATACTCATGCAACAAATTCAACATGATAATCAAATTAGAAAATACAATTTTGTACCATCATAAAAGAGTACAATAACGTCTTGATTGGATCAAATAAAAGAGATATTACCTGTGTATGTTCGTTTGTAAGCTAACCTGTTGTTGCTTGTAGATTATCCTACTACTGATGGCAATTTGTTTCCACCATAACTTTTTCATACAAAATCAAAATATAGGCACCCAGGTACTCAAAACGACGGGAAAAGGTCTAGTCTCTAAGGCATCGAGAATAGAATTGCAAAAAGCCTCTTCTTTTGGTAAAAAAAATGCAACTTTTGTTGCAACTCATAAAAAATCTATTTTAGATCTCCATAACTTTTTAAACTTATTTTAAGGCTACCCATATATTTCAAGCTAAAACACATAAAAATAAAATATTGATATTAATAAAAATATCAATTTTGACTATGTTTTTATTGTACTGTTCATAGATAGACTATCTGTTATTCATTAGTCTTTATCGAATATGTCTTTAGTGTATTATCTAAAAAGAAGAGGATATATTTTCTCTCTCAATATCTTTAACTCATTTTTATAAGACTAATATCCTCTATCTAATAGACTATTCAACAATCTTTCAAATCTTGCTGAACGACAGTTATGGCCTATTACATTCTTTTTTACTTTAAGAATTTTCATAAATAAGTCCTATTACACATTGATAGAGCTGATTTCGAATCATTGCATAGTTGGTTGCTTCAGTATCTATTGCCCTTCGTCCATCGTTTACTCATATCTCATGGGAAGGTTCTTTTATTCATATATTCCATCACATACCTACTCCATTGTGGTGTCACTGAAAAATAAAATAATGTGGCATGGTATATGGCACCTCTTTCTTTATATTGAGTGCAACTGTTCATGGTAGGCCAATAAACTCCCAGTCAAGTTAACCATCGTATGGTTTGGTCCCATACAAAATGTAGTCGTACTACCGTGGTATGATGTTGACTCAAGCAAGCTTCTTGTTCCTCAGGATAAATGCACAAAACCAAGATTCCCTCCTTGTTTTTTCAATACAACCTTCCAACGAGCAATTGATATAGGGACGATTGCTCTATCAATCATGGTATAATAGGAACTTCTATTTGGGAATCTACTTGCACTATGGTCATTAAGGATACAAGATCTTCCAACCATCTTGGAATCATTTCCACAAAAAATAGATATGAATTTGGTAAATCATTGTCTACCCCTTGGGGTGCTTCCCTTGAGGTGAGCCTTGATAGAGGATCCACTCTTTGGTGCATGGTGCCCTTTTTGACTACCACTATGAAGTCAAATTTGAGTAGAATGATGAACCATCTCACAATCCTTCCTGTATTTCACGGCTTGTTTACCAAATAGAGTAAGGCGTGATGATCCGCAAAAAGACAAACTTGCTAGCTAGCAAGTAACGTCGAAATTTCTTAACTGCATACACCATACCAAGACCTTCTCTTTCAATGGTTGTATAGTTATTTTTTGCTAGTTTTAGGGAAAATCCATTGTCCCCTCTCTTGGTTGAGCTAAACTGAAACCAATAGCAAATCCTAAAGCATACACATGCACATGGAGCACTTTGGTCCAATCTGGAGCTTTCAGTATTGGTGCTGTGGTGGTCAAAGCCTATTTAAGCTTTTGGAATGATTCCTCACATTCATTTTTCCATTCAAATCAAGTGATAAGGCTATAAATTGGTTTTGCAATGATTGCATACATGTAGATGAATCTAGAACTATAGCACAATGCCTCATAAATGTCTGAACTTCCTTAACAATTTTTGGTCTAGCCATTATGGAAATTACTACTACTTCTCTATGCCTATGGATCTCAAAGGGGTCACTTAATAATGATGTGACTATCATGTGAGTGTAGCAAAAGGAGCTATTAGATTTTATTTTTTCTCACATTTTCACATATAGAGGGGTATCATAAAATGGAATTGGAAAAAATATTTACAGATCAAATAGAAAAATGTTGGAGTTAGGGTTGCAAGAAAAGACACATAGCTTGAAGAAGACAAAGGAAGCTCAAGGCACACAATAGAGAGTGTATTACTAAATGTGAAATTGAAAGATAAGATAGCCCTAGAGTGATGGGTGTATATACAATGCATAAGGTAAAAAACCTTCTAGTGAGGGGAAAAATGCCCTAGCGGTCCTAAGTGTGTTCACACACATCACTACCACATGTATATGGTAACAAATCCCCCTGGGAGTGATGCGGTGAATAAGAGCTAGCACATAGAGGAAAGGGAAGTTCCATGCCCTGAAGAGATGATTAGTCCACAAAGGGGAGTAAGCCCAAAGCTTTGTGAAAAGATTCAAACTTCTCAGAAGAAAATGCCTTTGTGGATAGGTCTACAAGGTTGTCCTGTGTTGGTATGTAAGCCAAGCAAATCTCTCTTGCTAAGAGCCTCTCCCTAACATAGTGGTAATGCAGCTGAATGTTCTTTGTGCAAGCATGGAAAATTGTGTAACTTGCAACTCCCAATGTGATTTTGACTATCAGTGTAGATAGTGTTCGTAGTGTCCTGTCGAACACCCAAATCAGCCAGGCATCTGAGTCAGACACACTCAAAAATAGCTGTGAAGACTGCCACATACTCAGCCTCACAGCTTGAAGTGGCCACAGTAGGTCTCTTCTTGCTCAACCATGAGATACACGAACTACCAAGCATGAAACAAAAACCACTTGTGGACACTCACGTGTCAAAACAACCAACCCAATCTGAGTCCAAAAAGCATGTAAATATGGCAACAAATATCCCCCCTTGGGATAAAACAAGCCAAGATGTAAAGTGACACTCAAGTAGCAAAAAATCCTCTTCAGAGACTGCCAATTCATAGAACCTTGGCTATGCATAAATATGTTGACCTATGAGACTGCAAACTGAATATTTTGCTGCAAACTAAGACATCCAACAACAGCTTGGTAGAGAGTGACATCGGTAGGACCACTAGCATCATGAAAATTCCATTTCAAACCTATTTCCATGGGAGTGGCAATAGGTTTAAAGTCCTCAAGTCCAAACTTACATATCAATGTCTCTATGTAACTTGTTTGACAAAAGGAGATACCACCATCACACTACTTAAACTGTATACCCAAGTAATAATGCAACATCCCCAAATCTTTCATCTTGAAAGTAGAATTCAAGTCAGTCTTAAATTAAAAAATATGTCTCTCATTTGGCCCAGTGATCAATAAATCATCCACATAGAGAAACACAATGAGAAGTACATCACCCTCACGCTTTACATATAATGTGCTTTTTGTTGGACTGTTACAAAAGATTTGTTTGACCAAATGAGTGTCATCTTTCTCATACCAAGCATGAGGAGATTGCTTCAACCCATACAAAGCTTTCTTACATTTGTACACTTTATCCCCTTGTCCTTTCTTGACAAAACCACGAGGCTGTGTTACTAAACTTCCTCATATATATGTCACCATTCAAGAAATTAGTAACAATGTCTGACTGATGTACATCCCAACCAAAATGAGCTGCCCGTGCACATAGAAAATTCACAGTAGCCATACGACAAGTGGAAGAAAAAGTCTCTTCATAATCTATGCCTTTTTGTTGTGCATAACCCTTTGCAAAACAAGTTGAGCTGTATAGCGATCAATCTCACCATTCAGCTTGCATTTCAACTTGTAAAACCATTTCGTACCAATGGCCTTTTTGCCCACAGGAAAATCACATAAAGTCCATGAGTCATTTTCTATAAGTGCATCATATTCAGATTGCATGGCAGCCATCCAATTTTTTAAATTTTGTGCTTCATCAAAAGACAAAGGTTCCTCAACATCACATAGCCTAGACACAGCCAAAGCATAACAATCTGATACATAAGAGGCAAGAACGTGAACAAGTACGACTAGACAAAGGTGCACCCAATTCATTGTCACGCAAAGTATGCACTAGCCATTAAGGCATACCTCTAGCTTGCTCATTCTCAGCTCTTTCCTCTTCAAGTACATCTATATCATTAATAGGCTGATCTATAACATTTTTTGAAACCCCCATAGATTGTACACTTGCCTCATTGGAATTTACATTTGAACTTTCACCACTAAAAAGAGGCAACAAAGTCTCATAAAATTTACTGTCTGTAGTACATGACAGCAAGAGTTGAACAAAATCTTCCACAAACACAACATCCCATGAGACCAAGATATGCTTTGTTTGCGGATGATAAATCTGTAACCTTTGCTTCTAGCACAATAACCAACAAAAACACCTTTGACAGCCTTATCATCCAATTTTTTGCACTGCGTTTGTGGAACCAAAGCATATGCCAATTAGCCAAAAACATGTATCTGCTCAATAGAAGGCTCTCTATCATGCCATGCTTCATATGGAGTCGTAGACTGCAAATATAGGATACCTATTTAGTACATAAGTGGCACACATGATAGCCTCAAGGCAAAACAAATGCAAAAAATCTTGACTTTTGACCATACATCGTGTTATTTCCATGAGAGCCCATTTTTACTCTTAGATACGCCATTTTGTTGAGGTGTATACAGCACTGTACATTGGTGTTTTATCCCACAACTAACCAGAAATGCATTAAATTCATGAGACATATACTCCTCCCCCACGATCGGAATGGAGGGTGTCCATAGTACATTTTGAGACATTTTCAGTCATAGCCAAAAAAAAATTTGAAGCACAAAAACACTTTGGACTTTTCTTTAGGATACACCAATGCATGCCTGGAGTAATCATCAATGAAAGTCACGAAGTAAAGTTAACTGCCCAAGGACAGGGTTTGCATGGGCCCACAAACATCACTATGCACAAGCTGCAACCTTCATGTGGCCCTAGTTGTGAACCATCCTTTGGAAACTTTGAAATATGCATCTTACCCAAAATACAGCCTTCAAACATGTTTGACAGGTGCTTCAAGAGGTAGCAAAGAAGCAACCATATCATATTTTTGCAAATACAGCAAACTTGCAAAATTCAGATGCCCAAAATGTGTATGCCAAAGTTTTGCATGTGAAATAGCCTTAAGTTCTATAATTGCATTTGCAAAATTCTACCCACACTTGAAGTGAGCTTATACAGTTCAAAACATAAAATACCAGATGCAACAATTTCATCACCAAAACTGAGATCATGTAATGTACATCTGTCATCCACAAATTTGACTACAAGTTCAAGTCTAGCAAGTGCAGATATGAAAAAAAGATCATTCTTGATCCCTGGTACATAAAGTGCATCAACAAGCGTGAAATAATTTCCATTCGCAGTAGTAGTCAACACAATCTTTCCAACTCCCTTAACAGGATAAGAGGCATTGTTGGCACAAGTGATAGAATTCCCATGAGGGATATCCTCGAGAGAGGTAAAAAAGTCAGGATGAGAGGTAATGTGCTTTGTAGCACCACTGTCAAAGTACCAGACATGAGCATCTATAGAAACTGACAAACATGCATCATGGACAATAGAATCATAAGTGCACTCTACACTAAAAGCCCATTCTACATCAACATTAGCATCATAATATCCTTTCACAAAAGACTCAACAATAGTTGCAATTGTAGTGGAATCAACATTTGTAGTGGAACCAACCTCTTTCTTCTAAGTGATCATTAGCTTTACAATAATGGCAACACATCTTGTTTTTGTCCTTATCACCAAAATTCCCAGATAAATTGCTGCCAGTAGAAGCATTAGGAACATGTGATTTACCACTCACGGAAGAACCATGAGAAGTGGCTATATTACTGTTACTACCTTTTCTTTGAGCAACAATAAAGGCATGTTCAATGGCACGTTGTCTAGTCTTTTTTTTTCTGGATCGTGACTCTTGAAACAGCAATGTGCATAATGCATCAAACTTGAAAACTTTTGAATTTCCTTGGGTCATGAGTCTCCAAGTACTAGCAAAAGTCTGGTAAGAATATGGTAAAGCATCAAGAACAGTCTGCACAAGAGAACTATAAAAAATGACTTTGCCTACATAAATAAGTTTCTCATTGACATCCTTAACACCAGCAATGAAAGTTTCCATGCCATCTTTCTCATGCATAATCTTGGACTCCAGCTCTTTGCACAACAATGCAATTTTAGCCTCATTGTTGCGACTTGCATAAAGACCAACCATAATATCCCAAGCTTGTTTTTTAGATTTTGCTGAACAAATGTGAAGAGTAATAGTGGGCTTCATAGACAATGCAATCAATGCATGAGGGTATGCATCTTTTACATCCCAACAATCTTGCTCAGCCGTAGGCAAAACAACTTTGGTAGAAGCAATTTTGCCACCAAAACCTGCAACATTCTTAGCATTGCCCACATCCTCAGAACCAAGACATACATCAATGCCCTACACAATGTTCCAAATTCCCTTTGACACAAGGAAATTAAGCCCACATAGGGTAATTGTCCCCATCCAAACATCTTGAATTCATCTGTGTTGTTGTCAGCCATGGAAAATGCATGCACCTAATGTAAAAACTTCCCACAAAGAGGAGAAACAAAGCAAGAGCAATACGTGCCTTATAGCACAAACAATAGAAGACTGTAAGGATTTGTTATGAAAAATACGACACTGACATAAATCCTACACAAAATGACAACATAGCATGTGCAATACTGTCTGTAGTGGAAACGACGGCCGAAATGAGCCCAAATAAAAAATCTAATCAGTACGAGCTTTCCCATAGAGTTTGTCGGCCTGATGGTGCTCCCCAAAGCTCACAAAAATTGGAGAAAGTGAGAAGGCATGTGTTGGAGCTGCTGGAAACTAAGCTCGGGATGATGCGACCTTATCTGATATCGATTGTTGGAATTAGGGTTGCAGGAAAACACACACAGTTTGGAGAAGATGAAGGAAGATCAAGGCACACAAAAAGGATTGTATTACTTAGTGTGCACAATGGAAAGAGAAGATAGCCCTAGAGTGATGGGATAATATACAATGCATGGGGGACAAAACCTCCTAGTGAGGAATAAAATTCCCCGGCGGTCCGAAGTGTGTTCACACACATCACTACCACATGTATACAATAACAAAAAAGGGTGTATTTTCTTTGTAAAAAATTCACAGCTAATTTATACATAGTGACCCACCTTCAAGTTGTGGCTATACCAGCTTTTGATACAATATGTCCGATAATTTTTCCCTATCTAGCCATAAATACATATTTTTTAGGATTTAATAAAACCCTATATAGATGGAATCTCTCAAAGACACACCATAAATGTTCAAAATGACTATCTCTTTTCGCGGAGTGCATACAAAGATCATCCCTGTATAGTTCTAGAAAATTCCATAGCTATTTCTTAAAAGCATGGCTCATTAGCCTTTGGGATGTTGCCGGTGCATTGGTCCAACCAAAAGGCAGGACCCAATAAGCAAAAATCCCCCATTCCTTGGTGAAATCTATTTTATGTTGATCCTTAGGATCTATGGTCAATTGGTTGTTACCAAAGAATCCATCCATGAAACTATAATCCTCCTTGTCAGCTCTCGTTCTAGCACATGGTCTGTGTGATAGGAAGAGGATAGTATCTCGTATAGTGGTGACATTCACCTTCTCGAGATTTACACACACTCTGAGTTTGCTATTCTTTTTTGACACCAGTATAATAGGTGATACCCAATCAACATGTTCCATTTCATAGATTAACTCAGCCTCCTTGAGTTTCTCAACATCTTCCTTGATCTTTTTGGCAAATGTTTCATTATGGGTATATGGTCTTTGTCGGCTCGTGGGATAGTGTCCTGGCATATTGTAGGATCCACCCACTTGATTCTTTCCTTGGTTCTTTTGGGTTATTGCAAGGGTTGCTCAACAATAATTCGTCGACCTTGCAAAGTGTATTTTTTATAATGAGATGGAACACTGATTGCTCCTGGTTTGTCACTTTCCTACTCCATCTCCGTGGTCCAAACTTCTTTCAAGGTCCATTTCAGCTCCTTGTATTTTTGTTGCTCTAAATGTTTCGTGTCTGGATATCTTCCCGTTATCTTGTCTTTTATGCATTCCATTGCATCTACTTTCATCAAGAATTAAGTTTTGTTTTCCATTGTATTTTTTGATTTTTTTCCTTTTTAGATTATTGTCACGTTTCATGGGATACCTTTGTTGGCATCTTCTATGCTGGTTTGGATTCAAAATGAATTATTATCCTCCCTTGAGTATGTGCTCTTTTTCAAAGTCTGATTCCTCTGTTGTAACTGTTTCCTCTTTCAAATCACCTGTTGCATCATAGTAGTGATCAGAGAAGGCCTGTTGCTCCTTGATCATTTCAATAAATACAATCTTGATTGGGACTATATTGTAGCCCTCCTCATCACAAAACTCTGTAGGTCTATGTAGATTCATTAACACACACATCCATAGTAGCCATAATCACAGTCCACTCAAAGGGTTCAAACAAATGTTCAGGAAATGGTTCAGGTATGTAATTTGCATCATTCACTTCTTTATCGAAAATGCAATCTTCTCTTCATAAATTGCTTGATTCATAAGCCCCACACATCCAAATTGGACTTACTTTGTGTATCCACAACGGAAATTTAGTTGTTGCTAAAGTTTCAAACTATAGGTGTCCTTAGGACATCCTTGTAAGAATGATCCTTTAGATTTACTCGAGTAATTGGTCAGATTTGTTTCAAGTAGAGATAATCATTTTTCCAACCCTGGATCAATTGTATTTGTCTCATGAATGTTTTTCCCATGATGATTTTATATTTGAATTTCTTTCCAAAATCTACAACGGAAAAAGTGTGTTGGTAGTCAATTCCATAGGAGTCAAATATTATGTTTTCTAGTAAACCCATTGGTTTCTCAATGTGTCCATCTTCCAGTTGTAGTTTCATTCTTGTTTGCCTAGTTGATGGTTTTTCCCAGGCTTCCCAGATGGCTTTTGTTGCTATGGCTATGTGTGCCCCACTGTCCAAAACAGCCATGGTGGTTACATCATTATATTGTACTAGAAGAGTAGTGTTTCCATCGTTCCCCTCATAGTAGTCTCCTTCCTTGTTCATGGACACAGAGTTGACAAGTTTAGTCCATATCTCCTCACTTTGTAATTTTTCGAGGTTTGTTCAAGATACTCACTTTAATCCCATATTTTCCATAGTTGTTTGAAGATCTTCCCATAGGTGTGGTCCTCGCTTTAATAGTTATCCCAATGTAATTGTGCATTGGATTGGAGTTGACATCATGGATTGCAGATTTAACACATCCAAGGTTTGTTTTGGTCTATTTTTTTTCATCATTTTAAAGACCATTGATTGCTGTTTATTTTCTCCTAAGTACAAAGGTAGTGTTCCCAATGTTCCAAGTTTTGTTAAGCCTTACTACTCTAATCCCCAATCTCCATACAAAGACAACTTATCTGATTCCATGGGTGGTCTATCTAGCCATACCTCTTCGATTGGAGCCGATGTTAACGTCAAACTCCCATATTTTCTTCCCTTACCCGTTCCCATATGTGGTTTTGCCAATTTTCTTTGACTGTTGGTACGCTATCACATCCCTCCTCACTATCAAAAACTATCAATTTAGGTGAATGTGCATCATCGTCTTCAAAAGTTTTCAGCTTTCCTTTCTCTTGTGCTTTTTCTCTTATGGTTTTCATTAGGATTTCTTTTGATTTGTCTATGATTTCCACTTGAGGTTTCTATTTTTCTAGCATGGATTGTGTGATTTGCACCAAGTTTTTGTATGCTTCTAATTTAGCTACTTCCATTTTTGGTGCTGGATAGTTTTTCCAATTTTTTTTCAATGTTTGATTGTCTTTCAATCCAACTTGGAAAGCTTCTAAGGCTATGTTGATTGGTTCGTAAATTTAGTTGACCGATACTGATCCTGTCATTTTTGGTTCCGGGTCCTGAAAGTCTGATGACAATATTTGCATTTTTTTTCTCTACCTCCTTTTGTATCCTCACTTTGACCTCCTTTTGTAACTTTTGTCTTTTGAGTTCATATTGTTTGTGTCTTTTTTTCTTGGAGTATTTGGAGGAATTTCTCCGAGTATGTCCAATCCACTTGTATCTTTCTATTTATTCCCCTTGGCCTGTGCCCTTGTCACTACTCGAACCGGACTTGTGTGTTCTCCTTCTGATGATCTGTTGGGCAGAACTTGAACCATGTTTATAGCGGTCTTCCCTTTGTTTATTGGATTCCTAGGGTAGTATTTACGAAAGTATCCACCCTTGTGACCACACACTCCACAATATGCCTCTATAGGTCTAACATTCTTATTTGGTTCAAGACAATCATGTTTTCAATGGTCATCCGCTCTATAGTTATGATAATTTTTTATTTTTGATTAGGCATTGTCTTAATCATAGGTGGTCTAGCTCCTTAGTTTTCCATGAAATAAACAGGTGTTGTATTCAAAAGTGCTTGATACACTGTCTCTATAGAGACCGGAGGTGATTGATTATACAATTCTTCTTCTACCCCCGTTGCTATCGAACTTGTTTCAGGGTATGGTGTAATAGGTACTAGAGCTTGTTCATCCACCTATCACTTAGGCAATACGTACTTGACTGTTGTAGCATTATTCCTTGGGAGTGGTGGCTATTGGAGCTAATATTTGTTGTGGTCTCTCAATGTTCATGGGTAGTCTCTGGATTGGTGACACATTTGGGAGGTATCTATACATGGGTTGTCCTTGTGGTCTCATTGACACATACTGTACATTTTCATCATATTTGGGCTTATAATAGCACTTGGAGGGGTCACTCAATAATTAGGTGACTATCACCTGAGTGCAGCAGAAGGGGTTATTCAGATTTTTTTCACATTTTCACGTGCATAAGGGTATCATAAAATGGTGACAAAAAAGAAAAGATTGAATAGGAAAAGGGTGTATTTTATTTGTAAAAAATACATAGATAAGGAGTTTTATAAATAGTCCTTGAACGCACACACAATTTATACATAGTGACCCCCCCCCCCCCCCCCCCCCCCCCCCCCCCCCCCCCCCCCCCCCCCCCGAGTAATAGCACTCGTTTGTCTCACGGTTTTTCCATTTTCCTTCAATGGCACACCATTTCAATGGTCTGTGTTATCCCATAGCTTGTCCTTGAGCTGGTCCCTTTCTCGGCCCTCTCATTGAAATCCTTTGAATGTTAGTCATCATATTGTTCATGCATTTAAGAATGTTCTACTTGTGCTGGCATAGTGGATGTATTTTGCTTGCTCTTTGAATCTTTCATGGTGCTCTCATTATTGAAAATCTTACAATTATCAGTTAAGTCAATTGCGTGTAGGCTGCATGTTTCCCAAGTTGTGTGATTTTTGCTACACAAAATAGCCTGCAAGTATTTGTTTAGGAATCCCTCTTAAAACGTGAGACAAGTCTCTCCTCAATTGGGATTTCCAACTTTGAATATCTGCCTATATCTTGCCTCATCTCACTCATGATATCTCTAATAGTTTCTCTTTGTTCTTGTTTGAAACTATAGATTTGGGCTATCATACTATGCCTGATTCACATTTTTTAGCATGCAGCAACAAATTGCCAATGTTGGTAGTTTGGTTATTGATCCAGGGGGTATGGTCTAGAACCAAGTTGAAGCTTTGCCCTCCAAGATCATTTCGAACCCCTCAAACTTTGTATGGAAGTTGGTTATGCGTTCAACTCCTCTCAAAACCTGTCTGAAGCTCACTAAGTGGTCATATCGATCCCCTGTTCTGCTGTTTTTTTTGACTCATTTTTGAAAATCTATTGGTATGACTCTACGGTGATGTTCAACACCCGCTCTCTCTCTTCTAGGCGGCGTTTCTTCCATTATACCTTTAAACTAGCTGTTTTTGGTTAATGTGACTCATGTGGACCTCTCCTTGTCCTAGTGTCATTCATTCTTTACCTGTTCAAGGTGGTTTTTGTATTTCTTCCCCTATTTCCATCATTGAGGTGACTGCCTCTAGTTGTACTTCCGCTGTGATTGACCATGCTATCATAGGCTCTATCATTTGGACCTACGTTCTGTTTGCATATAGGTATTGTCTCAATAATCACTTCTCGGATCAAATGTTAGCAGCATCTAACACAGGATACACCGAATATGCATCAAGCGGGAGATATCTATGGTTGTGCATAATAGAGTCCAACTCACTTTGTATAAGTCTTGGGCACACTTGGAGTTCCAAAGTTGTATGTGCTAGTTAGAGGAATCAAGCTTAAACCCATAGTAGAAGGGATTGTGGTGAAAGCCTTCAAAAGGAAGCCTTGATGCAAGGAGGCTTCATTCTTGAGGATCCACTCTTGAGGATCCACTTTTAAGAGCTCCCTCTCTCTTGAGTGTTCACTCTATGGCCTAGCCTTGACCTTTATGCCTATGCTCAAGAGGTTGGTACTAATCCATTTGTAGTTAGAGTAAGCTCTTCTTGATTAATATAATTCCTATTTTCTCATTAGTCTTATCTTCTCTACATTTAATTATGTCATGGAGTAGTATTACACTCTCATTATTCTAGATTTGAGAGAGGTATATACTTCTTGCTATAACCACTCCTACTCTTCTACAAGCATTCGATTTGTGATATTTAACATCACTAATTAGGTTGATTAAGTTGGGTCTTAATCTTGTAATTAGTGTGTGTGACCTATTGTTTTCTTGTGTGTGGATACGTTTTATGAGACTCTAGCACCATTCACCTCGTGTGTATAGCTATTGATGAAGTACCGTGATTGACATGTGGTAATTAGTGTGTACCTATCATTAGTGTGCTTGGGGTTTCTAGTCTATGGTAAGTCAGACTTTGGTGGACTTGATGTGTGTAGGAGTTGTTAGATTAACTATTAGAGAATGATTAGAGTTAGGCTAATCTCTACTTGCATTGGAGAGGTGATCTCTTGAATCCTCTATTTCTATTCATCCGATGCTCATGCTTCCATGCCCTAGCCTGGTTGTCGATCCATAGATTTGATAATTTTGTGTTCAAGATGTTTGTTGATGAGGACAGATTGGATGGGGACAATTACCCTATGTGGGCTTACATGATGTAGCATGTTCAATCCAAGTAGAGACTAGCCATGGCAAGACTAAATCTAAACATACTCTAATCACTAATCAATCAACTCCTACGCACATCAAGTCCACCGAAGTCCAACTTGCCATATACTAGAAACCCCAAGCACATTAATGATAAGCACGCAATAATCATCACATGTCAATCATGGCACTTCATCAATAGCTACACACATGAGGTGAATGGTGCTAGAGTTTCATAAAACCTATCTACACACAAGCAAACAATAGGGCACACACACTAATTACAAGTTTAGTACCCAACTTAATCAACCTAATTAGTGAGGAGTGGTTAATAGCAAGAAGTACACACCTCTCTCAAATCTCGAATAATGAGAGTGTAATACTACTCCATGAAATAATGAAATGTCGAGAAGATAAGACTAATGAGAAAATAGGAATTAGATTAATCAAGAAGAGCTTAATCTAATTACAATTGGATTAGAACTAGCCTCTTCAGCATAAACATTAAGCTCAAGGCTAGGTCATAGAGTGAACACTCAAGAGAGAGAAAGCTCTCAAAAGTGGATCCTCAAGAATGAAGCCTCCTTGCATAAAGGCTTCCTTTTAAAGTCTTTCACCTCAATCCCTTCTACTATGGGTTTAAGCTTGAGCCCTCTAACTAGCACATACAATTTTGGAACTCCAAGTGAGCTCAAGACTTATACAAAGTGAGTTGGAAATATTATGCACAACCATAGATATCTCCCGCTTGATGCATATTTGGTGTAGCATGTGTTAGTCACTGCTAACATCAAATTTTGCTGGTATTTGGTATGTTCAATCTCCTTTGGGGTCATCATAGCAAATTTGTTGCTATAACAATCCCTTAGAAGATGGACAAGAAGTTTCACTAAACCCTTCTCCTTGATCTTGAAAATATATACAATTTTCAAGGGCATTAGATGTCTTGGTTTGGCATGGGTAGTCCAGATCAAATCCGTGACATTGTTGGCTTTCCAACAATAGACTCCAAGCCTAGGGTTGTCAATGGGTATGAGCTTTAGAGGCTTAGTATCTATCAGGTCATATCCTTCTAATTCTAGCAAAAGAGGTTATTCCTTCATAGCCTTATTAGGAATTAGAGTATCAACCTCCAATCCCCATTTGTCTACTGAATTAGGATCTTGTATCTCAAGGTATTGCACCCCATTTTGGTCCATATAGAAGCTGTCTTGTTTTTTTGTCCTATTCTCCTCCTGGAACTTGACACTATGGTCATCTACCCTTATGAAAAACTTGTGATTGAGATCCAAGTAGATATGGGCTTCGTACTTGTTGGTTTTAAAGAAGGTCAAGATATGCTGGAACTTGAGAGAGGTCCCAGTTCCTGATTGAGTCAATAAAGAAGACATCTTGGAGCTTGAGTCAGAATCACTTTCTGGTGCTTCTTTTGCAATAGTTTTTAATGGTCTCCCTTGGTTTACACTCTCTTCTGTGGACGCTCTACTCCTATTCTCTCCTAAGGTACCCAAGTTTCTCAAAATTCTACCAGATCTTAAGTTCATATATGGGCTCACATAACTTAATTGAATAGATGCTTCAAACCTACAAAGTTGCATCTGGTTTCAGACACATTTCTTCCACTCCTTGTCTAGACCTTTTTTGCAAGGTAAGGATTCCCTACACACCAACACTTCAAACTGTATGTGATTCCACAATTGTCAATCTGAAGTCACAAAATATCTAGAAATTCCTTTCTCCAACCACTAGATACACACAAGATGCCCCAGCTGTGACATGTTGAACTGGATATCTTAGGCGCACCTAAGATGGTTACACTTCTCTATGGGAGTAAATTTAACTTTTATCACTTGGATGGGGTCCACATAGCCTAAAAAAGATATCCTTGCTCTCAAGTTCACAAAATTCATTTTTTGGTGAAAATTTGATCTTTGGCGTGCCTAAGATAAATCTTCCTTATTTCAACATGTTTCTGTTGAGTGTGACTTGTCTAGCCAAGGTTTAAGAAATGGACTCCTAGCCAATTGGGCTCAATAATAAGGCTTAGTAATTGCATTTAACTACAACTTTGGAAGCCCTTGGCCCCTTTAAACTCTTTGACAATCAATAATAATACAACAGCTTTGGATTTTTACGAGATTTCTCATTATTACATGAGGTTGTGATATAATCAATGGGGATAAAAGTAAGAATGATGTCCTTTTGATGCTTCTATTAGCTGTGCAGCTAGCATCCCCCCCCAACCCCCTTGACCGTGTCGTCCGCATCATAGCTACTTATGATGCTAAGTAGTCGTCGGGCTTTTTGGCTTGAATCCTCTTGGCATGTTGTTCTAGTCCTTGTTGATACTTGAGTCAAATTTATCTGTCTTTTGTAGACATGAACTTCATGGTGAATTTGTTCTTTTTCTAAATCGTTGAATAGATTAGAAACTAGGTTTGCAGATTTGTCGATGATTGGGCCAAATATTTTGCTTTTGAATATGAAAAAGCCCGTATAGAACCGTATAGACAGGCAAGCAACATCTTTGAGATCTTGACCAACATAATGCAGTCAAAGTCTGGTCTCTCATGGAAAAGCTGAATAGTTGATGAGAGGTTTTCCACCATGAAATCTCTAGTGGTTGTGCCATTTGGTGGTGGTGGAAACCTTAGATAGTTTAGCCAGGTTGATCGCTTTTGTTCAATGATAGTGTGGTTTTGCCAGATTTGGACTCTTGGAATTGGACACTGCACATGAACTTGTTTTATACTTGGTGGTTCATTGGTGTATAAGATGAGATACCTGGGGTGTTAGTTCAGCCAAATCTCTTGCCACTTGGGATGTACCATTGTAGAGTTGTCTATGATATCCTTGATCAATCTTTCTTTGATTTGTAAAACTTTGAACTTGATGGGTGGGTAGGAAGAGCCTCTATATGCCATTATTCATTGATATTTTCTAGTGTGAGAAGAATGACATTGATGGAATACAAGATCCTCTCCTCGTACTTCATAGCTTCTTTCCATATCTGCTCTTCTTCATCTTCCACTTGTTTCTTTAGCATGACCTCTTTATCTATTGTTTGGATTTTTGGTGGAGAGGAGGGTCCGTCTTCTTCTTGGGTAATCACAAGCTCTGGGAGATTGTCTTATTGAGTTCTTGCTTCTTCAAAGTTCATAAACTTCAAGGCATGTGTATCTCCTGTTGTTGTGTCTGGTTGATCTTCCCTTGACGTGGAGGCTTGAGACTTAGCAACCCCTTGATCTTTCCAATAGTCCATGACACCTTTGTATTCATTGTTTTGGAAATTGGGGGTTTTCCATAATGATTAGATCCAATGAACTCACGCACATCTTTGCTCTCATCAGGTTGTAACAAGTATGGGAGAAACTCTTCTATGAGCACATTGTAAACCATATTTTCTTTATCAAACTTTGAAGGAAATACGTGTGAGGTTACCAACCCAAAAAATTGGGGCGGCTTGATAGTTAGCTTTCTTTTATTATCAAGTTCCATTGATGACACCCTACTCCATTTCCAAGAAGTAAGGATATGAGCAACAAAAGAGTTGAATAAATCTATCTATCACAATCGTGGTTGTAATAAGGGTCATACACCACAATCCAGTTTGATAAATTAAAGGATTCTAATAGAAGCTAATTATTATATCATAAAGATAAAATCTCATTGGCATACTTAAGATTTATGAACAACGCCTTTTTTCACATTTAAGAGACACAGTCGCCATTCATACATCCTTAATGTGATATGAGACATATGCTTAGCTAACTAATGTTCTTGTGAAAATAACCCGACTAATCGGGTACACCCGTCCGTAGACATAGTTTCATTTGGATACTAGTCTCCCACTTTCCACACCGCACTCACCCGTTCTTCTTGTTTCTTAATTACTACCACATTGTTTTATATGTTCAAACAATGTTCCTTTATTAATTTTGGACACAAGTTCTTTCATACAACCCTTCAAACATCACTAAAACAATTATTTCTCAAACAAGTACTGATGAAGATAGTCTTATAGTTTAATACAAAAATTTATGTAATTTTTATATGAGTTTTCCGCTACCCGCAGACTTTCTATGTCTAACAAATAGAGCCTTTGTAAAGGATTTCCTTATTTGCTAACCACGAATGGTACATTTTTCCCAATTGCTAACTGTGGGGGACATCTCTCTAATCGCACGAGAGCTGATAACCGCAACTTTTTTTCTCCGCTAGCCGTGGGATTATCTCGCTAACCTTGAGGCATCTTGCTAATTGGAAGGCATCTCTCTAACCGCAAGGAACAAAGATATTCCTTCATAGAAATTGCTATCTTTAAGTGATTCTTCAAACATGATCAGCCAAGTCTTAATATCAAATAGTAACAAGTTATCAAACAATAACATTTTATCAAAAACAATAATAATTTATCAAACATTGACAGTTTATTATTATTTTTTTCACTATTCTACAAAATCATATGCTTGTTTCTTGTGATAAAATCGTGTTTCTTTTAAGGGGGATTTCTAGACTTGACTTACTGGGTTAGCATGCATTAGGAAATTTCGGAGGTCATTTGGAGGGCCTTCTAAGAAAATGTATTTTTTGCACTCTCTCTCTAGAAAAAATGGCATATAAAAGAGCTGGTCTTTCATAGTAAAACTTCGAAAAGTGTACTTTAAGTAGATTCCTTACTCCTCTGAACATTCGTTCGTAGTGATTGAGGGATAATCCTCTTTTCAGTTGCATTGAATAAACAACGTCAATACGGAGGGAATGAGGCTAACATGGAGGGACGAATCCGCAGCCGCTATTCACTTTCCATTAAACCTGCACATTTGGCTAATGGCGCACTCCTTAAATGGCACAAGTGTTACCCAGAAACGAGCCAAATATCACCTTCACATTGATTTGGACAATGAGTACCAACCATTGATTAAGCGCAGTAAAACAAACACACATATACCTCCCGCCTCCATAGACACGCTCAGAGCTCAAGGAGCTAAACACATAGATATCTGGACGAGAGGCTCTCTCTACCCTAAGAATCCAATAACTAATGTGTCTCCACCGTTTGTCAATCCTACAAGCTTATTGACCTTTGCTGGTGATGGAGAAAAGGGCCTTCTGGGTTATTGTAAATCACTTACAAGAGAAGCTGAAACTTACAAGAGCATTCTCCAAGCTCAACAATGTGAGATTGTTCGCCTTTCACATTTACATTCTACAGATCAGGTTACCATTTTGCAACATAAAACAGAGGTACAAGAACTGAAAGGAAAGGTGCGAAGTTGTCAAATGAGGGACACAATCTTGGGTGGTCGTATCCGAAAGAAGAAATTGCGCAATCTTGAAACATTGCAGGTTGCATCAGGAGGTCTCAAGAAAAGAATCCGAGCATTAAGGTGATGCTTCTTGGTTGGCTACATTGTCTTAGTTAAGTAATCTCTTTGTTTTTTCTTGTTATGCATTGTTTTCATGTGCCTAAATAGTGTTAGTGAAGCAAATTTTCTGTTATTTACTTATGCATTGTCTTCATGTAGAGATTCAATCTATCCTGACAAGGAAAACATTGACCCCAAAGCCAATATAGGAAAGAGATTGAAGCCACTTATAAGTAGAAGCCTGGCAACAGATATAGTACATGACAAGAAGTTTAAGGTTCTACAAAGAAATGTAGTGGACCGCTTTATTTCAGAGAACTCAGTGCCTGCAAAAGAGATACAAGGCACACTTGATTCACTTGGTGTAAGCAAAAGAGGATATTCGGCTATCCAAAAGTCTGTCTCATCCATCTTTGTTAGGAAGGGTATAAAATCCAAACTTCTACCATCAGCCTCAAGTGTTTGGAAAGAGAGGCTTCAGCTTAACGAGGCACAGGGAGACTATCTTGGACAGCCCTTTCATATTAAAGCAACTTACAGTGGCCATGGAGCGAACATGGCATATGATGAGTTCAACAATATTTTTATGGACTTGCGGATACTACAGAAGAGAATGGTGGAGTTTTACAACATCACATTTGAAGAGTCACGTGGGCTGTTACATTTTGTGTTAAAACTGGATGAGTGTGAGCTTGTTAAAGAGAAAAAGCTAGAGCGTGTTACTATTACTTTAATGAATAGAGCCCTCTCAAAGTGTCCCAGTGATGATCCTTTATATTTTAGTGTTCAATCAGAATCTAACATATGGTGGTTTGGTGCGTTTGAGGTAAGCGATATTCTCAAGTAAGCTCAAATGTTCAGATCTACTTAAGTCTCATTTATTTTGTGTTGCAGGTAAAGAAAGAAGATCATGAGATTCTATATTGGGTGTTCCATCGAACTAATATTCCGGAGCTGATTGATCGACAGACTAACCAGGGAGAGGTACTACGTCTAGATGGAAGGGGAGACTTTCAAGTTCAGTGGCATCTTGCAGGTGACCTTAAAACATTAAAGTGCATGTATAATTGTGGAATGGGTGCAATGGCAAAGTCACCGTGTTTGTTCTGCATGGAGCCTGCAAAGGTCATGGACCCAAAGTGGTGGAGAAAAGCTCCAACACGTCACATTGAGGATCCTGCTTTTCGACCAGTTTTGAAAATACCACTTGTGAATGTCCACATTTGTACAATGCATGCCCTTTGTAGAATTGTGGAGAAATTGGTCTATTTATACATCGGGTTTGCTTGGAAGATTAAGAACTCCGCAGAACGACAAGTAGCCCTGCAGTGCTTAGAAATGGTACTGTCGGATATGGGGCTTCATGGTGGCAATGTGAAAATCCAACGGGATGAAAAGAGATCAACTGCTGAGAAGGATGTCCCATGCAAACCATCCATCGGTGGGGTGAAGGCACGGAGGTTTTTATCTAAGCCCCAAGGTACAAGAGATCCAAAGCTAACAAAACATGGAAAAATATATAACACATCTTATGTTAGCAAGGTAGAGTATCAGAGCTGGAAAAAGCTACATATTGCAGTCAAAGACCACGAACCAACTACTCGTAACGCGAAGGCTGAGGTTTGGCGATCAATAGACATCCTATTTTTGATGTGCGACAAAGATGACTGGTCACAAGGTGATATGAACAAGTTCAAGGAAAATCTCAACCTTCTGAAAAAATCATTCAAGACAGCATGGACAGACACCCAGATTACTCACTACATGGTATTATAATGTATTCTTTCTCTCTTATGTGCAAATATGTGACTGTAAAACATTCTAACTAATCTGTTTTCATATCCAGCACATCATCTTCAATCATTTGCCATATTTTATACAGAAGTATGGGAACCCGGCAATATGGAATACCCAAGGGATGGAAAAGTCTCATTACATGGCGATAAATGCTTATTTCAGGCACACACGACATGGTGGCTCTCGAATCAAGG